>NC_091937.1:42957662-43595162 GCF_041260155.1 Ptychodera flava
AGTTGCTGGTAGTTCTCTATTTCATAAGCTTGATTTTTGTTGTTCTTGTTCTACTTCATAACAAGCTTGCTACATGTGTGATACAAATTACTGTTGCCTTGGTAATGATTGTGGAGATTTGGTAAATGCCATATTCTAAAGGCAAATTTTATAGCAGTGATGACACAGCATCTGATCATGACATCTAATTAGCATAGAAAGCTGCTTTCATATCTATTCAAATGTACCGTGAACTCCAACACAGCTTACAAATGTATACACCACTAGATATTGTAATTTTACCATTGTAAAATGCACATCACTGGAAACAGTGGCTTTACCATCGTGAGCAGCAAAAAGGCTGTAAATGCAAGTCATGTATCCATAAGCCATGAATTTTACAAAACTATAAAGGACAAGGGGATATTGTCATGCCATCAACACTCACACTACTTGCAACTCAGAGACTTGTACTAAAGACATCAAAAGGCAAGTCATTCCTATAAAAATTATTATTACTTAGAAATAAAAAAAATGAAATCTTCAAAATATCCAGAACTTTTCATTTCTAACTCAATATGAGCTGTACTATATAAGACACAATGTATCTTAACAGTATTGTTTAAGGTGGTAATATGACAAAGTAAAATAGAGCAAGAAAATGCGATATACAGCTGCAAGAGCTAGTTCTTTGAATATGTTGGTCTTTTATGAAAAGTTGATGTGAGTTTCTGTAAATCACAAAACATTTGCCTCAACCATAAGCAAAGAAAAATTGTTGTTCATATAAAAATATAGAAGTAGTCTAGTTTGACAATAAAAAATGCACATTGTTTTTGTTGTATGCTTTTATAGGGGTTTCTTTTTGGGAACTAAATTATTGAATTTCATTTGGAATATATGAATAATATTAATCATTTCTGAAAGAACCAGATATGAATACACAAATGCCAGCAGCGGCCATGACAGAAACTATTGTCTTCATCAATTTTGAGGGAACATATGCAATAATAACAGAACTCCATGACCTCAGCGCACGATCTGTGGCGTACCAAAGTTATTTTCACTCCTGATGCGGTATATTCTGCTGTACTGTCACGAGCTTCGCTCGTGAAAGTACGGCCACAGAATATCACCGCATCACTCGTGAAAATAACTTTGGTACACCACTAATCGAGCGCTGAGGTCATGGAGTTCTGTCATAGTATTTTTCAATACATAGACCACAACTATTCTCACATTCAACTGAACAATTTTACTCTTATGGCCAATTTTCAAGAATTGGACCTAAATTTTATGAAAACAACCTGTTTAAGAGCACAGGAATGAGACACAAGTAATCTCAGAGGCCAATGTCAGGTAAACTCAGATTGACAGATGAGACATACTTATGGACCACACTATCTCTTCACAAGTGGTTCATAGAGATTGCACAATGCTGCAGCAACTACTAACATCTGATTAGCAACAGGTTTCAAAGTCAATGGTATGGTACGAGATAGAAGTGAAAAATTTTTTATTCTTTCAATGGCTCTTTCAACATGAATACGTAAACAGGCAATATTCCGAGTCTGAACAATTTCATTTAAACTTAAATGTTTCCCCTTACCCCATGTACATTTGCGTGTAAAAGGTGGAACTGCAAGATCAGCATGCCTCTTTAAACATAAATCTCGAATCAAAAAGCCTCTATCAGCCATGACCAGGTCCCCCTTTCAAGCAAATCAATTATCCCACATTCCTTGGTAATATGGCGGTCAGACGCATTTCCTCCCCACAACTTTGAAATAAAACTGATATATCCATCTGGTGTGATACCAACAAGGGCTTTACCAGTATTCCGTGATTTGTAATTAGAGTATGTTATGTATTGTGCTTTCGGCATTGATGGCTTTTGGATATAAAATTCTGTACAGTCAATAATAACTCTGGTTGCCCTATACTTCATCTTAAAACTGTGAGGCATATTTTTTAATACTTTTCTCTTGGATGGCCATTTTAAAGGAGGTGACATAGCATTACTCATAACAGTAATCAAAGTAATAAAAATCTGGGACAAACGGGTGGCTGATGTACTGAACATATCAGCCAAAATAAATAATGACAGTCCCTGACGAAGCCTTAAAATTGTGATTAGGAACTCTTGAAAAGGGCTGAGCTTCCTATTCCTTCCTGGTTTTTTATAAGTGGATCTCTCATTATGTTGTCCATCATTGTTCATTTCTCTGAAAAAAATGTGGAAAGTTTAATTGGTAAAAAAAACATGAGAAACTTTGTGACCATTATTAGTCTAAAGCATAAGCTGCTCTTGAACTGTCTGGTTCAACCAACAAAGTACTTTAAAGGGGAAGTTCACCAAGGATGATTTTTACATATGTGCTAGCTTTTGGGTCAGTTATTCAAGAACACCACTTTCACCATTTCTAACGTATTTTACAAAAAAAGCTAAAAATAATAGCGGGAGTTGCGTTTTAGGGCTTCATCAATATCATGGGTTTGACTCATGGGGGAAAAATGTCAAGCTTGGCGCTTTCATCAGGTGATACGGAAGGGATCCATTTCAAAAAGGCTATTGTTCGTTGATTCACGTTCACATAGATTATGCGTGTCTGTACATGAGTGGATGAATAATGCCATTACTATTGGAAAATGGTCCATTCCAATCACATGATGAAGTGCCAAGATTGGCGCTTTCCCCCATGAAGCAAGATCTATGTTGATAAAGCCCTAGAATGCAACTTCCAGCACTATTTTCATCCATTTTTGTTTAAAATCCTGCATGTTAAAAATGGCGACAGTGGCGTGTCTGAATAACTGACCCCATAGCTAGCACATATGTAAAAATCAGCCTTGGTGAACTTCCCAAGTTCACCAAGGATGATTTTTACGTATGTGGTAGCTATGGGGTCATTTACCCAGGAAAAACTATTTTCACCATTTATAACTCGCAAGATTTTTTACAAAAAAACGATAAAAATAGTACAGGAAGTTGCCCATGTAATTTGAATCATGGGAAAAAAGCTCCAAGCTTGGAGCTTGCATAATGTGATATGGAAGGGACCATCTCCAGACGGGTATGGCCCCCACATTGTCCACTCACATCAACACAGTAGTAAACAGCAACACAAAATCTGACAGTGGACAGTTTATTATGAGTGAATCATCGTATGCAAGGATACACAGTATAAACAGTATATATATGGCAGTATAACATATATATGGCAGTATAAACCATGCCTGGTTTAAGCATGGGTGAATGGACAATGCCATAACCATGGGAAAATGGTCCCTTCCATATCATATTATGCAAGCTCTAAGCTTGGCGCTTTTTCCCATGATTCAAATTATATGGGCAACTTCCTGTACTATTTCTATCAGTTTTTGTAAAAAATCTTGCGAGTTATAAATGGCGAAAATAGCTTTTCCGGGGTAAGTGATCACAAAGCTAGCACATATGTAAAAATCATCCTTGGTGAACTTCCCCTTTAAATGAAAATCATTTCCTTTAACCTCCATCACTCCATACAGAACATAAACTATGTATTTTTTTCTTCTACAAATACAATTCAACTGCATCAGCCATACTTTGTCATTTCCACTGAAAACAAAGATTATTTGAAAGCCCTTCCAAGGTCATGCCCATCCACCTGACAAGCTCTAGAACAAATGTTAGGGCCACAAAGATTATTGTCAAATATGATAGAATAAAATAGAAACAAGGTAATTACCTGACACTAGATTTTCCACGCCAGTATCTGATGGTTTTACCACTAGCTGTTGTTGCTGACACTATGTCAAATACATCAGTAAGTTGGCTCCTTGATTTTATACCTATTGATAAATTCATATTTTATATCAAAACAAGCGTGAATTGCTGAAATGACTTGAAAAATGTAATTAAAAGGCCCATGATTAATCATTTTCTACTATAAACAGATGCAGAGTTAGTATAACATAGATGACCTCATAAAAAAATTCTCTGATTTTAAACAATGATATATCCTAAGGAGTGGATCATTAGATATTCAGGGGGTCTCGAAGATGCACGAGGTGGCAATTTTTTTTTTCCTCGACAGGTTTCACAGGATTTTTTTTTATCTTCTCAATCCTTTCTTATGTAAAGCCATCTGTGGCTGAATTTTATTTCCATTTATGTCTGCTAGGAATAGTTTTCAAAAATATTCCCAACTCCCCCCCCCCCCGATTACAAACAGTCAACCCCTAAGTAGGACGGTGAAACTTGCTTCAATTTCCAAAAGATTTGAACTATATTCATGATTATTTCAGTACATGGGGAAAGTACAAATATGTCAAAGTAGGTTTTATGCACCTGAAGCATAAAATTACAGATTCGGCCAAATAAAAGCAAGGAAATTCAAACAATTACATGTTTATACGCTGTCAGTACCTAGATATAGTTGATATAAACTGTCTTTCTCATGGTGTAAGCATGATTCAAGGAGAAAATACTCTACCTGTGTATTTCATACAGCTCTTATCATCTTTAAGAATACTTTAAACAGTCAAGTCTCGCCGTAGTGTTTCCTGTCATTCAGAGCAGTCTCCAATTTATGAATCCTCTGTTGCAAAAGCAAATTTTCTTCTTTAACTTGTAATAGATGTGACCCTGAAATCAAAAAATAACAAGTTTCACTTTATTATCTAAAAGGGACATTATCTGTAATTGCCTGTAATTTAAGACTACTAATTCAATATCCTTTCTGTGTATCAACTACAGAACTATGAATACGAATCAAAGGCCCCGGCCAGAGAGACAGGCCTAGGGGAGGAAGGAAATATCTAAAGAGATAAATGCACAAATAATAAAATGAGGAACAGATAGCTATCTAAAAGGGATGGGTACACAATAAAAATAAGGTACAATGAAATCTCATAACAGTATCAAATATGTAAAACACTGTGCAGAAAAAGTTTTAAATAATTCTTTAAAAATATTATATATACTCAGCTTGTATTATAAATATAAACAATGAAAAATATAGCACATCTGTTTTGCAAAATACAAAAAGTAGACATTTTCTAAAAGCAGATTGTGGATACCTGTGATTTCTGTTTGAGTAGCGACACATACACTGGAAACTTCATCCACGTCAGTTTTGCAATATAAGTGATCTTCACTGGGTGGGCTGGTGACAGTAAAGACTCCATCTGACAATCAAAAGATGGCAAAATCGATTATTTATTTCTTAACTCAACTATAAATTTGAGGAATACAGTCATTTACTGCAAATACAAGACCAAAGTGAGTAAATCCCTACTAATTATCAACTTCCCTTGCAATGTTCCGATCTTCCTTAGAAAACAGTGTCCTTCTTATCTTCCGCCAGTCTCCTTTATTTTTTCTTTCTCTATGAATTGGAAAGACTGTAGGGAGACTGGATTAGCATGGCATGGTATGAGCTGGTCAATGAAAACAATTAAAGTTCTTAATGTCTTCCTATGGGAACATGGAAACATTGCCTGGGATATTGGTAGGGACTTGTCAAGTATGGTATCCGGTCCAATCTCGCCTGAGATTCATCATCGGGTCAGTCACAATCAGGGTGCGCTAGAGTGTGTCACTTAGGTCAAAATTTCAAGTTCATGATAACTGTCCAGTTAAATAATATGTTGAAAGGTTATGGTATGGGGCATATCTTCCTAAAATTTGGTGAAGCAAACGCCATTAGTTTTACCACAGTGCACATTGTTTTATATGGTCGACACAGTGTCACGGACGCTACAGAAATGTTGAACATGAAACACAAATGTCATAATAAAATTTTAAACAATGATTTGTTAATGCTTTCTTATATTATTACAATATAAAGATGCATATTGGCATTAAAATAAGCTATACTTGGTATGATTTACTTAATTTTTCCATGAATAAACACAACCTCAAGTTTAGTGAGAAATACAACAATATTGATCATATTTTTTAATAGAACTTTCAACTTCTCTATGTCCTTCCGCTGGTATGCTGTATTTAAAATTTTATTGCCATGAATTAACCATGCTATAGCAACAACATTAATACCATTCAGTGTAATCAAAATGAACTTCTTTCTAAAATATTTTCTGTTTAGTATGACATGTAATTTTGTCACGGACGCTACCAAAATCAAACTTGAAAGTTAGGTCAATTTGAAATATAAAAAGCAATCAACAATCTGGTTTTTTCTTTCTCTTTTCTCCAAAACCTTTCTCTATCAAACATTTAAATTGTGAAAATTGTGTCAAAACATTGACAATTTCTTTAAATTGAACAAGAAAGCTATGGCGACTACTGCAAAAATCAGTTGGAGTATGTGAAAAATGTCTATACCAGTAATAAACTTTCAATATGTCAAAAAACACAGAAGTTAACATTGTTTTTGCCTTACTTAAAGTGTAAAACCAAGATAAAACTAGACACCCAGATCAGGCTAGAGCGACAGGTTGTTAAACTTTGACCTGTGGTCCCACAATAAAATTTGCTACAATGTATCTGACACACCACCCAAGAAATCCAAATGGCTTGCAGCTGTTCTAACACCTGTCAGGATGGGGCGCACACAAACCTAGGTGAGGCTGGAGATCAGAGACGTAGTCTGCCAACCTTTGACCTCTGTTCTATAATATACTTGTACTCTCTGACGAGCGTTAAGTTGGCGTCATACTCATCCTCAGCCTCAGAGGTCACGCGAAAATGAAAATGAGGATGACGCTACAGCGTCAGCTTCACTGGCGTCAGATCTGATTATTCCCGAATGCGTCTGATGGAATGATAATTGTAAAAACGACTTTAAAAATGTGCTTTAAGTTTCATATCACTGTAAATGTTAATTAAAACACAGTGGTATTTGCATTTCATAAAATTTAGTTACCTCTCCTCTCAATACCCGTTTCTCACGTTGTAGATATAACACAACATTCTTAGCCCTTAATTTCCTTAAAGTTCAAAGGTTATATGTATTATACCTTGACTTTTCAGGCCTCAAGTCATAGTTATACAGGTTAATTGTTTTATATGTCCTTTGAATAATTAGGGCTTTCATATCACCTCTCATGGTGGCGATTTTTACACATTTCGGACCATGTATACTTTTTTGCACCAATTTTTGGAAAATCTTAACGCAAGAGTTAAGAGGATACCAACAAACACATCCGCGGATCCATGGACTGAAAATTATGAACATTTCCAAAAAACTAGTCCATATGAGATATTCTAACGATAAAATATTACCTGCGAACCAGTTTTAGGATTCAAAAGAAAGTTGAGAAAGAATGGAGTTGTTATTTCTTAAGTTATGGGCCAATTTTATCATTTATCCATCATCGGGTAGCGTATCCTCCGCAATCTTTGGATACGACGCTGAAGCTGATGCTGAGTAGCGTCATTTTAGTGTCAGCTAGAAAGGCCACCTGAGGACGAGGATGAGGATGAGGATGACGCCGACTTTACGTTCGTACTCTCTGCCTTCATATATATGTGAAAGTGGTGGAGACAGAGTTAACACAAATGTTATTTCTTACCCCCTTGACTTTTAAAAATTCAAAATGTGATAACAAAACAATAAAATGTGGTGGTTATTTCACATTTAGATTGGCTTATAATCTGAAAAACAATGTTTGCATTTTATTGTAGCATCCGTGACATAATGAATTGAAATGGAATACACAATAATAAATGCATATACAGCACAGAATTCATTGTTCTTTTCACTAGAATTCTAATAACATATTCAATACAATTACTGCATTCTTAAAAAACACCAATCTAAGTGTTACAGTTGAGGCTCAACATAACTTTTTGAGTGTTTTATTACTTTTAAAAAAATCAATTTTGTGCAAATTTACAATTTTATGCCTTGAAGACATTTTGTAACCCAACTCCATGTATGTACACACAATACACAATAGTATTTATATGTTTCAGTGGATTAACTGCTTTAAAAAGTGTTAAATAGTTATTAATTATGACTATGTAGTAAACACCGTCACGGACGCTACACCGTCACGGATGCTACATTTCCATATTTTAGGAATATTAATAGTGAACACAAGGGACAGTAATTATATAGTTTGTTTATTTAAGGTAGGCACCTATTGACACTTAGACCTGTGACATCAGATCTTTTATAACTCCTGTTGTCCTTAAGATATGAGTGTGTCACGGACGCTACAAGAAATTCCGACCACAACGATCTCCATTTTCATTTATTCACAAAACAATACAATATGCAATTTATTTTAATTTTGGTGTATAAAATGCTTGCCATGGATGTTGAGGTTGGAATTAAATTCAATATTACAATATTTTACCCATTTTTCTACATATAAACTAAAGGTATATGTACTTATGGTCACAAAACACAAAAAACATAACGATGTTACAGTTTTGGTAAAAATACCACAGTTTCTGTTCCGATGCACATAATCACATGAAATAACTTGTGAAAGAAAGATTAGGTATTCTGCAATAACATATGTAAGCTAAAATTCCACAATTTTAACACTGTGTTCCAAAAAACATTTTGAAATTAGGTACATTTTGAAGTGAAACAGCATAACGCTACTTTTTACAGTTTTTAAAGGCATTTTCGTGGATGTACAACCAAACCTGCACAATATATGCAATATTTCTTTATGTGACCAAGTTAGATACAACTATTACTATTTATTAGAAACAAATAAGCAATATAATATCAGTCTGAATAGCAGATATATGTCCATAACGAATGAAAATCATCTAGCGCATCCTGATTGTGACTGACCCGCATACATGTGAAAAAGACAATTTCAGCACAGCCACTATATTATTTCTGTAGAACGCGTTCGTTCCTATTGCAAAAAAGAAAAATAAAAGACATGGTTCCGAGCGTATATGGATGCGGACGCTAACACCAAGGACACCTTTGACGTGCATATACGCGCAGTAAAAATTAATATTCAGGTCACAGAGATTCACTAAATGCTTAAAATCGACTTACCTTTATAAATTGTAGCATCCTGACTTACTTATAGCTGTCATAAAACATGTTTGTCCGTTCTCTATCCAAAATTATCCGAATTTTCCTTCACGCAAACTATTTATAGGCACGTTTTGACAGCAGATGACAATGATGAATGAAATGGCCAGTGTACCCATCTTATGCGATCGACAGCGATGACTACAAATAGGCAATAAAAATACGTACATTCACATGCAACCTTCTCAAGCAGAACGTTAAAAATGATGAACTCACCTTTCGTGGAGACAGGCGGAATACGTTTTTGATTTCCATGATGATCCTCAACTTCAAGTTCAAGAGATGGGCTTGAGTTGGTCTCCAGAACCACCAGATAATGCAACTCCTCCGCTGGCTGTACTATGTTATGGTTCTCGACCCCTCGGTTTAGCTGCCACTGGTTTCTGGAACGGGATGAATCCAAAGAATGGCCCCAATCATTATATGGAAATTTATGAGGCACAATAGTGTGACTCCAGTCGCCAGGAGAAGGTAGATTGTCAGAATCAAAGTCAGGTGCCGCCAACTGGTAAATTTCATGAATTTCGCAAAATCATCACAAAACATGTTTTGAAGGCTTATATACCGATTTTTCGTATTTTTGACCTTGACCCAAAATTTGGAGGGGAAAGTAGAGCTGTTCGTAACTGCCCTCCCACTGGCATACACGGAAAATATGCCCTCCCACTGAATTTTGATGCCCGCTCCCCACTCCCCACAACATTTCAAGCTCCCCACTGCCCTCTCCCCACTACTGAAATTTCCCATTGCCAACTAGATGCCTACTAGGCAACCCAGATCAACGCAAACCGTGGGAGCAGCTGGCAGTATAGCTTGGAACATTGCTCCCCTCTAAGTTAGGCGCTAAATCTCCCCTCAAGTTCTATCAACCACGCCGCTTTCCCCTCCCTCTACGTATCTTCCGGTGCCCACTGTCAAAAATTTTCTCCCCGCCCACTGAAATCAGTGAAATTTCTTCCCCGCCCACAGTAAATATAGATTTTTTCTCCCCGCCCGCTGATTAGTTTTGAAATTTGCCCGCCCGCTGAAAACTTCGCACGAACAGCTTAGTTTGCGGCACCTGCAAAGTGCTGCGAGCAAACTCTTGAAAATTTGTTGGGGAGCCAGGACGGTTCTCAACGGCGACTATCGATCCACTTATGGTGAAATGGGGAAATGGATGAAAAGTCACCCCAGACATCCATGGGTACTTTATTAAATTTAGGAGTTTCCGGGTGTGAGCTTTGCAGTCCTGTACTGCACACTGGAACTCGGGCATCTTCTTAGCAACCACTCAAATAATTTATGATAAACGCTGATAAATATGTCCTACCATCTGTTGGGAAATACGCATACTGCGTTCAATGAGCATGCACACAAACTTAAATTTCACAAGAGTTCGCAATTCAAAAATCAGGAATTACAAAGCCACTAAATAAAATTCCATTCTTTACATTAATAGTTCAATGACATTGTGTTCATGTTTCAACATAATCTCTGTATCAGCTTTGTCATCTGGCCTAGTACACTTTCATACAAAAAGTAATCTATTACACAGGATACTCATAAAAGTCACGTTCATAATTTAAACAGATTATCAGATCCAGATTTTTCTCCTTGGACAAAGAAAACAGTATAATAAAACAAAAACATGATATTACAGTAATCAGAAGGGGAGGTCACAAGCAATAAATGTTAAAGGGGAAACAAGACCCAACAATGTGGTGTTCACCAATAAAAAATCTGTGAAAACCTGGTACGAAATCAGACTTTGTAATTCACTTTTGATTAGTAATATCAATTTTTTTTTAACACTTTGGTTATAGGTCGAAGTGATGTAAGAACCTAGCACCTAAAACAGTTTGTAATTTGTGCTGCACTGACACGTATAGGGCTTCCCAGCAGCAGACTATATTGTACCTTTAACCCTTTCACCCCAAGTTCCTTGTGTAGAGGTCCAACTTTACCATTGAAAACAATGGGTTTGGGAAAAACCATGGTTGTGAAAGGGTTAAAGGAAAACAAATTACATGGGGTGGAAACAGTCTTACCTGTCCAATGAATCAGAACCTGTAGGTGTATGGGATACGTTAACTGGTTTCTCACCAAGCTTGAGTGATGGAACCCAGTCAGGATGGGTCTGACTGTACAATGCTGATGGTCGTCCTAATAGGGAAGAAGATAAACCACATTCAAATTTACCTGACAATCTTTGAGTAATTTTAGCTGCTGTAGAGTTTCATGATCTGCTGAAATATTTACTTTGTGGAAAAAAACAGACAGCCTTAAGCAGTAATTTGAGTAAACACAATATTTGTACTGCACGTTTCAAGAAACGGAAATCAAATGTGCAGCTAACAGATAGCATGGGTTATACTTCCATGCAGATAGTAATACATGCTGGAAGTAACATAGGCCTTCATATTCCAGGCTCCCATATTCAGACAGAGCCACTTGTTGCACAGCCTGAGCCTTCATGACAAACTATGGACCGCAGTCCCTCCACATGTATGGACCAAGTTTAGTTACCACTAATCTAAACTATCCTTAATAATGGAAACGACTAGAGAAATGTGTAGTATGCTACCGAGGATGATCGACTCACCCACCGTCGATACGGTGAGTCGATATAGTCAGAAAAAAAACTACCTATACCCACAAAACACGATAAATTATGCCGTACCTGTCAAAAAATGTTCCGAGCAAACTTTCGAGTGTACGGACGGGATCCAATCTTTGCGCCCGATGGCCGCGATCCACTTCTCCCGTCGTTTTGTTGACAGTATTTTCGTTTGTTCGCCTTGAGTTTCGATTATTTTAGGAATGGAGTGATAAGAACGCTTAACCCCTCGATTTGAACGATTATAGCAACCGTAAATGACGCAGGTATTCGGCATACTGCAATGTCTGGGACGCAACAAAGATACAGGAGAGCTACTCTGCCCTACGTTGCCCTACAAGATGGCGGATGACCCTTCGACCCTAGGCCGCAAAGAATCTATTCCTGTAGGATTGGGCAAGCATTTGACGATGGTAGTGACTGTGGGTTATGCTTGAGGATGAGTGAGGCATACTCTGCATTCCCAGCCGTCAGCGCAGGACGTGGCAAGAATATTAATCATGCATAATAGTGCATCAGTGACATAATCACATTAAACATATTCACAGAACTATATGACCAGACTGCCAACAGTGAATTCAGATTAAGTTTATACTTAGGGACCGTACAGTTTTTACGGCCGGGGGGGGGGGCCGGCAAAATCTTGTCGCCGATGTTCAAAAAATATAGACCCCCCTGCATTTTTCGTGAAAAAAATGATGACCCCCCCTTTGTCAAAAAATTTGATGACCCCCCCCCCCCCCGCTGAAAAATAACCCAAACCCATATGTCAAATTTACCCGCAGGGTTTGGATTTGAACGGCGCACTTTATTCGTGTAGCAGAGATGCCAGTGCACAAACTTCTCAGCCACATCCATGCAAACGTCTGTTAATTAGGACGACTGTAAGGCAATTTTTAACTTCATTTCCATAGACAACTTATGTCCATGGACATTGTAAACTTTATTGGAGTGGTTCGCCAAAGGCAGCCCTCCGGTTAAGAGGGTCATGGGCTGTGATGTAAAGTCAACTTTATTCTAGTGGGCAACCAAAGGTGGCCCGGTGGTAAAGAGGGTCGATCATGGCCATTGCACGAAGTAAACTTTACTGGACAGGGCCGCTGAAGGCGTCTGGGCGTAAAGAGGGTCGATCATGGCCATTGCATGAAGTAAACCTAATTGGAGTGGGCCACGCCAAAGGCATCTGCCCGTTAAGAGGGTCATGGGTAATACATAAAGTATATTTATTGTAGTGGGCCGCCGAAGGCGGCCCGCCGGTAAAGAGGGTCGATCATGGCCATGGCATAAAGTGAACTTTACTGTAGGTATTATGTTTTTGAAAATGTGGTGACCCCCCCCTTTCCTACCAGTGAAAAAGCTGACCGCCCCCTTCGCGGATTCCAAAATTACGATGACCCCCCCCCCCCATGGATTTTGCCGGCCCTCCGGCCGTAAAAACTGAACGGTCCCTGACCTTAGTCACAAATGAAGATTACCGGAACCTTACTCCTAGCTAGTCTCGGTTTACCCAGACTGCAGTGGGGCTCTACTTCCGCCCGCCCACATTTATTTCTTGAACATGTTTGTTCATTTATTTATCTGTTTGTTTCTGTTTGTCTGTATGTTTGTTCATTACTTATTTATGTATCTGTATGCTTGTTTATATGTTTATTTATTATTTATTTATTTATTTATTTATTTATTTATTTATTTATTTGTTAGGTTGTATGCTTGTTTGTTTGTTTGTTTGTTTTCCCATGGCTTCCCTGTGGTCATAATCGGCCGATTGTGATCGGATTTCTTTTGATACGACCGGAAAACTCTCTGCGGTCAAAGTGATTCCTTTGACGATGACCCCTGACGATGACCCCTGACCCGAAAAACCCTCTGCGGTCAAAGTGGTTTCTCTGACGATGACCCCCGGCTGACCCGATTCACCATCGTACCACATCGCGCCTGTACACCAGCGTACTCCCTCTATCCATCGCGCTAGTGCCGTGTGTGTACCCACAGGGAATTGAGTAATCTTGTTGTTGTTGTTGTTGTTGTTGTTGTTGTTGTTATTGTTGTTGTTGATGGTGATGATGACGATAATAAAAAATATTAAAAAACAACGTGTCATTCCTTGCTGTTGTTTGTCGATGTTGTAGATAATTGTAAAAGAAAACTGTAATCGTGACCAAAAAACGACGTAGGTCGCTCAACGTCACTCCCGTATAGGACGGGAGTGACGTTGAGCGACCTACGTCGTTTTTTGGTCACGATTACAGTTTTCTTTTA
The DNA here is from genome assembly GCF_041260155.1 of Ptychodera flava. Taxonomy (NCBI): domain Eukaryota; kingdom Metazoa; phylum Hemichordata; class Enteropneusta; family Ptychoderidae; genus Ptychodera; species Ptychodera flava. The sequence goes on from NC_091937.1 coordinate 42,971,514, forward strand.
CAATTATCTACAACATCGACAAACAACAGCAAGGAATGACACGTTGTTTTTTAATATTTTTTATTATCGTCATCATCACCATCAACAACAACAACAACAACAATAACAACAACAACAACAACAACAACAACAACAACAACAACAACAACAACAAGATTACTCAATTCCCTGTGGTGTACCAATTTGTACGATTTGGAACGTTGACCTCGATTTGTGACCCCTCCTACACAGCGAGCTCGAGCCGAGCCAGCTCCATTGCCCTTTGACGAAACTATGAATATTTTTTTTCCAATACAAAAATAGGTAAATCTGTGTATTTATGTACTCTTGATCATCCATATCAATGTACTTAATTAGACTAGGGTGGTTACAAATGGTGTGTGTGCAAGACATTGGATTTTGGAATTTCACTGAAATGTTGATTTACTATACATGGTAGTCTATGAGAGAACTATGATGAATTTTTTTGGCAATATAAAACATAAAAATAACAATATTTATGCATTTATAGACATTTGATAATTGATATACACTTTGCCACCTGCCCCATATGCTTTTGTTTCGTTTCTTTCATCAGTTTCAACTGTTAAAGTTGTTTAATGTAGGATACCACTGCATCTTCTTTGCTTGTGAACCTTGTCGATAATGTTAATGTATTAAAAAAATCAATGCATTTTGTCGGCAATTTCCTATTCAGGAAATATCAAATGGACATTTAAAGGTTTGGCCGTAAAATCATAATCTGTGACCCTCCCCCTAAGATAAGTTTATATAAAGTGACCCCCCCCTGGACAGTTTTCTAAAAAGTGGCCCTCCCCAATTCCCCCGTAAAGACGGTAAAGGTCACTCTTCCATCCGATAAAGGACAAGTGAAATTTTTCTTTTTTTTGTATATCTTCCTTGTATTTTTGTAATGAAAGACTAATTGATGACTTATTGGCAAAGCTTTCACGCGTAGTAAGATTTAAAGGTCAGCAAGGTAAGTGCAACATGAACTGTCCTTGACCTTTTTCTTAAAGCAAAACTACGCCGAAAAATAACGTTTTCTACTCCCTACCATTCAAAGACTTAATAAGTTTTACTTTAGATCGTTTTCATTATTTAATCGTTTATTTTTCTAAGTTTACTAACAGCTGTGTTGATTTCTTTGAAGGTGAACTTCTCTGAACCCAAACTCACTGTTACGGCCATTTAAAAAAAATCGTTTGAACATTCGTGTAATAGTACACAAGTTTCTTCCCTTCTACAATATTTCTTTAAAGTACATTGAAGGAATTTCTTCCCGTCTGGGTACACGTGAGAATAATCTGCTGGATATGTCAGATTTACAGGGGGAAAAGTCTGTCTGTCTTTAGTGTTGAGTATGAACTATACTAGTGAATTCACCAATTTTGAATCATCTACGCAATCAGTTGTGTTGTTCAGCATTATGATAGGAGAATTGTCGACACGACATACCTCCATCTCCGTTTATATAAGAGTGGACCATTATTTGTACCATCAGTATCACATATCGTGCCATTCACTTCCTTCTCCGCAAAATTGAACGCATTAGGAAGTACTTGTCTCAGGATTCCTGTGCCACTTTCATCCACGCCGTTATGTCATCAAAGCTGGACTGTTGTAATGCTTCATTGTACGGCTTGCCCGATAGTCAATTACAGCACTTTTACAACATGCTCAAAACACAACACCAGTAATTGTCACTAAAACTAAGAAATCAGACCACATAATTACCGTTTTTTAAACAACTTCACTGGCTTCTTGTACGTCATCTTATTGCATGCAAACTTCTGCTCATAACTTACAAGACCCCAATGGCTGCATCCATCCCCAATCATCCACCAATCCAACAATCCGTACATCAAGATACCCGTATATCGATCCAATAGAGCATGCATACATGACAAAACTACCCAGTATCGAGTCAGCCAATAAAGCAAACTTATTTACTGTGTTAAAAGTGTGATAAAAGATGAACGGTTGTCCAGTGGTGATACATGAAAATGATCAACAACATGTCTGATGCATTTTTCGACATAAATTATTATATTTTTTAGTTTGGAACGATTCTACCATTTGGAAACTGAAGCTGCGTGAATTGGCAATTCCTTTTTTTTTCTTGTTATGCTGCACAAGAACATAATAAGATAATAACTATACTCACTTTTACTGCACAGTCTGAGATCATTCCCATATTAAACAATAACCTTTATTGAGCTCTACTATTGGTAGTGTGCGCCTCGAAAATGAAAGACTTAAACTTTTCCTCAAACTTTTCCCAAGGAATATTTTAATAATTCTCCTTCAAAACCAAGAATAGAAATCGGGGGTCACCGTGTAAATTTCGGTGATAGAGAAACAAATTACCAACAGTTTACCGATATCTAAAATACAAAATGGCCGCCATCCCTATATTAACTCTGGGGAAAATAAAATTTTTGATTTTCGAAAAACGAAGACGGTGAAAAGTTTTCTTACACCGAGAGCTTTCAAATCAATCGTCTCAAGGTGTAAAAGTTTGAGAGTATGAATATCTGTCCCCATCGTACCTTCAATGCACATCTGTTGTAAAATAATACATTATGATATTTACGCATTACCACAAAACTCAATTATTCTGTACTAATTCGGAACCGAGTGAGATATTAAGTACTGTGTGTTATTCCTGTACATGGTTCACTCTTACGTCACTGACACTATGTATAGTTTTGAAATCTGAAATATAGCAATCATCACTAGTATAAATCACTATTAATCTTATCTACGCACATATTTCAATTCTTAGGAATTTGCATACAAAAGGTAACCGGTGAAGGTTGCGTATTCGTTACTACTTGAATATATAGTGCGTCCACCGGGAAGTTTGACCCATACTTCGTCACCTGGCTCCAAATCGATGATGACACTGTTAGAGGCTGAGCCATAATCCCTGTACCGAGAGTCATAGACAAACACACAGGGCAGTTGCACATCATTTTTCATCAGACACACAAACAGGCTGTTATCGAGGTCTCTCATGGCAGAAATCATGAAGAAGTATACACCACTGACAGAGCAAGTGAATTTACCCGTAGATGTACTGTAACCATTGCCTACATTAGAATAAACCTTGTCATAAATGATAGTTTTAAATGTGCCCACACTTTGTTCTTCACTTGTTCTTGCAACAGAAAACGCCACTCTACTCGATTGCTGCATGTCTCCAGCTTGACCCTTCGCTCCCGGCGGGCCTGGCACTCCTGGGTAACCCACACTGCCCTTCATCCCCGGATAGCCAGAAAGGCCTTGGTCACCCTTTGGCCCCGGATTTCCCTTGGCACCTTTTTGACCTGGTTGACCATCTCCCTTTTGCCCAGACTCGCCTTTGTCTCCTCTTGGTCCAGCCTGACCCTCTTCACCCTTTAAACCAGGAGGTCCCACGGGTCCAGAACTACCAGGAATTCCTTTCGAATTGAAATAAGAACAAATCCGCTTAATCTCGTCACCGCTCCAGGAAATTAAAAAATAAAACGTATGCAAAATTCCCAAATAAGTATTTTCAACGATGCTGGTCTCTAGAATTTCACCACCTGATGTAATTTTGTAAATCACGAAAACTTTAATTTCATTCGTACACGAGCCTCCAGGGGTATGATTAGGCGTTCAACTATTTGCTATCAATTTCAGTTTCATCATACAAAAATGCATGTAGACTGTGGTGACCATGCTGTACTTTTTTAATTGACTTGTACTTTAGGAAGAATTGTGGATCCTTCGAATTGAGTAAGTCACTTATTAGATAATAGATTGAGCACAAGTCAGCAGTGCATGTTGTAATTTCAAAACACGATTAAGTTGGGATGCGCCTCGACAATGAAAGACTTAAACTTTTGCTCAAACTTTATCCTCAATGAAACTTTCGACCATTCTCTTACCAATACAAGAATAAAAGTCAGGGGTCACCGTGCAAAATGTGATTCTAGAGAGACAACTTACCCATGATTTCCCAATATTTTAAATTCAAAAATGTCCGCCATCCCTGTGTCAACTTTATGATGCGGTGGAAAATAAAATTTTCGATTTTCGAAAAGACTAAGACGGCTAAACCTTTTCTGACACCAAGAGTTTTAAAATGAGCGTCCACAAGTGATAAAGCAGAAGATAATTGATAAAATTTGAACGCTAAAATATCTGTCACCGAGGCGCGTTCTGCCTCTGTAAAGATTTCAATGTGCAGCAACTTCCCTGATTTTTGTACAATCATTTCTGATAGGGATTTTTTTTAATTACCTGGAACACCAGGGATACCATGAATAGAACTGACACATTGTTTTTCCGGAGATTGTTGTCCGTCAGAATCTTCACTTTGAAGCTGCGGCCTCTGCTCCTGTGTCGAACATGTTTTAAGTTGAAACACACATTGCAGTATTAGGATCCAGGCCAGGTGAGACAGCAACTTCATGTTTGGAACTAGAAGATATGGTAGGCAGAATATCATGCTGTGTACATAAGTAATGAATTATTTTGATCGCATAGGGCTGATTTATGATGACGCCAGTGTTCCATCAGTAATCATTTTTGCGACAAATTTACTGACCTTTCGGAAAAGTACTCACACAGATTTTGACATGTGGATATTGTATATTGATAAAACGGGTGAACTGAGAAAAACGTTAGGAATTATGTACGAAAGGATGCGACCACCAGTTACAGTATGAACAAGGTGTACAGGGAGAACATTTGTTTACTGTCAGCAGCAGCGATAGAGCGCACGCCGCATACCTATCGCAATCAACGCGATTGATAAAAATATTTTGATGTTAAGTCGACATAAGAAGTACTCCAGGGTGCATGGCGAATAACAACTACGCACACGGTCAGTTTTTTTTTAATTGTTTTCGACGAACAAATTTCACATTGAGAAATGTGAAATGTGTTGGGTCTTACGGTCTTGATAAGGATCAGAAGCAAGTCATGCATGTTCACAGTTCTCTGATCATGACATTCTTCGCGGTATTACAAAACTAAATGATAATGTAAAATATAGAATATGTAACGTCAGAGTGAAATGTTCAGTGGCGTATGGGTCTCCGACCCGACGGTGGTTCGAGGTCGGTGGAAACCTATAAACGACTAATTATTTAAGTCTAAGGTGCTGTGTACATGTAAAAGCACAAAAACAACTCACCAACGAATGATTCGCGAAAATTAGTCCGATGAGATTCCACACTCCACCTATAGTCAGAAGTTTCCAAAACTACTGATCAACAACAGTTCTACAGACAGGTAGAACACTACAGTTACACTATTCGTCGACCGGGCATAACATCTCCCTTTCGTGCTCACAACTGTAAGCGCACTCTTTGTCCATATTTGGAAATTTATAGGCTTGTTTACCTTAATTCAAATTTTCTGAAGTAAACATTTCTCACTGTCCATAAAGTAATCCACGTCAGCCAACCCATCTGGGGAATACAGTCTTTAATTCAAATCACTCTGCAAGTTTATTGTTTCTTGACCCTTCCCCCAAAGAGATAGGTATAGTTTTATAACCACTGACTTTAACTTTATTACCATTTACAATCCTGTTTTTGCGGAAAGACTATTCGATCTTGGAGGGTTGGTCAAAACATGTGTAAAAAATCCTCGAACAAAAGTTGCCAACACGTTTGCAGCCGTGTTGCTTTCGCAAAATTTTCACCAGAAAACCCTCAAAAATGAATAGCATTTCTGGGTTAGTGTTCTGCCGACTCTGTCTATGTGTGTACAATTTTGGGACGAGAAAAATAAGTGTATGACTCAATTCTGACTACCCCCTCTAGGAATGCAATGATGAATCCCTTGCTATACGGCGTGTGATATTGACAAGGACTTTATTAATCTGAACTATACGTCACCACTTCATAAACTGTCGACTCTCCTTGACGCCAAGAAGGACATGTTGTCAGACAACAAAGCCAACCAACTGGATTCGTCAAACACCCTTCGTTTAATATTTCAATACCAATATTTATCTGTAACAGCATAGACAGCGAAGCGTCTACTGTCTATGGTAACAGTTATGTCGTAGCTACAGGAAACGAATACAGACGACGGTAACTCTGTCAAATCGAGGAGAAAAACCTAAACACTAAAGGATTTTATCGCAGAGTCACAGCAAACAAGTCCTGGCAAAAGGAAAGGCCATTATGAAGTTTAATTCCATCTTATAATTCGTTAGTTGAGCTATGGTGAACGTTGCTCCACCCGCTAAAATGACGAATCCGAGAGGAAATAAATTCCAAATCGATGGTCTTAAAGTTAAACATTAATTGTTTTAATCCTCTAAGAATGACAGACGTAAAATGGTATTCATTATGTATCGTATGTGATTGAGATTTACATGCATAACGGGCTATTACTTTCGGTGCTTAGATTGGTTGCGTACAGCAGATGTTCAACCATCTGTATGATTAAATACTCCTCAATGAGAGTAGATATCGCAGAGATCTATCAGGGACAAAGTATACCGGCATGCTTTGCGCTACATGACCTTTTTCAGGCTTCCTTCCGTAGATTGTTTGAACAAGAAAAAAATTGATCAATTGATGTTGAGAATTCAGTCTAAATGTACATGTATCATGACAGCATGAGGGCGCAGTAGTGTTGAATCAGATGAGTTAGATTGCAGAAGTACGAATCGGTGAATATTTCAAGTCTCTCTCACAAAATATTGAACACAATTAAAAATACCTAGGTTAGCTAGATTAAGTAATCGACAAAAAGGGAAAAGTGGTTTAAATGAGGTATTAGTGAACTGGCACGTGTAGAAGTGATTTTAATGGCTTTGTAATTATCATTGTGCAAAGTGAAGCACTTTAGCCCTATAAATAGCTGTAACTTTCTTGTTTTCTGCATTATATCTCTTTTCTCTGTGAGATATGATAGATTACCTTGTTGTTCTTCTGAGGAAAAGGGAATTATATACTTATTCTATTGTCAAGGTGAACGTTTCTGTGTGTCGGCTGTGCAGTTTCGTAGGCCAGAATCGAAAAGTTCAGTGAAGTTTAATAGCAAAAGGACTGTGGTGGCGCTGCTCATTTGTGCTGCTCATAACTTCTCACGGCAATGTCGTGCTACTTGCCGCTATTCCGAACACAGATTTCACAAAAAGAGTGCTGATACGAATCGCAGACACTTGTAAAATTGTTCAGAGAAGTAGCCAAGGGCAGAAACTTGCTATGCTAGGTCGAAGGCCAATCTTGGTGGGACATACCATGATTTGCAAATTAATATTTACTGAGCAAATATAGCACGGTTATTTTTACGTCTCGGCCGATTGCATCTGCGCCATCAATATACAAGTACGACGCAATTTCTGATACTACATGGAACACAGAGGGCTAGATTGGCTTCATCCACTTTTTATGACACATCGCCAATCTGCGGTGATGTAGAAATAGAGTGGAAAGTGTAATATTTACACCGAACGCTTTCTCAAACACAGTTTACATCGAGTAGCTTATGTCACCTGTTGACATCTCCAATTTGTCCAACCATAGATCCAAGAACGAGGCTCTTCCAGTGATATTCCTGTGTTCAGATCTTTCTGTCAAATCAAGGTTTGACATTGAAGATGGACGAACGGGTCGTCCGAAATATGTCCCTATCTCAACTCCAAGTGGAAGGAGACCATTTTTGAGTCATACTGCATCCACCATGAACATATATACATGCCCTAAGTCTATTAGCATGAGAATGTCATACGTGAATGAATTGGGGCAATGAACTGAACTTTAAATAAAATTATTTCTTTGCCGTCCGCCTGCTGGTAGGTTTTCAGAGAAAATTACGAAAACAAACACAATGTCAACACTATAACAAATAAAAATATTATTTTTTCAAAAGAAACCAAATACAAAATTAACTTATGTTAATACACTTGTGTTTTTTGTGTGTGATTGTTTTTTTCCCTTTGTTGGCTTGTAGGTTTTTCAAAAATCAAAGGACGTCGGGCAAAGAATTTTCTTGAAATGGCCTTACTACTCTAGCAGTGGCCGTAATCGTTTGCGTTCATTTCATTAAAACTGAAAAAAAACTGGAAATCTCAGTGATATGAAAAAAAAGTTTAGTCTGACTTTAATAATCCTGCCAATTTTCACGTGCACTGTGTATGAGTAGCCCGAACACACACTCCGTTCATTTGGTTGTCTGAGTTTGCAATTGCCCTAATATTTTAGGAAGACGTGAACAGGAAACAAGAAGATAAGAGATACCAAACAACAATATGCACTTAAAGTTATGCTATGCTCCCAGGGTAGCGATAAGATAGTATGAAACAAATGCGTTATTCATTGGTTGAGTATAGAGGTAGCATATTCTTCCTCCATGGTATGAAGGTGTGATTCGATTCAAGAAGCGTCCGCTTGACTTAAGGTAAAGGGCGCCGAATTCGGACGCGCACACGCTTTAGAACGTTTCTGCGCAGATTTAACTCCAGCCTGCCGCAAATGGGTTATTTTGTAGCGCATGTATTTAATATCACCTGTCATTGTTGAAATTGCGCTTTTACCTAATTTTTTGACCCAGTCTCTTAGAAATACATGTTACCTTTAACCTTGTCATATTTTGACCCCCTAGGAAGCTGGTTTTTATTCAATATGAGCGCAAAATTAACATTCTCTCCCATTTACATGGCGCATATTACCCATTCACTTGGAGATATTGTAAAAAGTAGCGTGGTGACACCCTTTTATTAAAAGTGTAAACTAAATGGTATTATGTCAGGATTTTATTCGCCAAGTTTCGTCAAAATGACACCATTCAAAGCAACAGGAAGAAAGTTCGAAAATTATGTAGTGATATAATTTCCATATCGTTATTTTGTAATCGATACTTATGTTCAAATTTCTTTACAAACATCATGAAAACTATACATTCGATAGATATGGATCTTAATCCTTGGTATTTATTAAAATTAACTCATTTGCTAAGCGTTTTATAATTGCTTTCTTTAGTTTAAGTGAATTATATCATTTTTATTTATTTCTAACGACGCCATTTTAACGTCCGTTTCCATGGAAACGAGCGTGGTGACCCCCATTTTTTATTTCATTTTTGCACTTGCACAACTTCCAAGAATATTTGTGCAAAGTTTCAAGAAAATGACACCACAACCTAATTTTGACGTAATTCGTAGTACTTCACCTTAACTTCTGAAGCCATTTGCATGGAAGGTCAATAAGTTTCATCGAGAATGGAACGCATCCGGCTAAGGGAGCCGTCATTATTTACGGGGTGGGGGCCACTCAAAAATCGAAAGTTACAAGGGGGTTGCTCAACATGTGGAGAGAAAGAAGGGGACACTCAATTTTTGATGCGAATTAAATTGAAACACCTCTCAGATTGCACAATTGCACACATCAATTTCTGAAATGTTTCACAGGATCTAGGACAAAACTGAACTGTTGTGAATTCATCCTTTATTATCACAGAAACGTATATTTTTATTGACGTCAGTTCAATAACAATTTTGACATTTAAACATACCGTATTCAGGCTTTTCATTTGAAGGTAGCAGCTGGAGAAAATGCACGGCTGGAGAGGTTGCAAACAACAAAATAGGATTAAAAAAATAACTGACTGAATATTACGACTCAAATATTGATCATGCAAAATATGTCATAAAAATATCAGTGTTCAATGTCATTTTCAAACAGTTTTACCGAGTGCAAAATAAATTGAAACACCTCTCAGATTGCACCATTACCCACATCAAGTCCTCAAAATTTCGGCCCCTCTCGTGCTCTCTCCCCTTTTGGGTGTTCAAACAGTTTTACTTAGTGAAAAACAAAATAAAAGTAAAAACACCTCTCAGATTGCACCAGACTACAGCATTTCACGCATCAATATCTCAAAATTTTCCACGCATGATAGGGGACATTCCTTCTGACACTTCCCCTCTCAGCCTCTCGCGTGTTCTCCTCCACCCCCCGGTACTTTCAAATTCTGCCAAGTCACATATCCTAGTGAAAACCCTGTCATGATACCCATCCAAATTAACAATACTAATATGGTTGGACACTTGTTAAAGAGTGAGCTTTTACATCTATTTTTTATTGTGACTTTGAATTTTATTTCGTTGATTTCACCTTTGTCAACCATCATGAGATAACCGATGATAATCTAGCAGGGTACATCAGGATTTGAAAGGTCTTTACTATTGATGTAGTTTTATACATTTATAAATACTGGAATTGATATTTAACTTTTCTAAGTTGGAAGGGGGGGGGGGCTCAGTCAAAATTTCTGTCTTAGAAAGGGGGTTACTCAAATTCATCATGGTTGGCAGGGGTTACTCGAACTTTCGGAGCTTCCGATTAATTCCTCCGACCCCCAGACGTAAATAATGACGGCTCCCTAAAGCTGCGCCTTGCCTGTTGCGTGCAATCCTATCGAGCTAAAATTAGAGTGAGGACTGGGCGACCCGTTTCGCATGTAACGGGGATTCAGGGGAGGGGGTCTGATCTTTTCACAACACCAAGCGCTTTCGTAGAAGAATGTCATACGTCAGTTTACACGAATTGTCCCCGTCAACGATCAAACCTCAGACTGGCAACAGAGTTTTGCGATACGTCCAGCCTGTAGGTCTGTTGCTGAACATAGCTGTCCTTTTCGGATTGTTGTATACCACGGTTACGGACGAATGGGCCGAAAACGAAGCGGTTCACTTCGGACTATGGCATATCTGTCGCACTGACGAAAATTTCGAAGGAAGTCGTAATTGTACACATTACAACCCTACACCCGGTAAGTAATACGTGTAGTGAGGAACCTAAACTTGCAGCTTTGCACTGCAATGAAAGACTTGTTTTATACACGACAGGTTATATATAAGTGTGTTTTGTCTCTCATAAATTACTAGCTCCATAAAGGGTGAGTTCAGGTGTGTGTCAAAAAGTTATTGTCGACATAATCTGCAGTCGACCTACCGCAAACCCAAACAGCCTTGGAAATATACGAAATCTACATGCAAAGTACTTGTAAAGTCGACCAATTTAGAGAATTAACGAATTCTGATGCAAAATTTCAAACAAAGGAATGCTTTCATCAAGTTTAGACTGTAACGACACCATGATTTACTGTTCGAGTGTGTGGACATGGAGAGTTGATGATCGGAAATGCACGTACGGCAAATAGTCACATATGCGTCTGTACATGATCTGCCTGGCAGTCCGTAGACAACCGAAAAATGTTAGCTTGCTGACACCTGAGTGTGTCCATGCAGATCGTTTGTGTCTGCGCATGGGCATTCGTGAATCGGATCGCTGTGTATAGGTGAACCGAGTTCACGTCCCGTGACAGCCATGAATGGGGCCATTGTTTAAAAGTCAAGACATACCTGTCCAGCTTTGAGTAATACAAACTCGCCTCCACTTGACCTCAAAAAAGGGTTTTAGACGCTAACAATTGTATATTTCAATGGTAGAGAGAATAGCTACGCATTCAACCAGCGTTAGATATTACTGACATTTTCATAAAACTATTGATGAGTTATCGTTTGGCTCTCAGTTAAACTGTCGACTTACTGTAAACAGCAGCGTCTAAACTCGATTAAACCATATACCTTAGACTGGCTCTTATAGCTTGACTTTTCTGGGTCGTACGCAGCAGTTACTGGCTGGCCATTCACCCCACTATCAAGGCAATTGTGATACCCGAGTGTAGTGCTTAAACAGTAGTTTGATACCCATATTCCCAAGGACTTGAAGCAAGTCTTAACATAGCCCCTAGAGATTTTTTCTTCGGTCTATTTATTCAGCATGGTCCACAAATTGTGTTCTACATTGGAAACCACGAACACTTTTCGGTTTTCTTGCTGTGCCAACGAGCCGCGCCCTCTCGCGGGATCGGCAAGTCACGCCAGCGTTTGTTGTCACAGGGATAAACATTTACTATTGATCACATTTTCTTTTTCTTTTTTGTTCTAGAAAGCGAGTAAGTTTTTTTCTCGGTTTCGTTAAAGTATGTTGAAATTAAAAGTCTTAACCTTGCAAATGAAACACACCGTGTAATATGGGCAGTCATTGTTGACACATGAATTCTAGTATTTTAAGGTAGCATGCGCCTCGAAAGTGAAAGACTTATACTTTTGCTTAAAAATTCCTAAATGAAACTTTCAACCATTCTCTTACCAAATTAATAATAAAAATCGGGGGTCACCGTTCAAAGTTTGGAAATAGCGAAACAAATTACCGAACATTTTGCAATTTTTGATATTCAAAATGGCCGCCATCCCTGTGTTAACTCTATGAAGGAAAAATCAAAGTTTGGATTTTAGAAAAAAGAAAAATTAAGACCGTGAACGTTTTCCTTTTTCCGAGAGCTTTAAAATAAGCCCCCACAAGTGGTAGATCATAAAAGAATTGTAGAAATTTGAGAGTTTGATCGTATCTGTCCCCGAGGCACGTTCTACCTTAAAGGTATACAGTCACCTGTAATCTAAATATGCCCACATATGGTCAAAGGGCGTTCCTTGGTATTAAAAATGCCCATGTGAGGGCGCTGTTTTAAAAAGCGGCCACCCGCTTAAAATCTGTGATTGGTTAGATTTTCTCTTTCCATGGTAACTGTGACAAAATTGGCAGTATACCTTTAACGTTTGACACTGCGAACATTCAGGCTGTGTTGAAGGCCGGGAACTCGATCCCCGGGAGCAAGTTTGATTGAGTCAGCCATACGAGTTTTAAACACTTCTAGGTATTTCTGGTCACCAGCGACGATTCACAGCCTGGCGATGGGGTATCTTTAAAATAATCGCAGTCATACCAATCCATAATCCAATAACACTAGGTCAAAATTTGTAAGACAATAGTTGTAAACATAGACACAAAACAGCACAGAACAGACAGTAAATAGACGGTACAAACAAAGTCAAATCCATGAAAGAAAGATATATGGACCTCTGGCCAAAAGACCAAGAAGTGATGTCAGTTAAAAGTTAGCGTCTGCACGGCCTCTGCTTTTTCTCTAATCATAGCAGACCCACATTTTTACATAAAGTTGTAATGTACGTGTTAAATAACATGCTTTAACTTCACTACACAATTTAGTGAAGGTTTTTGTACGTATCAACACTTGTGGGGGGAGAGAGAGAGAGAGAGAGAGAGAGAGAGAGAGAGAGAGAGAGAGAGAGAGATTCATTCTGAACACAGCAAAGGCAGTCACTTTGCTGTCCAATCCATCAAGTGGTGCATTTTAATGTTTATTCGGACAAAGCTGCCCATAGTATAGCGCACAAACATTGAATGCAGATTGCAGAAATTGTGGCCCCGTAAAACTTATCTATTCTATTCTAGCTGTTGACGAAAGACTCTGGTCAGATAGGAAGCTATACTCGATTGATAAGATTATGTTACAGACACTCAGGCAGGATTAATGACAACTTTATTGCATCCATGTTCAAAGACAATTACAAAGGTTCTGTCGACGGAGGCATTTGGCCAAGATAGGTTGACGCTACCAGTAAGATATATAACTTGGTTGACAAATGGTCGGTATGACTGGTGTCGTGAAAGATATCTGCTTGTAAATTGGTTGCCAAGCTACGTCATGTAATGCAATGTCAGACGTGGTCGATATCTTTGCAATATTAAGAGGTGTACAGGCACTGGGGGTGGGGATGGAGGAAGCTTTGGTGGCGATACGTGCATGTTTTATCTGAAGCACATGTCCATATCGATATGTGACCAAGATGTACAAGTACAATGGAACAAAGTTCAACTTCAAACGACATCACAAGTTCAGTCACTGTCCTATTCACTACTATGCAAATTCTTTGTCAACTTTCACATGCAAGTATTTACAACTTGCAGGAGATATTGAGTCTAACCCTGGTCCTCATATCTCCTACAATGGTACCACTGCAAGGGATCCTTGTGGTAGTTGTTCAAAACCCGTCAAGTGCAATCAGAGGAATTTACTTTGTGAATGCTGTTATTTATATTGGCATCACAAATGCATTCCCAACTTGTCAGTAGCAGACTACAACAGACTCATTTCAAGTTCTGATCCATGGATTTGCACACAGTGCTTATCACTTCCGTTTTCCAACTGCAATTCATCATTCTTTGACTCATCATCGTCTAGTTCACTTTCTTCAAGTGTGGACAATACTTCTGATGAATCGGTAAATGAACTTCAAGATGGACCAGCTAGCAGAAGTGGTCTACATACTATGTTATTAAATGCAAAACGGGTTAGCAGAGCTGGCTGCAAATTAACTCAGTTTCAGTCACTTGTCTATTCACGAAGACCAGCAGTGATAGGTGTAACTGAAACCTGGCTTACTGGGGATATTTTGGACAGGAAATCCTACCCAGTGGTTATTTAATTTATAGAAGAGACAGGCCTAATAGGAGAGGTGGTGGAGTATTGCTCGCCGTTCGTGATGACATCTTATCTCTCAGTCGCCAAGAACTGACACCTGGGAGTGAAATTGTTGTGTGTGAATTACGTCCATCAAGGTCATCAAAGATAGCACTTGTACTGTGTTATAGACCTCCTAGGGGTGACACTGATTTTATGAATAATTTAAGACTTACACTCGATTCTATCCTATCAAATGGCTTCGAAAAGGTCTGTATTATAGGTGATTTTAATGTACCCAAGTTAGACTGGTCGTCAGTCACTTCGACTGTCGGCTCAGGCATTGAAAATGATTTCTGTGATTTTGTTATCGATTTCTCTTTGGAGCAGTTAAACCACAATCCTACTTTTTCAAGTGGTAATATACTTGATCTTGTTTTAACTAATTTTCCAGAAGCTTTTAGTAATGTTATTACATATAATGATATTTTTGACTCTGATCACTGTATTGTTGAGTTCCATATTAACTGTAAACCTGACAGAAAACACAAAGTACCTAGAGATGTTTATAATTATAAGAAAGCTGACTTTGAGGGCCTCAGGCAGCACTTGTCTTATGTGCCCCTGAAGTCAGCACTTTTAGAGAACGACATTGATTCCTCGTGGCAACGGTGGCTGGATTTGGTTTTTATAACTGTCGATGAGTACATACCTAAAGTGAAAATCCGTAAAAATGCCACTCCACCCTGGATTGATGGAGAAGTAGTACACTTATCCAAATCTAAAGAGCGTGCCCGGAGAAAAGCAATCCTGTCTAACAAAGGTGTTCATTGGGCGAAATACCGCAAGCTAAGAAACAAGTTAAAAAATCTTATCTCACTGAAGTATGATAGTTTTCTTGACAACTTAGCAAGTGATATGCATAAAAATCCTAAGCGATTTTGGGGCTTTTATAGTGCTAAGACTAAATCACATAGTTTGCCTAGTATTTTAAAAGGTAACGGCAAAGATGTGTCAACGGCTTTTGACAAAGCTCAACTTTTTAATGATTTTTTTTATTCAACTTTTAATCATGATAGTACTTGTACGATAGTGAATTTAATTTTAATAGCGATGCCCATTCAAATCCTGCCTTGGGTGATATTGTTTTTACAGTTGATGAAGTTTACAATGTTCTTAAAAATTTAATCCCAATAAGGCTGTGGGCAATGACAAGTTATCTCCCCGTCTTCTTCGGGAATGTGCCAGGGAGTTATCCCCTTCTCTGTGTGACCTTTTTAACATGTCATTGAATGCGGGAAAGCTACCACCACAGTGGAAACATGCTAATGTTATTCCTGTGTATAAGAAAGGTCTGAGGGAAGACGTTTGTAATTATAGACCTGTTTCTTTGTTGAGCTCAGCCAGCAAAGTGATGGAAAGGTGTTTATTCAATAGAGTTTATCCAATCTTATCTGAAAAAATTTATAGTTTACAAGATGGTTTCTGCAAGGGGAAGTCATGTAGTACCCAACTTGTACAAATTGTTCATGACATCGGAGAAGTCTTAGATAAAGGAGGACAGGTGGATATGCTTTATCTGGACTTCTCAAAGGCATTTGACAAAGTACCTCATGACAAATTATTAAATAAGTTGCATTCTTTTGGTTTTAATGGTATGCTGCATAATTGGTTCTCTAATTATTTGTCACATCGAAGACAGAGAGCGGTAGTTGAAGGTGAATGCTCAGATTGGTTGCCTGTTCCTTCAGGAGTTCCCCAGGGATCCATTTTGGGTCCTTTTTTATTTTTATTATATGTCAATGATATGCCCGTCTGTGTATCTCCTAAGACTACCTTAGCTCTCTTTGCTGATGACTCCAAGTGTTTTCGTGTGATAAAAAATTCACAAGATTGTGAAGCTTTACAGAGAGATATTCATTCTCTTTATAGCTGGAGTGTCAAATGGGGTATGACTTTTAATACAGGAAAGTGCAGTGTCCTCCACTTTACACGATGTAAAAATTTTCTGAATTTTGATTATATCATGAATGGTAATGACTTAGCATCAGTTAAAAAATACTGTGATTTAGGTGTTGATCTCACTTTCGACTTGAATTGGAATACTCACATTGATCGTATTTGCATGAAATCTCATAGATTGCTTGGCATGATCAAGCGCACTTGTGGCTACAAATGTGACTCTAAAACACTTAAAGCTCTTTACTGTTCACTAATGCGTAGTCATCTGGAGTACGGAAGTGTCGTTTGGGCAGCCCAGTCTAAGCGCAACTTAGTAAAAATTGAAAAAATCCAAAGAGCAGCAACAAGGTATATTCTTAATTATCCCACTGACATTGATTATAAACAAAGATTAGTTGCTGTAAACCTTTTACCGTTGTCATTTCGCAGGGAGATTCTTGATCTGATTTCTTTTATAAATGCACTACTGGGAAATACTCTTTAAATGTTCATAAGTATGTCAAAACTCACTCATCTAAAATTAATACGCGTTCTAGTGCTGATACAAATGCACTGGATAGAAACCATTGTAAAACTGTCACTTTCCAACACCTTCTCTTTAATAGAATTGTCATTCTCTGGAACAATTTACCGGCGACAATTAGAACCACTGCTTCACTTTGTACATTTAGAGTAACATTGACGAAATGGTATTGGGATAAATTTTATAACTGTTTTGATCCAGACAACACTTGTACGTGGATTTCTCGTTGTCTGTGTAGCAGGTGTAGACCTATGTAGATTTATTTGATTTGTTTTAGACTTTCTTCATTTTTTATCTCCTGTATGTTATTGTTGTTTGCTTTTTTCATTTGTACATATTTCATTTCATTAGGGTGACTGGCTTTGTATAGGTGGTTCGCACCTGTTTCAGTCATCCTATCCTATGTCGGTACACGTATCGTGTCCGCTGTGGATGAATATTATAAATAAATAAATAAATAAATAAATAAAAGATAACATCACACGCAGGTGTGCATAGATGTTCACCCGGGCACTCAATCACAACACGCAACACGCACAACACGTTTTTTGACTATTGCAAACCTGCTTGTTTGGTCAGAATGCATTTAATTCGAATAAAAAACTACAGCAGGCCTGAAGGTGTGAGCATAATTCAGGTATATGTATGGAGAGGTAATTAGCGACAACGACAACATGGTCTGTTGCAGAGAAAAACAGAGAGACATGCAGTGTACGTGCAAGTAAAATAAAGAATTCGCAAAACAGGAAATGAAACTTAAGTATTTTACACATGCAGATTTTGATGTTGAAAATAATGATGGATCAAAAAAACTCCACCCACATTTAGAAAGTTCCCTTGGCCTGAAAATCGTGTATTGTTAATTATTTTATGAAATATGAAGTACAGAAATGGAACGCTATAAATATGCATTTGGTACACTATGAACGCGAAATTTGAACTTACGAAAGTAACGCCATTTCAAATTAGACTCCGTCACTTGTTTTTCAAATGAAAATGAACTTACACAAAGGCCTAAACCAAGGAAAAGAATATGAAATAATTTAAATTGCGGCATAACAATCACTGATTAAAGGAACAATAGCTGTAATGTTTTAGAATAATTGCAATATTCTGTTTCTGTTAAGAACAAGTATACAAGATTAGACATTCCGTACAGGTTACGCTGAAGATTGAATGTTCAACATGACTTTGGAATAAATGCAAGAAATTGGATATTGTAGATAAGACAACAATTTTAGAAAATCCATCAAAATGATAAATAATTAGGCTTTTAAAAAGTCGTTATATATGGCAAATATATTACTGGTATGCCCAAAACAGGTCATACAGATATGTCGACCAAATTTTCACTTTAACTCATTTTTTGTCGTTCCAGCCCATATACATGCTTGACGTGTTTTTGTGATTTTGTCGTGTTTGTTGGCTACCTCGAGTCTACTCTGTGCTGGACATGGACTTCTTTCAAAGGATTCGAGAAAGTTTTATGTTGCATCAGCAATTCTATGTGCTGCAGGTGAGTAAAACTGATGTGAAATGAAGGACGATGCTCTTAAAGGTATTTGGTCACCTGTTTTTTTAAAAGCCAATCACAGATTTTACGCGGGTGGCCGCTTTTTAAAAAGGTCGCCCAAACGACAAGCCATGGCATACGTAGCAGAGTCATCTTCATGACCTTTGACGTATCAGGTATGGAGGACCGTGGGAGTTCTTGCAACTACAAGTAGACTGGGTTTCTGCGACAGTTGGGTCACACCTCTATACTCTGTCATTTACTTCGATCGTACCGGCTTCAATTGCACTAAATAGGGCTATAACCGACTGTTGGTTATGTCCATGGTCCATCGTACGACGAAAACTTTTTAACTTCGCGGTGAAGAAAATGGCGTCCTTGACAACAATCAGTCGACGGTACGCTAAGCCTCGCTCCCTTTACCATATGGAATGCAATTGACGGTGACCGTGTACCTTCAACAAAAGTCCGTCAAAATGTATCAGTTTCCGTTCTAAAAGCTTCATTATTAAGGTACAATGCGCTGCTGATGTGCAGCGTGCTCAGGCAACGTACTCGGAAGGTTATATCTGATTGGTCAATTTTCACTATTCATAGCAACTTAGGGAGTCTATTTGTATTATTCAATTATAATGGTAAGATTCCGCCAACCAATTGGATAACAGCTTCCGAGATGCTGCACATTGCCCCCATGATGCACCTCGGGGACGGCTATAG
Source organism: Ptychodera flava (assembly GCF_041260155.1). Taxonomy (NCBI): domain Eukaryota; kingdom Metazoa; phylum Hemichordata; class Enteropneusta; family Ptychoderidae; genus Ptychodera; species Ptychodera flava. Next base: position 42,990,557 of record NC_091937.1, read on the forward strand.
GATTGCGAAGTTTTCACTATTCTTTTCTGATCTACCACTTATGGAGGTTCATTTTGAAGCCCTAGGAGTAACAAAAATTTTCACCGGTTTAGTTTTTTTAAAACTGAAAATGTTATCCCCCCCCCCCCCGTATAACACGGCGATGGCGGCAATTTTGCACGGTAACCCTGATTTATTCTTGATTTTGAAAGAGAATGGTTGCAAGTCTCATTGAGGAAAGTTTGGGCAAAAGTTTAAGTCTACTTTTCAAGGCGTACATTACCTTAACTTGTCACATCACATGTCGTTTAAATTGTTGTTAAAAGCTGTCGCTTGCAATTCATAAATGCATGTATTAATCTGACGTTGCATTTCAATTACCGACTCGATTTCGTTTGTTATTCATAAAACATTTAAACTTACAAAAAGAAATGCTCAGGCCAAAAATTTCAATGAATAGAAAATGATTATTTCTCGTCCAAGCGCGCAGATCGGAACCGAAGTATTCTTTCAAAATTGACAGCGCACTACTTAATAAATACAGAACAAGACAACATTTGCACGATCACATATTCGTGCGGCGCATTTCTGAACAGTGAACTCAATATGGTCACTATCATACTGTGTGTCTGACCACAGTCACCTGTGGTCGGTCTATTCCGCTCGGCGTCTATGCCCCCATAGACGTGTGTACATATGCCTGAGAAGAACATGTGGGCATAGACGCCGAGCGGAATAGACCGACCACAGGTGACCGTGGTCAGACAGACAGCTTTGATCTTGTGATATAACAAAGTCAAGTAAAAGAAAGTAAGAACACTTCGTAGTCTCATCATTCGAAGTAAAAGAACTAGAATTATCAGGAAACAATTTTTAAGGTCCTGGTTCTGTCTGGCACTCATCGTGAAGTGAATCATATAATAGCGGTATACGCAGTTTTGTACACGTTTTTTTTTTGTGTTACCTGCATTGATTCGTATTTCCTCTTTCTTTCAGCAATATTCAGCGTTATTTCAACGGTCACGTTTACTGTTTGCAATGTTCATGACTACACCATTACCAGTGGAGTGGTAGTGGCCTGGGTTATGGTCCCAGTGGCTCTCTCGTCCGTCGCTCTCTATCTCTGTGGTTGCAGTCACCTACGCAACCGTCTTCCGTTGCTGGGAAACGGAAACTACAAAGACTACGGTTGCATTTACAGCAAATACGGACTTGGCGCACAGATGAACCTTGGCAAGGTGTAGAAAAAGGCCTTTCACGATAGAGCTGATTGGGCACACGGTCAACGTGGAGGGACTGTGGTCTGAACAGGACGGGTCTTTAAAAATTCGCGAAGATAACTGGCGAGATAGCCTTTTAACGGCAGATTCGCTAATACCTAAGCCACTTGTACTTCTCTGAAAATCCTCAGATGTTTAATAGAAAGACCGTGGATTACAAAAGTTGGTCAGGTGTGTTTCTGACAAGGACCATTTTAATAGCACTGCTGAACGCGAACTAGAAAGTTGACGCTGAGGGCGCTCCCATCACATAACCGTACTGCAGGCTTGAAAATAAAAAGTCGTTTCTTTGTACTTCAATGACTGATGCCAGGAGAACACGCAATAAACTTTTGTTGATGCTAATTGCCAGTATATTGTCAAGGCCTCAAGTTTATGCAAATACTTCGTTCGAGGCCAAATATTTACCTATGCAATATATCATATCGCATGTTGACTGAAGTATTCACTCATCTTGTACATATTCATACGTACATACTCACATACATGCATGCAGTTTACGTTTTACAACTTTTATATCCGGGTTTTGAATAAAATTATTTTATTTTGCTAATTGAACATAGTGTCTGTTGCGTAAACTACAAAATATGTTGGTTCCCTCTGCGGTATATCTGATGCTGATTAGGTGAACAAAAAAGGTGGGTACTTAGGCCGCGTTCAAAAAAAAGTGGTGGGGGGGGGGGCTGGAGGAATTCGGTGGGGGGATTCGAAAAGTTTTGGGGTAGTCGAGGGGGGGACTTGAAAGTTTTGCTCTGCCTATAGGGGGGGGGACCTGAAAATATTTTGACTCCCAACATTTTGATGTCGTCCAATGGTTCTAATGTTAGTAATAATTAAACAAAATCTAGAACCGTTTTGTCATATTTTATGTCTTTAATCTCGAAAAAGTCTAAAAATGTATGAATGCCATTAAATTTTCGTAGAACAAGTTGGCCTTGTAATGGGGCAGGAGCTACAACTGTTGATAATTTTTCAATATTTCTATGCAATGTATCAAACACAGTTTCTTGGTGTCTCTCTACAGCATGCTGAAAAACACAATATTCAGTTTGTCAACAAAGCCTGTTTGTCTAAATATTGATGATAATTGAATGATACAAATGCACGGTACACGTAGGCTGTGTTGGCAAGCTGAATACTGGATAGCTCAACATTCTGTAGGGAGTAGAACAAGAACGCAATTGTATAAACTGAACAAAAATATTGTCAAAATAAAAAGTTAATACAACTACTGCCCTGCTACTACATACTGGCAGTGACAGTGATACATGTAGCTCTGACTCTGATGTAGTTTAAGAAGAGTTTCGGTCATAGGACACTCAATTGACAGTGAAACATACATCTACTTGTACACAAGATCCAGCCAGAGAGCAACACATAGAAGACTAGGGAACTAACAGTTACCATGGAATTTTGAATTCTGGCATATGAGAACAATCAAATATTAGAGAAAAAAGATAGGGTCACCATACTTGATCTTGTACAAATGTACGATGAAAGTCAGTTTTTCTAAAATCACTTAAAATCAATATATAAAACCATTCATTTCAAGTTCATGCAGTGAATGAAATTTTCACATCTCATTGTACAATAACACAAAAGTAAAACTTTGAACAGTAAAGACTCTAATTTAAATGGAAAAATGTGTGACTAAATGGAATCTTTTATTTTTTATCAAACTTGCCATTATTACACCCAAAATTTCTGAGATTAAAACATTAATTTCATGGAATATTTTAACCTTCCAGTATTGTCAATTTTGTAAAACATTTTATAAGTGGCATCTAAGTTGTATATGTCTTGTACTTTTGAAAAAAAAAAATTCGGTAGGTCACTGTGCTCATTTTTTCACAATTTGGTTAAACGTAGCTAGGAATACACAATTTTCATACTCTCTCATGATTGTCATTTTGTGTACTTTTCAGCTGGTGCCATTGAACTGGCCAGAATTGGATAAACTCAAGTCGGCTTAGACTGAGAAATCCAAAAAGTCCACTGATGCATTTAAAAGTGAATCAATTTAAGAACTTGCCCTAGGTATATGGCTCTACAACCTGCTGATAAGAGGTAGTGTTGAACATTTGCGTGCAGAACGACACATTACATGGTTTTTTTTACTCTGCGTGCATTCCTAATAAATATGCGGCTATATGGTAATTTGGGGGGGACTTGAAAATTTTTGAGGGTATTGAGGGGGGGGGATCTGAAAAAAAAGATTTCAATCGCGATTCCTCCAGCCCACCCCCTCACCATTTTTTTTGAACGCGGCCTTAGAGAGAGTGGTGCATACACATGAGTGCATACTCATACAATGTATATGTGTGATTGTATTAGAAACATTTCAAGTGTCATTTATTGATTATACTTGTAAAAAAAACAAAACAGAAAGAACTAAAGAAACAAGCAAACACAACGTCGTTAATTGACAAATATAGACACAAATACAACTCTTTATTGGTTCTTTATTTTATATAGAAATAATCATACATAACAAATAAACAAAGAAACACGCATAAACAAACAAAACAAACGAACAAGGAGCCAAGATTCCCTGTGATTAGAGTTCCAAAATCAAAGATAAATTTCGGGCAAACATCGGCGATTTCGCAGACCCTGCGTGCCAAGACACAAGAGAAGTCATTGTAGTATCGTCTATGGTATCGATATTACAGTCGGCAAATCATCGATAATATCGGCGATTTCACGGACCCGGCGCATTGTAGTAAAGTTAAGTATCGATATAAGAGTCCTGAAATCGGCGTTCTTTATCGGATAAACATTGGCGATTTTACAAACGAACCTAGACTTGGTTCAAGTCGTGAGTTTTTAAAAATAAAATCATTTGTAATAATTTCTCTTGTGTCTCCTATTTCATACAAAGCTATTTGGAATTTGGCAGCCAAGGCCAGGTTCTCCCAGCAATTGAACGTATTACCTTTGAGTCTGCGCAGTAGTGAGTTAGTTTCTGCCGCATTCCGGGAGAAACTCTCCTGTATAGCGTTCACCCCACTCATCACGTCTAATCCACTCATCGCGTTGGTCAACGTAGCTGTAGTACTGTAGCTCGAGGTTTTGCCTGGGTATTTGGGTCGAACGGCAATTGCCGTCCGGCCCAAATACCCAGGCAAAACCTTTAGGTACACTACTGAAGAGTAGGTCAAAGTTGCAGAGCGTAGGTCAAGTCTGCAGAGCGTAGGTCAAGTCTGCAGAGCGTACCTCAGGTTTTCTTCTGGAAATTAAAATCTGCAGAGAGATAGTGTCGTTTTCGGCCACGGTAACTCAGACCTAAACGACATTTGGTTCTCACCCTATCGATGATTTCAAAAATGGTGTGGTAACGCGTTCCATTACCCTTTCTGCACCTGAAACATTTTTACTTTGGAGACGCATTTCGATAAAAGTGTATTCACGATTTATTCAAGCGCCATCACATAAATATTTATTTGTTCGTTTGTTTATTTATCTAGTACAATAATTTTCAAGTTTGCGAAACCACGTTGATTGGCAGTATGCGGTTACGATATGTGCGGTTACTATCTTATGTGCGGTCTATCCAGAAGAAAAATATGGGGATCTCGATATTGACGTGATATCATGCTGGCAAAACTGAGGATCGACCCTGTCTCAATGACGACCCCTCGGAAATTTTAACGCTTGAATTGGGCATTTCTTCTTTAGCCCTTTAATTCTCAACGGGACATCGAAGCTACACTGTACCCTTATATAAGAAAACTGATGCCCATTTAAATAAAAGTTCAAAACACCCCGTGCATTTTGAAAGGTCAACTAAACGGCCATCAAAATCCACAATGGGAGCACTGACTCTACTTGTATGGATAAAAATTTGACCCAGAGGCAAAAACGTGATCGTGGTGTTCGCCTATAGCAACAAAGCATTTCATAGGCCAGACTGACATTCGAAGTACTTTGCTCCAACCAAGCAGCCTTTGCTTCCCAGAAATTAACCTCTGACACAGTCCCTCCACGTGGGTGGATGGACTACGGCTCTGACAAACAGTATTATAATGTCAGAAAATGTTATCATGTGATTAAACTTACAGGGCCAGTAATGGTAACTCTTGATGATTTCTCTATTTTTGTTAGTAATGTCAACCATAATTTCTTGTTCTACTCCCCAAAGCATGTTGATGCACACAGTATTCAACTTGGAACTCAGCCTGTACATGTGTAAACTGCGTTTGTTATTGTTGACAATGAATTCTAGTCCAGACTAGAATTCAATTGTAAACAATAAGTACATTTTACATGCATAGACGCTATGTTGACAAGAAAATTAGTAGTGTTTCAACATTCTTACATTCTTGTGGGAAAAGAATCAGAACTTGCGATTGACATACAAAAATAAGAAAACATCATCAAAGTTAACATTGCCGGTCCTTTGCATTGTGACATTTCGAGATCTGCTCGTATGCTCTCATTTTTAGCCATTCTGCGTTACGCATTCTGCATTACGTAATTATCTGTATACTAATAGGACTATAAGTTCATGAACGAGGGCTCTGATTTGGATTGATTGTGTCTTGTGAGACCTTTGATGACATTTATTTTATAATCTTCTGTATATTTATTCAAATGTTCCCAATTCAATATGTATTCTATGTATGCTTTCCCCTTGTATGACAATGAACTTATTTTAGAGGGCTCAGATGGAAATTACAATTTATTTTGTAAATCAGACTACCCTCGTTAAATAATAATAATAATAATAATAATAATAATAATAATAATAATAATAATAATAATACAAAGAGTGGACAGTGAAAAAATATTTCAAAAACACATGCTGTTGGTGAAATATACAGAAAAGATCAAATTAAAGCATCTCCCTTTTCCAAATCTCATATGTAATCTCGCTCATAAAATTACACTCGGAAGTTGTGATACTTTTATATTGAAATGATATTTTCTATTGATCCTCTTGCGAGTACGAATCTTCGTTAAGGTCGATGGTCTATGCCCTGTGTATGACCTAACTGTGAATTATCATAGGGGACTTACAGCGACCGTGTGGACTTTTGATCCAATGCGGTCGGAGGGAGGGGGCGTCGGCTGTTTACCATGGCGTGGTTTGTTTAATAAGGGATTTAAACTGTCTTTCAGCTTTGGGTTACCTTGTCTTCTGGTCATTGATAGAAATCACACACACACACACACACACACACACACACACACACACACACACACACACACACACACATACACCACTACACACACACACACACGCACACACACACACACACACACACACACACAAAGTGTCAGATGATATGTTTTTATTATATAACGGCAGTGTCTCTAGAAGTTCCTTTTCCTTGTAATTCGTTTTGCTGTTTCCTTAGACTTGGTTCAAGTCTGTGATTTGTGAACGTTTGAGTGGAGTGAACGCAATGATTGGTATTTTGCTTTCATGTGAAACGCGCGCGTGAGTGGAGTGGACGCGATGAGTCGGATGAACGCTGTACAGGGGAGTTTCACCTTGAATCCGGCAGAAACTAACTCACTATACTGCGCAGACTCAAAGGTAACGCATTCAATCGCTGCGAAAACCTGGCCTGCGCTATCAAAGCCGAATAGGTTTGTACGAAAAAGGAGAGACATAAGAGAAACTATTATAAATGATTTTATTTTTTAAAAATTCACCGACTTGAACCAAGTCTACTGTTTCCCCCGCATGAACTGTATGCTTGTCAATCCTTACCCTTGTTACATGCCTCTTACATTCTCTGTTGTAGACATATATTACTATAATTAATCATGTCCTGAACACTCTTGTCCCAACTCAAGAAATTTTTGTTTCACAACCATCATGGCAAATCTGGAAATCTGTAAATCAGTATATCCAATGGATAAGAGCGACTATAAGAATTGAGTAAGGGTTGATGTAAAATGCTTTAGATGTGAGTTTATTAAAAATACAGTATCTAAGAAAATAATTATATGCAGATACCCTTGCTTATTTGGTTGTCATCTAGTCCCGGAAATACCTTTTAGCTCCCGTTTCTTACCAAGGGCGAATTGTTTGGCCATCATGGCGTAATCAGAACACTCACTCATGCTGAGTCTAGTTTCTTTGAAGTCTGAGCATGGGAGTGTACGGTTCTCTAATTGCTCAATATTTGTAGCTACGTTACGTGTTGTGACTGGTTTATAAAATTACAGTCGTTTTACTACCCAGGGGGCAGTGCGGGAGCAATGCTTCGCGGAGACATCTCCCTCTTTGACAGAGGCAGGAAATGTAGCCGCTTCATTCAAGGAAAAGACAAAATTGAGATGTAACTAAACGAGAAGAAAAAAGATGTATCTAAAGTGTAGCTTGAAAAAAATTGCATAGCGGCAAGGTCCCATGTGTTGCTGTTTTGACTTATTGTGTAAAATGATTGTCAAAAAAACCAGCTCATGGACTCAAAACGCTGTCTTGCACGTCACGTGTCGATAATACTTCCAGTTTGTGAGTTTTGGTACATTAAAAGGAAGAGTGTCATCGGAACAACGCCTATGCTACTTTCTTGTTTACAAACATCAATTTGCATTTCATGCACAATATCTAGATGCATCACGTCAATATAGCTACAAAATTAAAATTTCACGATGTACATTATGACGAATATGCTTGAACTGACATCGATCGCCATGGCAAATTGGATACAGTGTTTACATTATTCGTATGGGTCCCATACGACTATTGAGCACAGATCCTCTGACCCCACTTCCTATCAGCATCCAGGGGTTCAGTTAGTTTGCAGACTAAAATCGTCATCATGGTAGCGTAGCAAGATAAGCTGGAAGCTTTTTTCAAATATTTTGCGGGGGACAAACGAAAAATTTCTAGCTTGGCAAGATAAGTGGGAAACGTATTTTTTAATGTTTTGCGGGGGGGGGCGAACAAAAGCCACCAATACAATGAGCTAATCCAATTTCCCAAAAGGGAAGTCCCTGGCAAGGGCTTAGGGGACACTCTGTCTCACAATACAATACACTCTTTGGGCGAGTATAGTTAAGAGCATGTGACCCCTGTATTTTCATGAATTGCAATTCCTAATTTGTGTAGAAAGAGAACCTTGCAAAACACCTTTTGTCCATGGTTCATTGCCTTTAACCATTTTTCTGTATTTCTATTATAGAACTCATATACTTCCTTACGTCGCGGCTTCGAGACTTCACAGACTTTGAGAAATTGGTTCATAAACACCTCATCCAAGAGAACAGAAAGAACCTGCCCTCAGGGTGACGTCAGGGTGACGTCAAGCCTTGAAAATATCATACCTTCTCCTGCAAGCCTTTCGTCAGATAGGTCATTGACATTTGTGAATGTTAGAAAAGGGACAGGTCAAAGTACTTGAATTGAGATTTAAGATAGAGGGGTGTTGACAAAAAATAAAGCTATAACGTTGATAACACATGTTTCCTACACAGTACCTTTGTCTCTCTCTCTCTCTCTCTCCTCTCTCTCTCTCTCTCTCTCTCTCTCTCTCTCTCTCTCTCTCTCTCTCTCCCCTAAATGAAACTTGTCGCTGTGCAGTGTGAAATTATTGTGCTTTAATTTCCTTGGTAGATCGGATATTGCGGTCTTCTTGATCAGACAACTACTCAGTGAACATACATATCTTTTACTGCATCATAAACAAAGGACAGAGAAAATATTTATGTACGCTTTGGAACTGGTGAAATTTATACAACAGACAAAGAAATTCTTCATCATTTGGTAAATCTTGTCCGTGGACTTCGAGATCATCTCATCGTAAACAGCTGTCTGCGTAACTGACTATTTTATCACAGTAAATCATTTCTCTGTCGAGTGAACACTATTTCACAAACCGTTTAAAAAGGCTAGAGCGTCAGTTATAAACTTCAATAAAACTATTAAAATATAAAAGTAGTCAACATTCTCTCTGGAATAAAAAAAACTAGACATTTGGGGTCAAAGGCATTGCAGAGTTATAGCCTGTTGAAACTTCCGAAAAACTGACCAAAGAAGAAGAAGTTGGGAAGTCCTTATTGTATTAACTATGGTAGAGGTCCCCTAGCTTTTAATAAATGTTTGAAAAGGGAAAGTCATTTTTCGCTGTTTTTCAGGAAAGTTTGACAAGGCAGTGCTTGCATTCAGAATGCGTGACTGGCATTGTAAATGCATTTTTAGATTCTTTAAGTGTCAAAGAGGTGTCAAATGTGAGATTAACCACAAAGACTGCTCTATGACTTCAAAAGATGGGTGCAAATATGGCTTGTTTTCAACATTTTTGACAGAATAACAGTTTTCCTACATAATTTTATGCCAATTAAATCCAACCTTTGAAATGAGATATGGACATGGAAATTTTACAGCCTATTAACAAGTTTACAGACAAGATTGCTATGGCACATTTTTCCTGTATTTTAAGTACTTTTTGAAAAATCACATTTTGAAATTTGAAAGAATTTTTAATAATTTTTTGATATGTAAACCCATGTAAAATCATAAAAACAAATGTTATTTTCAAATCCTGCCGTACATATCTTACAATTAATAGTGTCAACATATTTATAACTAATTTGGTAATATTAATACTATCCAGTTATTATTAAATTCAAATATGTAAAAAAAATATGAAAAATTAAACTTTAATACTTACTGGTGTCATATTTCAAAATCATGGCTGCAAATATACAATTTTTATATACTTTGGAGAAAGTATTAACTAAGGGAGTTATCCTGAAAATTTGAACTAAATATCTTGATTCTAACACTTGGAACTTGACATTAACTCTGAGAAAAGAATTGGTGCAAAAATAGCCTTTCCAGCCACCTGAAATAGCTAGCAGCTGTAACTTTTGACGGTTGTTTTCAATATTTCAAAGTGTCAGCTACAGTTTCTTGTTGTACCCCAAGGCATGTTGAGATGCATAGTGTTGCGCGTGTCAACTAGCCTATATGTGTGTAGACTGCATTTTTCATGTTGACAAGCGAATTTTGGTGCCGAATTCAAAAATGTCAACAATAGCGGTGCATTCTACACACGTCCTAAAGATGTTGTGTTGGCAAGCTAAACGCTTTAGGGCGTATAATAAACTGTAGTTAATATTAAATACAGTTAAAATACACAGGTGTTCATGGTTTCTAAGTACGAAAAGGTATCCTAAATAATTCCTAGGGTGGTTCCTGTTTTAAATGGCGTACTTTTCTCGAAAACGGTTATCGACAGTATTTTTCGAGTTGAAGGCATCTGTGTTTCTAATCACGCATCCAGTACATGCAGGTGGCATCCAACGTTTATTATCCCTGCCACAATAAGCTGAGAAGTCACTCCATGATTGAAGTACCGGTAATCAGGCTCTTACAGTTGTGGAACATATTTAACCGCACGTAGTATTACAGGAGTTGCATTTGCTCATGGAAAATGAAATGGTACTTCCGCCATACTGATTGAATGTATTTTTGGGTTGCCGTACGGTATCAATCCATCTTGTGTTCACCGTACGGTATCAATCCATCTTGTGTTCACGTGACGTCACGTGACGCAAAGGAAATTGCCAAAATGGTTGGCCTTACTGAGAAATACGTCAAGCTGAACAATAACGTCTTTTTGAAAAAAACGGCATGACCCCTCGGCAGAACATGAAAAGACAAGGATTTTGAAATTTTAAAATCGCAACCTTGTGACGTTTTGCTTGTCGATAGCTGGATCTCTTCTGATTGGCTAGTGATGAGCATCCCGTCGGTCAACTGACGCTTAACGGAGGAATATTTTTTTTAAACTATTAAAATAACACAGACCTTGGCAATTGTGAGAAAAAAATATCTAGTCAAGCGATTTTGCTTGAATGTGAAATTAATGAATCAATGCCAAATGTGACGAATGCAACCAGGTCCACAGAACAATGAAAAGAACCCACTCAAATCTCTTACCCTCCTCCGAACTAAAATCGTACCATTAAATTTGGAATATCTTTCATCTTGTCGCGAAAATACGTCAAGGAAGTATGCGCCTTGAAAGTGAAAGACATTTTAAAGAAAACACATTACAGTTTTGAAGGATACTACTATACAAAGAGTTAATTGTTTGCCCCAAGATATTTCATCGATCTCATGTAGCAAAGAGACGATTGTATCGTTCACACCTTTGTGTGCTGGAATAAAACTCTAATGTTCTCCCTTGAGAACATCAGAATTGTGCGGCATGAAAGTCACCGAAAATTATATCGTTTGCGATTATTATCGGTCATGACGAATTTCAAAATCACACTTGGATGAAGCCGCTCCCTCCAAAGATGTTGGAGCAATGATGGTAAATTCGTTGAAGATTTACATTGTCTTACAAAATCGACTGTGGCACCCGTTGCTCTGAAAAGAAGTAATGGGAAGGGGATATTATGCACGTTTTTTCACTACGCTTAAAGGGACCTATGTGAGGGGCAAGTAATGGGACCAATTTTTAGAAAATGTAACCAAAAGTTTATCACATGCCATATTACACTGTTCTGAAACTTTGAAAGGAAAGGGTCAGTTGTTTACAACCGCCCTAGCTGGCTGAACGTTAAATTTGAAAAATCCTCTAGTGTCCTCCATGTGTCCTCCATCGAAAATTTCCCACTGGTCCTCTGTGCGCTTCAGTACCCCCTATATCTCCCCGGGTACACGACTTTACCCCAGTAGCCCTTCCCATCGGTAAACCTCGAATTATTTTACCGTCCACCCGCTGAGATGTTTTAAGAGTTGGTCGTACTTTCCCCAGCAAATTCTCCTGTTTTTGACTTTATCTTTGAAAACAGCACATTTGTTGATTTTTAATGGCCATACAAGGAGGAACATGCCTTCTCATACGCTTCCCCGCTCGGCTTTGCCCGCATTTTTATCTGCCTATAATGTATTTTTCTCCTCCTGAAAAAATCCTACGGAAAACCCTCAGAACAACATAACAATGTCACTCATATATTAGACATACAACGTATTACGTATTTTATTGCAGTGTCAGATAAGCAAACAACATTTTTGTGAAAACCAATCTTGGCACAAAGTTTACGTGTTGCAAGCCACAGTCAAGGAGTTGAGTTCTTGTCTCTGTGAAACCAAAATCTCAAAACTATCGACTATTGCTCATTTACAATAAACGTTTGATTTGTGAAGTATATTAAAACTATATGCATTTTGATAGAGGAAACCATACTTTTAGCATCGATTACCTCAAAATTCTTAACTACCATATAAAACAATATCCAAAAATGTATTATGTAAACAAAAATACGATGCCGTATAAAACGTTGTGTGTTTCAATAATGGATAGTATAAAGGGGTTAACTCTACACTTGGCCCAAGTCTGCGAAGAAAAACTAATTCAGTGAATTCGATGCAGAAGAGTAATCGCGACTGTTTTTTCTGACCGCGATGCAGCGGAGTTGCCGCGAGACTCCGGGAGAAACTTATTGCCGATCGCTTTCACCCCGCGCATGCGCAAACCTACTACTCAGAATTCGCCTCAAACAAGCGTGAAGACAGCGTAGAATTGTATTTCAGTTTCTCATTTCGAATATAAGTAATTTTTATGCGTGCGTTAAATCTTGCTGAAATTACTGTATTTTTACACAATCGCCCACTTGAACCAAGTCTAAGTTTACTCCAATCTGCTCACGATGTACGAGAGCTTTCCATAGAGCTGCTCAGTGTATTTGCAGATGGATTTTATAACATTGGCCTATAGAGTATATTGGAGAAAGGAAAAGCCAGGGTTTAAACGGTTATAGCATAGGGAGTACAAATAATGGAATCGTAAAAGTTGACATCATCGGCAAAAAAGGACACAAGCGCGCGAAAGGATCGAACTGTGGTTGTGCATGGTCAAACCTTCAACCATATAAATGAAAACGATTCCCAAAACTTGCAATCAGCTTTGTTATCCAGCTTGCCAAAAATATGGAAGGTACGTACCTTGGTTTGTTTGTTTGTTTGTTACCACCAAACCTCAGCATTACACAAGAACCCCGACTGTGCTTATGAATGTCGCCGATTGTGTTCAGAGGTACAGGTACACGGATTAGGTCTCCCTATGACTCGGTATTGGAGACAACATACCCACCTTGCAGGCGGAGCGAGGATATTTCATAACCGTATAAGCGACAACATCTCACTCAGTCTTGTGAAGAAATACCCTCAGTGAGTGAGCCATTTTCCCAACACACCCGGACCAAACGTAAGTGTTGTAACATTTGTTCATAATTTTGGGGTGTGTCAAGGGACATTTTCTTTCAAAAAATAAAAAAAAAAAAAAAACAAAAAAAAAAAAACATGAGAAAATTCTAAAATGTTCGTTTTTCAAATGTTCATTATAAGCACATGCAATTCATCACTGCCTTAATAGGGTTCAATTCACCTTAACATCTTCTTTATACATATTCGTTTGCTTTCCGAAAAATACAAAACTGAAGAAACGGTGTCATATTTCAGTATTAAAAACATAAAACTGTTTTGAGAGAGACCGCGATAAAATAACAGAAGATCAAAAGTAAGAGTACTTAAAACAGATACATGAGATGGATATTAACACTGACACCTTGCAGATAAAGCTTAACATCTATACAACGGTGCTTCTTTGTGAATATTAAAAGCCGTGTCAGTGTTGCACCTGTGCTTCAAAACCAAAGTGCTGCAAAATGTGTGCCTATATTGAAATATAACATCTACATACAGAATGAGGAATGCTAAGCCGTACTGACATTCTATTCTGAAAATGTCTTCGAAATACGATTTTTTCCAGAGGGCTCACACTATCTACAATCACAGTCTTTCCCTTCCAGAGGTTTGTATCGGTCACGTACACAAGGGTAAAGAATTCTAAGTTCAGTCGATTTCTATCGCCAAATTGTCGACTCCAAATACTTCTGTCATTTCAGCAGTCCCATTATTTGGAACGAGATTACCATTGTCGATCGCAGAGGAGATGGTTTGCACGATAGAAGTCTCGTGGACTTTTTGGTCGACAGTCGGGCGGTTTGGCGTTGAACTCGTCCCCGAACCCAAACTGCTCGCCTTAACGACTGCTTTCTTCTCCGGTACGCAACCGAGAACGTGTTGTCGGAACTTGCTGGACATGAGGCAGTATATGATTGGATTAACCATACTGCCGCAGTAGGAGATCGAGTACACCAGACGGGAATAGTACAGATTGCGGGGTATGGCATTTATGCCGTGCAGGAAAGCGAAAATACCGATGGGCAAATACGCGACGATGTAGGCAACAACCAACACGAAGCAGATGCGGATCGTTGCCACGTCACGTTTATTGATATTGGAAGAGTTTTGCACCAGGAACTTGGCCGTCTTTCTTTGCTTGTACTTCAAACAGAACACGTAGCCGTAAGACACGCTTACCATCAGCAAGGTGTCAAAAATCAGAGCAAAGCCGATCTTATTGACGACGTGTACGATGTCGGCAGGCATTTCATCGATGAGGCAAAATCGTTGCGGGGCCATGACAGCTCTGGCCACGGCGTAAACACTGCCGGCGACAAAACTTACAGAGATGGAGCCCACGATGATCAGCTTCATCGCACCAGAGGAGAACTTGCCGCTGACGCCCATCGCGCGGGTCACGCTGAGCAATCCTAAACTCACGCAAGACACCGTCAGGGAGAGGAACCAGGTGAAGACGTACGTTCTACACATCGTCATGGACCCGTCGCTCGTAAATATATTCGTATCGTACAGCAAGAAATGAATATTTGCGTAGAAGGCAAGTGGGGTGACTAGGGCACAAGTCAGTAAGTCGACGATAGCAATGGAGACCAACTGGATGTTAGCCGGTGTTCTCAGTTTCTTGACGGTGGCAACGATCCAGCAGACGGCAACATTTCCAGCCGAGCCGATTACGATGACAGGAACAGCTATGATAATACTAAGCAGTAGGCAAGCCAACTCAGTTTTCGTTCGGTAGACGAAGCTAACAGTCTCGTTCGAATAAGCTAACAGTCTCGTTCGAATAATATGACAGATTCATGACTTCAACGGCGCTGCTTTTACTGGTCACTTGACTTAGTGTACGACCACCAGCACTTTCCCCACCAACACTGTGCAAAAGATTTAGCTGCTATATCCAGTTCTCTCTCGTTGTCAAATAACGGAATCTGGCTTGAAGTTGCGCGATGTAAAGGCAAGGTTTTCATTTGGCGCGAAGTCCTCGACATTAACGCTCGCGGGGCTTGTTCCTTTCGGGACTGCTCATGCATTATCTTATAGGAAACAATAGACAAGGTTAGCTGACGTGTCATGATGATGGCCAAGCAGGCGATAACGACATCCTACTGAACCACGGTGCCGGCTGATGTAAAACGAAGGCATTTTTCATTGTGTTTCCCAACAAAGAGTTAGGTAGCTTTAGTCACTGCATGTCTCGTCACAAATTTGATAAAGCGATGGGAGAGTTATACCTTGTTAATTATCATTCATTCATTCATTTACAGATTGTTCGTTCATCTCATAACCATATTCTGTGCTTCCTTTGTGCTGCCGGCGACACAGTTGACGAAAATAACGACATGTCATGAGTAATTGTTCACTGTTTTGGTAACCGGTTTTAAAATCATGGAAAAGGTACAATGTGTGGAACTGTGGTGATTATTGCTCACTCGATGTAATTTTTTTCTCACGGAGTATTTCGATTCTTTTCGCGAAACGAGACGAATAAACATAAAGAAAGTATAACAAATTATTTCTTCCCAGGCCTAATGTTTGCTTTGATAAAATCGATATTTTTATACGATCTTTGTTTAGATATTTGCTATTTAGTTATGTGTTATTTCAACCAGCGCCACGGTTTCAGTTCATTTTTCCCTTCAAATTCAACACGCGGTCCCTTACTTTCCAACTTTTTTATTCTTTTTTTATCCTTTCACTACTGAAAATAGTCAAGAATACCTGTTAATGTTCGGGGGGATAAACAATGTTCATTTTAGAGGAGAAGTCGTCCGGATAAGAGAGAAAGTAAGTAAGTAAGTAAGTGAGAGAGAGAGAGAGAGAGAGAGAGAGAGAGAGAGAGAGAGAGAGAGAGAGAGGAGAGAGAGCATTTCAAACTCCGCTTTCATGTATTACAGTCTATGTCAATAAATTAGCTTTACATTAATATGGTTACCTTTGCGATGATGAAAATATGGAACATAAAAACTAAAATGTTCGATGCAAAGAATATTTTTAACATGATTAATTTTGTAAACTATTTGTATCAGTGGAATAAACGTTCCCTTTGATGCTTCTATTGCTTGACCGCTTCTGCTACCAATCATAACAACGTTACCAGGATTGGTTTACTATTTGAAGGTGTAAAAGACACCCTTGCAACAAAATCTCTGTTTCAGATATCTCCTTTGATACAATCATTACAGACAGAAAGGTTTTACTATTGGTTTTGTGAAAGACATCCACTGCTTACACATTTTCAACTCGCCCACGGCCATTTAGCTTCACGTAACTGTTGCAATCGATCTCTTCCCAGAACAATTACCATCAGACCGATAAATGTTACAATTATCTTTACACGATCCGTCCATAGGGGTATCATTTTTCAAAGCTATTATCAAACAGTTTGGAAAATTTTCTGCTCATTACGGAAAATTTGCGATAATAAGACAGCAGGGAGAGGCCATCATTTGTCCTTCGCTACAACCAGCTTAAACGTGTCATTCATGTATTGAATTTGACATCAGACATTAACAAGAGAAAGAAGCAAACAAGATAATTTAGTTGAAGATACAGCACGTCTTCAATATGTGTTAGAGGCACACCAACTGTATTATCGCAAGTTGTTAATTGATTTTAACGAACGTTTTGTCTAACATCCGAATTTACATGAATTTAATAATTTACATGAATATGTTAACCATTGTATGATCAGCTGTGAAATCTAACTTGTGGAGGGACCGTGCTTTACCCTAGCTATCATGTATAGCATTTCAATGAAAACTGTCCATAGCAGCCCATAAGCTACTACCTTATGAGCTGCTAACGAGGTATTTGGTCAGGGGGATAAGCCCCCGCGGTTGGTGATCGGTACAACAAATTAATGAAGGGATCAGGGAGGGCAATTACAGATATAGGTGGGTTTACACGTGTATTTTTTTAAACCTGAGGGATCTGATAAGTCGCTCTGTAAATATTCCTTACAAATTTAGTTCGGGTCAAGCGAAAGAAATAACGCCACCAACAATACAATAGTCTTCATAACAACGTATAGCCCGTACATCGAAACGACAAAAATCAAGCAAGCCCTGACAGAAAACTGGAGTGAACTTGAAAAAGACGAAACACTAAAAAAACTGTTCCAAAACCAACCAATAATCGCATATAGAAGGAACAGAAATATAGGCGACACACTTATAAGCGCCAGACTTCACAAAAACTACAATAGCTCAAACTCAGGTTCACACGAACCTACACAAACACAACAAGACCAAACAGTAGACATTCTAGCTTCCCTACCAAACGTAAGTGGAACAACATATTATAAAATAAAAACAATCAACCATTCAACACGTCTCACCAATCAAAAATGAATTTTAAGCGACTGATGAAGAAAACTCTGTTTTCGAAACGTAGCGCCAAAGGATCACAGTGTCAGTAGTCTCTCCGCTCCAGTGCAGATTAACACAGGACACGTAGATTACGGTACGTCTCGCCATGGCCAAGCAACATTTTACATAAAACAGTTAAACATGATATACACTTATATTATACACAATATCATACACAAAACGCAAACAACCCAAATATGAACGATGTGTGGAGTTGCTTTCCCTTTACTACCAGTTGCTTTCCCTTTACTACCTACAACTCATCGTAAAATGGCATCGTTTTTCTAGCTCTGCTACTACGACGGACACGGACACGGACTTGAACTGAGCTCGCAACCGTTTGATTTTGTTGTAGCATTGTTCCGCTGTCCTCTCGAGTCCCTTCTCCCTGGCCTTGGCAGCGACGACTTCATACACTTGCCGATCCCTCGACATGCCGTCCATCATACGATGACATTTTCGTCTCTCCAGATTAACATTAGTGGCCTGATCTCTTCCTGATCTCTTCCTGCGGCCAATTGTTGCCGAAGGGGGTTTACACGTGTGAGTTAAGTCCGGAGTTGACACCGGAATAAATTTAAACCTGTGTCAGTTGGACGTGTGAACAGACAACACCGAACTAACAAAGAACTAAATTAATTCGGTGTCGGAGGGCTGGTCCAGGTTCGGTGCTCCGTACTAAACAATGGCCTATTTACACGTGTGACCAGAACACCGAACTAAACGCCGAACTATATCCTGTCTTCGGGCTTGCCGTCATTACCACAATGGACGGTGTTCAAGTAAGCTCTCGCGATCGCGGCAACAATTGGTCGCAGAAAGAGATCAGGCTACTAATGTCAATCTGGAGAGACGAATGTGTCATCCGTATGATGGACGGCACGTCGAGGGATCGGCAAGTGTATGAAGTGGTCGCTGCCAAGGCCAGGGTGAAGGGACTCGAGAGGACAGCTGAACAATGCCACAACAAAATCAAACGGTTGCGAGCTCAGTTCAAGTCCGTGGCCGACAACAACCGTCCGTAGCGGCAGAGCTAAAAACGATGCCATTTTACGATGAGTTGTTGGTAGTAAAGGGAAAGCACCTGGTAGTAAAGGGAAAGCAACTCCACACATCGTTTATATTTAGTTG
Organism: Ptychodera flava; assembly: GCF_041260155.1. NCBI lineage: Eukaryota > Metazoa > Hemichordata > Enteropneusta > Ptychoderidae > Ptychodera > Ptychodera flava. Next base: position 43,009,498 of record NC_091937.1, read on the forward strand.
TTTTGCGTTTTGTGTATGATATTGTGTATAATATAAGTGTATATCATGTTTAACTGTTTTATGTAAAATGTTGCTTGGCTATGGCGAAACGTATCCGTAATCTACGTGTCCTGTGTTAATCCGCACTGGAGCGGAGAGACTACTGACACTGTGATCCTTTGGCGCTACGTTTCAAAAACAGAGTTTTCTTCATCAGTCGCTTAAAATTCATTTTTGATTGGTGAGACGTGTTGAATGCTTGATTGTTTTATTTTATAATATGTTGTTCACGTATGTTTGGTAGGGAAGCTAGAATGTCTACTGTTTGGTCTTGTTGTGTTTGTGTAGGTTCGTGTGAACCTGAGTTTGAGCTATTGTTGTTTTTGTAAAGTCTGGCGCTTATAAGTGTGTCGCCTATATTTTTGTTCCTTCTAAATGCGATTTTTGGTTGGTTTTGGAACAGTTTTTTTAGTGTTTCATCTTTTTCAAGTTCACTCCAGTTTTCTGTCAGGGCTTGCTTGGTTTTTGTCGTTTCGATGTACGGGCTATACGTTGTTATAAAGACTACTGTATTGTTGATGGCGTTATTTCTTTCGCTTGACCCGAACTAAATTTATACCTTGTGTATGACGTGTAAACGTGAGATCGCTTAGATCGCTGATAAGGAATATTTACAGAGCGACTAATCAGATTCCCCGAGGTTTAAAAAAATCCACGTGTAAACCCACCTCGAATTAATTTTGTTCTTTGTTAGTTCGGTGTTGTCTGTTCACACGTCCAACTGACACAGGTTTAAATTTATTCCGGTGTTCAACTCCGGACTTAACTCACACGTGTAACCCCCCTATAGACTGTTTTCTTTGAAATACTATACACAGATAGCTAGGGTAAACTAATAGGCACACACTAGACACAGGTGACGGCTTGTATAATGAGAAACAAGTGTAATACATGCATTCATTGATCATATTCATAACTTCTAGGGCTGCGTTCACAAAAACGGTTGGGGGGGGGGCTGGAGGAATTCAGGGGGGATTCGAAAATTTTGGGGGTAGTGGAGGGGGGACTTGAAAATTTTGCTCTACCTGTAGGGGGGGACTTGAAAATTTTTGGGTCCCTTTTGAGTTTTACATTTTCCAATTCCAAGTTTTTGTAGGTAATTCAATGAAAAATGAATACCATTTTTTATGTCATCAAAATGTTGTAATGTTAGTAATAATTTAACAAAATCTAGAACCATTTTGTCACATTTCATGACTTTTATCTCGAAAAAATCTAAACGTGTGATTTGTCGTAAAAAACAAACTTGAGCCTCGTAACAGGGCAGAAGCTGCAACTGTTAATGATTTCTGCAATATTTCTATGCTACAGTTTCTTGCTATCTCCCTACAGCATGCTCAAACACATAATAGTTAGTTTGTCGACAAAGCCTGCATACATAAATATAAATATGTATTTAGTGATAATTTAATTGGAGTCCAGACTGACAGTCAGTTGTCAGTGATACAAATGCATGGTACACATACATAGGCTGTCATAGCAAGCTGAATACTGGACAATTCAACATGCTGTAGGGAGTAGAACAAGAACGCAGTTGTAAAACTGAACAAAAATATTGCCAAAATTATCAAATTCAATACAGCTACTGCCTACGGGTAGTGTCACTATCAGATACTACCCTGCTACTGCAGTGTCACTGTCACTGCATACCTGAACAGTGACAGAGACAGCTCTGACTCTGATGTACATGGTAGTTGAAGAAGGGTTTTGGTCAAATGACACTCATGACAGTGAAACTCACTTGTACACAAGATCAGGCCAGGGAGCAACACAACATGGGAAGAAAACATAGAAATGTTTGAATTCTGGCATATGAGTATAATCAAATATTAAAGAAAAAAGATGGGGTCACCATGCTTGATTTTCTAAATTTTCACACTCTTATTATAAAATGATACAGAAGTAAAACTTTGAATAGTAAAGACTAAAAGAAAAAATATGTGACCAAATAGAATTATTTATTTTTTAACCAAATTTGCAATTATCACACCCAAAATTTCAGAGATTAAAACATTTATTTGATGGAATATTTTAACCTTCCGGTATTGTCAATTTTGAGTAGCATCTAATTCATATAGGTCTTGTAGTTTTGAAACAATTTATAGGTAGGTCACTGTGCAATTCGGCAATTAGCCAGAATTCACAATTTTCCTACTCTCTCATGATTGCATTTTGTGTGCTCTTCAACAGGAGCAATTGACCTAGCCAGAGTTGGACTAACACAAGTTGGCTTTTAGACCAATAAATCTAAAAAATTCACTGATGCATTTAAAAAATTTGCCTTAGGAATATGACTATACGAAGTGCTAATGCAGGTAGTGTTGAACACCTGTGAGCAGAACGGCGCAATACATGTTTATTTTTTCTGCGCTCACATCCTTTACAAATATGCGGCCTGTGATAGTTGGGGGGGGGGACTTGAAAATTTTGACCATATAGAGTCGGGGGGGGGCATTTGAAAATTTTTTTTAGGGTACTTAGGGGGGATCTGAAAAAAAAAAAGATTTCAATCGAGATTCCTCCAGCCCCCCCCCAATCGTTATTTGCGAACGCAGCCTAGACTAATATTGCCCGCGAGACCCTGTGACGTAACATGTTTCAAAGTTATCCGATTTTTCAATATCTGTTATCCAGATTGCAAACTGATTTATAGCAATTGTTGTGTCCCTGGATGATAATTTGATCTCTATTACAGTGGGAGCTGGCACATATGACAAACGCAGAGAGGTGTGTATTATCTGCTACATGTTTGCGAAGTGGTAGTTATTTCCCACTTCAAAACTTGCCTGTAGTTAGGCACCAGTGCATATGTGATCTTGTTTTAGGAAGATCGCCAAAATATGTCGTGCTAAACTTGTGCAGAATATAGCGGTACTTTTGCCTGACCAGCAGAATATATTGAGCACGCTGAAAAACATTTTATGTTACATAACATGATGGTCAGTCAAAATCTGATTTGAACAATGTCCATTTATCAACCCATCACATTATTGACAAGTCTTTATATGAAATTTCGAAACGATGCATATGTAGCGATTCTCTGAACTTTAAGGGGTCCGTTAGACGGAAATAGCTGCGGACAGCCACACAGACAGACAGTCAACGGGAGACGACAGACCCGGAGCTCCGAGGCTACACATACATGCAGTAAATGGGAGCTAACATGCGTCATTCTTTCCCCTTCAGGCAGTTGATTAGAAATACGTATATTTGTGACTGTCCCTCACTATGAGTGCCCAGTAGGCACCCAAAACAAATGCAGCAATCATCAATTGCGCTGATCGCAAAAGACGTCATTTTCTGTCGTTAAATATGCAAAAAATAATGGTTTGTTCGCATTTCCCGCAAGCACGCAAGAATGATGAAATGTAATATGCTAGTGTTACAATGTATACTAAAAGTTACACTAATTGGTATGAATTTATGACTCAGATTACAAGCTGCAACAACAGCCGCGTATGCAACAACAAAATTGTCCAAATTTCAGGCAGCGGTGTCTGAAGTGGCGCACCTATAATAGTAACAAACCTGAAATCGCGATCAACGCTATTCATTAAAGACTTGTCTTCTGCGTGTGTGTTTACAAGATTCTGAGATTAGATTTGGACAAATAACACATGGACATGACCGCGATTTAATGTGGATTGCTATGTCAGCTTAATTCAATTAATTCATCAAACCCGATCAGTTGGGACTTTAGCAGTATTTTACGTAATGCTTCTGTAACAAATTTAAACCTCAATATTCTTAAAACAAGGTGTATCTTGTGTAAAAATTGCCAGATATACAAGAACGATTTGTTTTCTATCAGCATGCTAAATATCGTCTGCTAGTCTGACGTCAGTGGCACTCCATCTCTCGAACTGAGTAAGGCAAGGCTACACCCTCAATTCGATACTTGTTATAGCGTCTAAATAATTTGCACAGAACGCAAAGTTATTGATATAATACCTCATATTATCATATAGCTCAACTTGCGTCCCGCTGTAATGTTATTTCAGTCCATCAAATCTGTCAAGGCATATCTTTGCAATGGCTTTGGACATTAAAAGAAACACAAGAAAATGGCCGCGTGGCGGCCATATTAGATCGTATCATAAAATAAATCGACGAGCATACCTAGAAATTAGTGCCTTTCGAAATAAATAATAAAAATCAGGAACCACAGTGCAAAATTTGGTTATTGAGAAACAAATTACCCAACATTTACCAACACTTGAAATCCAAAACGGCCGCCATCACTGTGTATATACTGTACGGGGAAAATGATATCTAGGTCTGTCGGTTAAAATATAATTAACAGCATATACTTCAAAAGTAGCCCAAAAGTGGTAGACCAAAACAATATTGCAAAGGTTTTAACGTCAGAATATATGTCCTCGAGGTGCAATCTATCTTAGACATGTAATAATTGATACATGTTGACCATGGCTAAAGTATTTTCCTAAAAGATAAGCAATCTTTTCGCTAATGAGTCACTGATCTATTTTTGTGTTTTATGTCAACTATACTTTCTTTATTTTACTCCAAAAAGCTTGTCGAGATAAACATTATTCAACTTGTAAGCTTAGCCCGTACAGTGTGTTGACTGCATTGTTATTTTTGACAGAAAAACCTCGACTAAAATCCAAATGTGAACAATAAAAGTGCATTTTAAACATACAGAAACTGTGTTGTCAAGCAAAATAGCAGATGTTTCAACATTGACTTAGAAGTTGCAATTGACATACAGCACAAAAGTAGTGGAAAATATCAACAAAAGCTTTTTATTTAAATGGTGATTTTTCCATAATGGATACTTTTCCCGTGTTTGTAGTATATTTGCATACCCGTAACGTGTATAGAAAGGGATAGGGTATGTTTACTAATGACGTAAACAGTTTTGTAGCTGTGGAAACGCAGCTATCGTGAGTTGCTATGCAGGTCAAAGGTCAATCCGTGGCGGGGTTGACCTTCGACCCGCATAGCAAGCTCACGCTACCCCGCCAACACATAGCTGCGTTTCCACAGCTAACAGTTTTGAACCTTTGACGTGTGCAGGATAAGACTCTGTCAACGAAATCAGATTAGGCACGACCAATTCCTGTTCTGTTGTTAGGTTTTTGGTAAGATTTTGTTTGAACAACTACATTTTCTTCCTTTCAACATTTTGAAAATTTTGGCTGAAAGATTTATATTTGAATTTTAGTTGAAAGAGTTATTTCGAGTTTATATTAGAAAAATAAAGTCATATCATTTTTACATCATCTGAAAGAAACTTAGACAGCCTTCAGTGATTAGAAACAACCTACAAAGGTTACGTTTTAGGAAGATGCCATTTGGTAGAGTGTCAAATAAGCTTTTTCAAGGTTGGGTTGATGGGAAGATCACTTGATATATAAGGTGATTGTCAGCCTTACTATTTATGTCATTACATATTATATCGTATTCCCCGACATCATAGCATCAAATTGATCACTAAAAATGAGACAAACTCGTTTAGGAATCTTTAGTCGCTAGACGAGCAGTGATATATATTTAAGCGCTTTAGATAAAATTGTTTGTTTGCTGTCCGCGACGTGGTAGGTTTTCAGAAAAATTAAGAAAACAAACACAATCTTAATACCATTTTAAATAATTCTTTTCCCAAAAGAAACCAGATAAAAATTGAGCTTATGTTAGCACACTAGTATTTTTGTTTGAGTTTTTTCCCCCTGGCTGGCTGGTAGGTTTTTCAAAAATTCAAGGACGGCAAACAAAGAATTTTCTGTAAATGGCCTGGTACGTTGATTATGTCGGACATAGATGCAGATGAACGAAATAATCAGCGAAGAGCGACCTCACAGATGGCAATGGCGGATGATTTCCCACGAGCTCACCAGTAAGCCTGTCCTGCCAAAGGTATGGGCGATGCACACACTATACGCTGCAGGTAGTTTTAGAATTGCAACGGTTATGAAACACATTAAATAACACAATCTTGGCTCACGTGTACGCAAACGCGAGTTACTGTTGTACTTATGATCGAATCGTAAAGGACGGCTTATCGGTCATAATCGAAGCTGATAAAATGTCATTATTTGGCAATGGAAAGAACTTATTTGTTTTGAATGGTGCATTTGTAAAGTTTACGCTAATTTGAAAAATAAGTGATTTATAAGTAAAATAAATATAATCAAGAAAATTAAACAACATTTTATGAAACTTTTTGCAAATTTGTAATAATAACACGATTGGAACTAATTCGGGATAATTGGATCTTTTGGATTTTTTCAAATTTCTCAAAAGCTTTAGGTGCCTATTGCTGAATGTTGCGATATTACAAATAACTCATAAAAACAAGTGTGTAACTTGAAAAGAAAAGCAGATGAGATTACATATGCAGCCTGAATCGACATTATTTCACCATCCAATTATCCCAGATTAGTTCTAATCGTGTTGAATTTAGGATATCACAGCGGTGACAGATATGAAGAGGTGACGTATATTTCATGAACTATTTCAAATATGGGTTTAGACCAAGTATGGCTTCACGGATCGGAAGAAAATCTGGCGCATACTAGTAGTTTCTTTTCGCTGACGATAAGAATTACATGAAATCGTAAATTTGAGGAAATCTGCACACACGACAAGAACTAACAAATAAGAGGTCCATCGGTTGACATCCATGATGTAGTTTCTGGGTTGATACAAAAAGAACCGTTCAGTCACTGGTTTCATTTTCCCTCCAAGCATCTGGTAACGGGCCATAAAAATAATAGCCTGACAAACTCCCCGAATATCCCAAATTTGTTGTCGTTTTCCTGATTTTGTTGTGATTTTGCTTTGATTTTCTGCATTCGCAAAAGCAGTGCGGATACACCCCATTATTCTACTAAAGTGTAAGTTTTACTTGGTGTTGCATCGTCGGATTTAGATGGATTACGTTGCCGAGGATATGAATATCGAAGGATATTCAAACAGAAATCCGAAGTCTGAAGTTGTTATTGGAACGGAATTATGATCTCTTGAATCGATGTACATGGATTATAGAACACCCTAGAGGATTAACATCCAAGGTAACTTCACTAATCCTGAGCGTTTGGAAACGCAGAACTGACAGACTGAAGTGGAAGACACTCGACTCGCTGGCGGATTGCACGATGTATTTTTAATTTTGTTATACTGTGAGATGGGTGGACAGTGTTCCAACAATGAAGGTTTGTTGTGTCGTGAAGCAGGCATGTAATTTTCCATAGAAGACTGACAAAGTTCACTATATCTTATTGACATATTTGCCAGATTCAGATTCTATCAGCCCTGTCATTAGCTTTTCTCCCGAGCATCTTATTCGTGGCAACGAGATTCTTATGAAGAGAGGTACCTTCCGTGTATTTCGGAAAACCATCATGTTTTGCCTATTTTGACGGTAGCCGGTGAAGTACTGAAGGACAAAAACTTATGAGGTAAACAAACAAAGAAAGAAACATATGCATACTAAACTAGTACACTACGTCCAAGAGTTTATGTCTAAAACTTGTGTCAATTTCCCTGGAAGAATCAGAAGTTTTACAGCCATTTGAGAGTTTTTTGGAACATAGCCATCCGAAAAATATTATGGCAGATGATATTTGATGGAGTTATTGTTATTGTACGACCCAGGAGACTATTTACAATACGTCTAACCTTTCTCCAGCATTTCTCAGTAATTTTGGACAATAGAAGCATCTATGATGATAAACCTGACAATTCATTGAGTCTAGCAAACGAAACTCATGTATATTAATATCACATCTGATCTTACAGGCAAGTATCTCAATGCTGAAAACAAGTAAAAAGGCAGAAAGTGAATAGACCTGCCGAACACCTCTTTCTTATTTGAAATAGCTGGAGCACAAGTCTTTGTACAGGATGCAACTCTCAACATCTGTGTAAGGGTTTTAATCCATTGAGTCACAAAATCTCAGGTGTCGTAGCACTTGGTCGATGTACTTCGGATTAACACTGTCAAAGGCTTTTTGATAGTTAACAAAAATGGTAGCGCCTGCAAAGTTATATTTCTTAGAATAGTGAAAAAATCAGAAAAAAGCTTACATTTTCATCAATAAAACGACCTCTAATAAGCCCAGTTTAGCTCTGTGAACAAGATCAATTTAAACGACTGGACAAAGCCTTTGTAGCTATTTTGTATAGTATGTGTTAAGTAGTGATATTGACGCCAGTTGTTCAGGTGACTTTTGGAACTTTTTTTGTGCAAGAGCGTGAGAACACCAGGCTTTTGAGACACAAAGAGAGACTATCCTCTATATGCCTCTTTTAGTTAGGCTAAAACAAGATTGTTGATGTATTTCCAAGAGTAATGATAAAATTCTACTGTAAGCCTATCAGAACCTGGTGATTTGTTTGGAGCCGTACCATCTAGGGCTTTCAACACCCTCATTCTTCTAATTCTTTTTCGCAAAATTTCATCGATCTTCTGTTAAGAAAGGCACGGGTGTACCCCTAAAACTTATGTAAGCTAGTCTGTCTACTCTGAGCTTTGTTAAGATAAAATTGCTTTTGAGCATCAGGTATTTTTAGATGCCAAATACATAATGACCATCGTTTATTTGCACACTTTCCATTTTCTTCTTAACAATATTTGATTTTTTTAAACCCGAATAACACTTCGTATTCCTCTCTCCTTTTTCAACCCATGAAACCTAGGCACGAATTTGGGCTCCCTGGCAATTACTCTATAGAGGTCTTCCAGACGGTTCCTGATATTACCATAAATCTCTATATTAAAATCTGTGAGGTCGTTGATCATGTTCTACTCGACAATACTAAACTGATTTTCCAATTCTTGAATAAGGGTCCTACCTTCTTTTGTAGCATTATTTACGTAACGCATAGTATAGCCTTTGATAGTTTTCTTTGTTAAATCCCATCAAGTCTGGCATCAACGATATCATCATTGGTTTTATAAGACGCTATGATATCTTGAACACTTTTAAGTAATCTTGCTTTGTTTATAAATGCTTGTTAAATTTCCATACATCTGTCATCTTTCGCAAGAGTGATTGAATAATATACAGCTATGTGATCTCAACATAGAGCTGGTCTGATATCTACAGAGTTTACAGAATTCAACAAGTTCTTAACAATGGAAGTATAATCACCTGCAAAATGAATCAGACCACAGGCGGCCCAGACACTATTAATGAGCTTATTATTGAGTTTTTTCTCAGTTTTCTCTATCAATTCCTCTCCTTATCTTCATGCTCTGACTGATCGTAGTAAATAAAATATATGAATTTATAACCTAACCTAGCGTCTTGACTCTTTATTTATTTTACACCCCATTACAAGGACGTTTATCTCTCATATACACACATCTTGAAATTAAATAGTCAACACAACTAATTGTGCTCATCCGTGGACTTATCAGGGATTTTATGGGTTGGTCAACATCGCGAAAGATAGGAAAGGTTACTAAAACGGGCATTTACATCTCTATCTTTCAAATGTTGACAAACCCTTGATAAGTCCATGAATTAGCATAATGAGTTGTGTTGACTAATTAATTACAAGATGTGTATATTAGAGATAAACGTCCTTGTAATGGGGTGTAAAATGAATAAAGAGTCAAGAGGCTAGGTTAGGTTATATAACCGTTTATTTTATTTACTCCGATCAGTCAGAGCATGAAGACACAGTCCCTTTATCCATAGAGGGACTGTGATGAAGAAAAGGAGAGGAACTGATAGAGAAAACTGTGAGAAAAACTCAATAATAAGCTTATTGATAGTGTCTGGGTCGCCTGTGATCAGACTAAGATGTAGTCGCCTCCAAGTGAACTTACCTACGATGGATTATGCTCTCTCCAAACATCAACTAAATCAAAACAATGGAATTAAAAAGTTGACAGAGGAATGAAAATATTTTCAGTCTTTGTTGACTGTGACGTAGAGTCAAGAGTATTGATAAGTGCACAGTTGAAATCACCGGCAACTGTCATATGCATTTTTCATCAATTATATGAAATTAATTCAGAACAAACATTGAACATTGTCATATACACCGCAAACGGAAATGCCGATACCACAATGACTGCCATTTACCGTAACAAGCCTTCTTCAACCGTCATCTTTATACATGCCATTAATATGAAAGTTAAAGCTCTCGTTGATCAAAATCCAAAAACCTCTACTGTTGTGCGCGCCTTTAGACAACACAACTTTTCCACCCCACTCTTCAAGTTGCTTCCATTGGGAAATATCAATCCCCTACCCATAAACTTCCTTTTATTTACACAACTTGCCTTTTGATGTTTCAACCAGTGAAATTTTTTTTCTACGTTTTGAATGGTCACTTAAACCCCTTACGTTAACAGTACACATACACTATAGTGTATGTTGAATAATACCAACTGAAGGCTTCCTTACTTCGGCTGAAATGCGACGATGTTTCACTGTTGTTATCTTCTTTGTCTTTTGCGATCTGATAACGTCTACACAATAGTCACTTGAGTTGCTTTCCTGGCGAAGAAGTCACGTTATTTGTATCTGGGAGTATTTCTGGTCCGATGATGTTGAGCGGTCTTGTACCGGTTCAACATTTTAATGCGATGAAACATCTGTGGCATATGACGGTGAAGTGTTTAATGGTAATTTTAAGCTGTGACAGGAATGGTAGTAACATGCCTATCTGCCATTGTGCCCTTTGACAGCCTCTCATCACCATCCGATTATGTGACTTGTCCATCATCGCATTCACTCATTCTCTGGCAAGATGGCCAGCACTTGAGCATAATCTGCAAATCGATGGGCATATACATTGAGACTGAAGATGCCTAGTTTCTAAAATTGGACGCACCATAGTGTCACGGCTGTACTTTCACTCTCTCTGGGTTGAGGTACCGGTCTGGGATCGTAATGCTTTCAGTAACTGAAGCTTGACACCAAAGTTGTCGGTTGTAAGCACAACTTCAATCTTTATTACTAAACACCGTTCTCAGCTCCGTTCCGTTCCGTTCCATTCTACTCTACTTCTAAAAGTATACAACTTAAATAGTTTCCAAATCTACATATTATAATGAATGACTCAAGCTACAATTTAATTAAATACAGATCATGTCGGAAAATATTAAAGGACAGGAAATATTGTCAAAACAGGACGAAGTGTTCTTTCAACACGAAGTTTGAGTCAACGTCAACCTCCGGTCACTTCTAATGAGTTTAACATCTGTTAAAACAATCCATCACTCAACACAAGACAGTGACGGTTACTTCAAGGCTGTGAACGTAAACAGTCTTAGTGAGTAATAGGAAACTACAATCGTCAAGGGAATAAGCATAGGAACTCAGTGTAGTCTTGGAGGTCACTGTGAGGTTACTAGAGTTCAAGTGAATTACTACAAGTTTTAAAACTATGAAATCCTGGGAAAAAGGGAAAGGAAGCGAAAAGGAGGGCGTTACACTCTCCCACCTTTTTAATAACCAGCGTCCTCGCTGGTCAAAAGCAATGACGCTGTTCAAAGAAAGTAAAAGTTTCTGTCTAAAGAAAATATCAAAATAAAACACAGTGTGATTAAAATACGAGAAAATACATAACAGGCAGTGTTGTCATCTCTTACTCAAAATATTTTCATAAAATAATCTACGTCTAAAATGAAAATTACAAGTCTAATGATATACTGTTATAAGGTAACGTAAAAAACAGAGTAAATATATTAACTTATCTTATCTTGAAAATTACATAAAAGCATTACAATAACTCTAACTAAATATATACGTTTATCTAATCCAATCAAGAATTTCTTCAATCCTAATAAAGTTACTATTAATAACATATACAATACTGTGAATGTCTGTTGAAAACTGGAAGATGAGTGATGTATATAGAAGGGTGATGTAATCGTGACCCTGGAATAGTGAAAAGGCATTCTCTACTTATGGTCACCATAGCAACGACTGCTAGGCATAACTAGACTGTAGCAACAGCAAACCTTTGTGCCAACCTCCGAGGCTCTTTCTCGCATAATCTCCATCAAAACAAAATAACAACAAAACAAAACATCAACACCGAAATATCATCAAACCAAAGACTTCAAAATAAACACCAAAAACCCGCGATAAACCTCATTATCGCTATCTGTATCACTTCCTCAGGCCATTCGGTCAAACAGGACCATTGTATCACATACGGATCACTAGCTCTGGCATATTTAGCCAACTGAGGAGAGAAACAACAAACAATCCTAACTTCTGTACGCGTACGTCTTCATAAACACAACAAAATAAAACATATCGTCAAAATCAACACTTAAAAGAGAGATACCTCGTTTGCATACAAGTCTATAGCATTAGCCTATAAAAATGGGTGATTTCGAAGTACCAGAAAATAAATCCACCAAAACAGAAAAGTGTACATTCTTATTTGCGTTTCTGTCTGATTCTATGCGTGGGTGAACCTATGATCGGTACTGGATTTGTCTTTAAACTTTGTAAAGCTGCTTCATTAAGATTTTCTTCCGGTTCCCATGTATTATGTTTTGCATCGTACCCATGCCATTTTATCAAAAATTCACGCTTTCCATTTCGATATCGACATTTTTCAATTTTCTCGATTCCGAAATACTGATTCGTTTCATTGTAAGTCCAGTCATCATTAGTCCGTCTGTTACCAAGCCGGTTGGAAGGTGAACCACAAGCATCGCTGACTTTGGCTGGTCGTATTTGGTCTAGGGTTACACACATTTCAACTTCTTCAGCCATTTCTAATAAGGCCACTCTCCCGTCCAGTGTGTCTTCGAGGCATGATATTCGCACCAAACTCTAATAATGTCAAATTGCCTACCTCGGACGTCCATATCTGCAACCCGCCTCGTCTCTCTCGGTCATGGTTCACCTCCATCCGTTCAAGTCCATCTTCGAAGCGCCGCTACATGTCAACATGGAGTTGATCGTGCTGCTGGGTCAATGGTTCTTCTGTTGGTTCGGTCATCTCTTCTTCTTGTCTTCGATTGATTCTGCTACCAGATTTCAGTATCATAAAGGCGTGCTACTTCAGTTTACCCGGATTCTCCACCAATTTGTCACGGCTGTACTTTCACTCTCTCTGGGTTGAGGTACCGGTCTGGGATCGTAATGCTTTCAGTAACTGAAGCTTGACACCAAAGTTGTCGGTTGTAAGCACAACTTCAATCTTTATTACTAAACACCGTTCTCAGCTCCGTTCCGTTCCGTTCCGTTCTACTCTACTTCTAAAAAGTATACAACTTAAATAGTTTCCAAATCTACATATTATAATGAATGACTCAAGCTACAATTTTAATTAAATACAGATCATGTCGGAAAATATTAAAGGACAGGAAATATTGTCAAAACAGGACGAAGTGTTCTTTCAACACGAAGTTTGAGTCAACGTCAACCTCCGGTCACTTCTAATGAGTTTAACATCTGTTAAAACAATCCATCACTCAACACAAGACAGTGACGGTTACTTCAAGGTTGTGAACGTAAACAGTCTTAGTGAGTAATAGGAAACTACAATCGTCAAGGGAATAAGCATAGGAACTCAGTGTAGTCTTGGAGGTCACTGTGAGGTTACTAGAGTTCAAGTGAATTACTACAAGTTTTAAAACTATGAAATCCTGGGAAAAGGGAAAGGAAGCGAAAAGGAGGGCGTTACAATAGTATTAAACAGGTGTCGAAGGACAGCAACTTGAGTAATCAAACTGTTTAATACTATGGTGCGTCCAATTTTAGAATATAATACAGTCATTTTCAATTTAATCTCGGACAGTCAGGCAAACCGTATTGAGTCAATTCAGAAACGTTTCCTTAGATATTTACATCATAAACAGGGATGTCACAGTGACTTTTCATCTTGGTGTAATTGTGACTATAACTTGCTCTGTAATCTTTTTAAAATTCAACCTTTGTTTTTACGTAGGAAACTATTTGATTGTATGTTTGTGCGTAAATGCCTTTTATCTTCTTATGACTCTACAGATTGTACAGGTTTTTATGGCCTATGCGTACCTAGATACTCTGCTAGACATAGACCTCTATTACACATCCCTTATTGTAGAGTTGATGTTACAAAAAATGGCCTGATTGGACGTACGTCACGACTTTTTAATGATTTGATTGATAAGGTTTGCGATGTCGATGTTTTTGAAGAATCTTATTCAACTTTTAAAAGACATGTTAATTTGTTTTTGTCATTGTTTGATGTTTAGGGTACTTTTTTGTTTGTTTAAATTTTAGTGTATTTTATCCCTATTTTATTTTCTTGTCTGTAAGTGGCTGCCTGATGGCGCTGCTGATGAGCGAATAAAATAAAATAAAAAATAAAATGATCCTATCCTGAAATACAAAATGTTCATGTTGCTTTGTTCAATGCCTGAGCTCATTTCCTCATTCACCTCTCACCTGATACACAATAGATATAAATTGAATGTGTTTTAAATGACACGGAGTTCCTAATCTGTTAATAAATTTAATAAAGAAACTCTTCCCCTGAAAAAATTTGCTTGGTACTTTAGAGAACACTAGCACAAGCTGATCAACTGAACGATATTCTGTACTATTTTTTGCAGTGACTAAGAACATCTTGTAAGGAAGGACTACACAGTAGCATGAAAATCGGATATAGGGACAAGTAAAGCACCTATTCTAGAGGCTTTAAGAAATAATTTCAGACCGATGACACTTCTCATTCGAAATGAAAAAAATTGCCTAAAACCGTTAAATTTGCAAATTTGTTACCATACTTCGCTCATTGGTTCTATACTTGTATGACTACGGTCCAAGGAGGCGAAGCAACCATATGTCCATCCACCCAATCAGCCGCCAATCCAAACCTGCCTGCCTTGCCTGTCTGTCAGTGTCTGCATGCGTACATAGAGCCTATACATTCGTATACAAGTACGTGCACACAGCCTCAAAAACAATTCTATCCATTGCAGATGTAACCACCTATAGGAAAAGAATGTTAATCGAGATGTCTTCTACAGAATTTACATTTTACAGGTGTATTGGTCGCGACAGCGGCTGACTTGCAATACTAGACGTTGGGCAGTACGGTTGCTATGGCAAAGATAATGATGGCATAATACCTCCCTTATTGAACACACTGGGTTGTTATCATGGTAAATGCAAAATGTTGTCTATAAAAATTGCCATTTATGTCTAACCTCTTTGACAAATTAAACAGAAAATCTATACCTCTTTTCAATTCAATTCAATTCAATTCATTTTATTGCCTTTTTTAAAAATCTTTGACAAGTTCATTATTACAAAAACTGAAAATAGGCAAAAGGCAAATATGGATCCAGAAAAATAGCTATATGCTAATCGAGTCTGGTCCCATTCTCTTTAATATTTACATTGCATATTCCACCATGTGGCGCACAGTGAAGTGAATAGTATTAAACTTTCTCAACTAGTTTCGTAACAACCACTGTTTTAATGATTTTATGAACTGATATCGTGATGTACTTATTTTAACAGTATTCGGTAAATTATTCCATAACTCTGCACCCATGTACGAAATTGCAAATTGACCAAAAGAGGTATGCATTCTAGGTAAAGATAGATGCGCACCAAGTTTGAATCTAGTGCCATAACAATGATCTGCCATTTCATATTAATCTTGTATAGGAAGAGGAAAATTATGATGCAACAAGTCAAAAATAAATATCCCAACAAGAAGTTTGTGAAGTTTATAAACATCTAAAATTTCCAAGTTCTGGAATAAGGGTGAGGCAGGCTCTTGGAATCCAGAAAAAGTTATCGCACGTACACACATTTTTTAGAGATATAAATAGTATTCAAGTATGATGAATATGTACTACCCCAGACTTTAAGACCGTAAGCTTACATAATATTAGGTAAAATGTATGCATAGTATAATAAAACAATGTGGTCTGACAAAGGAACTGTGCGCATTAGAGGGTGACAGAGAAAATGTATTGTTTATTGTTTACGCAATGCGTTGTGGTCTTACTAATTTATAAAGCAAGTAAGAAGTACTTCTGTTTTATTCTTTCTTATGCTAATCATGAATTAATAGTATTATTGACCATGTAAGCATCGACTGTGCATCTTCAGACGGAATAAAAAAAACCAAGACGCGCCACCAAGGGCTGGGCCCTATATAATATTAGTCTAAAAACTATAGGGAAAGAGTATCAAAGGCCAAGATACGGTGTTTTCAATCGGGCTTGAACTCACAACCTACGGTATCCAGTCACCAATCGGAGGAGCGACAGACAGAACCGCTCAGCCAAATCCTCACTCTCAATAAAGAGAGCGAGCTAAGTTGTTACGTTTTTCTGAATGCGACACTATGGCGTGTAATCCATGCCAAAATTAACACCTTACATTTTGAGCCAACCTACATGCAACTCTCACGAAGGTACATGCAACTCTCACGAAACTGCATGCGATTCACAAAGCTACACGCAACTCTCGCGAACGTGCATGCAACTCACGAGGCTACATGCAACTCACGAAGCTACATGCAACTCACGAACTTGCATTTTGAGCCAACCTACATGCAACTCTCACGAAGCTGCATGCGACTCACCAAGCTACATGCAACTCTCACGAACGTGCATGCAACTCACCAAGCTACATGCAACTCTAACGAACGTGCATGCAACTCACGAACTTGCATGCAACTCACGAAGCTACATGCAACTCGCGAACCTGCATGCAACTCGCTCGAACCTCATGCAACTCTCTTGAAATGCATTCGCTTTGCGCTGCGACTCGTTTGAATCAGACTCCCTAGATTACCTTTGAAGCTCAACTCATTTGATGACTCTGCATTCGTCTTGCTTTTTGAGCTGACCGCATTCGTGTCGGGGGATAATCCATGGTTTTTTTTTGGGGGGGGGGGGGCTTGGTTGGGGTGAACCATTTTTGAAAGGAGCCCACAGCATGGTATTTTTTTTCAGATCCGCCTCAATAGGTTTTTTTAGGGCTGCCACTACTGATAATTGCCATACGTACATGATAAAGGTATGTGCCAAAAGCCCCCATAAAAGGGAAACCTAAGTTTAGCGAATTTCATCATTTATCCCTTCTGATAGAACCCTTGAATAAAAAAACAGCTCAAATTTGCCACATACTTGCACGCGCTGACAACTATGGCGCGATGAAAAGAGAAGTTGAAGTTGACTACATTTATGCTTGGAATCTAATTGCGAAAGGGCTCATGGTAGCAGCATGCTTGACGTCATCGGCGATACAGACGATTGGAGCTATCAGGGAGAGGAGTACTGTAATTATGCGTCAACAGTTCAGAGCGTACGTAAGACGACTATAGAGAGTTAGGACAGCTATATTTCTGACATCGATTATTACTTTCCCCGACTAAAATCAAACCATACCAATTTCAACCAAGATGTGTAATAGTGGGAAAGCATCTCCACTCATATCTTGGTTGTTTGCGTTTTGTACATGATTCCGTGGAGGGAGCCACTGTACTTGTACAGACCCCGAACTGGATTGGAGACACTAATTTGAAGTGACCCTGCGATCCTTCAACGCTACGTTTCGAAAACAGTTTTCTTCATCAGTAATTTTTGGTTTGTGAATAATACGGAATGATTGGCTGATTGTATGTGTTACCATGTAAATCGAACTTTGCCAGATCGAAATGGCTGATATATCGGGAAATATTTATCCGCGATTTGACAAATCTATAATATCGTCTGTTTTTCGAAGTTAGGGTCGAACTTAGGAAATCGGGCTTGCTCAGATCTGTAAAGTGAGGAATGCTCCAATATATATTGGATATTTACCCGCGATTTGAAAAATCTAGTATAGTCTATTGTTGTAGGCCTAGAGAATGTATTTCGCGCAAGACCAGCCAAAACTTCTCATGATGTCCAATCGGTCCTCTGTCCAAGTCCCGATCATCGAGTAAAATGTATTAAATGTAAAGAATGTATTTCGTGCTAGGCCCTCCCAAACTCTCGATGATATATGATATCCGATCGTCCCTATCGACGAAGTTCAAATAGTAATGTGTATGAAAGTTTCGTGTGGACATTTAATGAAAAATGCATTAAATGTAAAAATTGTATTTCGTGCATGAAAAATCTAATAGTGTAAAACATGCAGGATTCTTGACTACCGACCATGGATGCTATTTTGAATTAAGAGTAGGACAGAGGTGGTCGGATGGTCAGATATGTTTGGTGGTGAAATCTCCGATATACATCCGATATTTACCCACGATTTGACAAAGTATCGTCTGGTATCATAGTTTAAGTCCGAAATCGCCGATAGTTATCGGCTCTACAAGTCACAGACAGTCAGACAGCCAAGCGCTCATTAGCATATATAGACACTATCAACCGATCGCGAGTGACGTGCAAAATTTTGACTACACTGTAAACCGGGCGATTCGGATTTGCCGTCGAAAATCTAACATAAAAATGCGCTCAAAATACATGACATTTACCACATACGTAAATACATGTTGAACTATGACGCTCATTGATTTTATTCCAAAAATTCCTTTGAGTTATTTTATAAATCATATGTAAAACTGAGCACTCTCTGTGACACAAATTCATCAGCCGGGTTCTGGGCAATTTACTGCAAATCCAGAAAGATAGCAGAACTCAGAATGAACTGAGAGGTAGTTCCATATAAGCTTTATCGAAATGGGTACTTTCTAAATCTTTAAATGCTTGCGTTATGGTAGGTGTCAAAATTAACGATCTGATTTCCCTACAAAATGAGAGGCCGCGCTGGTCGCCATGCTAATCAGACGAGACTAGCGATCCTGGCAGGCAGGCTATGACCTCTGCCTGTTCTTAGTTTAATGTTAAAACCATAAAACCAAGAAATCTAGTTGTTGTTGTTATTGTTGTCTGTATTGTTGTTTATGTTTATTAGTCGTGATGTTGTTGTTGACAAATGGAATTCAACTAACATAAATGTTGTGTTGTGGCTGTTTCAAACGCAATGTAGATGCCATTAGAAACGCTACAAGGATACCATCATTCTTTGACACGATGGGGCGATGTATACCAACGTACACTCTCTCCATGTGCATGTGCACAACCCCACAACCGGTCGTGAAGGAAAAACTTTAAAAAACTACTTAACTTTCTCCTGACATGCATCGCCACGACCCAACGACCTTTTCTTCAAAGAAAAACTTTGAAAAAATATTCTATTTCTCTTGGCATTTATCGCCACGACTCTACGACCGGTCGCGAAGGAAAAACTTGTAAATATATTACTCTATTTTATCCCGACTCGTATTTTATCGATGTCGATACGGTCAATGTACTGTGAAAATATTGTATGACTTGATGATTTAGGCAGGGTACAGTACGCAATATACGCAAATTGTCCGAGTTGAAGTATGAAACTTTAAAAAATCAGGTGGTAAACAAAATTATGAAAAGCCTCCGCTGGACAAATAATTGTGAACGACCTCCCAGAAAGTAATTATAAAATCTGAAGCTGTCGGTGATGTTGGAATCTCCAGGAATCACTCATCATAGTGTACATAGGTAACCATCCTTTAAGGCAATCTGCACATTGCAAATGTTCAGTGTTTTTGTAAATTGTTCTCTTACATTAATTCGATTGTAAAGGATATATCCTTGGGCCATTTCCTGTCGACTTTTATGATTTCAATTTGTTTTGTCTACGTCTGACAAGGCGATTGTAAGGACTACGTATTTAGCAGGCTAATACTCGACCCGTAAAACATCGCCAGCTGTACGCATACGCTGTGTGAAGTTGCCCTCATTTTCCTTATTGAATAGTCACGGAAGTGAATAGCGCGAGAGAACAAACAGTAGAGAGAAATTTGAAACGGTGCGGAGAATTGTCTCCCAGCAGGGAGATTTGAAACAGCCTGCGGAGAAATTTTAAACAGTAGAGAGAAATTTTAAAAGGCACCAAGATTTTCAAACAGCGCGGAGAGTTTTCAACAGCGCCGAGATTTTTACACACTGCCGCGAATTATTTTACACAACGCAGAGATCTTTACACAGCACGGAGAGTTTTCAACAGCGCCGAGATTTTTACACACCGCCACGATTTATTTTACACAGCGGAGATTTTTTAAGAGCACCGAGATTTTTACACAGCGCGGAGAATTTCCATGAGCGCAGAGATAAATTCACACAGCACGGAGATTTTTACGCTGCGCAGACAATTGTTGTTTTCGTCCATGGTAATCGAGTGACACGATGACATCGTACAAACGAGGCAACGCGACGGGCAACTCAAGTCACTTGTTGCACTGCATATACTATATGTCGGGTCATTTTTTTCAGATCCCCTGGCTCACTGGCAGAACACATCTGAATACGTCATATGACGTTGGTATGACGCGTTGTGACGTCTCATAAGCTTCCGTGTTGTCGGAGCAAAGTTAGTCACTTTAATGATGGGTTGGTTTATTGTAAACCACATTGTGGCACAGTCTACTTGAAGTAAAATGAGAGTCAAATAAAATACGATAGAACCTCATTCACACACGTTAACCGACATAGTGTACTCCAATTCACGTATGGTTTTCTCAACCCAGAATGCCTTTATTTAAATCGAAGGCAGCATGCAGCAGACCCTATTTAAAATTGGTTTACCCCAACAAAGTCCCCCCTTCACACGGACTGTCCCCCGACACGAATGCGTTCAGCTCAAAAACGAGCTTCAAGCAAAATGAGTTGAGCTTCAAAGGTAATCTAGGGAGTCCGATTCAAATAAGTCGCAGCGCAAAGCGAATGCATTCAAGAGAGTTGCATGAGGTTCGAGCGAGTTGCATGCAGGTTCGCGAGTTGCATGTAGCTTCGTGAGCTGCATGCAAGTTCGTGAGTTGCATGCACGTTCGTTAGAGTTGCATGTAGCTTGGTGAGTTGCATGCACGTTCGTGAGAGTTGCATGTAGCTTGGTGAGTCGCATGCAGCTTCGTGAGATTGCATGTAGGTTGGCTCAAAATGCAAGTTCGTGAGTTGCATGTAGCTTCGTGAGTTGCATGTAGCCTCGTGAGTTGCATGCACGTTCGCGAGAGTTGCGTGTAGCTTTGTGAATCGCATGCAGTTTCGTGAGAGTTGCATGTACCTTCGTGAGAGTTGCATGTAGGTTGGCTCAAAATGTAAGGTGTTAATTTTGGCATGGATTACACGCCATATTTGACCCCTCCACACGTTGTATAGTTCAGAAGCACTCACGCTCGTACACTCACTATCACACATCGCTCACAAACTTTATCGAAGCAATGAATACATCAAGAAGCCAAAAAGTCAACGCCAATCAGTGAAACATCTTGCAACGATACCCCGTTAAAATGAGTCGTTTGTTTCACTTTTTTACGAAATGGGTTCATCTTTCCTTTGTAGAAAAAACGGTATACCAATACGGAAGTGTGATAAACAATAAACCTGAGAAAGTGCTCTGACCCTGATAGGCTACGAGCAAACAAAATCCCAAATCATACACGCTCCATACGAACAAACAGTAGCTTGTTAAAGGAGAAAATTATTTGGGAAGCAGTCACTACAATATCCTCTGTCGCCGCAGAATAACATAATGAGAAGGATTGTTCTGACGGTGTACTTCAATTTTCACCTCTTCCGCCACATAAGGTCGTTTATAGCGCCTGCAGGCACAGTTTCAGCTCCTACGTGCAGTACGCTACATTGAGGGGAAGAACTGCCCACACAATTATCGCCTTCACATTTGAAATTTTGAGGCGATTTCGGCTAGTGTCCTTTCCTTCAAGGCTTTCCGAAAGCTTTGTCCGCATGGGTTGAATTGTAAAACCGTCGTATTGTATAATGTTTGGCTTTACAATGTTACTCATTTCAATGTGTCTAAGAAACTTCAAAACTATCATCCCGACATTAATTTACAAAATACTGCATCATTGAAAACCTGTAGTTGGCTTCAATAGGTGTTTGCATATTCGTGAAAACATACTGAAAATAAAGACATAGAAATACACAAAAACACCCATTTGGGCTTACAATATATCGTAAAACAAGAAGTGTAGGCTTGTTTATCACGTTAGATCTTTAACAAACAAGACATGTTTTTTATTATTTTAATTTCCTTTTGTTTATATTTTATTTATTAGAGTTCGCACAATCTAGCTCCATGCATGAAAATAAGAAAAACACGGGAATATTATGCATAGCATTGATTTTGATGACGGTGACAATTTGATTGTTCACTCTGTTCCTGCAGATATATATATATTTTCTGCCATGCAAAGAACACTTTTTGGGATTCAGTTGATTTTTTGGGTAAACTTCGGGGAAAATCTGATGCGGCCAGTCTGGATCGACGAGAACCAGGATTAGAAACTTTTTTTTTCAGTGACCCTGGTATGAAAAGAGCGCGAGACTGTTCTCGTCGCTTATTGGCTGCTGATGTGCCGTTGGCTCGGAAGGTTATATCTGATTGGTCGATTGTCACTATTCACAGCAACTTAGGGAGTCTATTTGTATAATTCAATTATAACGGTATTATGGGCAATGTAGTGAAATATGTATTATTCCTAAGAAAAACAACAACAAAAGCAGGAGAACAAAAACGTTTTTATGTGAAGCAATGGAGACAAGTGTATATTTTCTAAGTGTCAATAGCGATAACTTGACGAAATTTTGTGGTCTGATAGAAATTCCATATCCTTTCTTTTAAAATGCCTTATATTATGAAGCTTAGGATAGAAATGCCCATCCGGAAAGATGAAATAGGTTTATAGACACCTGAGTTTAAAGGTTTAGGCAGTGAGATGCCGTTTTCATAACCCTATAAAGCACACGCATGAGCGCTAAAGTCAATTTTTGTCACCTTTCTAAAATTTACACGTCAATCTTTTTTTATTTGATTTTTGCCAACATTTTGATAAAAACCTATAGCCAACGAAATGTGATGTCCGTTTGGTCCAAAATTATCAAAAATAAATACATAAAAATTCATAAAAATTAACAAAATGTTGCACTAAAACTTTGATGGAAAAAATTACAGCATTCAAAGCGTTAAAGTGCCTTATAGTGTCCAGGCTATTTGTTTTAGTTGGATGTCAGTTGCTGCGTAAAGGAATAGGGAAGGTTATCTAAAAGAACCGATAAACTCTGCAGTTGTGGTTGTAGGGGGAAATTATGATCGATATCTCTTGTATCGATGTGCATCTAGGATAGAAGACAAGCCGAGGGGAATGGAATTCAAGGTGATTCTACAAATCGACAACATAGGATTAAAAAAACCTGCAGCAATGATAGAAGTGATAGTGTAGGACGCAAGACTCAATGCGCCAATTACACAACGTTGTCAATAGTATTTTATCCAGTGAAACATGCTGGATGGATGTGCTTGCACGAGCATTTGTTACCAAAATGTAATTTTGAATTGTATAAAAACAGACATCATCACGTTCCGCAGGGGACTAGCTATCTTGTCCATCGTATATTTTCGTATCGCAACCATCGGCTTATTTGCTATCCTTATCTTGAGAATGACAAAGGCGGAGCCGTGTTTTGTCATACTTTGAATGTTGTGAATATTTGTGTTCTTTTCTATATCGCTCGACATGGTGACTGCATGATATCAGAGCTGTTTATTATGTAAAGATGCTAGATACACATCACTTCACCGAAAGTTTCATTGGTGGTTCAGCAACCGAATACCTTGCAGTGATTGGTCAGCTGTGCATCCAATGACAGTCGGTAAGAGATTTCCCACGCCGAAGTTGAGTGATTTGCTCACTAACCTATTGGATGTTGCGCAAATGTTACGTTACAATTATATTTCTTAATCTCAGGCCAAAACGTAGGTACAATAATTCCAAGACACGTGTGTATACAACATCGTCACTTCTAGCCGTGTTTCATAGAGACAAGGAAGAGCAACAGCACCCAAGTCATGAATCTGTCACACTCTTCGAACGAGACTGTAACCTTAGTCCATCGAACTGAAGGTGAATTGGCCGCACTTTTACTGACTATCATAGTAGGGTTTCCTGTCATTGTGATCGGTTCAACTGGAAATGCAGCGGTCTGTTGGGTACTGATCGCCGTCAAAAAACTACAAACACCGGAAAACTTCCAGTTGGTATCGATCGCCATCGTTGATTTGCTGACTTGTGCAGTAGTAATGCCAATGGTGGTGTACGGCAACATCCACCATTTGGTGTTCGACACCAACATTTTCTTGATCGATAGGACCAGGATGATGTGTAGAACGTACGTCTTCATCTGGTTCCTCTCACTGACGGTATCTGGCGTGAGTCTTGGAATGCTCAGCGTAACTCGTGCGATGGGCGTCAGTGGCAAGTTCTCCTCCGGTACAATGAAGCGTGTCATCATAACCTCAATCTGCACAGCTTTTGTCGTCGGTACCGGTTATGCTTTGGCAAGGGCCATGATGACCCCGCAGCGTTTATGCCAAATTGATGAAAACCCTGGTCCGACAGTACACATCATCAACAAGATTGGTTTTGCTTTGGTATGTAGCACCCTTTTGATGGTAAGCGTTTCTTATGGCTATGTGTTCTTTGTGAAGTACAGGCAATTTAAGACGGTAATGTTCCTTGTGAAATGGTCGTCCATGGGAAATAAACGTGACCTGGGAACAATCCGCATCTGTTTCTTGCTTGTCACTGCTTATATTATCACCTATCTACCGATTGGTGTGTTTGCGTATCTCCACGGCATCCGGGCATTACCGTACAATCTATATTACTCCCGTTTGGTGTATTCATCCTCGTACTGTGGTAGCATGATCAACCCCATCATTTACTGTCTGATGTCCAGCAAGTTCAGACGACACTTATGCTGTTTCGGGCAAGAGAAGAAAAGCTCTAAAGCGAACTCTACACACACTTCAGGAGTTAGTTCTTGTAGTGATCAAACACCTACTGAACAAAAAACCGACGAGACATCCGTATAGAAACCACCATATTTGTTTCCTGATTCTCGGATTACTTTGTTTAAGAGTTCGTCGCATCTAAGATGACAGGTATAGGAAACAAAGCATCAGAATCCGATTTATCTCAATGAGGACATCTCTGAGTCATTGATTGTACTTGCAATCAGTAACATTCCCACAAGTTTTCGATCTTGCCATTGTTCTATGTAAATAGTTGGAAGTTAGAAAATTCAGACGCTGTTGGAATTCTAAACACTTCTCGGACGAAAGTTCGAGAAGTATCGACACATAATCGTCGACTTTTGAGTAATGTTTGTTCAATGCTTCTGTTGAGTTTTTATTATTCCGTAACGAAAAAATAAAATATTGAATGGAAGAAAAGATGTATAAATCTCATTTCATTTGATATTTGTCTGTTCAGAATTAAATTATCAATTTAGCTGTTCTTCCTATTATTATATAGTTTATAGCCATCTGAAAGGACGAGGGATTTCACATGCACTTTACAAAAATGAACGCATTTTGAAAAATAAAGGTTCTGATTATATAGCAAGAAACGATTTTTGTCGCATACGATTTGTGAGTGTTGTTGTAAAGATCTAATTTAGAAACAAATACGCAGCGTTAGTCATTTGCTTTGCTCATCTTTAAAACACTTGAATTTTAAGCGAGATGTTTGCCATCCGAAGATATAGTGAAGTTTACAGGGCCTTTCCGCTACGATTTTCTCTTTATTAGGGACTGGACGTAAATTAGCAGGGGGGGATTTCGCAAGGGAGTAGCCCAAAAATCATGACCCTCCCCCAAAATTAGGCCCAAAAATTTATGACCCTCCCCAAAAGCAAAGATGAAACATTTGTGACCCTCCCCCGTTTCAAAAAAATAGAATATTACAAATTGATCGAATCTTCAACGTTCAAAAATTGAGGTGGGGATTTACAACACAGGGCAATATAGATGGACACCAGCAAGGGATTCCTACAATTTTTTTTATTTGCTTCTGCTTGTGACAAGAACAAGTCTAGATATGGATGTCAGCCTTACCTAAGAATACTTTCAATGACATGGTGTCCGTCACATTTGACCAGCATGGGTAAAATTAATCTTGTAGAACAAAAATCTGGATAATTCTATGCTACAGATTTTTCAGTACTTTTAATAAAAGGGAAACCCCTGATTTCTCTGCCTACAGAATTATCATTTCAATTGTTATGATAATGGTTTAATATACTGTTTAACTCTTACACTGTTTAAACTTGGTAAACCAATCACAAGATAAAAGAGTACTGGTATTCTTGTTTTAATTTTGGTATGGTTTGATTGTTCTGGGGAATACCATAGGATAAAATCTATGATTAAATTAATTCATTGTTTGATTTTCTGCACAAGTTTGATGAAATGCTCAATTTTCCATGTTGTCAGCACACTTGTAAATGTGGAACAAACCACAGAAAACAGTTTAAGACTTCACTGGACACAAAAAAAACACCACTGCTCACAAACTGAATCAATACTGAGCATATCATGCTAAAATACAGCAGCTAACACTGAACAATTCTGAAATCTTATGAATTTATGTAACCCTGACCTGCAAAGTAAACAACAAAACCCACATCTTGTCCACACCATTGTTTTAAATTACAGTGACTGACAGGCAAAACTAACAAAACAGCAAACATGGAATTTAGCCATTTTCATATTGGCCATTAAAAGGACAAAGTCACTCATGTTTGACAAAATTGTGGTCGTTTTAATTTCTGTTGAATATATGATTTTCTACTGATCACTGAAATAGGCTAAATCGCAATCTCTGGTTGTCACAGCTCAACTCATGTGCATGCATGGATATAACATGTGATCACTTAATACTTTTATGTACCAAAAATTGTAACATAGTAAATTTCACATGTTAATGTGTCTTATAAAAAGTGAGAATTGAATTGCAATACCAGAGAGTGAGCATATTTCACATTTTCAGTGAGAATAATCTATCAAAAGAAATTTAAATGGCAAAATAATGTCAAAAATGAGCAACTTTGTCCCTTTAACTTGGTACATATCTAGTACAGATTCTTTTAATTCAAGTGTGAAGCAGCATGACCATTGCACTGTTGAAGTATTAAAATGGTGGCAATGAATATTTTTATAATTGGTGCATTGACAAGATAGTACTGTAAAATGTTGACAAAAATAGCTTTGTCCAAAGTATCATAATATTAGCCATTTCTGAACAGGATGTAAGATTACACCACCATGTGAACTCACAAATATTTCCAATATGAAAGTGCAGTCCTCTGCTCAGTGCCGAATCATGTAGGCCTACCGGTATGTTGTACACCATGGAGGTAGACACCAAGTATGGCATCATGTGAAAAAATTTAAAGTCTTGGTACTAGATGGCTGCTAATCAAGATCGGCAGTCTGCGTGTTTCAAAGCTATTTAAAAACTTTCTTCTGGGCCTATTTCATATCATACTTGACCCTCTGGACTTGACCTGCAAGCTTGGTACGTACATTGTATTCTGGAAAATGACAGTAACTTTTACGTCATTTTAAGTCACAGATTCGTCATACAAGTCATTAATTTCACTCAATTGTTTCTGTCTCTTCTTCCTGACTGTCAAAATTGATTGAGGTCTAAGTATTGAAAGTACTTAATTTAATGATGTTTTCATAAATATGTTTCACTTACAACTGGACTAAATTGTCACTACTTCCAAGTGTGACTGTGAACATCATTCTAAAAATATTCAAATAACTTCAACGCATTCAAGTTTGTTTACAAGTGTCGCGCTGTACCAAGAAGTTCTCTGGACGTACACTGTACATTTTAGCCTATCATTTTCAGGAAATAAAGGTCTGTATGTTTAAATGATTGACTTATTGGCT
This sequence comes from Ptychodera flava, assembly GCF_041260155.1. Taxonomy (NCBI): domain Eukaryota; kingdom Metazoa; phylum Hemichordata; class Enteropneusta; family Ptychoderidae; genus Ptychodera; species Ptychodera flava. The sequence goes on from NC_091937.1 coordinate 43,037,286, forward strand.
TATGAAAAATATATTAAGGATCAGAAGGATGTTGTTTTCCCAAGCAGGAGCGTATCAGTATCACCATGGATTAACAAGCTCTGCATGGCAGGGCTGTGTGTTACCGTCGTTATACGGCCTCCTACCACAGGCCGTATAACGCTGGTAATGCACAGCCCTGCCATGCAAAGCTCGGAGCTACCACACTCTTTTGGTAGTACCGTGGTATCATATTTTGCTTTACGTAGCTGCACTTCCGAAACTAAGGGTTTTGCCTTTCTTCGAGTTTAAGCTTTTATTTTTAGGGTTTGATCAAGTTGAGGTACAACGGCAATATTGCCCGATGCTAGGAGGATTTGTTTGCCACTGTCGCTGCGCGAAGGCTACTTTACCCAGAAGAGCTCTCTCTACCCGGTGCATTTAGGCCTTCGCGTTGCAATTGTGGTTGCACCTGTGTGTGATAAGTATGCCGTTGTTGGAGGCAATCAAAGCAGCCAATAGCTGAATACTCTTACCATTCTCGTAGAGCTTCTCGTAGGCAGTCTAATTAGACTGCTACACCAAGTCAATGGCATATATCATGTAAAGTAGGCAGTAAATATGTACCCTTTCACATTGGCTTTGAACTGCAGATGCGGAATGTTGTGATTCAACAGGCTGTCCAATAATTCCAATAATGAATGCCGAAATTGGCTCATAATGGAATAGAGCACACTTATACTCCATTAGGAGTGATTGTAATAAATAATGCTCTTCAAATGTTTTCTTTTATATTAATGTACATGTGCCTGCCATTTTTTCTTAGGAATTATAATTTAACATTTATCAAAATATCAGTGAAATTCATAATTTTGGAATGTATCACATTGACAATTGAGGGAATACTAGAAACTCAATGTGACACTGATCTCCACAACAATGTTATATGGTCATGTACAATGTATTGAGCAGTTAAATCTTTACATGGGGAAGAAATATTTGAAAGTATATTTAAAATGTGTTCCTGGTACAGATTTAGAACTACATGTGAGTGCATGACCCCATTATTCACTGAATTTTATAATATTCCCGATAGACCTGTGTAGTCAGAGAACTGAAAATACCTGTACATGTGCTCATTGCACTCATAGCAAATCCAGTTTTACAAAATGTACTATGTGTTCCAGTAGACAATGAGAAGTTTTGGTCATGTTGCCCTGTTTGTGAAAAAGGTCAACAGAAAGGCTATACCTATTCAAGCAATAATTTAAGCAAACAATTCAAAGTATGGTCATAGATTGACTGCTATTGTGTGAAATTATGATGTTTTAACATTGATAATACTTTGTCAATTTTTTGTGCCTCGTTTCTTTGCATTTTAAACATATCACAGAAAGCAGCCTAGATAATAGAGGATAGACTGATCCTGATTTGACACAGAAGTGGCAAACACTATTTCATGATCAATCAAGTCTTCATATTCTGAAATGACATTGGGATTTCACCATATTTAATCAAGTTCAATCTGAATACGTGATCAACATGGCTAATTCACTGTATAAATTACCCACATTAAATTTCAACAAATGTCATATATCCTGCCATCACAACACAAATGAACACTATCCAGTACCCACGTGGTAAAGCCGATATAAAGTTGAAAAAATGCCACAAGTAGCCATACCAATCAGATGACTGTACCTAAATATTTAAGTATACTAAAATCACTTTTCTGGAATCAAAATTATGAAATATCACACCAAAGCTTGCTCTTGATTTCAAACAATAGTATCTCTAAAAACTAAAATTCATGTACCTAAAAAGTGACTGATGCAGGGTGGAGCTTGGCCTTAAACTTTAAAGGGAAGTGGCTTATGCAAGAGAGGGAACTTTTGTTGATCAACAAAAAGTGGAATGAGAAATAATATTGTCAAATAGTTAGGTTCAAGATTGACTACATCAGTAGAACAATGTAAGATATTGTGGTAATATCCACCGGTGTTTTTGTTAAGGGCGGTACCTAGGTAAATGTTACCAGGGTTCCCCGGTCATTTTACCAGGGTTACCCTTGGTATATCTGTGCAGTCTTACTAGCAGACAACAGAAATTTTACCAGGGTTCTCAATGTTCCCCAACCTTAGCAAAAACACTGTCCAGTGTTTATTAACAAAACACACTACATGTACATTGTGCAGCCAGAATGCCACGAATCATAATATCCCTTTATTATTGTTGGTTGCTGAGGAACAATAGATTGGATTTGCTATAAACTTAATGGCGATAAGAATAGCAACAAGAGGGACAATCCTATTTAAGATAATGGTGGGGAAGAGATAAACAGAGAGTTGGGAATGAGCACTTAATAGAAAGTAAGAGGCAGTGTGCGAGTGATGTCATGTGACCATAATTGTCCATACAAACAATTTCTTTTCTACTTTTAGTGCACCGACAACAAGCCCAAAAATTTGTGACCCTCCCACTTAAAGGAGCTCAAAAAATTGTGACCCTCCCCAAACAGAGGCTCAAAAATTTGTGACCCTCTCCCAAATCCCCCCGGCCCTCCCCCTGCTAATTTACGTCCAGTCCCTTATTTTTGAGATTTTACGAGTCGAAATTAAAATGACAGCTGATTTTGAGTGATGCTGCCTCAATGCCTCAAGATAAAAATATACAGAATACTTTGAATGTGTTGGTTGATGTCTATGCTTATGTATCATATTCGCAGAATACTCGGTGTGTGTGACGTGTACGATTAAAATATTTTTCACAAGTGCTTTTGGATTAAATATCTTCGACAATTTTGTTTAGTTTATAGTCTTTCCTATGTTTGTTGTACTGGAATTTGTGTCAGAGCTGCCATTTACTATTTGGCAGCTCTTTGGTGATATCGAATTTTTGGAGAGCGTTGTTTGTAACATTTGGTAACACTAAATAAAATATTGAATGGAAGAAAAGGTGTATCATGCTCATTTCTTTTGATATTTTGTTTCGCCAGAATCAAATTATCGATTGAGTTGTTCTCCCTATTATAATATAGGTAGCGGTCAAGCCAAAAATGGGGTTGCCAATTACTCCATAATAAGGGCTATGAAATGGTACTTCCCCCTACGGCACAAAACGACGGTTATGGTCAGGTCTCGAGGTACCATGCATTTTTGTATCACGAGCCAAGTATATTGGTCATATCGTAGATGTCTCCCTGTAAACACCCTATGTGAAGTATCTAGACCCCTTTAGGCTGCATCCCCTCTGGGTGGGGGGGGGGGATTGACGGGGGACTTGAAAATGTTGAGGGTATGTTGGGCACTTGAAAAGGATTTTCATTTCAGTAGCACACAAGCATATCCTATGTCAAGTTTGGACACAGAATGGCCGCAAATGAAGTAAATCGCTTCGAAGACTACGCAGCGAAATGACTTTTGGAGATATCAATGTCTCTAACTTGCAGTCAGGGAATACGCCGGCATATTTGTTAGGCTGTTCTTTTTCACGTAGGAAGATATTGGGTTTGATGAAATTGCTTTCGATCACTTTTAGGGCATGAAACATATCAAAGTATGGTTTCTATATATTCCTAAATATAAGACGTCTTCAAGACCAAAGATGGCTTTCGAACATTGTAATATGGAAATGTACCAATTCAAAACGAAGCTGACATCCGGAAACAATCTTCAAAACCAAGGGCTGAGGGTAAGGTGACGACGGACTATTTTGCGGTACAATGTCACCGTTATTCTCTGTGTTCTCGGTGGAATAAAACCTTTTATATGTTTTCATCATATTTATTTAGATATGTAGCTTCCCAGTAATTAGCCAAATGCTAATTAAAATGTAGGACTTTCATGCCATCTGTTGTAAATGTCTGAGGGCGCTGTCCACCAGCAAGTCAATTAATCGACATGTGATCAGGTAACGCTTGAACAAAAGGTAGGACCGGCGTTCCCCCCGACACCTAGCCACCTCGAATAGAATGTCGAGTCAAATTGTACTGCAGAAGAGAATTTTAACACATCTAATAGTACAATAACTATAGGGAAGAAATATCAAATACGTTGTGGCTCAAGCCAATCAGTGAAACTCCTTGAAATATACAAATTACGCGAGCATTGCTAAGAGAAGATTTTAACTTGCATTAAACCATGTTTAAACGATTCATTTGTTTCATCTTTTAAAGAAAGGGGTAAATTTTCTTTCGAAAAAAGAACTTTATACCACCAATGTGGAGAAGGGATAAACAATGAACGTAAGAAGGTACTTTTGATTCGCTCATCTGATAAATGCCTTCTGCACACACCTAGTGGAATCTGACTACCTATGGTCGCCGCTCCCTCTCTGCAGCAGCTCCTGTCCCTTGGAACTCTTTGCCCCTGGACATAAAAACTTCTCCTAATGTCAACATTTTCAAAAGGCGCTTAAAAACTTACATCTTCCAGAAAGCATTTTCATTGTAACTCGAAGCGCCAGCATCGTTTAACGTTGGACATTTGGCGCTATACACATTTTCTAGATAGATGGATAGATAGATAGATGGACCACGAGCCTTCAATAGGAGGGGGAAATCCTGAACCATACAGGCACCGCACAATCAACATTATCAAGCCGGAGGAGAACGATATCTGAAGAGTAGTCACTGCTTTTTTTCTGTTGACGCTGCAGAATAACGTAAATGAGAGAGGTTATTGTGGTGCTGCATTTCAATTTCCCCTGCTTCCGTCTCATGAGGTCGTTCATAGCGCCGCAGGGACAGCTTCCCGTCCACATTGCCGTAGGCCAAAGAACAGCCTACACCATTTTGATTTCCTAACGCCTTCACATCTGAATTTTGGAGAAAATTGTCGACAAATGTCCTTCCTCTCATGGCTTGCCCGTTGCTTCATCTCTGTGGATTAAATGAGAAATCGATAGCATTTGGCTTTATAATGTCACTCTTTAATAAGAATGTTAAGAAAAAAACCCTCCTTACGTTAATTTGCCGAACAACTACATCATCGAGAATTCAATCTAGAAATACATAGAAGCACATCCTGTGTGCAAATAATACATTGCACGCTTAACAGTGTAGGCTTGTTCATCATTCCAGGTATATCACAAACAAGATGCGTTTTGTTAATATAGTTCATTTCTTTTTGTTTATATTTTATTTATTGTCAAGGGCTTGCAAAATCCTGCCTCCGACAAGAAAATGAGAAACATGGAAATATTTACGCATAGCGATAATTCTGACAACGATGATAAGGTTACTGTTCAGAGCTGTACAGTGCCTATTTGTGTTCCTTCAGATATAGTGCTAGTTTCTGTCATGCGAACACATTTTTTGGTCCAATTTCTTTTTCGAGCAAATTTCGGGGAAAAGACTAACCCGCATATTCTAAATCGACGGGCATCAGCATGAAAAGTTGCCAAGTATGAGACCAGATAGAGACTGCTCTCACGGCTTTGGACACTTTACAAATATAGTGTATAAATGAGAGAGGGATAACTCCAAATATTGAAGTATTATTTATCTGTCAACGTGGTAGAGCTCCCATGCTTTATGCCTGTATCCCGTGTCCGGTGTCAGTTGGCGGAAACCGCGGTACACATTCATTCTGCTGTGATATTTTTACATGTAGTCTATTTTGTAATTAGTTTAAGCTGTATTTGTGACATTATGAGAACTTCAATTGCAAAACATCTCTCTTCAAAGAATCCGAGCTGTCGGTTCAAGACTTTGTCGCCTTTTCATTGTTTTAGTTCTATTTGTGAAACTTGCTTTCTACTCCCACTCCCCAACTCGTGTCAAAATGCTTAATAGTGGCTGTATGTTCGTAATTTCGAATGTTACTGTATTCATTTGTCAACACTGCCATTGGATATTGTACACAATGCTTTGTGAGTGCAAGGTTAATAATTCGTGTTTTAACATTCTTTGCGGAAAGTAATTAGAAAACATACCGATTTTATACACACTTCCGCTCCACTGTTCAGGTTTTAACTTCAAAGCGAAGTCCTGATATGGCGCATCTTATTATCCTACACCATGACTTGCTTCACATTGCAAAAAAATCGAAAGTTGTAGACTGCGATTTGCAATTGCTCTTGAAGACAGTTTTCATGTAGAAATATGGTAAGTATTGCCACTGATGATTTTGTTTTTCAGGTTAACATGAATGTCGGAAGGGGTCATACGCCCTTCCGATCTGATATCGAAAGCGGTTTCGTTTTGACTGAATTTGGAGTTAGAAATTATGAGTGTTAAAGAAATGACGTCATTAGGTATTAATCCACTAGAGGATGTGACTTCAACTTCATTGACTGTATCGACCGATACCGAACAGCCGAAGAAATTAGACAGTATCACATCTAAAAGGTGCTAAATGTATATAATTACTTACGTACTTTAATCATGCAGTAATATTGTGTAAGATACATACTGGGCCCACTACCTTTAGTATTGTGATTTTCTGGCATAACAAGTGATTAAATAAGAGCGCCGTCTATCCTAGAATATGGAAAGGCCAGAGGTTACGCGGAATATGGCAACTTTTTCGGTATGCCATATTTAAAGGGAGGCAGTCGTTGGAACTCTGCTCAAAGGTTGCCACCTACCCCTACGAGCGATGTAAACACTCTATCAAGGGTACGTTGGCGGTTGATGAAAGTTAAAACATGTTTGTTGATAACGATATCGTAAAATTTAAATGTTGCAACTTTGTCGTAGAATTTAAATGTTGCAACTTTGAATTTAAATGTTGCAACTTTGTTGACTTGATGCATTAGATATCATGAATAAAATACATTGTTTGTAAACAAAGGAAGGCACGACTGATTCCCTTTAAAGTACTCAAAATTAAAGACTCGCACTACCCCACACACTTTTTGTAAAAATAAAAGAGTTTTAGCGCCCTTGCGCCATACGTCATTTAGCGGTCGGGTCGTTTTGCCACACGATTTCGGCCACCAATATATGTATCGGGGTCCTAAAGATTGAAATGTTTTACTTTACAGGAAGATGAATTTTGACACATGTGCATATTACAGTTAAAACCATGAGTACTGATGCCAGGCAAATCTCAAGTCGTTATTCTGGGACTAACGATGCAAGTATGCCAAATGAACTTTATAAGAAGCAAATAATTTTTAAAATCGTTTCATTGAAAACTTTCATCTATTCAAATTATGGAAGAAATAAGAAACTTCAACAATTATAGATAATTATAATTTCGAAAGTTGCTCTGGCTTAAACGCCTGTCAAAAGTCAATAAAACGTCTTTTCATCGCCAATACCATGCAATATTCGTAATATCGACAATAACCTGGCTTAAAACGTACTTAATTACTGAGAAAGTACCATGGTCACAGGTATCAGACATTACCGATTCAATATATGATGATTAAGACATGTTGATCATGACTCTCATCAAGCGCATATTTCTTCAATTAGTCATACGTTCACTCTGTTCCCGCCGGGCACATCATTTGAAGCAAAAGAGCTACTTCCTTCAACATATTCATCCCTAGGCAAAGTAATTTCCTTGGCGTTTCCTCCTTAAAATGACGTGGTGTTAATTTCCGATTGACACTTTGACACGCTAGAGAGTGACCTCGCCGAAAGTTGTAGACCAGTAAAAGGCGACCTGGACTAGAAACTGTTCTATGACGTATGCATTTTCCTCTGTTTTAAAAAACTCTTTACACTTTATTATAAGTTTGCAATTGTTTAGTCCAATCGACAGAAGTAATGCTTAGAATAGCTGGAAATTTCCTAAGTGTGTTGATAATGATGATATCATGAGTTTTAGGTCTTCAGCTAAACGTGGCAAGCGCAGGACAAAATGTCGACATTCAAGCAATGACCTTCTCGTAATCCCCTTCAGATTTCAGTACGATTTTGTTGACTGCCACACTTTGTGTTTGACAACTTCTCATGACGTTGAGAGGGTCTTAATCAGATTGTTCGAAAAGTTTATCCAATAGCCATTGAGACTGTCACGGTCTTCGATTGTACGCTTTGTAACCTAGCGACAGTGTAGTACGGTAGTTGCACAAATCATTCGCATCCATCGAAACATACAAACGCGTTGCTGTAAAAAAGTATAGATTTCTCGCCATAATGTGGTATCGCGAGTTGCTGTAGGCAGAAAATAATGTATGCATTCATACATGGCTATTACAAAAGCAGGCGAATTTCAGTCTTTATTTCATTCTTATAGGATGACAGCATTTGTCAAAGCATTTTATTTTGTAAACATATTATTATTATCAGTTTGTTATTTGTAAGGAAGCCGTATTTAACATTATGACACCGATTTTTGATCGGCTAGTTACGCAACATCCAAGTTTTGCGAAGGATATGCTAACACAGTGATTGGTCAGCGATGCATCCAATCACAGTTAACGTTGGCGTGCACTAATTTCCCATTCCTAAGGCGAGTGATTTGCCCCACCAAGGATGTAATCTTGCGCAAATGTTACCTAACCGCTATATTTCTCAATTTCAGGCCACAAAGAAGGAACGATACTTCTGAGACACACGTGTACACAACATTGTCTCTTCTAGCGTACAGGCGTGCGTATTCCATCGAGACGAGGAAAAGCAACAGCACCAAAATCATGAATCTGTCACATTCTTGGAACGAGACAGTGATCTTGGTACATCGAACAAAAGGTGAATTGACCGCCCTTTTGCTCAGTATTATCGTAGGTGTTCCAGTTATTGTAATTGGCTCAACTGGTAACGTAGCCGTGTGTTGGATAGTCATCGCCGTCAAAAAACTACGAACGCCTGCAAATTTCCAGTTGGTATCGATCGCCATCGTTGATTTGTTGACTTGTGCAGTTGTAATGCCAATGGTGATGTACAGCAACATACACCATTTGGTGTTCGACACCAACATTTTCTTGATCGATAGGACCAGGATGATGTGTAGAACGTACGTCTTCACCTGGTTCCTCTCACTGACGGTATCTGGCGTGAGTCTTGGAATGCTCAGCGTAACTCGTGCGATGGGCGTCAGTGGTAAGTTCTCCTCTGGTACAATGAAGCGTGTCATTATAACCTCCATCGGCACAGCTTTTGTCGTCGGTACTGGTTACGCCGTGTCACGAGCCTTTTTGAGCCCGCATCGTTTATGCCAAATCGATGAAGACCCAGGTCCAAAAGTACACATCATTAACAAGCTGGGTTTTGCTATGGTATTCAACATTCTGTTGATGGTAAGCGTTTCTTACGGCTATGTGTTCAGTTTGAAGTACAGGCAAAGGAAGACGGCCAAGTTATTGGTGCAAAACTGTTCAACGGTAAATAAACGAGACCTGGCAACAATCCGCATCTGTTTCTTGCTTGTCACTGCTTATATCATCACCTATCTACCGATTGGTGTGTTTGCGTACCTCCACGGCATACGGGCTTTACCGCACAATCTGTATTATTCCCGTTTGGTGTATACATCCTCATACTGCGGCAGCATGATCAACCCCATCATTTACTGTCTGATGTCCAGCAAGTTCCGGCAACACTTATGCTGTTCTGGGCAAGAGAAGAAGACAGGCGCCGGCGCTAAATCGACCTCTACACAGCGTACACAAGTAAGTTCTTCTGGCAAGGATTCTAGACCTGCTGAGCAAAATATCCATGAGTCATCAATCATGGCCACCATATCATCATCTGTCGTAGATAATATCGTTGGAGAGTTGGTGCCTGCTAAACTGACAGGTGTAGACAACCAGGCATTGGACGTCGATTGATATCAATTACGGACATAATCCGAGTCAAATCGCGTATTAGGTAAATTTTCTTTCAGTTGTTCTACTCTTCTGTTATTCGATATCGAAGTCGCTGGAAATTTGGAAGGTCGGACGTTTTATGAATTTTTACAGACGAGTTTGTCTGTGTAATTAAATGACGGGAGATTTTCATCTGTTCATAACTGACATAAGTCCAAATGAACGTGTTTAACTATCTACATGCGAGGTTCGAATTCTGACATGAACAGTTTACTTGTAGAATCGACGTTATGAAAGTTGTTGTAACAATATATTGAAAACAATAATAGAGGGACATACACTTGCTTCGCATGTAACTAAAATGCTTGGAGAGTTTGAGGGACAACTGTCTTCTCTAGATATTCTTAAGTTTACACAAGCTATTCACCAACTTTTCTCGATTTTTCACTAATGTTCGCTTTCGATGTTTAAAGCCTAAAATTCTCATATTCGCTGTCAGTTTAAAGTTTTCTTCAATATAAGTCGATAACTATCTATGTTATATTATATTATAATGTCAAAATATTATATAATATTCATATTATTATTTTGAGATATATTCAAAGACGAAAGACCAAAATTTTTGCGAATGTTTTGTTAATGCTACGCGTATTGAGTCCCGCTTTTGTGTAGACAGTGCAGATTTCTCTTCTTGTTTGACGTTGAAAATTCAAATATTTATTACAAGTGCTTCTAGATTGAATATCATTGATATTTGTGTTTGTTGACAGATGCTTTGTTTCACACCTGTTGTGTATCATGTGCAACTTTTGTGCTGTCATGGATTTTTCAGGAGAGCATTAAGTTTTCATTCTTGTGCGACAGAAAAATAAAATACTGGAAAAACACATATTTTATGTGATCTGTATTGACTTTGACCATATCCAAATTAAACAATACTATATGTATATGGTTGGATACTGGTTATTTGGTTAGCTTTTATATCTACATTTTGTTATGACTTTTAATTTCAGTTAATTGGTTTCAGCTTTTTCGACCGTCATGAGTCAACTGACGATAATCTAACCCGGTAAACCGGGATTAGAAAGATCTTTACTATTGCTGTATTTTTGTAAAGTTTACAAACACATGTTTTGATATTTAACTTTCGGAACGGGGCGGGGGTAAGCCAAAATTTCTGAGTTAGAGAGGGGGGCTACTCAAATTCATATGGTTGGCTGGGGTGTGACTCAAAATTTTGGAGTTTCTAATGTAATTCCTCCGATCCCAGGCCGTAAATAATGACGACTCCCGAAACAGGAGTGTACGCCCAGAACCAGTATACGCACGGCTGATATCTCAGCGAAAATTTAGAAACAACCATAGAGCTACCGATAAGAAATTTACAGACTCTTGGCATTTGATGCATCAATTTTTGAGCTATTATATTGGTATAAAGGCATTCTGAAAACAGCGGTAAATTTCCTTCCAAACGCGAAAGGCGAAGACACGGGCATTCTGCAATGGACGCTGTCAACGTTTACTGCAGGCCCCACGCCAATCTCCGCCCCGCTTCACTTGTGCAGCCTGCAGGACTAGTAGCCGGCCCTACGCATAAAGCCACGCGGAAGTGTAAAACCCGTTGGTCAGAACCATTGATGATAAATTTCCAGAACAATTTATGGTTAAAAGTTTATGTATTGATCACTCCATCCAGTTTATACGAACGACTCTCTCATCGAGCTGTGTGCATGTACCGGGAATTGTCCATGCGAAGTGGCGGCCTTGGCGGCACGCTAAGCTCCCTCCGATCGTCTCTAGACTACAGCCAAAATCACAGTCCCAAGTAAATTGTGCAATTGTTAAAGTCAGATACATGTATCATGAATTTATTATAAAAAACAAGTAAACAACAGAATCACTCGGTTGAGCACGGGGACGACTTTGCAGTGAGACCGGGATCAGCTGTTATCTTGGTTTTGTTATAACTCTCAATCGCAAATTTAAAGCAAATTTTCAATTACGATGTAAGCTACAAAATGGGAATTTTTCTGTGAAAGTTGCTTTAGATCTTTTTGATCATTTGATTGCTCCCATTCTGACCAATGGATGTGAAATTCAGGGAATGAAATTAATAATAAGAGTAATTTCTTAAATGTGTTAGCTTTTCTTTTTTCACTCCTTTTACTATGAATCGTACACGTTTGTGAGGCGGGCTGGGCATACGAATCCAGCGATTCAGTATTGATTATGGTCTACTTTCACATATTGAGGATGTAATTTTAATCCAAAATATGAAAAAAATGTTAAAAGTTGGCTCTCTTGGGCTTTAAAAACAAAACAAATGTTCATGGAACTTTCAGGTATCCAGGCTCCTTCTTTCACCAATTGTTCTCAGATAATAGAACCCCTGTATGAGATAGCTTATGACTATTACCCATTTGAGAGCTCTCTTAGTGTCTGTCTGTCTGTCTGTCTGTCTGCCTCCCCTCCCTCCCTCCCCCCTCTCTCTCTCTCTCTCTCTCTCTCTCTCTCTCTCAGTTCGCCCCGGATTTCCATATAGCCGACGTTGAGGATGTATATAACCGAGAGGTTTTGATCGCTGCGGAGTAAGTAAAGTCATATCGCCGCTTGCAAGGTCCAATCCTATAGCAATATCACTGGAATAGCGTGAAGATTTTTCCCTAAAGCAATTTCCTGGTAGGGTGCCTCTAATGCTCTAATGCATCAACAAGGACGCTTGCTGCCGTGTTTTCGTGACCACTCACTCAACTGCTACCGCCCCTCGAGGTCATTCTGACTGATTGCTTTGCCTGAGCGTTGACTTTAGCCAGTGACTGTGGACGTGTCATTGCTCAAACTAATACCATTAGTTTGAAAACAATTACTCAATCGTCCTCTTTATATTGACCTTTTTCAAATAGAAATTGTACAAATTTCCAAATAGAAGTTGTACAGAACATACCACATCTCCGTAGTGATGATTACGATAATAATTTGGTTTCTTGGGGTTTACTTTGTTTTTCTACCTTTGGATTGTCTATGTAAAGAATGCCATTTGTTCGAAAGTTGTCGTCGACTCCGCAATTTGTGATATTACTCGCCGAGCTTAGATAATATGATGAGCATTGATATTAATTTCTTTTGTTTAGGTTGATCAGATGAGTGTCGGAGGGGGTCAAACACCGTTCCATATTGGGTCAGTTTGTACATGACAACAAAATTTGATGAATAAAACGTGAGAGGGGACATATTGTACCCGGAATGAGACGGAATTATTGCCGCGATCACATGAACTAACTAACCCTAACCCTAAAAAGTCCTTGATGGTCTTCATTTGCTTGATTTTGTGTCGGGTGAAGCACAGTGGGAGCCAGAAATTGGGGTTAGCTGACCAAATTGTCGGAACTCCGCTCGCTTCGCTCGCTCCGTTCCGACAATTTGGTCAGCTAACCCCAATTCCTGGCCCCCACTGTACTTCACCCGATACAAAAACTAAGCAGTCGGAGATTGTGACTGTGATTTGAAGAAAGTGCAAATTTATATTATTTTAACCTTATTAGTTAGTCAGTGCCGCAATTACGGGGCGTCTGTGTTTTGTGTACGGCGATTTTGACGTCATCAGTTTGTGGCTATACCACTTGTAAAATGGTGCCGAGTTTTACTGTTTTAAAAATTCCTCTCATATTTTTATGAATATATAATGAGTGTGTTTGAACCAAATTTGAAAGTCTTTTATCGATACTGTCTGGTTTTACTCAATGGTTTACGGTCAGTCATACCCTCTTTTACACGTGCGTCAAGGAAGGACATGTTTATGAAACTGCTGGCGTGTTATGTTTTGATCGGCGTGAAGCAGTGTTTCTGGCCTGAGAGCTCACAAAGTAACTATGGTTGCTACGCGACTGGCAGTACGATGCCACCTCGTCGTATTTTTCGCATAATCTCGTGTAATTATCAACCACAATACAAACAAAGCCTCCAAAAAGTTTAACACCTTTGAAGCTCATTTTAATATAAAAAGCCAATAGTCTACCGAGACGACCATGGAACAAAAGGCATGCAAGTGTTGCCACTATGTTTCTCTGTGGCTCCTGATACATACTTCCACAACATATGACAAATTCTGACCACCCCTTATGAAGCGGGAACTTTACTATCTATCAGCCCAAAACACCCATCAACATTAGTTTATGATTTTCTGACGTTACAGGCGATTAAATGAGCGCGCCCTCTATCCGCCAATACCCAACACAATTTTGTAATTGTGTTTTTGTTTTAAAATAGACGAGGACAAAATAACAGCGACTGTCGCTAAAGTGAAGTTGTTTAATGTTTCTTCCACGTCAAGTAAGCTAAAGTCTACGTCTGGGAACGCATGTAAAAATCCTTCTTATTGATTATGGTCAATTTTGAGACAATGAAAAAAGGCCAAAAGTTATATGGATTATGACAACTATGATATGTCATATTAATATACTCACATACCTTAAAAGTCCTTACAAATTTTAATCCTTACAGATTTTAAGTGCCATCGATAGTACGGCGGAAGGGCTTTTCGACGGTCGGACCTTTGCGCGTAGAGATGAACATTTTAGCTTTATAGGAAGAGCGATTGTGGCACATTTGTTCATTTAGAACAATTCCAGTTACATACTCAGTACGTTAAGGTAGAATTTGTCTCTTGGACAGATATTCGGACTCTCAATTTTTGACAATATTCTTTTGGCCTACCACTTGTGGGGGCTCATTTTGAAGCTTGTGGAATAAATAGGTAATTTTGTGTAAATTGAGAATTATTAATTATATTATGCTATCATGTGCCATTCTGATTGTACGAGAGCTCAGGTGACCAGAATATCTAGATGAGACCACTGAGACACACAAGTTGAAATAATACAATAGCAATGGAGAGGTCAACGGCTTTCAGAACGCTACACCTACATGGGACATCGGTGTTATCCCATTCATTAGTTTCCAATCAAATCCATCGGTTTAATCCATCCCTAGAATCCAATTAGTAACTCCAATACAACCCCAAAAGAACACAAAAAACGCTTATTTATTACAACTTTCGCTCCATGGCACCCAAACCCTGAAACACTCGCCAAATCAAACTTCCATGTAAAAGTCATAGTGTGCCAAGGCAATCCCCATCCTGCCAATCATAGCCTATCGGCGCACAACAACCTTGAGGGATCTGTTGGGCTACATCAACTTAAAAAGTTCATTTTATTTTTTTATTTTATTTGCTCATCAACAGCGCCATCAGGCAGCCACTTACAGACAAGAAAATAAAAATGGATAAAATACACTAAAAATTTAAACAAATAGAAAAGTACTCTAAAAATCAAACAATGACAAAAACAAATTAACATGTCTTTTAAAAGTTGAATGAGATTCTTCAAAAACATCGACATCGCAAACCTTATCAATCAGATCATTAAAAAGTCGTGACGTACGTCCAATCAGGCCATTTTCTGTAACATCAACTCTACAATAAGCGATAAGTAATAGAGGTCTATGTGTAGCAGAGTATCTAGATACGCATAGACCATAAAAACCTGTACAATCTGTAGAGTCATAAGAAGATAAAAGGCATTTACGCACAAACATACAATCAAATAGTTAACGAATAAAGTTAGATTTATGAAGAGTAGATCGCTCAGAAAACTACAACTTACAACGTCATTTTAATCTATCAGAAACAAGATTATATAACTTGCCGACGCTGAAAAAAACAGTATTTTGGTGAAACCACGCTTAGGCTTCACTTTAACGGAATGCAATCACAAACATTGGATGGGGGTAGGGGCTGGAGGAATCGCGATTGAAATCTTATTTTTTTCAAATTCCCCCTTAATACCCTCAAAAATTTTTGATAAGATCATAATTTTTGCAAGTCCCCCTTCAAATTATCATATAGTCGCATTTCCATTTGAATAGTGATACATCCATTGTTCCTTTAGGCCATTGTCTATTGATAACAGTCAAATCTCCTGGTCTTCTATGTGTTGCTCTCGGATCTGATTTTTAGTACAAGTATGTTACACTGTCATGAGCGTCATATCATGTCACCCAAACTCTTCTTCAACTACATTAGAGTCAGAGCTGTCTCTGTCACGGTCACTGCCGGTATGCAGTGACAGTGACACTGCTCGTTGGCAGTAGCAGGGCAGTAGCTGTATTAATTTTGATAATTTTGACGATATTTTGTTCAGTTTACACAACTGCGTTCTTGTTCTACTCCCTACAGCATATTGAACTGTCCGGTATTCAGCTAACCAACACAGCCTGTGTATGTGTAGTTTGCATTTATATTATTTAAGCAATAAAGCACACCCAGCGATGGTATACCACGAGATTTTGACCAGTTCACGACATATGCACGAGCGATAGCGAGTACGAGTGCATATATGAAGTGAACTGGTCAAAATCGAGTGGTATACCGTCGCTGGGTGTGATTTATTGCTATTATATCATAACAGTATATTGAAATTCTGGCGTGCAACGTCATAAACGGATTTTTGCTCAAGTTGAGAGCACGCGCGTATGCAAGCCGTGGTATATCGCCTATATACCACGGTTCTTTTCGCGTCTCGAGTCGACCAATCAGATCGCTGTATTTGCACCATCAATATACTGGTATGATATAATGACAAATAACTTTCAGTCTGGACGCTATTCAATTATCACCAATGGTGTTCACATATACAGGCTTTGTTGACAAACTGAAGTGTGTCCTGTCTTATGCTATATAGGGAGACAGCAAAAATCTATTTTTGATACATTGCAGAGAAAAGCTGAAAAAAGCCTGCTTGTGTTTCTTATGAAAATGCGATATTATTCATATATATTTTTACATTTTTCTGAATTAAAAGTCATGAAAATTCTAGATTTTGCATGACTCAAAATTTTGACTGATTTTTCGTTGAATTACGTACCAAATTATGGAATCTGAAAATGTAAGAAGTAATAGGGAACTAAAATACTTTAGTAAGTACTTTACAAAGCAAAACTTTCAAGTCCCTTTTACTACCCACAGAATATTCAAGTCCCCTGAATTCCAGCCCCCCTCTCTCACCAGTATTTGTGAATGTAGCATAACCATCTTTCCACAATTCGTAATGAAAAATACATCCTATAGCATTACCTTTTAATCAGATATATATATATATATATATATATATATATATATATATATATATATATATATATATATATATATATATATATATATATATATATATATATATATATATATATATATATATATATATATCGTTCTCACACAGTGATCACTCGACATACGATCACTTCTTATTTCACCCTACCACTCGGGCTCCGCGGAAAGATACTTGTTTGTCTTTTGTGAAGAAGGCGTTTACAATATTAAGTTACCGATTGTTTTCATTTGTTGGATAGACAATACCCTGGCTTTGTTAAGTAACTTGCTGACACAGTGATTGCTCAGTTAGGTTGTAATAATATATCGAAAAACAGTAATAGAGCGACACACGCTTGTTTCGCATGTAGCTTAAACACTTAGATAAGACTATTGCCGTCTCAAGAGATTCTTAAGTTTACACTGGCTATTCACAACTTTTTATCTGATTTTCACTTTTGTCTACCTTCGATATTATCGATAAAGCCTAAAGATTTTCATAGTCTCTGTAAGTTTGAAGGTTTCTTCAATATAGGTAGATAAATATTTATGTCATATTTATATCATTGTGTCAAAATATTATATCTTATGCATATTTTAATATTATTATTTCCATATATATTTAACGAGAAGAATCAACAATATTTCGAATAGTTTTTTTGTTAATGATTCGTGTATCGTGTTCCAGTTAGTGCATACATGTGCAGATTTCTCTTCTTGTTTGACGTCGAAGATTCAGATATTTATCACAAGTGCTTCTAGACTGAATATCATTGATATTTGTGTTTGTTGACAGCCTCTTTGTTTCACACCTGTTGTGCGTCATGTGCAGCTTTTGTGCTGTCATGGATTTTCAGGAGAACACGACGTTTTTATTCTTGTGTGACCAAAAAGTAAAATAAGGAATGGAAGAAACACTAATTTTATGTGATCTGTATTGACTTTGATGTTTGTGTTGACAAAACCAAACTATGGGATCTTTGTATCAGTCATTATATCTATTAGGAGAAGCCCAGTTAGAGAATGAAGGCACCCATTTCTCCTAGGTAAAGGAAAGCCAATTAACAGCACCTCTAGATCTATCCTTGGCACAAAAGCACGTAACAGTCATGTTCAGGTCGCCATTGCACCATGCATTTTCCGATCACGAGACCAATAGCTCAGTCATACTTCTGAGGTCTTCTTGTAAATACACTCCGATGAGCGATAAATGCCATCAGTGAGGATTTATGACCAGGCAGGCAGACGAACAAGAATCAATGTAATACAGAAAAACATACTTTCATACATACCTACCTACGTATGTACGTATACTTACATACATACATACATAAACGTGAGGTTCTCCTGATGGTTCGTTTCCATTTTCACTTCTTCCACCATATTCAGTCGTTTATATCACTGTAGGCTGCAATAAAGGGAAGATCCGCCAACACAATTTTCATAAGATAACGCTGTCATACCTGAAAACTTAATCGGAACAATTGGTCGACTAGTGTCTTCCCTTTCAAGGTTTTTCCGTGGCTTCATTACTGATGATAAAATGAGAAAAACATGTTTGTATATCATAGGCTTTTTAATGTCAACTTATGCAAAATGTCATCGTATCGGTAGGGCTTTACTCAACACAGAGTAGATTTTTACGCTGAAGATCTGTTTGTCACACCAAGGCCAAGTACAATTAAGTAAGAGTGTTTAATACCTACTTTATGTTAATTATAACGAAAGCCAAAGTCTACGTCTGTGAACCAAAGTAAAAACCCTTTTATGGATTAAAATCAGTTTTAAGATACGATAAAACGTCAAAAGCTATATGGATTATGACAAGTTCTTTAATATGTCATATTAAAGTACTCATATGCCAAGCCCCTACACATTTTCAGTCAAATATTACCGATCGTAAGTACCTTCAATCGTACGGTGACACGGTTTTTGAACGGTCGGGTCCATATGCAATGGTTGAAAATTTGTTTAAAGGAGGTTTGAGCAAAAGGTTAAGTCTTTCATTTTCGAGATGCGAACTACTAGAAGTACCTGACAATATTGAAGCTGTCATCTTGGCCGCTTGACTGCAAATGCTAACTGTGCAAATGTGCCAAACAAGATATATTTCTCTTTTCCCATTGAAACTTACATTTATTGAAAATTGTTCATGAATATCAGAAACTACAACAGTCGTAGAAAAACTAATCATGTTGCACCAATTCACGCAATGTTCTTTCACACTTTTCCCTGCGGCATTTAAGTGAGTGCTAAAGAGGTGTGGCTTTGTTTAAGTTAATCCTCCACGGGAAAAAGTCATTTTCTATGCGTTACCTCTGTCAATACGTGGAGTAACGTTGGCGCACAGTCACGTTGTTGGGATGTTAGCATGGTTACACCAGAAGCAGACGACCACATCGATGAAAGAAGAGCGATTCTACGCGCGTTTAGGAAGTTCAAGATTTTTGTTATTCTTTCAGTTCGATTACCGTATCCGAGTTAAGGAAAGGTTATCAAAACGAACAGATGAAGTCTTAAATTTTTTTGTAGGACTCTTGTTATCATACAGAGCTTGGATAGGAGACTAACCACAAAGATTGGAAAGCCTGGTAACTCTATGAACACATAAAATAAGACTTTAATACAAAACTTTGCCGTATTGAGAGAACCGCGTAGTACTATACGCAAGACTCCCAGCGCCAATGACACAACGCCTTTACACACACACACACGTACACGACAAATAAATCTCTACCAGCACTTGTTTTTACAATTTAATTTTGCTTTTTTGGAGCAGGCATCGTCGGTTTCCACACGAAACTACAAAAGTACATCGTCTCCTGTGGTATTGTAACCTTCGAAATATTTGCCATGGTCACCGTCCGACTGCCCCGTCAGCCATTTCCTTCCCGTCATCTTATTCATGGCAGATTTTTAACAAAGCTAAGATCAGTGTCTTCAGAAAACTACCCTCCTACATCATATATCTCATTGAGTGGGCGATATATTGATTGGTAGGAGAGCTAGCGTTCTTGTACCAAGAAAACTACCAAATGTTTTCCTATGTGCATCGTACACAATGGACAGAAAGGATGTTTATTGAACAAAAGTACAGGCTCAACCAATACTTTGCGTCGGAGGGATAATGCTACAGCAGTGACATTCATCAATCAATTATCATTGCAATAATTAACCCAGCAACCTATCAATCAATTTAGCATTCATTCATTCAGCGCAAAAATGTGTCGTGTCTTTGTCACGCATTGAATATTGTTTTCTTGCCTTCATCATGTTTATTTCGTTCTCACACAGTGAACACTCGATATAAGATCGCATCCCACCTCTCGATCTCAGCGGAAAGATACTTGTTTGTCTTCTTTGAAGAAGGCGTTTATAATATTAAGTCACCGATTGGTTTCATTGGCTCGATAAGCAATACCCTAGCCTTGTTAAGTAACATGTCAACACGGTGATTGGACAGCCGTTCATAAATCGGAGTTAGCCTCGGTCTTCCCATGAGCGAGTCATATGACCAGATAACCAACGTATTCTTGCGCAAGAACTACCTTACCGTTATATCAGGCATGTTGTCTCAGCCCCAATCAGGAATGTGCAACTTGGCAGAGTTGACTCGACTTCTACAACATATGGGCAGAGAACATAGTCACTTTCGGCATAGCGAGCTCTTTCAATAGAATATCTTCTGCAGAAAACGTTTGCGGCCGTAATTCAATTTGACCAGGACAAGTAGGAGATCCAAATCATGAATCTCTCACACTCTTGGAACGAGACAGTGATCTTGGTCTATCGAACAAAAGGTGAATTGACCGCCCTTTTACTCAGTATTATCGTAGGTGTTCCAGTTATTGTAATCGGCTCAACTGGAAATGTAGCCGTGTGTTGGATAGTGATCGCCGTCAAAAAACTACGAACACCAGCAAATTTCCAGTTGGTATCGATCGCCATCGTCGATTTGCTGACTTGTGCAGTAGTAATGCACAAGTCAGAGGAGGCATCATGGGCCAGTGGCTAGAGCAGTGGACTCACGATCAAAGGATGGTGAGTTCGAGCCCCGGCATGGCTGTGGTGTTGTGTCCTTGGGCAAGGTACTTTATTTCTCATTGCTTCTCCCCACCCAGGAGTGATGGGTACCTGGTAGGACAGAGGTTGTAATGTGTGTGTTTAGCTCTGCTGCGCTTATTGGCTGCACATGTGAGCTGTTGTCTGCTCCCCAGGGAGTTGAGTGGTATCATATTAGGTCCAGTGACCAGGGGTAATAATAATTGTAAAGCGCCTTGATCACATCTACTTGTGGATATGTGCGCTATATAAGAACCAAATATTATTATTGGAGGCATCATGGGCCAGTGGCTAGAGCAGTGGACTCACGATCACAGGATGGTGAGTTCGAGCCCCGGCATGGCCATGGTGTTGTGTCCTTGAGCAAGGCACTTTATTCCTCATTGCTCCTCCCCACCCAGGAGTGATGGGTACCTGGTAGGACAGTGGTTGTAATGTGTGTGTTTAGCTCTGCTGCGCTTATTGGCTGCACATGTGAGCTGTAGTTTGCTCCCCAGGGAGTTGAGTGGTATCATATTAGGTCCAGTGACCAGGGGTAATAATAATTGTAAAGCGCCTTGAGCACATGTACTTGTGGATATGCGCGCTATATAAGAACCCAATATTATTATTATTATTATTAATGCCGATGGTGTTCGACACCAACATTTTCTCGATCGATAGGACCAGGATGATGTGTAGAACGTACGTCTTCATCTGGTTCCTCTCCCTGACGGTATCTGGCGTGAGTCTTGGAATGCTCAGCGTGACTCGTGCGATGGGCGTCAGTGGCAAGTTCTCCTGTGGTACAATGAAGCGAGTTATAGTGACCTCAATCTGCACAGGTTTTGTCGTCGGTACCGGTTATGCTTTGGCAAGGGCCATGATGACCCCGCAGCGTTTATGCCAAATCGATGAAAACCCTGGTCCGACAGTACACATCATCAACAAGATTGGTTTTGCTTTGGTATGTAGCACCCTTTTGTTGGTAAGCGTTTCTTACGGCTATGTGTTCTTTGTGAAGTACAGGCAGTGATGTTCCTTGTGCAATGGTCGTCTAAGGGAAATAAACGTGACCTGGCAACAATCCGCATCTGTTTCTTGCTTGTCGCTGCATATATCCTTACCTATCTACCGATTGGTGTGTTTGCGTACCTCCACGGCATCCGGGCATTACCGTACAATCTATATTACTCCCGTTTGGTTTATACATCCTCGTACTGTGGTAGCATGATCAACCCCATCATTTACTGTCTGATGTCCAGCAAGTTCAGACAACACTTATGCTGTTTCGGGCAAGAGAAGAAAGGCTCTACGGCGAACTCTACACACATTTCAGGAGTAAGTTCTTGTAATGATCAAACACCCACTGAGCAAAAAACCAACGAGACATCCGTATAGAAACCACCATATTTGTTTCCTGATTCTCCGATAACTTTGTTCAAGAGTTCGTCGCATCTAAGATGACCGGTCTGGGAAGCAAAGCATCAGAATCCGATTGATCTCAATGAGGACCTCTGCGAGTCATTGATTGCACTTGCAATCAGTAACATTCCCACAAGTTTTCGATCTTGCCGTTGTTCTATGTAAATAGTTGGAAGTTAGAAAATTCAGACGCTGTTGGAATTCTAAACACTTCTCGGACGAAAGTTCGAGAAGTATTGACACATAATCGTCGACTTTTGAGTAATGTTTGTTCAATGCTTCTGTTGAGTTTTTATTCTTCTGTAACGCAAAAATAAAATATCGAATGGAAGAAAAGATGTATCATGCTCATTTCATTTGATATTTGTCTGTTCAGAATCAAATTATCAACTTGAATGTAGTTGTTCTTCCTATATAGTTTGTAGTTATCTGAAAGGACGAAGGTTTTCACATGCACTTTACAAATGAACGCACTTTGAAAAATAAAGGTTCTGATTATGGCAACACACGATTTTTGTCGCATACAACTTGTGAGTGTTGTTGTAAAGATCTATTTTAGAAAGAAATGTGCAGCGCCAGTCATTTGCTTTGCTCATCTTTATCACAGAGTCGCAACGCTTGCATGCCTTTTGTTCCATGGTCGTCTCGGTAGACTATTGGCTTTTCATATTAAAATGAGCTCCAAAAAGTTGTTAAACTTTTTGGAGGCTTTATTTGTGGTTGATGATTACACGAGATTATGCGAAAAATACGACGAGATGGTATCGTACTGCCAGTCGCGTAGCAACCATAGTTACTTTGTGAGCTCTCAGGCCAGAAACACTGCTTCACGCCAATCAAAACATAACACGGCAGCAGTTTCATAAACATGTCCTTCCTTGACGCACGTGTAAAAGAGGGTACGACTGACCGTAAACCATTGAGTAAAACCAGACAGTATCGATAAAAGACTTTCAAATTTGGTTCAAACACACTCATTATATATTCATAAAAATATGAGAGGAATTTTTAAAACGGTAAAACTCATTTTCCTGAAGCTCAAAACACTCCCGTTTTCGCCAGCACGTCAATTCTGCTCAGCACCACACGACAACAACAACACAAACTTTACCGAACATACTTTCGCTTAACAATTGGCGAAAATCCGAAAACTACCGAAGGATTCATGGTCGGCACTCTTCGGAAAAGAGAGGCGAGAGCAACCTGAGGCGAGGCGAACATGGATGGGTTACGTAACCGTTTCACGCCTTAAACAATACCCGTTGCCACTCTATCTATGTTTCTCTATGTCTTTATTAAAAACACTTAAATTGTATATAAAGCGAGATGTTTGCCATCCGAAGATATAGTGAAGTTTACAGGGCCTTTCCGCTACAATTTTCTCTTTATTATTTTCGAGATTTTACGAGTCGAAATTAAAATAACAGTGGAATTTGAGTGATGCTGCTTCAATGCCTCAAGATAAAAATATACAGAATACTTTGAATGCGTTGGTTGATGTCTATGCTTATGTATCATATTCGCAGAATACTCGATGTGTGTGACGTGTGCGATTAAAATATTTTTCACAAGTGCTTTTAGATTAAACATCTTCGACAATTTTGTTTAGTTGATAGTCTCTCCTATGTTTGTTGTACTGGAATTTGTGTCATAGCTGCCATTTACTATTTTGCAGCTCTTTGTGATATCGAATTTTTGGACAGCGTTACTTTTAATATTTTGTAACACTAAATAAAATATTGAATATCAGAGAAGATGTATCATGCTTATTTCTTTTGATATTTTGTTTTGCCAGAATCAAATTATCGATTGAGTTGTTCTCCCTATTATGATATAGGAAGCGGTCAAGCCAAAAATGGGGTTGCCAATTACTCCATAATTAAGGGCTATGAAATGGTACCTCCCTCTAGGGCACAAAACGACGGTTATGGTCAGGTCTCGAGGGTACCATGCATTTTTGTATCACGAGCCTAGTATCTTCGTCATATCGTAGATGTCTCCCCGTAAATACCCTATGTGAAGTATCTAGACCTCTTTAGGCTGCATCCCCTCTGGATGGAGGGATTGACGGGGGGGGCTTGAAAATGTTAAGGGTATTGTAGCGGATTATCTGAAATTAGGCCCAAAATGCCAACCTTTAGAGGACTAAAAGTTTCCTCTAGTTAATGGTAGCGTACTCGTGGCAATGGCGAGCCTAGATGGCGATGAACCGGACCGTCACAAACCGTAGTTCGATATATGGACCGTGTGCACGACGGAACGCGCACCGAGATTTGGCTGGTAGCACAAGTCACAAGGCCGACCGGCGTGCTCGAGCAACCCGCTCACTGAACAACTATGAAAACCTGAAATAGCACGACTAGTTTAACAACCAAGACAATAATACCTCACCGAGGCTAACACGAGATGTTCGCACAAATCGTGGAACAGGTTTAAACCGAAATAAATGGGAAACAACGGTTAGGTAAAAGTTCAGCTCAGCACAGCACGGCAACAGGTCTATAAGTCCGCAAAAGTCAGGGGGTGTCGGGATATTACAAGTTTTCCTACGTGATCTAAGTCCCGCCCTGATATGGAGCCGACAGGTCTTATTGTGCTCTCAAATACAGGGTTTCCGAACCTGAGATTCAGGAAAAAGTTGCATTTTCTGAGCAAGAGCAGTGTAACAAGTTACTGACCCTGAAGTTCTGCAACAGTATGTTGGGCACTTGAAAAGGATGTTCATTTCAGTAACACACAAGCATATCCAATGTCAAGTTTGGACACAGAATGGCCGCAAATGAAGTAAATCGCCTCGCAGAAAGGCAGAGAAATGACTTTTGGAGATATCAATGTCTCTAACTTGCAGTCAGGGAATACGCCGGCATATTTGTAAGACTGTTCTTTTTTCACGTAGGAAGATATTGGGTTTAATGAAATTGCTTTCGATCACTTTTAGGGCATTACATGAAACATATCAAAGTAGAGTTTCTATATCTTCCTAAATATAAGACGTCTTCAAGACCAAAGATGGCTTCCGAACATTGTAATATGGAAGTGTACCAATTCAAAACGAAGCTGACATCCGGAAACAATCTTTAAAACCAAGGGCTGAGGGTAAGGTGACGACGGACTATTTTTTGGTACAATTTCACCGTTATTCTCTGTCTTCTCGGTAGAATAAAACCTGTTATATGTTTACGTCCTATTTATTGGGATATGTAGACAGAGAAGCTTCTCATTAATTAGCCAAAGGCTAGTTAAAATGTGGGATTTTCATGCCATCTGTTGTAAATGTCTGAGGGCGCTGTCCACTAGCAAGTCAATTAATCTACATGTGATCAGGTAACGCTTGAACAAAAGGTAAGACCGGCGTTCCCTCCAACACCTAGCCACCTCGAATAGAATGTCGAGTAAAATTGTATTGCAGAGGAGAACTATACAATAACTATAGGGAAGAAATATCAAAGACGTTGTAGCTCAAGCCAATTAGTGAAACTCCTTGCAAAACTATATACAAATTACGCGAGCACTGCTGAGAGAAAATTTTAACTTGCATTAATATTAAACCACGTTTAAACGATTCATTTGTTTCATCTTTTAAAGAAAGGGGTTAAATTTTCTTTCGAAAAAAGAACTTTATACCACCAATGTGGAGAAGTGATAAACGATGAACGTAAGAAGGTGCTTCTGTTTCGTTCATCTTATAAATGTCTTCTGCACACACCTAGACGGAATCTGACTACCTATGGTCTGCAGCAGCTCCTGTCCTTTGGAACTCTTTACCCCTGGACATGAAAACCTCTCCTAATGTCAACATTCAAAAGGCGCTTAAAAACTTACATCTTCCAGAAAGCATTTTCATTGCAACTCTAAGACATTTTCTAGATAAATGGATAGATAGATAGATGGACCACGAGCCTTCAATAGGAGGGGGAAATCCTGAACCATACAGGCACCACACAATCAACATTATCAAGCCGGAGGAGAACGATATCTGAAGAGTAGTCACTGCTTTTTTTCTGTTGACGCTGCAGAATAACGTAAATGAGAGAGGTTATTGTGGTGCTGCATTTCAATTTCCCCTGCTTCCGTCTCATGAGGTCGTTCATAGCGCCGCAGGGACAGCTTCCCCTCCACATTGCCGTAGGCCAAAGAACAGCCTACACCATTTTGATTTCCTAACGCCTTCACATCTGAATTTTGGAGAAAATTGTCGACAAATGCCCTTCCTTTCAAGGCTTGCCCGTTGCTTAATCTCTGTGGATTAAAGGAGAAATCGATAGCATTTGGCTTTATAATGTCACTCTTTAATAAAAAACCCCTCCTGACGTTAATTTGGCGAACAACTACATCATCGAGAATTCAATCTAGAAATACACAGAAGCACACCTGTGTGCGATTAATACATCGTACGCTAAAAGTGTAGACTTTTTCATCATTCCAGGTCTCTTACAAACAAGACGCGGTATGTTATTATATTTGTTTTCTTTTTGTTTATATTTTATTTATTTGTCAAGGGCTTGCAAAATCCTGCCTCAGACATGAAAATGAGAAACATGGAAATATTTACGCATAGCGATAATTCTGACGATGATGTTAAGTTTACTGTTCATAACTATAGAGTGCCTATTTGTGTTCCTTCAGATATAGTGCTAGTTTCTGACATGCGAACACATTTTTGGTTCAATTTCCTTTTCGAGAAAATTTCGGGGAAAAGACTGACCCGCATATTCTAAATCGACGGGCATCAGCATGAGAAGACGTTTTTGCCAAGTATGAGACCAGATAGAGACTGCTCTCACGGCTTTGGACACTTTACAAATATAGTGTGTAAACGAGAGAGGGATAATTCCCAGTATTGATATATTATTTATCGGTCAACGTGGTAGAACTCCCATGCTTCATGCTCGTATCAGTGTCGTATCCCGTGTCCGTTGTCAGTTGGCGGAAACCGCGGTACACTTATTCATTCTGCTGTGGTATTTTTACATATAGTGTATTTTGTAATTAGTTTAAGCTGTATTTGTGACATTATGAGAACTTCAATTGCAAAACATCTCTCTTCAAAGAATCCGAGCTGTCGGTTCAAGACTTTGTCGCCTTTTCATTGTTTTAGTTCTATTTGTGAAATTTGCTTTCTACTCCCACTCCCCAACTCGTGTCAAAATGCTTAATAGTGGCTGTATGTTCGTAATTTCTAATGTTACTGTATTCATTTGTCAACACTGCCATTGGATATTGTACACAATGCTTTGTGAGTGCAAGGTTAATAATTCGTGTTTAAGCAATAACCCCCGCCGCAGGAGGGTATACACGAGATTTTGGTACAGTGCGCGACATATAGCACGAGCCGATAGGCGAGTGCTATATGGAGCGAATTGTACCAAAATCGAGTGTATACCCTCCTGCGAAGGGGGTTATTGCTATTATATTATATCAACTTGCGTGTATTTGTTGTCTTACTTGGGTGTTTTCATCACTCTAAGCGCAAAATGCAGAAAACGGACGTCTGAGAGATCGAACGTCGGAAATTCTGCGCCCGAGACCGAGTATTTTTTATCATAAGTTGGGATTCCGTACAGGCACACAGTATCCTACGATAAATACGCACATTACGTCCATATCGACATTGCATTTTATTCGCATGCAACACGAACGATACTTGTCAAAAAATACCTGCTGCACTCACACAGAAAATGGGTCAAGAGTTCAAATCAAAAGAAAAAGTAACAATTTTTTTCGTAAATTTACATAAGAACAATAAGTTTGTCCTGGCTTTTTGGCATACTAAAAATAGATTTGTCTCATTCTGTACCGCATACCGTCGCGACATTCAGTGGTGGCACAGTGAAGTTACAGGATCTATTTTTGATGGATAATTTGGACGTTAATTGTACCAGAAAACAAGCAGTTTTAAAATAATCCGGACTTGCGATGACTGCAACTGTGATGAACAGTTGTGCAGATTCTGAGTGTGTTGCCCGATGCAGGGAGAGCTGGACGCTGACACTGCTCGTTGTATTTGATGTCAAATATCGTCGCAGTCGCCAGGAGTCATCCCATTGTTATTTTGAACTTCTTGGTCTACATCGTTAGGACATCCCGATCTGTTATAGCCCAAACTTTGGTAAATAATATCTGACATACCGTTACTGTGAGGAAGTGTCAATTTATTTGTGTATGAACGAATACTATCTTCATTTTAAAGAGCGGTATTAGGATATATCGCGTCTCGACTCCCGCAAAGTGCACGGTGCGCTGTCGCCCTAATATTTATGTGCATCATACCCCAAACGTGCTGCTTCAGAGATGTCTTTCATCATCGATCCCAACTTATTTACACCAAGAGGTGAGTTACAGACCCCCACTTTATCTGTGTATCAAAATTCGGTCTTCGGTCTTTGAAACAAAGTGGACTGTTTCGGTCTTTCTCGAGGGTCTATGGTTTAGATAGGTACGTTCAAATGCACCGACAGGGCAATTTTCGAAAATGCTGGTTTAGGGGCCCGTTTTAGCACTGCTATCAGTGCTAAAACAGTATTTTAGCATCGGTGGAATGAGCTCTCGTCCAATCAAATGGCGCATGGTAGCATGATATAATATAATTCGTGTTTTAACATTCTTTGCGGAAAGCAATTAGAAAACATACCGATTTTATACACACTTCCGCTCCACTGTTCAGGTTTAAAGCAAAGTCCTGATATGGCGCATATATCTTATTATCTTAAACCATGACTTGCTTCACATTGCAAATAATTCGAAAGTTGTCGACTGCGATTTGAAATTGCTCTTGAAGACAGTTTACATGTAGAAATACGGTAAGTATTGCCACTGATGATTTTGTTTTTCAGGTTAACATGAATGTCGGAAGGGGTCATACGCCCTTCCGATCTGATATCGAAAGCGGTTTCGTTTTGACTGAATTTGGAGTTAGAAATTATGAGTGTTAAACAAATGACGTCATTAGGTATCCACTAGAGGATGTGACTTCAACTTCATCGACTGTATCGACCGATACCGAACAGCCGAAGAAATTAGACAGTATCACATCTAAAAGGTGCTAAATGTATATAATTACTTACGTACTTTAATCATGCAGTAATATTGTGTAAGATACATACTGGGCCCACTACCTTTAGTATTGTGATTTTCTGGCATAACAAGTGATTAAATAAGAGCGCCGTCTATCCTAGAATATGGAAAGGCCAGAGGTTACGCGGAATATGGCAACTTTTTCGGTATGCCATATTTAAAGGGAGGCAGTCGTTGGAACTCTGCTCAAAGGTTGCCAGGGACCCCTACGAACGATGTAAACACTGTATCAAGGGTACGTTGGCGGTTGATGAAAGTTAAAACATGTTTGTTGATAACGATATCGTAAAATTTAAATGTTGCAACTTTGTCGTAAAATTTAAATGTTGCAACTTTGTTGACTTGATGCATTAGATATCATGAATAAAATACATTGTTTGTAAACAAAGGAAGGCACGACTGACTCCCTTTAAAGTACTCAAAATTAAAGACTCGCACTACCCCACACACTTTTTGTAAAAATAAAAGAGTTTTAGCGCCCTTGCGCCATACGGCATTCAGCGGTCGGGTCGTTTTGCCACACGATTTCGGCCATCAGTATGTATCGGGATCCTAAGATTTGAAATGTTCACTTTACAGGAAGTTGAATTTTGACACATAATCTTTAATCTTTAATCTTTATTTCTTATATAGCGCATTACATTAAAAATAATCTCAATGCGCTTTACACTTAAAATCAACAAAGAGAAGGATGAAACAAAAATTGTTATAAACTGACAGTAAAAAAGCAAAGTTAAAATTAGCAACATGTTATAAAAAAAAATGTGCATATTACAGTTAAAACTATAATTATATTATATCATGCTACCATGCGCCATTCTGATTGGACGAGAGCTCATTCCACCGATGCTAAAATACTGTTTTAGCACTGATAGCAGTGCTAAAACGGGCCCCTAAACCAGCATTTTCGAAAATTGCCCTGTCGGTGCATTTGAACGTACCTATCTAAACAATAGACCCTCGAGAAAGACCGAAACAGTCCACTTTGTTTCAAAGACCGAAGACCGAATTTTGATACACAGATAAAGTGAGGGTCTGTAACTCACCTCTTGGTGTAAATAAGTTGGGATCGATGATGAAAGACATCTCTGAAGCAGCACATTTGGGGTGTGATGCACACAAATATTAGGGCGACAGCGCACCGTGCACTTTGCTCAAAAATGTCGGGAGTCGAGACGCGATATATCCTACAGCTCTTTAAAATGAAGATAAGTATTCGTTCATACACAAATAAATTGACACTTCCTCACAGTAACGGTATGTCAGATATTATTTACCAAAGTTTGGGCTATAACAGATCGGGATGTCCTAACGATGTAGACCAAGAAGTTCAAAATAACGATGGGATGACTCCTGGCGACTGCGACGATATTTGACATCAAATGCAACGAGCAGTGTCAGCGTCCAGCTCTCCCTGCATCGGGCAACACACTCAGAATCTGCACAACTGTTCATCACAGTTGCAGTCATCGCAAGTCCGGATTATTTTAAAACTGCTTGTTTTCTGGTACAATTAACGTCCAAATTATCCATCAAAAATAGATCCTGTAACTTCACTGTGCCACCACTGAATGTCGCGACGGTATGCGGTACAGAATGAGACAAATCTATTTTTAGTATGCTAAAAAAGCCAGGACTATTGTTCTTATGTAAATTTACGAAAAAAATTGTTACTTTTTTCTTTTGATTTGAACTCTTGACCCATTTTCTGTGTGAGTGCAGCAGGTATTTTTTGACAAGTATCGTTCGTGTTGCATGCGAATAAAATGCAATGTCGATATGGACGTAATGTGCGTATTTATCGTAGGATACTGTGTGCCTGTACGGAATCCCAACTTATGATAAAAAATACTCGGTCTCGGGCGCAGAATTTCCGACGTTCGATCTCTCAGACATCTGTTTTCTGCATTTTGCGCTTAGAGTGATGAAAACACCCAAGTAAGACAACAAATACACGCAAGTTGATATAATATAATAGCAATAACCCCTTCGCAGGAGGGTATACACTCGATTTGGTACAATTCGCTCCATATAGCACTCGCCTATCGGCTCGTGCTATATGTCGCGCATTGTACCAAAATCTCGTGTATACCCTCCTGCGGCGGGGGTTATTGCTTAGTACTGATGCTAGGCAAATCTAAAGTCGTTATTCTGGAACTAACGATGCAAGTATGCAAAAAGGAACTTTATGAGAAGCAAACATTTTTTAAATTAATCTCATTAAAAACTTTCATCCATTCAAATTATGGAAGAATTAAGAAATTTCAACAAGTATAGATAATTATAATTTCGAAAGTTGCTCTGGCTTAAACGCATGTCAAAAGTAAATAAAACGTCTTTTCATCGCCAATACCATGCAATATTCGTAATATAGACAATAACCTGGCTTAAAACGTACTTAATTACTGAGAAAGTACACATTAACGATTCAATATATGATGATTAAGACATGTTGATTATGACGGTCCCAAAGCGCACATTTCTTTTTAAAAAGACATTAATGCAGGTCAATTAGTCATACGTTCACTCTGTTCCCACCGGGCACATCATTTGAAGCAAAAGAGCTACTTCCTTTAACATATTCATCCCTAGGCAAAGTAATTTCCTGGGCGTTTCCTCCTTAAAATGACGTGGTGTTAATTTCCGATTGACACTTTGACACGCTAGAGAGTGACCTCGTCGAAAGTTGTAGACCAGTAAAAGGCGACCTGGACTAGAAACTGTTCTATGACGTATGCAGTTTCTTCTGTTTTAAAAACTCTTTACAGTTTATCATAACTTTGCAATTGTTTTGTTCAATCGACAGAAATAATGCTTAGAATAGCTGGAAATTTCCTAAGTGTGTTAACGTTGATGATGATGATATCATGAGTTTTGGGTCTTCAGCTGAACGTGGCAAGCGCAGGACAAAATGTCGACATTCCAGCAATGACCTTCTCGTGATGATCCCCTTCAGATTTCTATGCGATTTTGTTGACTGCCACACTTTGTGTTTGACAACTTCTCATGACGTTGAGAGGGTCTTAATCAGATTGTTCGAAAAGTTCATCCAATAGCCATTAAGACTGTCACGGTCTTCGATTGTAGGCTTTGTAACATAGCGACAGTGTAATACGGTAGTTGCACAAATCCTTCGCATCAATCGAAACATACAAACGCGTTGCTGTAAAAAAGTACAGGTTTCCCGCCATTATCTGCTATCGCAAGTTGCTGTAGGCACAAAATAATGTATGCATTCATGCATGGTTATTATAAAATCAGGCGAATTTCAGTCTTTATTTCATTCTTACAGGATGACAGCATTTTGTCAAAGCATTTTATTTTGTAAAAATATTATTATTATCAGTTTGCTATTTGCAAGGAAGCCGTATTTAACACTATGTCACCGATTTTTGATCGGCTAGTTACGCAACTTCCAAGTCTTGTGAATGATATGCTAACACAGTGATTGGTCAGAGGTGCATCCAATCACGGTTAACTTTGGCTTGCACTAATTTCCCATTCCAAAGGCGAGTAATTTGCCCCATCAACGATGTAATCTTGCGCAAATGTTACCTAACCGCTATATTTCTCAATTTCAGGCCACAAAATAGGAACGATACTTCCAAGACACATGTGTGCACAACATTGTCTCTTCTAGCATACAGGCGTCCATATTCCATCGAGACAAGGAAGAGCAACAGCACCCAAGTCATGAATCTCTCACACTCTTGGAACGAGACAGTGATCTTAGTCTATCGAACAAAAGGTGAATTGACCGCCCTTTTACTCAGTATTATCGTAGGTGTTCCAGTTATTGTAATCGGCTCAACTGGAAATGTAGCCGTGTGTTGGATAGTGATCGCCGTCAAAAAACTACGAACACCAGCAAATTTCCAGTTGGTATCAATAGCCATCGTCGATTTGCTGACTTGTGCAATAGTAATGCCGATGGTGGTGTACAGCAACATACACCATTTGGTGTTCGACACCAACATTTTCTTGATCGATAGGACCAGGATGATGTGTAGAACGTACGTCTTCATCTGGTTCCTCTCCCTGACGGTATCTGGCGTGAGTCTTGGAATGCTCAGCGTGACTCGTGCGATGGGCGTCAGTGGCAAGTTCTCCTGTGGTACAATGAAGCGAGTTATAGTGACCTCAATCTGCACAGGTTTTGTCGTCGGTACTGGATATGCTTTGGCAAGGGTCATGATGACTCCGGAGCGTTTATGCCAAATCGATGAAGACCCTGCTCCTATGGTACACATCATCAACAAGATTGGTTTTGCTATGGTATGTGGCACTCTTTTTATGGTAAGCGTTTCTTACGGCTATGTGTTCAGTTTGAAATACAGGCAAAGGAAGACGGCCAAGTTGTTGGTGCAAAACTGTTCAACGGTAAATAAACGAGACCTGGCAACAATCCGCATCTGTTTCTTGCTTGTCACTGTTTATTTCATCACTTATCTACCGATTGGTGTATTTGCGTATCTTCACGGCATCCGGGCTATACCGTACAATCTATATTACTCCCGTTTGGTGTATTCATCCTCATACTGTGGCAGCATGATCAACCCCATCATTTACTGTCTGATGTCCAGGAAGTTCCGGCAACACTTATGCTGTTCTGGGCAAGAGAAGAAGACAGGCGCTGGCTCTAAACAAACCTCTACACAGCGTACACAAGTAAGTTCTTCTGGCAAGGATTCTAGACCTGCCGAGCAAAATATCCGTGAGACATCAATCATAGCCACCATATCGTCATCTGTCGTAGATAATATCGTTGGAGAGATGGTGCCTGCTAAACTGACAGGTGTAGACAACCAGGCATTGGACGTCGATTGATATCAATTACGGACATCACCGAGTCAAATCGCATCAGAGTAAATTTTCTTTCAGTTTCCAATCGTTTTCTTACTCCATATCGAAGTCGTTGTAAATTTGGAAAGTCGGACGTTTTATGAATTTTTACAGACAACACGATTGGAACTAATTTGGGATAACTTGATCTTCATATTTTTCGAATTTCTCAAAATTGTTGGGTTCCTATAGCTGAAGGTTGCAATATTACAAATTACTCATAAAAACAAGTGTGTAATGTAAAAAGAAAAGAAGATGAGCTTACGTTTGCAGATAAAACCGACATTACTTCACTATCCAATTATCCCAAATTAGTTCCGACCGCGTTAGACGAGTTTGTCGGGAGATTTTCATCTGTTCATGACTGAAATACGTTCACAATGAACGTGTTCAATTAAGACATGTAAGGTTCTGACATGGAACAGTTAACTTGTAGAATTGACGTAATGAAGGTTGTTGCAATAATATATTTAAAACAATAATAGAGCTTGCCTGGCATGTAGCTAAAATACTTAGATAAATTGCGAGACTATTGCCGTCTCCTAAGATTCTTAAATTTACATAATTAGGCTATTCACACTCTTTTCTCTGATTTTCACCATTGTCTGTTTTCGATATTCAAGCCTAAAGATTTTCTTAGTTGCTGTAAGTTTGAAGTTTTCTTCAGTGTAAGTTGATAAGTATTCATACTATATTTATGTGTCGATAATATTATATCATATTGATATCATTATTTCGATATATGTTTCAAGACGAAGGACCCAAAAATATTTCGGATGTTTTGTTTGTTAATGCTTCATGTATCGTGTTCCATTTCTGTGAATACATGTGAACATTTTTCTTCTCGCTTGACTTTGAAGATTTAAATATTTGTCACAAGTGCTTCTAGATTGAATATCATGATTGGTATTTGTGTTTGTTGACGGCCTGTTAACTTCACACCTGTTTGCACAGTGCATCATGATCTATTTTTGTGCTGTTATGGATTTTCAGAAGAGCGTTGAGTATTTATTCTTGTGTGACAGAAAAATGAAATAATTGAAGAAACGCTTATTTTACGTGATCTCTCTCTCTCTCTCTCTCTCTCTCTCTCTCTCTCTCTCTCTCTCTCTCTCTCTCTCTCTCTCTCTCTCTATATATATTGATTTGATGTTTGTGTGGACTGAACCAAATTATGCGATTCTTGTATCAGTCATTGAATCTATTCGACGATGAAGACGACCATTTTTCATTCCGCACATTTCCCGATCACGAGTCCAATAGCCCTCCGAAGTCTTCTTATAAAGACACTCCGATGAGCGACGTATCCCATGACATCAGCCAGGAGTCATGACCAGGCAGGAAGAAAAACAATAACCAGTGTCATTCATACATACATACATACATAACATGCATGCATGCATGCATATACATACATACATACATACGTACATACATACATACATACATACATACATACATACATACATACATACATACATACATACGTACGTACGTACGTACGTACGTACATACATACATACATACATACATACATACATACATACATACATACATACATACATACATACATACATACATACATATACGTACGTACGTACTTGCGTACATACCTACGTACTTGCAAGCCTCCGGTATTAGACTGCATGCAAATGGCTTGCAACAGAGCTTGGCTGCACCATCGTGCATCACAGTTGACTTGTTAAAAAGACTTACATGAAAGACAATTCTGTCAACTCAAATATGAATAGCTTTAAACCTCATAACCTCAGTGGTCATTATTTAAGACAGACAAATTATTTCTTTTTGATTTTTTATTTTTCCTGCGTAACTTACAAAACTAGGCTATCAGAACTACTTTGAGATATAAGTGTGCGATACTCAACACACAGTGTATAACGCATAAGACGTGTTATTGTACCTGGCATTGCACATGACACTTCTCAATCCCTCATGGTAAAAAAGGTCATGTAGCAAAAAAAACCCAGAGGAACCTCGACAGTTTAAGGTAGAACGCACCTCGGGGACAGACATTCCGACTCTCAAACATTTACAATTCTGTTCTGATATACCAAATGTGGGGGTTCATTTTAAAGCTCTTGGTGAAAGAAAACTTTTCACCGGCTTAGTTTTTCGAAATTCGATTTTTTTAAATTTTTCTTCATAGAGTTAACACAGGGATGGCGGCCATTTTGAATTTCTAATATCGGTAAATCTTGGGTAATTTGTTTCTCTAGTACCAAAATTTGCACGGTGACCCCCTATTTTTATTCTTGATTTTGAAAGAGAGTGATTGAAAGATTCCTTGAGGAAAGTTAGAGCAAAAGTTTAAGTCTTTCACTTTCGAGGTGCATACTACCTTAATTACAGCTGAGAAAAGGTTACAATTCATGATTTCATGAAGATTACTTAATTTAGCTTTTTAGGCCTACCCATTTTGTTGTAATTTGCCATATTGAGTTCAGAACACGTCGATGAAGTGAATCTACCCTTAACAACAGAAAACTCTTATTGGTAGCGACATATGGGCGACTGATCGAACCTTATTTCTTACCCTCCCGAGATCTCAATAGTTAAGAAAATATTAAATTGGGAGTAAAAGTCAACTTAGTTGGTTGGACATACCCCTAAAACTGCATTATTCTTGTTTACCTTACGCCCTACTTGTTTCACACTCTATTATAACAAGTTTTACTCTGCCACATTGGAATATTATTGAAAGGCCAGATTTTATATGTTCTCAATGGATATTGTATCCTGGCTTTCTTCTATACTAGAAGGGTCTGAATGTATCTGTCCAGTACACGTGAATGAAGATATTATTGATGTGGGCTATGACACCCAGGGGGGAGGGTTATGGTTTTTGGCCATGAAAATTTGCGAGGGTCATTTTCTCGCAAACACTTTTTGAAGTGTCACTATTTTACATGCAGCGTCATTTTGAAAAACACCGGCATCGCCCAGTAATTTATGTCCATTCCCTAATGGTTACAGAGTGACGTTCATCTCTATATAATTATTACGAGAAGGAAGATTTCTTTCCCGTCGTTAATATATCGCGTTGACCGACTGATGTAATCCTCTGATGAGTTCAACTCGGTATAGGCGATTAGCTAATCTTATGGATAACAGCAGGGCTCGATGAAAAGTTGCAAAAGGGGAAGAGATCTTTTGATAGGACAGCAAGAAGGAACTTAACTGCAGCAGTGTAGCTTGAGGTTTTGCTTAGCTATCTGGGTTGGACGGCAACCCAAATAAAAAGGCAAAACTTCGAGCTAGAAGGAACTGTAATAGAAAATACATGTCTTTATGTGAAATGTCACGTATGTCCTAAAGATATCATCCAAACAATGTGCTGATTTTGCACATCTCCCTGTGCCCTGGGCACAGTTTCCGCTGAACAATGAAGGGATGTAGAGCCTGTGGGATTTAATTTCCTAGAACGCCTTCAGATCAGAATTATTGGAACGATTGTTCGACTAGTGTCCTTCCTTTGAAGGCTTGCCCGAGGCTTCATCTGTTCATCTATGAGAAAACGATTATTTTTAGCATTGCCTTCAATGCCTTTATGGATGCCTCTAAGGCATTTGACAGAGCGAACCACTGGACACTTCTCAAAAAGCTGATTTCCTAACATTTCTTATTAGTTGTTAAATAAAAACTTGGTATGGAACACAACTAGTTGTTATTCGTTGGTTGAAAACGCTTCCAGTGTGTTCACAGACACTATAATGGTGTTGATCAAGGCGGAAAGTTTAACAGTTTATCCCAAAAGCTATTTATTGTTTACGTAAATTATTAGACTGATCTGTTTTTTGATTCGAAAACAGGTTGCAATGTTGGAGGCATTTCCATACGTCACATTTTAATGTACGCAGATGGCATAAACTTACTAAGTCCTTCTGTCAAGGGGGCGCAGAAACTGACAAGTATATGTGTTTGTCATGGTGAGATTCATTAGCAAGGAGACTGATTTATGTGCGTCATGTTTGTACATTCTAAAATTTATCAAATTCCTCCAATAATCTGAATGGAGCTAGACTAGCGTCCGTTGCAAAGAAAAAACATCTAGGATTCGTGTTGACAGATAATTTACAGGATGCTGACGACATTATATTGAGCAGCGGATTGGATTTTTTACTTATCACCTCATATGGTGACGAGAAAATTACCTTTTGGCCTGAAATGTTAAAGTGTGTGCTGCTTAAAACTTATTGCTATGAGTTAGAATTGTATGGGAGATCGCTGTGCCTCAAGTATTCCATAAGATTAAGGGACTGGTCAGTTTCCTCGACCTAGGGGAGCCGATGGATTCATGGAGAGGGTCACCCTGTTTTTGACTTTGGTGATTGGGGGGAGGGGTTCACCATGTCTTTGAAATACTCAATAGGGGGTCAGTGTGTTTTTAAATTTCGAACATGCCTGAAATACATCGTACCAGCCACGAATTTCATCATCCGACATTCAGTAGCATTTTTCAGCGCGCCATTCGGGCAAGTAACTTTAATATATCAAGGATATATGTCAGAGATATCTTAATGTTTGCAAATTGAAAGTCTGTTTTGCAAAGTGTACTAATCAGCATACTAATATTTAACATAAGGCAGTTTTTGTCGTGATTAGCTGTGCTTTAACTTATGGTTTCAGCGGTAAGGTCTTCTCAGACATTCTGCACATCAGATTTGGCTACAACCTATTAAAATGGCTCTCTATGGCTTCTCAGGAAAAGTAATCGGATGACTGGCAACAGTCTAATTACCAAATGAAGTTTATGATTTACTGATGTTCTGTCTTTGATATTAGTGATTGACATCCATTTATGTACAACAGTTCTGGTCATCTGGTTATGCATAGATACTGTGAAATACATTCACAGCTCATTCAAAATCTAGTATACAAACGTTAGAACTTTGAAGCTACTATCGTACAACCGACATGTTAACCAAAACACAGAATGATTGACAGGTAGAACACAAAAAATAGATTATATCGGTAACATCCTTCACCAAAACCGGCTCAGACATGCAAAATCAGCCCAAATAACTTGGGGCTGTAAACCTTGTCACACTCCTCGATGCTCTTGCTGCTCAGTCATCGAAAACACCAAAATATTCATATCTACAGCAACAGGTGCCTCATTTCAAATTAAGGATGACGTCAACTGCAAATCAAGCGAAATTATATATGCTCTAACCTGTAGGACCTGTCAAATTCAATATATCGGGAAAACATCTCAACCATTTCACAAGAGACTTAATGGTCACCGTTCAAATATCAGAACAAACAAAGTCGACAGATCACCGTATGTCGTTCCACACTTAGGATACCCGGACATACCATCTTAGACAATGCTCTTTCAGCTACAATTCTCTGCCTTGTTCGTGGCAATGATCCAGAAACTACAAAACACCTGGAAAGTCTTTGGATCTCAAGAGCTGGGACAATGTATCCAAACGGACTTAATGACTATGAAACATCAGGCATCCAAAATTAGCGTTGTCATGTGACTTTTATGATTTGCTATGCAGACATGCGCATTACACCATGCTTTGTTCTGGTTTTATTATCATCAGTGCTTGAAAAAAGGTGTGCTAGTCATACCGAAACGTCGCCGTCAATCAAATGTTGGGATTGGAAATAAGGTAGACTCTGAACATCTCATCAGTTCGTAAGTCACTACAAGTATATATATATATATATATATATATATATATATATATATATATATATATATATATATATATATATATATATATATATATATATATATATATATATTATGTTCAAAGTTTCATGAGTCTTACAGAAAGACAATGTATCTTTTACACCGGCTAGTTGTATGTAGCTGGTCTTTTTAACACAGAAGCTTTAACTCTGATTGCGCTTTGTACCTTTTACTTCCCTGTTTTTTTAACCTCCTTTTTCTTTCTTTTTGTAGTTCCAATGGTCTGTTTTTTTTGTTCTGTTAGATAGGTGTCTACGTGATTTCTTTTAGTGTTATATGGGATGTAGTTTACAAATCCTGATTTAAATAAATAAATAAAAAAATAAATATATATATAAGAGGCAGTGATAAGTTCATTGTAATATGGATTTCCTTATTGTAAATAACTACGGTACGCACACATAATCCTATACAGACACTCTCTGCCTCCGTCATTATTCTGTTGTTTTAACGATTGCTATTTTGAAAAAAAAAAACTTTAAAAAGTTTAGATTGGCGCACGCCAGGAGGAGAAAGATTTTCATTTTTGGCCTCAGTATGAGATTAGCAATAGATAGCTGTGGGTCCATAGCTGTAGCGGTTTTCTAACCGTACTGTGGTGGCGGTGTTCAACGTCATCGAAGTC
Source organism: Ptychodera flava (assembly GCF_041260155.1). Taxonomy (NCBI): domain Eukaryota; kingdom Metazoa; phylum Hemichordata; class Enteropneusta; family Ptychoderidae; genus Ptychodera; species Ptychodera flava. The sequence continues at coordinate 43,077,825 of NC_091937.1, forward strand.
ATAAATCAGCACGTGGAAGACAGGAAATACTCCAGAAAACCGTTCTGAGTTCAACGCTAATCACTTCCTCAATAGCTAGTGCTCCCGAGGTCATTCCGGCGTTTAACTTTGCAGTTGCGTTTTCTAATTTGCCCGTAACTGCAGGCATGTCATTTTAAACATTTGTTAAAAACTACAATATTGCACATCTCTCTCCTCTACATAGATCTTTCATCAAAGAAAGTTCATATGAACGCAGCTACTTGGCGACATCAACGTGGGTTTCTTAGAGTTGACTCACTTTATTGTTTGCAGTCTTTTATTCTGAATACTTCGATGCAGAAAGTCGATAAATAATATCAAACAAAATTGTCAATGGTATCGATATTTTTTGCGACGCATCGATTTTCCATAAGCCATCTTCATGAAGTTGCTGTGTCTTGTGTGGCGCAGTTACAAATCCTGTGTTGAAGTGAATTTGTATGTTACTCAAACACTTCATAGTTCCAGTTAATGAAATCTTACAGGCTTGATTTTGTACAATTGAAATACATTTGCATAATTAGTGATTCTGGCTCACCAATATCTCGAGAATACGCAGATTGACGAATCTCTTGAATATCACATATGAAAGTTTTGCTTGTCGGGGTTTTAACTTTAGTAACATTGAACTTTTAATGCCTGCAAATAGTGCCCAGGTAGGCAGACAAAAAGACACACAGACTAGACTGAAAGATCCGTCGCTCAAGGGTTCTCTACGCTACCCCTGAAGGGAGCTTAGAGAGCGCCCTCTGCGACTGATCTCTCAATCAAAATCTTCGCTTGCTAGTCTGCTACACGATTGAAATGTGAGAAGAGAAAGGCAACTAGCTATGAACCTCCTTGAGACAAGATGACATCGTCTTTTTATTTGATTTCCATCAGCTTGCTATGAATACTTTTTGCATAAAATACTATTGCAAAATGAAATTTAAATGAACTTTGAAAAAAAAAACACCAGAGCAAAACGTGATTTAACTCTTTTTTAATCCACTTGACAATTTATTGAACTTTGATAAAAAAATAAATAAGTTAACATGTCAGAATTGTGTATGGTATCAGTGATACATCATGTTGACCTAATGAGTAAAACTTAACTTTCACAAAATGCTCTTTCACACTTTTGCTATTTTTCATATTGATGATGCTTTCCTCACTAAAATTCAACTTTGAAAAATGGGCTTTTAAGAATGACATAATAAGTTGATATAGATATACAAGTTTACTTTTACATACTCAGTGTTAGAAGAAAAAAATTACCTTATTTACATGGCTTTTTTTAACTGGTTTCCATTTTTGTAAACTTGAAGAGTTGGAAAATGTCAATGTGATTTGAATCAAAATTCAAAGTATACAGTTACACAACTGTGTTGATTATTTTTCTTCTGCCAAGTGGGTCTGATACACTGCACCTGTGAAAGAGGACCTGCCTTGACAGAGTGCCAAGGTGAGTGGGCAATACCATTTGTGGAAAGGGGATTTCATGGGTCAAACAGTGGAAATAATGCAGGGGCTGGTGAGCTATGTTACCTAATGTAATAGTTGTAACACTCTCTGGTCATTTTGTGATATATGGGTTAGATTTAGATATCTTGTTTGTACACTCACTTAGGGAGCTATATAGAGGGAGGGGTTGAGTAGGCTGGTACAGTGCCCTAAATTTCTTGTGTGATTGGGATTTCCCTGACAGCTACTTAAAAACAATGTGCAAATATGATGCAGCATTTATCAACACAAACATACACCATGCAGGTGATGTTCAGAATGTACTGGTATTACAAGACCACATGGTCTAGTGGCTGGAAGATAACTGTCATTAGCAGGGTCAAAAGGGCAGGCTTGATTTTCTGTTTGGACATGCAATTTTCACTAGAATTGTGGGTGTTTTTCCAACATAGAGTTAAAAACGGACAGATGTGAAATAGATAATTTTACATCTGTACCACAATTCATCTCACTTGGTACAAGAAAAAAATGTTCACATAAAATTGGCAACAATAAGATATATTGCCTTGACAAATACGACTGCCAGCATCATATATTGAATATTGAGATCACATGATGCAGAGATGATAATAAATCTGTACATGTTTAGAATAGTGTTGATCAAATGGCTTATAAAAATACTAAACAGTCAGAAACTTGGCTTTAAACTCTTCAAATCACAGCCAATTCAAGATTTTCTGTTCAATTACATGCATGTAAGTTCTTCAACAGCAAAAGACCAGTGTTTTCATAATCTAGAAAATCTGATCTCCCTGTCGTTTGCAGCAATGAGTCGCTGTTCAGGAGGCACCCTTGACATTCAGTACCTGTCTTGGCTTAGAATTCTCCCAAATCATTTTGACATTTTTTGTGATTTCTTCCTTCTGTATGCTTTACGAAAACCTGGTACCTGTACATGTACACCACCGTGACTATGACAGACAAATGTTTTTGCAGTATGGTGAGAAATTCTTAAAAGTGACCGGTAGCAGCAACAATGTGATTCAGAGTGATGAAAATGATGGCAAATTAAATTGTACATGTATTTATCAAGGTGGAAAAATGGCAAATTATGAATTTGACAGCACAAAGATGAGATAATGAAATGTATGATAAAACCCCTCTCCCTCCTTTCCATATGATCAACCCGCTTATTCTCATCAGTGTTTGCCACACCTTGGAAAAAGAGAAGGGACGGCCACTTTAGATAGTAATGCATAATTTGCATATTCTTTTGTTGTGAATTTGTTTCTTTTGTATGGATATTTACATATGAATAGATAATTCAAAAAAACAGTCTTCAAAACCCCTTGTAGAGAACCATGCTCACTGTGACATTAAAGCACTGTAAATCTTTTACTATGCTGGTCAAGGCCTGCTGTTTTGTGTGATACAGCTGAATAATAAATGTATACTACGTACACCAGGTACCAGGAGCAGTCAACAGGTATGTAGAGGTTGCTTGTAAATTGATCTTTTACTACAATGAGCCTGACCAGTCTCTTTCTCAGAATCTGAAATGAGCCTGCGTCCTTGATAGCTGTTGTTTATGGTTTGTTACTAGCTTGTAACAATACATCTGTTGTATATGGGTTTCCAACTAGGGTGAAACCCAGATGGTCTGAGGCAAAGGGTTCTCCATCATTGCTATCCATGGTTTGTAACCAGGTTGTAACCAGTTCATTTATTGTCCATAGTTTTCTCAACAGGGTGAAACCCAGATGGTCTGGGGCAAAGGGTTCTTGATCATTGCTATCAATGGGTTTGTTACCAGGTTGTAACCCATACATTTGTTGTATATGGGTTTCTTACTAGGGAAAGACAAAGATGGTCTGTGGCAAAGGGTTCTTGATAATTGCTGTCAATGCTTTGTTGCCAAGTTGTAACCTACATAGTTGCAGTGTACGGATGTAGGCATTACCTCTTTATTTGTTACCTATGAGCAACCATTTGTTGTATCTATGGGTTAGTTACTTGGTGAATCACAATATGCTGAACATTCTCACCAGCCGAGATCTGCTGCATGGCTTGCAGGGCAACTTCCTGCAAGGCTTCAGCCGATATATCGCCCTCTACGCCATCCAGGGGCAACTCGATCTGTTGCACTGTCTGTCCGATAATCTCTCCGTCTTCGCCTTGGAGCATTCCACCTTCCTGCTTCAGAAACACAACAATGTTCTTGACAGGCGCTGCGACAGTCTCAGTCGCTTGTGCAGTACTTACTGCGCCAGTCCCTGCCTCAATGTCAGCGCCAGTTGCTGCCTCAATGTTTTCTTCAGGAACAACATCAGTGCTTGCGAGACTTGCACTCAGAATGTCATTGTCAACGGCAGACGCACTGGATGCCACCATGTCTGGAGAAAGCTTTAGGACATTGTACGGTGTCGCCGACTCATCACTTGACACTTTCGCAGCAGCCTTGGCAGCGGCTTCGGCATCGCGCTTTGCTTTCATCTCCGCAATCTTTTCTTCAGCCTCAGCTTTTGGTATCACTGTGTATGGACCTTCCTCTTCATGCAAGTATTTTTGATGCGCTCGCAAGTATCTTATTTGCATAAAGATTTTATCGCACGACCCACACTGGTAGGCCTCATTGTTCTCCTCGTGCAGAAGCTGAATGTGGAGTCGTAAGCTGTCCGCTCTCGCAAATAGTTTCTCACAGAAGGGGCATTTGTGACTTTTCTTACCACTGTGCGTCTTCATGTGCCGTTTGAGATCCGACATGGCGGAAAATGACTTTTCGCACGCAGAGCAGTTGTGCGGCTTCAGCCCCTGATGACTGCGAATGTGCCGTTTGAGATCACATGACGCGACGAAACCCTTCCCGCAGTATTCACACTGGTATGGTTTCTCGCCTGTGTGAGTTCGTACATGGACCGTCAAATGAGAAGAGTATGGGAATGCCTTGCCGCAAATGGAACACTTGAATGGCTTCTCTGGCTCCTTGAGATGAATCTTCTCATGCGCTTTCAAGGATGCTGATTTGGGAAACTCCTTATCGCATTCCTCACATTTGTGCGGGCCAGCATGCTCTCCCTCCTGGTGTTTCTCAAGTCCCTTCTCATGCACAAACGACTTTTCGCAACTATCGCAGCTAAAAGGTTTATCAGAAACTGCAGATTCCTTCATGCGCCTCCTTCGTTTTCTTTTACCTTCTTCCTGGCTCCATTCATCGAGCTCTGAATCTGCAAAATGGGCGGGCCTTTTGATGACCCTTCCTGTCCTACTAACGACAACACTCTCGATAAATTTCCTTTCTGCTTTGTATTGTTCATCTTCCTCATCATCATCATCCTCGTCTTCATCATCATCTTCAGGCTCAATTTCCTCTTTCTTAACATTATTATCTTCCTTCGCATCTTCAGCATCGGTTTCTTTTTCTCCTGAACTGCTTTCTCCTTCTTTCACTTTTCCATCTGTAGCAGGTTCTGCATTCACTGTTCCTTCCTCCTCATTCTTTGTCTCTTTCTGATTTTCATCCACCAGTTTTAAGTAAATCTTTTCCGGTATCTGTTTGTCTTCGCCATCGCCTTCCTGATTCTCCGGCACAACCAACACATGCTGAAGGCCCTCTTTGAGGTTTTCAAGGGCAGCGATAAGTACCGTCTGATTAATGTTAGCGCCTTGCTCTGGCTTTGGTGCATTGTCTCCTGCCTCTAGCGTGTTGCCGTGGATGACAGTTTCCCCAGCAACAGGTTTGATGTTTTGTTCAACTTGGTGAGTAGCAGGCAAGGCCATTGCCTCTGTCACTTCACCGACTCCTTCGTCGCTTGCAATATTCTTCTGGAGTTCAAATTCCTCTTGCTCCATAGCCTGGTCACTTGAAACAACTGTGCTTTCTGTAGCATTGACCTCGTCCACCGGTGTGACATTTTCGTCAAGCCCAGACTCTGTATGCCCACTGACCTGGTCAGTGGCTAGAATAAAACTTTCATTTGTGACAGCGACCTCTTCACCTTGCAGGTCACCTTGTTGGACAGAAGTGTCTTCTTTGACCTCACCCATTGGCATGGCAACACCTTCAGTGATTACACTAACTCCTTCACATTCCATCAATATTGTTCCAGTACTGTCTACCACAATGGTCCTGGTCCTGCTTGCTTGATCCTCACTCTCGGTACTCACTTCACCACCTGCAATGAAAAAGCCTCAACATGTTTAACCCTCTCACAACCAAACTATGGTGTAGAGGTAGTCCTATTTTTTCGATGGTGAAGACAGACCACTACAAGGGAAAAACGGGATAAAAAGTGTTCAAGGAATGCGCTGTTTGGACTTTTGTTTTGTCTTATGTGTTCTCTATTGCGATCAATTTTATTATTTAGTTTATTGAGACAATACTGTATACTGTAGCCCAGCTAAACTTTCCGTGTTATTCAAATGATCAAATCTAAATGAATCACGCGAACATTACACACATGCAAAATTTTCTGTATCTTTCTGCTAAAAGTTATCTTTATCCTTAGCAATGGGTCATGTGGTGGGAAATTTAGGGAGAAATCTAAAAGGGATTTTTCTGCACATATTGTAAAATTGCTACAAGATTCCTTACTTAATTTGTCTTGCTAACTACCTTTTGTTTCAGTTTCTGAAAATGTTCCAGCAAATTTTTTCTCCCTCGTTTTCGATACAGTGTTGTAAAATTTGCAATAAACTGTGGCTGTGATTAGCTAACTTTATATAACATGCACACCGAAACTCTAGGGTTCTCCACAAAAGGATTTTGAGGGGTGGGCCACCCCCCCCCTTTTTCCAGCAATCTAATACATTTCAGACCACGCAAAAGAAGAATTTTCCAAACAAAAGAACAAGTGGATTTTACAATGTCATGTGAATTAGTGACCCTTCTTTTCTATAAGCTGTTGAGAACACTGCATTCATACATATAGACAAGCAAATTATGATAGACAACATGAAACTTTGAGTTCAAAACTATCTTGATTTGTCTAAAACCTGTTTAGTTTTATTCTGCACCTATGTATGAAATAGTGTTCATTCTTCCTGGAAAGCACATATCGATACAGTGTGAATAGGAAGACTATTAGGAGAAAAATTAAACTTACCTATGCTTTCAACACTGTCCATTTTTCCTGATTTTTTGATCAATATTCAACTAATATTAAGTGGGAACTTGTAATGACCTAAAAAGAGAAGCAAAAGACATGTCAGTGAAAACTCATTGAACTAACTCGACCAAATGCAGTGACTTTCATGTCTTACTGAACTCAACAATGCATTTTGCGAGTACAGTGTAGAAGCGCCCTCGTATGACAGACTTCCAGCCTGATTCTGTGGCTACATGCTGACATCCTGGTATGCATTCAATTGTGTAGCTCTACTTATGAACCAAAGTGAAACACATCACCAAGGCAGCTTTAATAAATTATAACAGCAAATTTCAACAGTTTGATAATCACCTTATACATGAAAGTAATTACCTAATCATGATAATGATGTTTAATAGTCTGCATGGTTTATGCTACTTTACATCTGTGTTTTACTGCAAAAACTGTGTCATACAAGAGTTCTGTAATTAGACAGAGTGTGACTCATTGGACATTATGTGCAGGGTCCATGCACTCAGTGACTTAACATTCAAGCACTTTCAAGATTTTTTTCAGCAATTTACAAGGATTTTTCAAGCTCCAAAATACCATTTTCCAGATACAATTTTTCACAATATGTCACTTTTATGGATAATTTCAGTTATCACCACTGATCACCTTATCATTTTTGAAAATGGTAGGATTATCAATTTTCCAGAACTTTCCAGGACTAAATTTCATTTTCAAGTACTTTTCCAGGACTTTTCTGAATGCTTTAAAATTCAAGTACTTTCCAGGAGCATACAGACCCTGAATATGGGCATTTATGTAACAGTATATGTAAATAATTGTTTAGCTTTAAAAATACGCTGATGAAGAGCTGCTGCTAGCAAGCAGATAAAAGCCACGCCAACAAAGTCAATATCACCAGGATTGTTGTGTCAGAATGTCTTACAGTCAACTTTAGGGAGCATTTATGGCTGGGGTGGCCAGCAAATTCTTCCAGTGCATCAGTCAAAAATAAGTGAACCCCAAACTACCTACATCAAATTTATGATCCCCCCTTTTAAGATGACAACAATTTCATGACCCCCCCCCCCCCCCAAAAAAAACAACAACTGCTTGATGTGAAGCTGCACATACAAACAACTCTGGAGGGGGAGTGGGGGTGATAGAATCCAAAAAAAATTCTCAGATTTTTTCAAATGACCCCCTACCAAACTCACCATGTGATAAAATCCCCCTTCTGACTTCCTATAATTTTGAAATCCCAAGCGCATGCATTTTTGAAGGATCATGAAATTTCACGCATGCCTTTTGGGGAGGGTCGCCATTTTTTGCACAACTATTAGAAGGCAAAATGTGGCCAATATAGTGCTTCATCCTTAAATATAAAATTATAATACATGGGAGTCTATTTGGCAAACCATTAACATTTTCCCACAAACAACAGCCTATCGGGTCAGTCACAATCAGGGTGCGCTAGATGATTTTCATTTGTTATGGACATATATCTGCTATTCAGACTGATATTATATTGCTTATTTGTTTCTAATAAATAGTAATAGTTGTATCTAACTGGGCACATAAAGAAATATTGCATATATTGTGCAGTTTTGGTTTGTACATCCACAAAAATGCCTTTAAAACCTGTAAAAAGTAGCGTTATGCTGTTTCACTTCAAAATGTACTTAATTTCAAAATGTTTTTTGGAACACAGTGTTAAAATTGTGGAATTTTTAGCTTACATATGTTATTGCAGAATACCTAATCTTTCTTTCACAAGTTATTTCATGTGATTATGTGCATCGGAACAGAAACTGTGGTATTTTTACCAAAACTGTAACATCGTTATGTTTTTTGTGTTTTATGACCATAAGTACATATACCTTTAGTTTATATGTAGAAAAATGGGTAAAATATTGTAATATTGAATTTAATTCCAACCTCAACATCCATGGCAAGCATTTTATACACCAAAATTAAATAAAGTTGCATATTGTATTGTTTTGTGAATAAATGAAAATGGAGATCGTTGTGGTCGGAATTTCTTGTAGCGTCCGTGACACACTCATATCTTAAGGACAACAGGAGTTATAAAAGATCTGATGTCACAGGCCTAAGTGTCAATAGGTGCCTACCTTAAATAAACAAATTATATAATTACTGTCCCTTGCATTAACTATTAATATTCCTAAAATATGGAAATGTAGCATCCGTGACGGTGTAGCGTCCGTGACGGTGTTTACTACATATTAATAATTAATAACTATTTAAAACATTTTAAAGCAGTTAATCCACTGAAAATATAAATACTAGTGTGTATTGTGTGTACATACATGGAGTTGGGTTACAAAATGTCTTCAAGGCATAAAATTGTAAATTTGCACAAAATTGATTTTTTAAAAAGTAATAAAACACTCAAAAAGTTATGTTGAGCCTCAACTGCAACACTTAGATTGGTGTTTTTTAAGAATGCAGTAATTATATTGAATATGTTATTAGAATTCTAGTGAAAAGAACAATGAATTCTGTGCTGTATATGCATTTATTATTGTGTATTCCATTTCAATTCATTATGTCACGGATGCTACAATAAAATGCAAACATTGTTTTTCAGATTATAAGCCAATCTAAATGTGAAATAACCATCACATTTATTGTTTTCTTATCACATTTGAATTTTAAAAAATCAAGGGGTAAGAAATGACATTTGTGTCAACTCTGTCTCCACCACTTTCACATATTATGAAGCAGGGAAAGACACTAAGGGTTGTCCGATTGCCCGGGGCAAGTGAAAGTCGCGTTCGGGCAAGTGAACCTCCGATGCCACTTGCCCGACGGGACAAGTGAAAAAAAAATAATACCTAGAAATCGAATACACGAGAGCGATTTTCTGGTGAGGGAACACGGACTTAAACAACAAAAAAATTTCATATTATGTCATTGTGAACATTTCCCATAAGATTTTTCATAAAATTGCATGAAGAGTTGATGAAAAGAATCATGTAATCACTTTCAATAAAATGCAGTTCAAACAATACCACCGATTAAATACCGTACGCTGATTTTGCATATGAAAAAGCTGTTCAGCTGGTTGAGCGTACGTTCACCAAAGTTCATTGCATTGACCGTGAGGTTACTGTGTGTCTCACAATATGTCGATACGGTAAAAAAAGAAACACACAGTGGTTTTTGTGCTTTGTATGAACGTTTATAATGATGTAAAAATAAAGTCCAGTGGCGAAAAGTCACCACAAAAAAGGGAGTTTTACTAAAACGTACTCTTCAATGTTATAAACTTGTTGAGTGACAGTGAGTGGCATCGTGGCAAGACAGCATGCAATGAAAGTCATGAGCAAGCTTTGGTGTCAACGGGTCTCGTCTTTGAATTTTCAATGAACACTGACTTAATTTTCAGGTGAATAAGCTAAAAGTTACTTGTCCGTGGCGACCAACCTCTCTGTTTGTGAATTTTCCCATTCTAAAATGACTGTCAAGAAGCAATTGGAGCGAGTTTGACATCGAGAAATTCAGTTTTCAAACACATAGAAAAAACCGACGCCTTAGGTTGTTGGTTTAAATTCTATTTAGTCTGCGCATGAGCATTAAAAAGACCACCTAGGTTATTAGAAAAACATAGGATACTGGTATAGTGCAATGGTAATCCAAACTTCATAGGGCTTGTGTATGATGTCAGCGCAGTAAAAAATGACAAAGAAGTACATTATTTTTCAGAAGCTTCAAAACATTCCTTTATAGCTTCAGATTTTTTTCTTTCTGTATATATAAGTTAAAACTTTTAACTGCAAAAATACTTTGAAGGTACAATTAAAATGGCTGTTATTATTTGTACATTAAGACCCAAGAAAGTAAACATACAAACATATGAACTGTTAGAATTTTTTCTATGAATATGAAAGCCCCACTAGCTGTAAATCTTGAAATTTGTTGACATGAAAAGGCTTCCTATTTTTTCTGGTTTTCTTTAAATTCTACCCATTAACAGGATATAGTCTTTTGCAGCTTTACAAAACATTCTTTAGTGAAAAATTGGACAAGTAAATTTACATGTTAACATTATTTTGATTTCCCACCATACTACAAAGAAAACAAAAAATTTTTGTCCCAGTTGAAAACATTCAACACTATGCATTACATTGGACTACTCTGTTGTTTCCGTGAATATTCAAATGCATATATGCACGGTGTACACTGTTTTTGCTATACTAGTATTTGCATTGGGTACCATTTTACGTTTGGGCACACATTATTTTTCTTGTTCAAAATTGCACCTGCAGTCTCACTGGGCAGTTAACAATACTTGTATTCCAACCCATCAAAGAGCACATTCCCAAAAACTTGTTTTAGTTCAGAAGTAAAATCACATAAAGAATGCTAAATGATACAGGTAGTGGGGCTTTGATGATTAATTTAATATAAATGAGCCATCCAGCACTCTTAGAAGTGTGAGGAGAACCCTATGAGAATGTCTGACATTTTCTCATGATAACATGATAATTTTCAAAATAAAGTGTGTGAATGAGAGAAAAACCAATGTTTTAGCTTTTTTCAAACACGTAAATTATACTGGCAAGTGGTTTTCCAATTCGGGCAAGTGAACTGAACCCCCCACTTGCCCGAAGGGCAAGTGGATAAAAAAATAAGTGTCTTTCCCTGTGAAGGCAGAGAGTACGAACGTAAAGTTGGCGTCATCCTCATCCTCATCCTCATCCTCAGGTGACCTTTCTAGCTGACGCTAAAATGACGCTACTCAGCATCAGCTTCAGCGTCGTATCCAAAGATTGCGGAGGTTACGCTACCCGATGATGGATAAATGATAAAATTTGCCCATAACTTAAGAAAATAACAACTCCATTCTTTCTCAACTTTCTTTTGAATCCTAAACTGGTTCGCAGGTAATATTTTATCATTAGAATATCTCATATGGACTAGTTTTTTGGAAATGTTCGTAATTTTCAGTCCATGGATCCGCGGATGTGTTTGTCGGTATCCTCTTAACTCTTGCGTTAAGATTTTCCAAAAATTGGTGCAAAAAAGGTATACATGGTCCGAAATGTGTAAAAATCGCCACCATGAGAGGTGATATGAAAGCCCTAATTATTCAAAGACATATAAAACAATTAACTTGTATAAACGTTATGACTTGGGGCCTGAAAAGTCAATATATTAAACATAAAACCTTTGAACTTTAAGGAAATTAAGGGCTAAGAATGTTGCCTTATAACTACAATGTGAGAAACGGATATTGAGAGGAGAGGTACTAAATATTATGAAATGCAAATCCCACATTTACAGTGATATGAAACTTGGAGCATATTTTTAAAGTCGTTTTTACACTTATCATTCCATCAGATGCATTCGGGAATAATAAGATCTGACGCCGGTAGAGCTGACACTGTAGCTTCATCCTCATCCTCATTTTCGCGTGACCTCTGAGGCTGAGGATGAGGATGAGTATGACGCCAACTTTATGCTCGTCAGAGAGTACAGATATATTATAGAACAGAGGTCAAAGGTTGGCAGACTACGTCTCTGATCTCCAGCCTCACCTAGGTGTGTGTGCGCGCCCCATCCTGACAGGTGTTAGAACAGCTGCAAGCCATGTGGATTTCTGGGGTGGTGTGTCAAATACATTGTAGCAAATTTTATTGTGGGACCACAGGTCAAAGTTTAACAACCTGTCCCTCTAGCCTGATCTAGGTGTCTAGTTTTATCTTGGTTTTACACTTTAAGTAAGGCACAAGCAATGTTAACTTCTGTGTTTTTTGACGTATTGAAAGTTTATTACTGGTATAGACATTTTTCACATACTCCAACTGATTTTTGCAGTAGTTGCTATAGCTTTCTTGTTCAATTTAAAGAAATTGTCAATGTTTTGACACAATTTTCACAATTTAAATGTTTGATAGAGAAAGGTTTTGGAGAAAAGAGAAAGAAAAAACCAGATTGTTGATTGCTTTTTATATTTCAAATTGACCTAACTTTCAAGTTTGATTTTGGTAGCGTCAATGACAAAATTACATGTCATACTAAACAGAAAATAATTTAGAAAGAAGTTCATTTTAATTACACTGAATGGTATTAATATTGTTGCTATAGCATGGTTAATTCATGACAATAAAACTTTTAAGTACAGCATACCAGCGGAAGGACATAGAGGAGTTGAAAGTCCTATTAAAAAATATGATCAATATTGTTGTATTTCTCACTAAACTTGAGGTTGTGTTTATTTATGGAAAAATTAAGTAAATCATACTAAGTATAGCTTATTTTAATGCCAATATGCATCTTTTATATTGTAATAACATAAGAAAGCATTAACAAATCATTGTTTAAAATCTTATTATGACATTTGTGTTTCATGTACAACATTTCTGTAGCGTCCGTGACACTGTGTCAACCATATAAACAACGTGCACTGTGGTAACGTTTGCTTCACCAAATTTTAGGAAGATATGCCCCATACCATAACCTTTCAACATATTATTTAACTGGACAGTTATCATGAACTTGAAATTTTGACCTAAGTGACACACTCTAGCGCACCCTGATTGTGACTGATCCGTATATCTGTACATTTTATATGTTGAACATGAAATTGCATTGCATTCAACTTTACATGTTGGAAACCTAATATTTCATTTTCATTTTGTTTCCATAACTTTTACAATGAATAATAATGACATTGTTGGCTCTGTACTGTTGATATTTAATACTTGTTTAACACATTTAAAGCGCAGTGGTCGTCGCGCCGCGCTTGCGTGGTTTTTTTGTTGATAAACATAAATTTTTGTAAACATAAGTCTTCTCAACTTCAATAGTGAGATGGGAGCAGTCCCCCACTTTGTTGAGGCCTTTGTAAGACTCAACATCATGCAATAGTAAAATATTAAGATCGGAAACGAACTTCACTGGTATAAACTCGTGTAGAGCTACGAACATTGGGACACTACACTCAGCACATTATGTCGCTGAGTTCACTGTACGCAGACACAGTGAACAAAAAGCTTTGATCGCGCGCGATCACGCTGGTTATACACACAATGCTATGTACAGTACAGTGAAAATACATAACTAAAATGATCAACATTGCCTATATATGTAGACCAGCAACAAGCACAATGCCTAACACAAAAATTACACTCAAGACCATGATCGGCTAGCCTGAGCAGGACACGGGAGATGTTGTTGGGAGACGGTCACCGCGTTGACGTACACGGATATAGAGAATCCGGTCCCACAATGTACGGCCGGCCCGCGACGACTTGCCCACAACCAACTGTTGATCACCATGTCTTACTTCTCCTAGTATTACGTGGTAAGAAATAGTAAATGTCAGGAAACAATAGACAAAACGAGCGGGTTTTCGCGGCATTTGGCAGGAAAATTGCACGGCTACACCGTGCATAGACGTATCGAGAGATCCTGTGCCCCGGGCCTGTGCACGGTCATGGCAGTGATCCAACCGCTAGCTGGTGTAGGCCTACCGGTGCTGGGCAAACTTCGTTGTTGTACCTCCTGATTGCCGGGTAGGTCTGAATCCTCTTTCAAGTGAGATAACCCCCACATAACAAGAAGACCTATGAAAGGTCCTTCGCTTGACTTGATACTTGTACTCAGAATTCTCGTTTGCACCCCAAAACGGGGTAAACTTTGTTGTAGTTGAGTTGGATTCTCCACAGCCGAGTGTAGCGCGCCATATACCCGGTTTGACATGGACGTTCATACAGACCACGGAACGGAACAGATGCAGAGATGCTTCTTGCTGCAGTGGGCATTGCTCTACGAGCTGTAGATTTCTGTAGTTTTGAGTTGTTGTCTTTGTACAACTTGTTGTACTCCTGTCGGGCCTCTTGAAATGAAAGCTCTCGTCCTTGCTAGCGATGTCGAAAACTAGAGCCCGGTCGTTGATAGTCTGTTGGCGTATACATGCGTACGTCTAGCTCTATGGCTCGAGCGATAACAGTAGCCGAGCCCCATTCAACTGATTCAAGAAAATCATGAGCAAATGTGTGATCTCAATCCAGCGTGCAATTATTGTTCAATATTCAGCAGATATTTAACTTAGATTAATTGACCTTTTATTGCGTGTTACATTTGGTTAGTTGGTATGCTTGTGACAGATCAGCCGCCATTTTAACAAGCGGCAATATCGCAATATTACAATCAACCCGTAACATGTGCGGCGTTCTTGTATTTGTTTACAACAGAGGGGGACCCCCTCAGGAGGATGCGCAGCGCGACGACCACTGCGCTTTATATGTATTTGCAAAAAAAACAAAAAAACCCAAAAAAACAAACAAACAAACCAATAAACAAAAAACATTCGCCAATCACACAATCTTGCCCGACCTCTTAGGCTCTACACACACAAAAAAACCATACCGTATCAAATTACAAGGGAATTGAACACGGCGCGACTAAGATCATGTGATAGTCAGATGACCCCCTTAAATGCATATATTTAACCATACAGGCCGTT
Organism: Ptychodera flava; assembly: GCF_041260155.1. Lineage (NCBI taxonomy): Eukaryota > Metazoa > Hemichordata > Enteropneusta > Ptychoderidae > Ptychodera > Ptychodera flava. Next base: position 43,092,879 of record NC_091937.1, read on the forward strand.
TCCCCACATCGCATCAACGCGAAATTTCAAGCGTTCTTCTGCAGTTGTATAACTGAGACGTCTGTCATATTGTAGCTCAAATATTCTCTACCTAAATAAAGCTCTATTTTTCTAAAACGATATTGAGGTACGCGTACGTTGGTTGGAAATGATGCAGTTGCAGGTAAAATATGGCTGCCTGTTCACGGATTACAACAAGCGGAATATCCAATATGGCATGAAGGCGCGACTTTGCACAATTTTTAAATATCGGATATTTACAATCTAGTATCGAAGTTTGACATATCGACGTTTTCGGGACTAGTATCGATACTAGACGATACTAGAATGAAATGCCGTCGTTCCATGGGAAGCCGTTGGGGACTTTAATATCGATACTAGACGATACTATGATGACTAGCCTTGTACCTCGGCACACCGGATCTGTGAAATCTCCGATATTTACCCGATATTTATCGGCGATTTGGGGACTCTAATATCGATACTAGACGATACTAGAATGACTTGCCTCGTGCCCCGGCACGCCGGATCTGTGAAATCTCCGATATTTACCCGATATTTATCGGCGATATGGGGACTCTAATATCAATATATCAATATATTTGAGTCTGTCAAATCGCAAGTAAATATCCGATATATATCGGAGATTTCACAACCTCACCGTTCTGGCCAAGCCCGACTTCCGAGGACTGACTCTAGCATCGATACTAGACGATACTAGAGTTTGTCAAATCGCAAGTAAATATCCGATATATATCGGAGATTTCACAACCTCGCCGTTCTGGCAAAGCCCGACTTCGAGGGACTGACTCTGGCATCGATACTAGACGATACTAGAGTCTGTCAAATCGCAAGTAAATATCCGATATATATCGGAGATTTCACAACCTCAGAGTTCTGGCCAAGCCCGACTTCCAGGGACTGACTCTAGCATCGATACTAGACGATACTAGAGTCTGTCAAATCGCAAGTAAATATCCGATATATATCGGAGATTTCACAACCTCGCCGTTCTGGCAAAGCCCGACTTCCAGGGACTGACTCTAGCATCGATACTAGACGATACTAGAGTCTGTCAAATCGCAAGTAAATATCCGATATATATCGGAGATTTCACAACCTCACCGTTCTGGCCAAGCCCGACTTCCAGGGACTGACTCTAGCATCGATACTAGACGATACTAGAGTCTGTCAAATCGCAAGTAAATATCCGATATATATCGGAGATTTCACAACCTCACCGTTCTGGCCAAGCCCGACTTCCATGGACTGACTCTAGCATCGATACTAGACGATACTAGAGTCTGTCAAATCGCAAGTAAATATCCGATATATATCGGAGATTTCACAACCTCACCATTCTGGCCAAGCCCGACTTCCAAGGACTGACTCTGGCATCGATACTAGACGATACTAGAGTCTGTCAAATCGCAAGTAAATATCCGATATATATCGGAGATTTCACAACCTCAGACTTTCTGGCCAAGCCCGACTTCCAAGGACTGACTCTAGCATCGATACTAGACGATACTAGAGTCTGTCAAATCGCAAGTAAATATCCGATATATATCGGAGATTTCACACCTCACCGTTCTGGCCAAGCCCGACTTCCAGGGACTGACTCTAGCATCGATACTAGACGATACTAGAGTCTGTCAAATCGCAAGTAAATATCCGATATATATCGGAGATTTCACAACCTCAGAGTTCTGGCCAAGCCCGACTTCCATGGACTGACTCTAGCATCGATACTAGACGATACTAGAGTCTGTCAAATCGCAAGTAAATATCCGATATATATCGGAGGTTTCACAACCTCACCGTTCTGGCCAAGCCCGACTTCCAGGGACTGACTCTAGCATCGATACTAGACGATACTAGAGTCTGTCAAATCGCAAGTAAATATCCGATATATATCGGAGATTTCACAACCTCAGAGTTCTGGCCAAGCCCGACTTCCAAGGACTGACTCTGGCATCGATACTAGACGATACTAGAGTCTGTCAAATCGCAAGTAAATATCCGATATATATCGGAGATTTCACAACCTCACCGTTCTGGCCAAGCCCGACTTCCAGGGACTGACTCTAGCATCGATACTAGACGATACTAGAGTCCGTCAAATCGCAAGTAAATATCCGATATATATCGGAGATTTCACAACCTCACCGGACCGTTCTGGCCAAGCCCGACTTCCAAGGACTGACTCTAGCATCGATACTAGACGATACTAGAGTCTGTCAAATCGCAAGTAAATATCCGATATATATCGGAGATTTCACAACCTCACCGTTCTAGCCAAGTAAAGATTTCACCACCTCATCGTTCAATCTAAGTTCGATATTGTAGAGTCTAGTAGCCGTAAATATCGGATATCATATAAAAGTGCAATGTCGCGGTGTCCTCCAATATGGCCGACTGTCTGGGTGTCCAAAAACGACAATATTCTCGACGAATTTATGAATAAGGTTGCCAAAGGGTCGCTAAGCTATCGAACACACTATTTCACACGAACGAGTTTCATATGAGGCAACAATTATAGTTCTTCATGTTTCTAAAGGGCAAATACGCAACGTTGGACCACACTTATTTACCACAGCGGAGGGGTTCTACTGACGGAAAGCAGGCAGCCATTTTGCAAATGTCCACCCGCGAAACGCTGTTGAAAATAAATTCATAAAATCTGAAACAGAGACGATACGGGCCACAGTATGCACATCCTTCACGTAACGAGATCTTTGAAATAACTTACCTTTGGGAAAATCCGAAGTGGAGAGAAATACCTCATGTATCCATGGGCCACAACGCTAGCTGTATTTTCTCTTTTCCGTCTGTTTCCACCGAGTGAGGGCGTCAGCATAAACACGGGACACGTCGACGTTCGATAGGTGTTGAGGAACCAGACAGTTTTCGGGGAGGGGAGGGCAAGCGTATCTTATAAGCCCCCCCCCCCCCCTCGGAAAATCACTTTAATAGCAGACTTTCCTTAGAAGAAGCACATCAAAGACAGCTTTTGGAGGGGTTTAGAATAAGGGGTTAGCATGCTTATAATAAAAGTGTTGTATGTATCCTTCCTAAGAAAAACAAAATCGGGGGGGTGTGTTGATTTTATTTTGCTGTTCTTCACTTTCCCCTACTTATATAAATAGAGAGGTTTAGTTACATACTGGGGACAATAAGGGTTTGCTTTGATTCAATGATTGTTAATTGTTATAACAGTGGGATGAATCTCTGCTGTGCTGTGTAATTGGTACTCTAACCTCATTTTCGACAAAAAAATTGGAATGTGAATTTCATCTGCAGTTATCCACATACCTCAGCAATGATGTCATTTACAAAGCTGCAAACATTATTGATCTCGCAGATGTAAGAATATGCTGACTTTTTTAACAATGTGTGTAAATTTACTTTGAATAGACCAGGTCGTGTAGATAAAATTGTCAAATAGCAAATGAGATCATATATGACATGTACAGATTCCTAGGAGAGAGATATCATCAAAATATTTCTTAAATGGCCAGTAAATGTAATTTTCTGTGATTTTTGTTGTATGATGATTGGAGTTTTTCTGCTCCCCATAGCATGTTGAAACATATGCTGTTTACTGTAGTTCTGAAGTTTTGTGTAAATGCTGTTATTCACATTTCATCCTTTTTATCTGGAAGCAGAACCATAATAGACTATTGATTTTGTTTTGTTGTCCTGTTTTGGGTTACGAGTAACAAATAACATGAAAAGGCATGGAGCTGGGTTTGGCATATCACAGACCACAAAGTTAAAGTACAACAAAAATCAATAACTTTCGTATAATGTGTTTATTCAATTAATAAACATAAGCTTACATATAGATAACTTGCAGTATCCACACTGTATGAGGGGCAGCATGCAGAAAACCCACCCTCTCTGCAAACATCAAAAGTTCTCCACAATTCTTTCATCCTGGAGGTAGTACATTTCCAAAGTATAATGTACGTCTTGCACAAACTTGTATCTCAGCAATTTGTTGCCCTTATTTTCATTCAAAAAATTTATTGCAGGAAAAACTGGAAAATGAAAATCATACATTTACTTGCAGCCGACACCCTTGGACAACTTTATAAATACAATGAACCCCTTCCCGTGATCCACCATTGGTTTCTTCCTTATTGGTTACAACAGTGAGGTCAGACCAAAGTAATGGGAAATAGGGGAACAAGAATGAATTCTTGAACTTCTCTTAAAATTATTAGCGTCTCCTATTCTTTATTAAGGAAGTCACTTCTTCAGTACATTATGTAAAAAAAAATCGGGAAAAAAGTTCTTGTGGGAGGCAATGACAATTGGCCACATACACAATTTCACAATTGCTTTTCACCCCCCGTGGAAAAGTGCAGCCTCAGTGGGTATTATTGTTGTGGGTGAATCTATTGTTTTGGAAGATAGGAGTGGGGTGAAAGAGGGTTTGCCCAATTTGAAGAAAGAACGCATGGAACATATGGGCAAATTTTACCTTGTTTAAACAAATTCTCTGCCACCCCAATTGACATGGCCAGTGTTTCTTCATGAGTATTTACTCATCGAAACATTCATTTTCTCCATGATATAAACACAATGTAAACACGAGTCAACAACATAAATGGCACGAAGTATGCCAAAGACTGCAAAATGAAATATATTTTTGACTTATTGAGAGTGCAGTCAACTAGCATAGCATTGTGAAGACACCACAAGTTCCATTTCACTCTGTACAACTGAACTTTCCTATTAAATGACAGCAAAAGTGTTCCCTGGCATGTTGAAAATATGAGCTTGCTGATTTCCATGAAATATCTACAAACACATTTATCAGATATCCCCCATCTTAATTATGAGAGATTTGTGATTCAAAGATTATTGACTGGGAGTGCAATATTGATGAATTAAGGAGTTGGTGAATAATTGAAAGAAACAAAAGCTGACCAAAGTGAGAATAACTGGAGGACACAAAAGAAATCACCTCATACACTTCCACTACCAAGCTTCTAATTGGTTGACTGACATATGCAGAGATACAAAATTTGCATGACAATAACTAATTGGCAAGCAAGCAATTCTCTAGCCAATCAGAATAATGCTGACTTGTACATGTATCACAACTGTTTCTGTGTTCAATGAATCAGTGATGAAGCTGATCTAAATAGTGATGTTGTACACACCTGAAACAATAATGTTAACGTTGATGTAAAGTTGCCGTAAATTGTTTAAAGGATGCTGATCTCACTCATTGTATTGGATATTTTTGCACTACAGCAACCACTGAGCTGTGTAAACCCTACAAAACATTAGGACTCAATAATGTGGTGTGTCTTTTTGTAGAAAACTGTACACAGAAAACACATATCCAAATAGCAAGTTTAGGTCCCCACTGACCATTCCCCGATCAATTTCTATATTTCTAGGAAAAAACTTATACTGCTGTTATAAAATCATTAAAAACTTTTAAAACTAATACCCGAAGTATTATAATATCTAGATCAACTTGATCATGAAGTTGAACAAATCAACAGTTGTGATACAGAAAACGGTTTTGCATAATACATGGGATAAGTACTTGTTTATTATTCTGTTCAAAATATGCCCTCTACTAAAATGGAAGAGGAATGATACAAGGTCAATGACCCTAAAGGTCCAAGTATCTCCTGTCACGGAAAAAAGATCAAAAACTCAAAACTGAAGGTTTGACAACTTGTCATCTCTCACAATGAGAGGAATACTCATCAAAATGGCAGTGGTGGGAACATATTTCATGAGCTGCTTCAAAAAAGTGACATTTTCTAGAAAATACATGTTATTGATGCATCCATATCAAAGCTGGATAAAGAACTGGTTCTAGGACAGTCACCCCCTGGGCATGTAATCAGCTAATGTTAGCCCCATAGTGAACCATGGCCCTGACTGGAAAGTGGGAAGTATCTGGATTACAGATGTCCAGGGGGTGACTATCTTCACACTGTATGAGGCATCAGGGGTAGCTGGTGACATCTTGGACAGTTTCTCCTGTACATTCACAAAATGGATGTTTGAATCTTACGTTACCCTAACCTAGGTGGATGGAAAATATCTATGTATTAATTGTCCATGGGTAACCATCCTGATATCCATCAAACATGCTGTAGTTCAAGTAGAACAAGAAACCATGATAGATAAACTGAACAAATATTACTATGAAAGATTTTGGTAATGATAGCTGTAAGGTACAATGCGCCTCAGGGTCAGATTTTGTGAATACTTTTCAGATCTACCACTTGTGGGGGCTCATTTTAAAGCTCTTGGTGCAAGAAAAATTTTTGTCATCCTAGTTTTTCAAAAATCAAAAATTGATGTTTCCCCATAGAATCAACACAGTGGCCATATTTCTATTATTGGTAAATGTTAGATAGTTTGTTTCTCTCGTACCACCGTGACCCTGACTTTTATTGTTGATTTGGTAAGAGAATGGCGAAAAGTTTCACTGAGGAAAGTTTGAGCAAAAGTTTCAGTCTTTCACATTTGTGGCAAGTACTGCCCTACAAGCAATGTGTCATGAACATGAACACAATTTCAAAGTAAGATTTGCAGCTCTCCAAAGTAAACCCATCCTGGCTATGACAAGGCTTGCTTATGTTTAGTTTTGCAATGTTAAATCACCTGGCATTTCACCCTTGCAGTGCATGAATGTAACATACGCACTCATTGTGTTTCTGCTAACAATACAACCGACCACAATGGCTCTGTCATGTGTAAAAACCAATCACAACACTTGTTAGATGTGGTCTGCCTCATGCTCTTGACATGATGAAATTACTTTCTGAGAAACATGAAATCGCCCAGGTGACTTTTTCTAATGCTTCTGTAGAAATGAAAAGGCAAGCTTGGAAAAACTCACAGACTTCTATAACTCTACATTCTTAAGAAATGCTGAACACCATTTCATTAAGTGAATAAATCTACTTAAGTTACAAATTTCATGTAAATTACAATTTTAATAGAGGTCTGTGCGTTAAATTCATTGATGAATAATACATGACATTGTTTGATATAAAGCTGTGTAAAACAAGTACCTGACATCCTACTCATAATTGTGATAACTGTAACATTTGGACCCCGATGTTACTTTGTACAAGTCCAAATTAACCATGGCAAATGCTTGGGTTAAACCAAATTGAGATTGTGAAGAGGTTGAAATTAACAATTATCTATCCCTCTGAAAATCAAATATTCGGACAAAAATATTCTACTTGTGTTTTGTTCTGAGAAGAAGGCTGATATATCTGATCACTTAGGAGCAATAATATGACCAAGATTTCATTGGCATGTTACTAAGATTTATCTAAGACTTTCTTCAGATTCGGCCAGCCCCTGATTCACTGGACAGCTAATGCTGTTATCTACATTAGTGCGCCCTCAATGGTCTCTCTACACCAGACAAAAGTATAGGAAGCCAAACCAGGCCATGTCAGCTCGCTGAACCAGTCACACTGAGCTCAAAAATGCAAGCCGGAGAGGGCTACACTGCATAGCTGTGAGAGAGGCTGTGAAAGAATCAAAAGGGTTGTCTTGGTAAATCAAAGCAATAATGCCAAGGGACTGTGGAACTGTCATCAAATTTTCCTGTTTCCATATTCTTCCTTAAAGCAAAAGCACCATCTCTCTTTACTGTGGTTCAACCCTTTTGCCTTGGCATATATGGATATTCACTGAAAACCAAATAGAACTTATCAGAACCAGTAAACCCCTTCGTTGATTCCATGAAACGCTGCATGCAACTGAATAGTGGGCAAATACAATATACATAAAGCAACGGTTCGAGAATTCTGTGAAGTGTGATACATAGTTTCCAAGTTGGAGAGTAGATTTTTATACTACAGCAAGTATAGTATGATCTATAATCTATCAACTTTGTGAAAAGGGCTAATGATGGAGTGTCATGCAACATAATATACTGCATTAGTTGTAGTGGCTGCCAATTATAGCAAAATTTCAGCAGACAAACCACTATATACTGTATTTCAAGCACTCTGTGGCAGCTTGCTTTATTCTTTGACACATGATTTGACTTCCAAGCTGCGGCCTCTCCCAATCAACTATACAATAAGTTTTACCCAGTATTTCATTGCTTGATCATTAGGATGCCTATCTGACAGGCGTTTAATTCACTTTATTGGACAATCAAGACAATTATTGGTAACTGACGTTTCCTATTTCATTGCAACTTATTCAAGCAGATTTCAAGAGTTTTAAATCTCAGGAATCAAGTTTGTTTCAGTGAATAGAGGATTATTACAGAGACGCTGCTGTGTTTTTTTTCTTATACTGAAGTGTAGAGTCTAAATTTCTTGCAAGACATATCTCACATATCCACGACTGACTAGAGAAATTAATGGACAATCAACGATTTTTGGTAGAATGCGCCTCGGGGACAGATATTCTGATTAGGCCAAAAAAAATAAATTGTGCTGTTCCGATAACATGGTTTTCAAAAATAGGAAGGTAGGTCGGCAGGGATTTTTTTTCCAAAATATTTTTATTTTTAAATATGCATTTTTCAGGGGTTCAGAGGGATCAAACACTGGCCACATTTCCAGAAAAAGGTATCATACATATAAATGGAATAAAAACAAAAAGACATTCTCGTTCAAGCAAAATGCCAGGTAATGATCACATGATTTTACTGGTTTTTTCTTTCTTGTTTTACTTCCGTGTTTATGTAGCTCTAAAAAGTTTCGGGTCGGCAGGCAAAAAATAGGGTAGGTCGGGTTATCGGAACAGCACAATTTTTCTTTGGCCTTACCAAATTTTTACAACATCTCATCAGTATGCTGCTCATATTGACTCACTTTGAAGACTGTTGAAAAAAAATCAGTTTTGCACCATCTTACTTTTTTTGTGAAAATCTAAAATTTAATTAGCTAACATTGGGATTGCAGCCAATATGAATTTTGAATAACGATAAATTTTACGAAAATTTTTTTCTCCTGTACAAAAATTTGCAAAGTGACTCCAGATGTTTATTTTTCGCCTTTAAAAGAAAACAGTTTCAAGTTTCCTTGAGGAAAATTTAGGCATGAGTTTCAGACTTTGAGTTCAGAGGTGCAAGCTACGTTAACATTATTTTTTAGTTATTTTGTAGGCACAGAGATTGAAAGTGGTTTATACAACGCTTCATTACATGCCCTTGTGTTAAATATGACATTGGAGGAATTGACACTGACACATTACAATGATGACTGCTTTCTTCCAGAGCTATTATTATTCTACCAGACTATTAGACAGAAAGAGCCATTGCTCGAGGGGGGTGTAAAGAGCGCCCTCAAGCACCAGATCTGTCAGTCTACCAGACTATGAGCTGAACATTTCTCTCACAGAGAACTCAAATGCTGAGCACTTGTCCATATGGCAGACCTACCATTGTCATTGTCCTCTGTTCCCTAACAATCAACGCCACCATGAACGTAGCAAAATTTTGCTCATACCACAGCTGTCTGCTTTTAACAAAGAGAAGCTATGACAGTTAGAGGCACCCACAGCCACTCATAAAAGGAAAACACCTTTCCATTCTTGCCAGGTATAGAGAAAGAATAGGCATTTTAACTTTGAAGAGAATACATATCACAAGGGAAGCAATAGGTGAATATTAGACTGGAAGATCGCTCGAGGCAGTCCCTTCTTCTGTAAAGAGTACGCAAGCGTGGGAGCACCCTCGTGCAACCTGACCAACTTTCCAGTCAAGGTGAGTATAATAATGCTGGCTTTGGTGAGAATGGATGTGGTAAAACTTAGTGTTTGAACGGTTTGAGGTGTTCAAGTTGTAATTCCAATGCTACACGCTCCTCCATGATCTGTTTCAGTTCTTGCTGCAGCTCATTGCTGATGCGGTTTAGCGTTGTGTTTCTGTCTTTCGCATCTCGTATTGACGCCTGTATTGTCTTCTTGTCACGTGGTCCAGCTGGCCTGGAATGGCACAGAAAAACAGGGTAAAGAGTGGTTTTCATAAATTAAGATAGATAGATAGATATTTATTATTTAAGATAAATGCAGCACGGCATTCAGATCAAGAAATGGCAATTAAAAGTAATTTCTACCAGTTGGGCTTTAAATCTTTTTTGACTTCACATTCTCATCATTCTGCCTCTTTGAGTGTTTGTGTTGTGCTTGTTTTATCAAACACTTGGCAAAAATGAAAATGACCCCAACAATTTCTGGGTAACCTGTCTAAAATAATGATATTCAAAGAAGAAGGAAGCAAAAAAATGTTTCATTACATTTTCATCAAAGCCTTGAAAATGACATAATTTTTGCAAACAAACCGGAAGGTGCTAAAAGTTCATTTTCGGAAATTTTCATAGCGGTGAAAATCTGTGCTGACATGAAAAGAAAGTTAACATGATACACATACTGGGTGACAGGTACTGGTGGTGCAGACGCATGTCTCTTCCTTTCTTTTGTAAAATCTTCTTTACTTTCTGATTGCAACTCGTCCCCTGATAGGTGGCGCCCTTTATTAAGTGATGGCGGTGAGGGAGCCTGTGATAGGATACAAAAAGATGTCATCTGTCAAAATACTGGTCATAATATTGCTGTTCCCTTCAGTTTCAAAGACTCTGGCCTGGAAATACCTTCAAAATTCTGTAAACTGAGAAAGCTGACAAAATATCTGCCAGGAAGCCATATTGAATTGTGTTCCAAAGCAACTGATGCCTGTACCAAGGATATTTCCATCAGGATATGCTGGCATTGTACAAAATCAGTCATAGAAACATGCTAGAGGCTAAGAGCACAGTGGAATATGAATCAAGTCTATGTATGTACCATCCTAGATGCATACTCTATGGTAACAGTGACAAACATTACAAACTAACCCGACCATCAGACATGCATATCACATAAAGGGTAATTGAGCATTCATTTGCGATGGTCTAAGGAAAGGCTCTGGTACTAGTGACTTAACCCTTTGAACCTGGCTCAGTAAAAAATATTTGTATGATGTCATAGGTCACCAGGGGGTCAGAGTGCAAAGGGTTAATATGTGGCTTCTGGTCAGCAGATATTCATCATATATGTTATCAGTTTTATGTTGTCTCTCTGTACCTATCATTTCACTTGACCAGTTTTATTTTGTATTGTTGTCCTTGGTCATTTTTATATTGTTGTTTGTTTTTTGACTTGCTTTTAAAGATTACTTTTGCTTTTTATGTATGATTTTAGTAAACTCTTTGCCTTTGTTATTTATTCACTTTATTTTTAATTTTTTTTTTCAAGTCATGTAATCCCCGTCAATCTGACCAATAGGTCACCATAGGGTGAAAAATAAACCATTATTATTATTATTATTATTATTATTATTATTATTATTATCATATCATTCAGCAAACTGATGTGTATGTGTAAGTCACAGAGTGCTGACCTGATATTATACTTGGAAGGTGATTCAGACACAATGAAGCAAAGGCTCAAAGTATGTGAAATTAAATATATAGTAACAAGGCTGCCTACAGCCATTAATTGGCTTACATAAAAAACCACATCATAAATTAGTGATGTTCATCATATACAGCATATGGCCTCTGTTGACAAGAACTCAGTTCTGCAGTAGCAAATCTGCATCACAGCAATGGATGCAATTCCATGATCAAGATTACATTGGAAATTCAACATGTCACTATATCATGCATGTACAGTATAATATTGGCCACAACCACACTGTTCCCATAATCCATGACGTAATGAAATCTCAGTGAAAGGGGAAAAATACAAAACTTGGAGCAAAATACCAAAATGACGTATATACATGTAGTGATGATACTGCCTCTTTCAAACTCTATCTGCTCAACACATGACAGGCAGCGACCTGAACAGTCTGGCAAATCTTTCTCAGAATTGTTTTCACTGTAACTTACCCTTCTCTTGGTTGACTGTGCTTTCACCTCTGGGCTGCCTTCTTCCGACTTTTCAGTGCTGCCCTCTGAAAAATGATACACATTTGATTTCTTATAACACTGAAACTTCTATGCTTTGATTTGCAAATCTCAATGAATGCAGTGGTGAGTAAATCCATTCAATTTTCTGTCGTCTGAGGACCAGTATCCAGGTGTTTTTGATAGTCCTCAAGGCTAGTTTGTAAATTTGGCAGTCAAAAAGCCCAGTATGAAAATATGGTGGTCTGCAAGCCAGGTATTAAAGTTTGGTAGTCTGCATATACAATCTTGATCACAATTTGTTTTAAATTTAGATAGCTGTGATTCCTGCTTTAAATTTCTACTTACTTGCAGGTTCAGAAGGCCTGGGTGGCGGCGCTAATTTACAATCTTCTATCGATCTCTGGGGAAATAAAGCGCATGTATTGACTACAGGTCTCAATCATTACATTGCATTTACAAATATCATAGTTATTTTGAGTAAAGATCAAAACCCCTCCATACCACTCTTGTGTATATTTGTACACAGCACCACAAAGATTGTTACTGCGAAAAAGACATACCATTAGAACCATGAAGACAAATTGTCAGTTTTTTCAAGGTCAAAGGTTCTAGTTCATGGGTCATACTGTACACAAACATTAATCAATGATACTTGGCTCACATTTAATTAGAAGTTGCAGGCCCGAGTGAGTGTATGTATGACATTTGATAGCTTCTATGAGCCTTAGCTTGTAATATTCATAATGTCAAGAGCATTTGAACACATTTTGATGCATAGTCCATCAAATACCAACATGGTGAAATATGTAATGGTTGGCAACTGTTGCAATGGACATACACTTATACAACACCATGCAGCCTAGTATATCAAAATTAGTGATTCAATCTACCATACCAAGGTAAAGATATTGATATTATTTGGAATTAATGTGAACAATATTCTGGTAATTCATCAAGCAGTTATATTTATTTAAGAAACAAATTATTATTGGCTTGGAGGTCTATGGTTGTGTTTCTATACAAAGCATCACCAACATGTAAAATTCTGACTAGCAGTGATTGAGAAATTTTACAAGTATACATATACCAAATGTGAGCTAAACAGCTGGGACTTCCAGGATGGGTGTGTACGGAATATATCAATCTCTAATATCATTCTTGCATTTCAATAAGCTTACAGATATATGAGCATACATTTTGGAACAACTTATAAATAGTAAAGATGTTTCTAACTGCATCAAAGTACTTACAACTTTTTTATAATCAAGAGATAATGTTCGTCTATGTGCTGTATCAGGTGATGGCCTTTGCCTTGATTTGGGCGAATCTGCAGTCATTTTTTCAAATTTGCTGAAATCTGCAAAATCTTGAATTTCCGTGCCATCAGGCTGGTCACCCAGTGTTGCATCGGCTGGCAGGACTGGCTCACTCTGTTGAGTGATCAGTTGTGCTTTTCCACCCTGTGTAGACAGTGGAAGACAGATTAGAGAAACTACATGACAATCACCAAGGCCTCTTCGGCTAAAAGTCTCTATGAGAGCCCTGTTCAAACTTGATTCAAAAAATTTACTCAAGGTTTATTCAGAGGGACAGGTCACACAATGACCACAAAATGGAGGCACCCTGGCACACTGGTCAGGGTACTTGACTATGTATTGGAGGATGGCGAGTTCAAGACCCATTAGGTCCAGCGTAACAGACTCGCTGTCAGAGAGTGATGAGTTTGAGACTTTAACACAGTAATGTGCCCTTGAGCAAGGCACTTTACTACTCATTTCTTCATTTTTTAATGGGAAGTGTACTTCATCTTGTAAATGGGCATTTGCCTCTTGGATCATTGATTGATTTAAAACATCCAAAAAAGAATTCGAAAACAACATAATGCAAAATTTTCGGCCGATGGATATAGTCCGTTTATATTGACTAATTATAAGTTGATTTGCATTTCAAACAATGCTTATTAACACTCATTACTAAACAAATATCATTATTGTGGAAATTGAGCATTAGATGACACAAAAGCCTGGGTACATGCATCAAGGTACTTACTGTCTGCCCTCTGTCTGCCCTAGGGGGTACACTTGGCCTTGGTGGTACTGCTATCTTCTCTGTATTATCTACAAAGAAATCATTACGAAATGTCAGTATGAAGCACTCTGAAATATGATTCTCATCACTGTGTCATTCAAAACTATGCACAATCAGCAGATACCACCTGGTATGTGTGTTATAATTCATATGATATGACTGTAAATAATTATATGAATTCATGACATCCGTGATACACATATAGAAATTATATACACTCATGTATACATGCTTACCTTTATTTGTATGCATGCGCACACATGCCCCCCACACACACACACACACACACACACAGAGTGGAATACACTGTACTTGGACACACTTGGACAAATAATCCAATTCTGAATCAGTACACGGTCCCTCCACAAGGGGCTGTGATCAGTATTACCCCTTTTTTAACATTTTGCCACACTGCACATATTAATGAAACTCTGAAATATTAAAACGTGTCATTTGTTCTTATACTACGGACATGCCCACAGACACGTCATCATTTCTCACGATAAGGATGCATACCACTTCAATAAGTAAATTTCTCACTGTTTTCTATATGTCATTGTCTTATTGAATCCACCTGTCTGTACATTTCCCCCATTTATTGGAATCTTGAAATAGTTTTTCTATGTGATGATAGCATAATATGCATGTACACTCAAGCCTACCATTTCCCATCATCATATAACAAATACATTTACCATGGTTATTTCATGCTGAGGATGAATCTTAGTTGAAGAAAGCTCCTAGTCTACAGGCAAGAGCCATGAAACCTCATGCAATGTCTGACCACTGAATTTGCTTTTCTCGTGGTTTGTGTAAGTTTGAAATGGAAGTATTGTGAAGGTGTATGATAAAAACTATGGGCAGGACTAACAGACTAGGCTGGATGCAGTGACAGCATAATGATGCTGGTACTTTGATCCCCCATAGACTGGATACATCTGCCCATTTCTGCTCTATTGATGCTTCATCCTTCTTTGACAAATATGCTATTGAGAGTGAGCAAATCCCCAAGTTCATCACTGTTTACTGCCACTCACTCATTCCTGCTCAGACCAGAGTAATTGTCATTGCACTAGCTCAGCAGACAGTTGAATACTGGTGTGGATCTGTGATTATTGCAAAATGACTGAAGATTCACCAGATTTTTACCATAACTTCCGACGCATATCCCATTATTTTTTCTATTTTGTCATATTCAGTTTCTTGTCCTACTCCAAAATCATGTTCAAATATCAGTGTTCAACTTGTCAACAGTCTGAGCCAGTGTAATGTCCCATTTGTTGTTGATGACTGAATTTCAGTGCAGACTACAATTCATTTGTCAACAACGACATCACATAATGTATACAGTGTGTTATGTTTGTTGGGCAAGCACTTCACGTATCAACATCCTTTTTGGGTGAATGAAAAGAAACTGAACTTGTTTAGTACAACGAAAATAATCTAAAAATACCGTCAAGGACAGTGTGCTCATATTTGGTTTGAATTGGTCCATCAAGAAATATTTAAACCAGAAAAACAAGAATGACAAAAGTAAATAAGGTGTGAAACTTTAGGTACTGGAGGTCAACTTTAGGAACAGACTTAGCAGGGGAATGTTTCACCACAGTCCTTCATGGTTTCAGCAGGTCTATTAATATGTATCAGTTCATGAACAATGACAGGAAATGACTCCAAGTCAGTGAAGTAGCCTGTTTCAGTCACTGCCACCACTGAGGTATTTTGGACTATCAAAACTGACAAGTGAGGGACCAAGTGCGGGACACGTAAACTCCAATATACGGCACTGTGAGGGACATCCCGCACTGTGTAAAATATGGCACTCTGAGGGAAAGTCCCGCAGAGAGTCAAATACAGGATTCTGAGGAACTGGGCGCCCCCAACGACGTGAATGGGCCAATCATCAAGTACAAAGACACTGGCAGTACTCGCTTACGCCTTACTTCATGAATATTCAGCTGTATTTTACGAATATTCTATATTTCATTTTTAGCAAAATAATGAGAAGGAAATATAAATTTCTTTACAGCCCATTCTTCATGGGGTCCTGTCTGACGTGGCGCTTACATTGCCACCACTGTCATGGCGAGAAATGGTACAACATCAAATAAAGCATATCGTGCGTCGAAGTTGATCAAAACATGGACGTAAAAAAAGATGCCCATGATCGAAATGCTTGTAAAATCTGTCTGAAGACGCTTATGACATAGGTATAACCATGGTTTTATCCTTAGAAACAGTGAAAACGACTATATGCCCAGGGCAGTTACCGAACAGTAAATAGTAGGCTTCGTTTGTGTACGTTGCATGGTTGCAGGCAGACTCCATTTCTACGTTATTAGACTCACTGTGTTTTGATGATTTGTCCAGTATTTAATAGTATTAAGCGTAAACAGGCCCATAGGTGATGCTCTCTGGAACTCTGGCATACATTTCTTTACAATACTAGGCGTAAAATAACTTGGTCACCACTAACATTTCTGCGATGTAACCATGGCACTCGAAGACGTTCATTTGGTTGATAATCTGTAACATTGTTGTCGGGTTTCTTGGACGAGGTGTTGACGTGCACAGCGCCGAACCTAAAAATCATGGCAACACTGCCCATAGCCTACAGCCCCTACACGGACAAAGCGCAACTCTCTTCACCTATCATACACAACTTTCGATGAAATTTCACGTAGTACATGCAATTTCAGGGACCTGCAGCGCAATTTTCATCAAGCCCAATCTGCATGGGCCCGATCGTACTCAAACATCGTGATTTGTTACGTTCGATATCGTGATTTTGTGCTATTGCCATTCACATCGTTGGGGGCGCCCGTCCCGCAGAGTCTAATATTTGACTCTCTGCGGGACGTTCCCTCAGAGTCCCATATTTTACACAGTGCAGGACGTCCCTCAGAGTGCCGTATATTGCAGTTTGCGTGTCCCGCACTTGGTCCCTCACTTATCAGTTTTTGATACTCCGAAATACCTGCACCACTCCTACACATAATAGGTACAGTGCATACAAATAAGTTAGAGATTACAGAATCTCCAACTCAGATGTGTGGGCTGTTTCAGTTAATGCCACCACTCCTACACATTTGCAGGATTCCCCCTTTTTCTTACCTCATTTGCATATTTTGACACTGACATGTTCATTTGAACAACGTCACATCTCAACCCCTGGGTCTACCTGTACACCAAATACTGTGATGGTAGGTGCGGCGGTTTGGGAGCTTTTGCGTGTGACAGACATACATCCGCACATACATACATACATACATACAGACGCCACCGACTCACCATATAAGCTCTTTTTGGTATTTATATACATACCAATTATGAGCTAAAATTTTTCAAAGGTTATAACTATTGGATTTACCTTGATATAGACTAAGGAAGCCACCCCTCATTACGAAAATCTAGGGAATTATGATCTCTAATATGTACAATTTTGTTAAAAATACATCTCAGAACTCTCAACTGGAATTGGAAAGACAAAATATTGTCTATGTACACTCTGTGTCAGAATTCACACATTCATACTTTGTCATTGTCAAAACGTAACATACAGCAGGAAGAGCTTGTTGCAACATATTTAGAAATCAAAGAATGTAAACTATGGTATTACTGATGATGTACCATCACTGTGGAGACTTGTGCAAACTCAGTCCATGTGTGTGTGAGTAGATATCCCCTAAAAGCTCTATGACAATGGATGTCTATTGCTATCAGTGACCATGCATAATGAATGATTGACCTGTATCAAATGTCATCTCCATAGCAATGTGAGCTGGAACTGTCCCGACACTGTGATATGCAAAAGTCTATTCACACCAATGATTAGGTACACACAGGCAATGATGGCAGAGTTCCCAAATTTGAGAACAGATAGACCATAACATATATTCGTGTTGTTCTTCTTGTCTTAAATATCTCCACATCAGACCATGTAGGTAGTAGTTGTATTTGTTAGTACCGCACAGGTGAATTTTTTTGCATCTGGAGCAGAAAGGAACGCTACTTATGATAATAACCACAAAAGAACACCAAGCCCTCAAGTGAAATTTGCGCCCCTCTGGATCATGCAATTAGCTCTTCCCATACACCAGCAGATCATGGTCCCAACTCAATTTCTACATACTGGTATGTAAATAGGACCAGTGCATCTATGAATGGGATGAAACGGTTCAGGTAGAATGCGCCTCGGGGACAGATATTCTAACTCTCAAACTTTAACAATATTCTATTGGCCTACCACTTGGGCTCATTGAAAATTGGTAAATGTTTCCCCATTGAGATAACACAGGGATGGCGGCCATTTTGAATTTCAAATATCAGTAAATATTGAGTAACTCGTTTCTCTAGTACCAAACTTTGCACAGTGACCCCTGAATTTTGTTCTTGATTTGGTAAGAATGGTTGAAAGTTTGCCTGTGGAAAATTTGAGGGGAAGTTTCAAGTCTTTCATTTTTGAGGCACAAACTACCTTAAAACCAATTGTGTACTGCACTGTATATTCCAAATGAAAAGCTTATTTATTTTGGGTTGAATTTTCTTCCCATTTCTTGTTCTCTTACCAGGAATGCTATCCCCTCCTTGCAAAGACAGCTTGCTAAGATCTAGGGAGGAAGACCTGGCATGAGTTAGCCTCCTCGGAGGGGGCAGAGGAGGAGGAGGGGGCTCCAGCTTCTTGGTGGGCGCCTGTTTCGATTCCTGCTTTTCAGAAGTGTGCACTTCAGCCGGCGCTCCTGCTTGTCTGCGCATTGCCATGGTAGCGGTGCTAGAGTACGATCTGTGTGGCGTTGGTAACGGGGAAAAAAACGAACCCATGAACAACACAAGACAGAACAACAACGGGAGACAAAGACGGGTGATAATTCTTTGGATTAAATTGAATTTTTTTTCTCTGCATGCAACTTTTCATGCATTGTGTTAATTAGCTCATTCAGAAAGATTATAGCATTCTTGGAAAAATCGACATGACAGGAAATAGGAGGACAGACAAGCTTTGCAAACAGCTTGAACGTTGGATCAACAAGTTAGTGGAACTGTACCTAATTGCTAAGTGCACAGACTACAAATCTGAATTTTTTTTTGTCAGAGCAAAAGTACAAATAAAATACCAATTCCAAAAAGTAGTAACTTTCAAACCTGCATCACAGACTCAGAATGAAGTTCTCATTTTATTGTTCAAAGCAAATGAACAGTTTGAGAATAATGTTTTCAAATTAAAAGAAAGTAATGGCCTTTGGGTCAATACTGAAGATTACTTCAATCTTGTAATAGCACTATAATTGTAACATTTTTGTCGGCAGTTTGCTCGGAATAAGTTTTTTCATATCTGCTTCTGTGGTTAGAATTGGTTTGGTTCTGATATAATTGGACACAGTTCCTATTGGTTGAATATCTGATAAAATTTCACTGCTGATTTCCATGGTGATGTGCTAATTGGATATGCAGGGAGGCAAATTAATGGGGATCAATAAAATAATATGCAGTGCTTGGGGAAAACATGGAACACATGATCAGGGACGATTCAATATGTTGATGGAGTAGATGGGTTGGATGAATGTTACATGCATTTTGCAAAGGGGATGAAGGTGAGACATTTCCAATGGGGTTTTCCTTTTTTGCAGGAACCTTTGAAAGTAATCTAACCCTTTAACCACAAACATAATGGTATGAACCTTTGTACTGACAAGTAGGGTTTGACCTAAATGTGAGGTCATGGAGGTGTAACCCATCAATGTTCAAATCATCACTCAATGGCTTCTTGCAAAATTTTGAATTGAATAATTGTGGAAGGTGAGACTAGCAACCTTTGAAGTTTCGTTTACCGATGGTTTGCTCAGTATGAGAAGTCTGGAAGTTGCAACATTTATTTCAGGAGGACCATGCAATTTATTCTAATGTGGAACTCCAGAACTTTCAGATAATCTCTCTTCAATTTGCTCTAGACTTAAGCAGGGAATTCTTATAGATTTCACTATTGCTGGACAAATTCAAAAGGTTACTACTTTTTGGGTTTTGGAATGATGCATTGGCAAGATTGTAGAATACTGGGCCCATACAGAGCTGTGGTACCATTTGACATTATCTTAGGGGGCATGTTTGTATATATTTGCCATTAAAGGTACCCTCAGGCAAGCATGGATTTCTACATTGAGAAGGGATGTAACCCAGTGTTCTAACATGCATCCGAATAATACCACAGCCAATCTGTACAATTGAACATTATCTTAGGGGGCATGTTTGTATACATTTGCCATTAAAGGCACCCTCAGACGAGCATGGATTCCTACATTGAGAAGGCATGTAACCCAGAGTTCTTATATGCATCTGCAGAATACCAGATCCATCGTATCCATGATAAATGGGATTGTGTTAGGGTGTCTTCTGTGACACATACATCACAGAGTACACCCTAGGTTAACATAGAATTGTAAATCCAGTATTCTCAGTCTTGCCATTGCAATTACATATTGATAAACATAGAAAACTATGTTATAGCAAAGCTATTGTAGAGTTGCTTAAGTCCAGTAAATATGAAAGATTTAAAATGTTTTCTCATGCTTTGCCCTGGCGAATTCATCAAAAATCATACGACAATAGTAAAAACATATATTTTTAAAGCCCATAAATCATATCAGTATTTCAAATTCAAATGGTTGTAAAACTTTGTTTGTGTTTCTTGTGGAAACTGACTTATGTACTTCCAAATGACAGTAAAGCATGGAAAAACTTGGATATCTTTCATTTTACTGAAAATCCATCCACCTCAAAACTCATGTAGCTGTCTCCTACGTTTGTCCTGTTATAACTTACTATTTGATGACAAAATAGACATTTCCGTCAATATAAAGATGACTAATAACAGACAAGTGGTGAGTTGCAGCTACTTAGAGCTTACAGGTAGATAAATTTACACAGAAAATAAAACAAAAAAAGCAAAAGATAAGAAAAAAGAGAGCAAATACATAACACAAGAACAAAAACCCATATACCTAAGCAAATTTTCATCCATGCTGTATTGCAAAAAAAATATAAAAATTTAAAATTAAAATTAAAAAACACTATTTTACTTTACAAAGCAAAAAGTTTACTTGAAATTTAAACTTGAAAGGAGAAATTAACGCAGAAGTTTTCTGCTTGAAGGAGTTCTGCTAGGAGTACCAGAGCATTTTTCAGCTGGTGGCCACGTTGACTTTATCTGCATCTTTTACATTTCCATGCAAAAATTGAAGCATTTCAAAGGATAGCATTTGTAGAAAACTGTTTGAAAGTGATAGACTTGCTTATGGAAGAAGAAGACAGATTTCTAACTGACGAGAAAGTTTATCAAAGTCAAATTTACAATTTACAAAAAATTATCAAATATTTAATTTCAACAATTTGTTCAAATTTTGCATGACTGATGCCATTGAAGCTGTTGCCTTGCCGAAAGTGTTAATCTTTGGAAGGTGTTTTTTCTAGCTCTATAAGAGTTTTCATGCATTTGATAAGGGTAGGTGTATTGTTTTGAAGAAAGAAAGTAGGACTGTGCAGATTTACCAAGAATTCTGTTAGATCTACATTGCAGTACATATTTATTTGGTAACTGCAAAGTTGCATATATCCATATATGGCATGTTAGATCTATATCACAGTACATGACATAGTTATTTTGTAACTGCAAATTTGCATATATCCATATATGGCATGTTAGATCCACATTGCTGTTGCACAGGTACTCGGTTGCTACAAATTTGCACCAGTATGTTTGTATTTGGTAAAGAGGTTTGTCAGCTTTGTTTACTTTTGTGACATCCCTTTACTGTTTTGGGGATGCACTGTTTGAAATCCTTGACTAAAAATCCATGATGGGCTACTATACTGTAAATATAAATGACCAAAGTTCAATTTGCCTGTTGACTCATCTTTCACAGAGGTATGATCAGGTAGGTTTTGTAATTCAACTTGATTAGTTGTGATATCCAACATTTACAAGTCATTCAAGTAATCAGGTGAATTGCTACTATGTAAGCAATTCTGTTGTGTACTGTATACTTTGTGACAAATCAACGATTTCAGAGCATTTTTCAAAGTTTTCCAAAGTTTGACAGACCAAAAATAAGTGTATTAGACAGTTGGCAAGGAGTCAGCTGAGACTTTAGAAATAGTTGGTTGACACTTGTTATTGCAAATACTTTTTTTACATATTTTGCTTTAAAGATTTTGATAAGGCAAGATAGAGAAACAACAGCTTCAGCACCATCAGTCGTACACCTTGTGAACATTTAGTGTTTACTTTGATAAATTTTACATTTTGAAAAAATAAAATTATCAGAATAGTTTTTATTTCATTTTTGTCGTTGTTACCTGGGTCTGGACCTCAACAATGCATGAGCATGGGAGGGTTTCACTGAACTAGGAGCAGAGGGCTGGGATGGAGGCGGCGGTGGCGCTATGATGTGTGTTTGTGCTGACGATGACGACGGAGCCGTCTGATGATTATTCACGGCTTTACCAGCTGTAGAGAAGTGTTAACAACATGTAATACATTGTAGTTAATTTTTAAATTACCAAACAGATAAAAACAGTTGTACCCCTCACCTTCCCTCCTTAGTAATGGGATAGTCCAATAGGAGTCTGTGGCTATACCTGTACCACAGTCACCCAACTTTATTACTAGTATTTTTTGATATGTTAGAATGCGCCTGCTATTCCATTGCCATTGTATTTAATGCATAGCCCTTTCAGGTCTGAACCCTACGAGTTTGCATGTTATCAGACAGTCAGGCCTGGAAGGGTTCATAACCAATGATGTTATTGTTCTTTGGTTACACTGTGAATACATTCTCCAGACACAAAATTTAGTGCTGTTACCATTTGATAATACATATAAATATGCACTTGCAGTGCCTGTATTCAATGTTGTAAAGTCACCAAGAAAATTTACTGGTTTGTAAAAGGGAACACATTTCCTTGCCACTTGTTTTCTCAGCAAGAAAATGTGACTGGAATTTTTTTTCTTTCTGGCAAAAACCTTTATGCAACATAGAGCATCTCTAACCCAATGTGATGGACATCTCAAACTTATGAGATAAGTAGAGAGCCCCCTCGAACGAAGGATCTTTCAGTCTACGTCATACTTCGTGATCAGATAAACTATCCTCTCCTTTAAAAACCTTGTATACCTCTCTGGAAATGGATTGATCCATTTCACCGTAGCTTTTTCATTGATTCAAACATGAGTGCTGGTGAGTTAAAAAGTTTCCTCTGAAACCCATGCTGGTTGCCCAAGATACAGTCCCAATGAAACATTTATAACCACAACGTATACATTATAAATGACATCAACTTTGATAATAAACACAAAGGAGAAAGAAAAGACCTGGTTTGAGTGTATCGCAGATGACGAAGACGCCTTATTTTCCTTCTCTTTCTCTTCCATGCTTGGAACCCCTTCATCACTGAGCCGTAGTGCAGCCATATTGCTACAGTAATGCTACTGAAATTGGAACCCAATACCTACATTTCTGTATGCGGAGATTCTCATGATGAAATAATCCGACTCAAAGCTGTCTTGATGATGTAACTTATGTAGCCATGCCGATGAGAGGCTCACAACAGATAACGGCAAACGTGCAAGACACACACTAACCTACAGCTATTGTCTTTCAAAGTGCAATGTGTATAATGGGAACGTGTATGACCACAGCACACTATTCAGTGAGGACAATCCATACATCCTTGTACAGCATGCATTCACTCCAGAAAGACAACAAACAAACACACTTCTAACTGGCATTCTATTTGCATATTGATGCAGTGGCCTAACCAATAAAGAAATTTATCAGCATTATTATTATCAATATGAAATAAAAACTGGTCCAATAATAATATTAATATGATGTCAAAACTGGTCCAATAATATCAATATAGCATCAAAACTGGTCCAATAAACATATCCATTCAATGTAGACCATAACCAGGTCTGTGTGACATTTATTATGTACAACAGTAAGTTGGACCGTCCTGAACCACTGATAGTTAGTGGTGGTACCAGGTATTGAGAATGGGTAAGCATACCCTGCTAGCATGCTACATCCGTCAGGATTTGTCCAAGATTGACAAATTTGTGAGTGATGCAACACTTAATTAAGTTGCATTTGGTAGGCTGTCACTGATCATTTATTCAATATTCAATTTTTCACACATATGGTACATTGTGTAAAATAAATCCTGCAAATTGGAAGCAATAATGCATTGGCCTCACACAGTTGTCTGCTTATGTCTTTATGCTTCTTTGGTGGACAATTATGGGAATTCACATAGCAGGTGTGTAAATTTTATAAACAGATGACATTATACACGACAACGTACTGTGAGTCAGCTCCCAGGCAAGTCTAACAATGTATACACTGTTTTAACAATATAGGTGTGTAGACAATCAGAAAGAAATAAGACTGTGTGTGCATTTAAATTGTCAACTGACATTGATGTGAAAAGGAACTGTATGAAATCACGCTGCAATGTGCAGCAACTCGGATGATTGGAACTCACTGGTTGGCTGAATATAGTTGATGAATACTTCCAAAACAGCCAATCAGCTTCATGATAGTTAGTTTCAGACTCTTCAAGTTGCTGTGAATGATTAAAAACTACCAATCAGCTATGACTTTATGAGCCACTGCACACTGCCCAAAATCATAAGAGATGGGACAATAATTAACAGCATCTACAGGCATGCACAGCTCTCCAGGCACTCCAGGATAATTTGGAGGTCCCATCAAACATCACTGACATGATAAAACAGTACCTGATAGTGTAGTGGTGATAGACTTGCTACGTTTATCCTTGGCTGGGGGTGGTGGCAGTTTTGCTGGTTTCTGCTGCTCTGTGGTGTCCGCATCTGTCAGCGATCGCTGCTTCCCGGGGCTGAGCACTGGAAGGTCATTGGGGCTCTCGTCATCTGGAATGCCACCTCCTGTTCCAGGATCTAGCGTAGCAACAGATAGACTTTCTCTTTAAACAAATAGACAATCCTGAGCTACTTTCTCACCAGCTTCACACAGCTTCTTATCTGTGCTCCACACTGATATGCCTTAACCGCTCTGGCAAGGCAAGGCCAACATATGTTGCAGAGTGCCCTTGCTGGCAAGTACGTAGGTAGGAATGTGTATACAAACCACAGGCAGTTGTGTATTCCTATACTGATTGTGGTGCTTACTGAGAATACACATGTATGCATGTATGTACAAATATAAGTATGAAACACATTTCTTCATATGCATGCACATTTCTAAGATGGTAATATGGTATTACAGCATGTCATCTGTATCAAGTAAGTGTACTAGAATTTCAAGTTAAGTAATTAAATAGTTCTGACGGTTTCATTTCAGGCAATTATCAAAAGTACCTGAAAACGTCCTTGGTCTGAGAGACTCTTTGCTGTCTTTGTATTCCGGAGGCAAGGGTTGTCCGTCGGGAGACATCCTCAGTGGAATCGGCTGCACTATCTTCCCATCCTGTCAGAACAATATCTCATGAAAATTGACTCTTGTAACCGTCAAAAGATATCTAAAATTTCCACAATTTTATCAAGCTCCAAACCATTACGTGAAATATAGCAGTTAAAAAGTGAAATATATACATGCATGTATCAGTTTGTCCAAAGATATTCATCAGCTTTGCGGATTATTATACTGACATGTATCAGTTTGTTGGCCTGCTCACTTCTGTGCAGAAGTGAATTGCGGTAATTCTATGCCTTAGTTTGCGATTTACTTTGAGCTTACTTATATCAGTGTTCTTTTTACATTCGAAGAAGCATATTTCATGTTACTTTTTGCTTTTATATGTATAGCTGAATGAGTGATTTACAGTCGCAGAATATGAACACATCACTGGATACTTTTTCTCTCATCTACATGACTCCACTCTGATAAATACATTGTTTGCATTTAGTTTGAAATCGTAAACACAGTGTTGACGCGCTAGCGAGCATTTACTGATGACTTTTTGGAGAGTTGGTCTTGACAAAAATTAATTATGATAATTGACAACCCTACATATGTAAAATATTCAAAACATCTCTCTGTCTAAATGAATAGACCATGTGACCTTGTGACAACATCAAGGGGTATACCTTTCACCACTCATAATTGGACAGACATTATGTTTTTCACGATGGCATTGAAAATCACTGCACAGGAAAATGTTACACAAAGGATGTAGTATCAGTATTGATATTTGCCTATTACAATGTGAACTCATGGAAGATTTTGTTAACATTTACAGATGATTACACTTATCAATGAATTTTACTGATAGCAAATAGATGGTAAAAATAAAGGTTTCCTGCCTGGCAAAGCAAGCACATTTGGTGACTACGAATATTTCTTTTCACGTGAAATGTGTATGTTTATTGCGCTTATTAAGATATTGGCACGTACACATGACGAACAAACTCTAATAGCTTTTGCAGAAACTATCCCAGAGTCTCAGTGTGAATAGAAATCTGCTACAACAGTTGTTGGCAATACTTACTGTGCCTTACTAATGGAAATACACTGCAATCACAATACTGACATGGGAAATACAAAATGTTACAGTGGAAGCTATCATATAAAATACTCATGCTCTGAAGCAAATGCACACTGATGGCAACAATTCAAAGAATTTGATGGCATCCACTTATGTTCTGGCTGATTGCCCACTTTCAATTTGGAGCAGGTCTGGAAAACAAGGTGGCCCGAAAACTGTGATGTTCCATAGTGAAACACAGGCTGACACACAGCTTTTACCGTACCGTATATGGATATGTGCACAGATTTTTTGCTCACGTGTTCACACACGTGAGCATATGTCGCAGCGATGTCTGTCTGTCTGTGTGTCTGTCTGTCTGTCTGTCTGTGTACTCAATATCTCAAAAACGGCTCATCAGATCAGAATCAAATCTAGTACATAGATTCAGTTTGCAAATGGCAAGAACTGATTAGTTTTTGGTGGGTGTGGCTTTCTTACTCTTTGCTCATTTGCATAATTAATGATTTAGAAAAAACTGAATCATATATATTGACAACGACTGCACACAATTTGATGAGATTCACTACAAATGTTGATCACATCAAGATATATCAGCTTTGAAAGATATTAAGGGGTGACATGAAAGATAATTACTAATTTGCATGTTTAATGAAATTTCCTAATTAGGAGTATATATCTGAATTTACTCGATCAAAATTGACGAAACTTGGTATGCATATTGAAGATACTCTGATTTAACCTCATTGAAAGTCATTAAGGATTTTTACTTCATCCAAATCCTAATTTGCATATTTAATGAATTTTTGAAATTAAGGATATATATTTGAAGTTACATGACCAAAATTGATGAAACTTGCTATGTACATTAAAGATACTATGATAGAACATTATTAAATGTCATTCACCATTTTTACGTCAGCCAATTCCTAATTTGCATATTTTATGAACTTTCCTAATTAGAGGTATTTATCTGAATTGACGAGACCAAAGTTGATGAAACTGGCTATGTACATTAAAAATACTATGATAGAACATTATTGAAAGTCACTGAGCATTTGAACTTTAGCCAATTCCTTATTTGCATATTTAATGAACTTTTATAATCAGGGATATTTATCTGTATCGACTAAACCAAAGTTGACAAAACTTGCTATGTACATTAAAAGATGCTACGATACGACATTATTGAAAGTCATTAAGCATTTTTACTTCATCCAAATCCTAATTTGCATATTTAATGAATTTTTGAATATTTGAATTTACATGACCAAAATTGATGAAACTTGCTATGTACATTAAAGATACTATTATGTAGGCTAACATTATTGAAAGGCATTAAGCATTTTTGCTTCAGCCAATTCCCAATATGTGTATTTAATTAACTTTCCTAATTAAGGATATGTACTTGGATTTATTTGATCAAAGTTGGCATAACATGCTATGTACATTGATGATTATACCAGGTTATACCAATATTGGAAGTCATTTCGCACTTAAGTTTTCATGTCAGCTAATTTATAGTTTGCATATCTAATGAGCTTTCAAAGTTTGGAATAGTATATAGTTTGAAGGACTTGAACAAAGGCAATTACACTTGCTATATAAAGTGGTGATACAATGATAGCAGTCAAAGAAATTAATTATTTTTATTTCAGCTAATTACATATTTGAATACTTAATGACCTATAGAGTTAATCTGTGGTGAATATTGTTTATTATGTTGATCATAATACTTTCAATGAAGTTGCAAACATGTGGCAAAGGTTCAAATTTACACATAACTGCAATATATAATGAAACACGTGAGCATTTACAGTTCATATCTGGTACCATATATGGATATGTAAATGATGTGCCATAAGTAATAATGGTTGACACAAAGCTTTCACCAAATATGGATATATACAAATGATGTCCATAAGTAAACATGGCTGATAAGCATAATTTGCCATATATGGATCTATGCAAATTTGCAATGGCTTGGTGTAACTTGAAGAATGACAGGTTAGTAAGACTTTTCATTTTATTTTTATGCATTCAAAGTTCCTCTCCAAAATAAAGGGGGGATTTAATAGCATCATATAGGGCCAGTTTACTGACTGCCAAAGTGGGCCCTTCACATCAAAACGTGAGATATTATCCTAAGATGGTATAAATACCAAACTGGTGTGCGGAACTAGCTTTCACAGTTAGTTCTAAAAATAATTCATGAAACAAAATACCCTCTTTCACCCCTGTTTACCTAATACAGTGGTCCAACAGAACCACAGAACTCAACAGGGTTGAACCAAGTTTACACTGTCATTGGTTAGACGCTACATTGCCGCTAAAACAAACACTACAATTTTCTTTACCAGGCCAAGAATTCCGTGCTGCATGCCAGTGTACATTAACAAGAACTACAGAACTTATCATGCCAAGCAAGTGATGAATTTGGTCAAACAGGACAAAAAGCTGTCCATGTGCTTCAGAGTTTCGAGTTTTGACGTGAACTGCTAAGAATGACTTACGGGATCAGGTGATATGGAGGCAAAGTCAAAATTAGCCGGTGACTGTGATGATGGGGATGGTGGCAGGGCAGGCGGGGAACCATGATCAGAGAATGTAGCCCACTGCTGCTGTTGAGTAAAAGTCAAAAGATGGATATCAGCGTCAGTGACTGTGTGTAGTAACGACGGATGTTGTGGGATGGGACTCTACTCTACGGGGATCCAATGACCATGAGAGGGAACACCATATACCCCTATTGCTTTCTAACATTATGCAGTGACTGTCCATGTTTTTCAGATGGCAGTGACGCCAAATCTGCACATGGTGAATATCAAACAGCAATTTGTACAAATTTCAAATCCTCTTATACATGTACTTTTATCAAATACCGAAGAAAAATACTTCACAGAGATCTTATTTCACATATTATCTACAGATTTTGACATCAGTGGGGATCAGCTCTATACAAACGGCAATACAATGACCATGATGTTTTGCAGTTGGCTACAACCCTGACCAGTGCCACTGATGGGAGGCAAAGCTGAACTTGTTTACAGTTCATGGCAAGTATGTACAGTCAGCTTTGACAGGACACTCACTGCATAACAGTAGCATTAGTGAAGAAACAAGCATTTACGACATGAAAACATACAGGTACACTACGAGGAAAAGCCGGCAGGACACAGGGAGTGCAACACTGACATGCATTTATGACATATCAATTCTAATGCACTAATTCTACCAGTCATTTAACATACAATGAACATTAGGGAAAGATATTTGAATTCTCAAAGACCAATATTTCTTTGCTAATCAGATATTTGACTTCTCAAAGACCAATATTTCTTTGCTAATCAGATATTTGAATTCTCAAAGACCAATATTTCTTTGCTAATCAGATATTTGAATTCTCAAAGACCAATATTTCTTTGCTAATCAGATATTTGAATTCTTGAAGGCCAATATTTCTTTGCTAATCAAATATTTGAATTCTCAAAGACCAACATTTCTTTGCTAATCAGGTATTTGAATTCTTGAAGGCTAATATTTCTTTGCTAGTCAGATATTTTAATTCTCAAAGGCTAATATTTCTTTGCTAATCAGATATTTGAATTCTTGAAGGCTAATATATCTTTGCTAATCAACTATTTGAATAGGCCTAACCCGGAATTCGCATCCACCACGGTACAAACAAAGCCATGTGCACGAATGCGCATAGACGTACGTGTGTTTCCATACGCGTTAGTACACATGTGGTTTGTTTGTTCCGGGATCACGTGATTATTTGGGCGTACTGAGTCTGTAGAACGCATTGCGTCCTTTTTATTCCGGAGTAGAACCATTCTTGAAAGCTAACATTTTTTTGCTAATCAGATATTTGAATTCTTGAAGGTTAATATTCTTTACTATGCAAATATTTGCATTCTTGAAGGCTAATATTTCTTTGCTATTCAGATATTTGCATTCTTGAAGGCTAATATTTCTTTGCTATTCAGATATTTGAATTCTTGAAGGCTAATATTTCTCAGCTGATCTTTAACTTATGTGGGGTTATTACCGTACTCGTCAAAGTATAAGCCCCTACTCGTGTATAAGCCCCCCCCTACTGATTTC
This sequence comes from Ptychodera flava, assembly GCF_041260155.1. NCBI lineage: Eukaryota > Metazoa > Hemichordata > Enteropneusta > Ptychoderidae > Ptychodera > Ptychodera flava. The sequence goes on from NC_091937.1 coordinate 43,123,508, forward strand.
AGAGGGTTTTTGAAAATGCATTACATCCGTGTATAAGCCCCTACACTAGTGTAACTCAAATACAGAAAGGTTAGGAGAGTATATTTGGTCATTTAACTTGGTGAAATTACTTTTAGATAATAAATAAACTATTAAAAGATGTTAAAACAATGGGAAACTGGAGTTCCCTTGACAGCATCGTAAGGAAAATGACAGATTTTTCCAGTATTTTCTTGATTCTTTGACCCTGCTAACCCCTGTCCCCTAAATAGAATAGTCTCACTCACGTCCGCCATTGTTTATTTTCATTTACGACCACGATGTTTTCATGGCCGTTTTCATCCTCTAAACATCATGAACATGCAGTTTCTTTTGTTTGAAACAATTATCATTTGTGAAGACTTTCCTGGCGACTATACAATTTTCACTGCTATGTTGTTGTTTCCACAAGATGTAGACAGTTTAATCCTGGAGTGTTGGATTGCCTTTCCGTGTAGGCAGTGCATGCCAGTTCACATTACTGTTGTTGATCAGCATTATGCATGATGTCTTTGTTTCAAGTTTGGGGGTTTTTTCGCTGAATTTTCACCAAAATGTCACTTCTTTACTCATAGCTTGTACTATCAATTTCTTTGGATGTGTACATCGATTTTGAAAGCGATAGAAGGCCGATGGGTGTTGAAAAAAATTGTGCATAAAATTAGCATAAATTTAGCGTCCATGGCAGATAACATGGGGTTGCTCCAGTATAAGCCCCTCCCCTAGTTTTACCGCCGTTTTGTGTTGCCGAACCGGGGGCTTATACTAAGATGAGTACGGTATGAAACTTGCAGAGAATAAAAGTTTCTATGGTCTCATTTTGTGAAAATCAAATATATCTATCATTTCTTCCAAAATTCCCGCAGAGGAAGGCAGCCATTTTGAATTTCAAATGTTAATAAATTTGAAGTAACTTTCATCCGGAGTCCAAACGTTGGCATAATGACCTACACAGGCTTATCCTTGATTATAAACAGAATGGTTGAAAAATGCCTAAACAAAAGCGCAAATACAATATAAGTTTAAAACTTCCTTTCCTCAATGTTTGGCACCACTCAAAAAGTAAATAAACGCTATACTTTTACTCTTAATATTAAGCTAAATCTTTCCATCAATTCATGGAGTAGCAAGGAAAGGGAAATTAAGCCAAGGTTGTGGCATCACACGAACTTTGAGGATCATGCAAATGTTATATAGTCAACTTGAATTCAACGGAAACATGCTGGGAAATTCAAAAAAATGTAATGTATATCCGAGTGGCCTTTTGCTAACTGAGCAGTTTCAACGGCATTTATAATAATCGAATATGACATTTTCTATATTCTTGAGTCACTCATGCATTTGCTTGAGTTGATTTCAATCTGAAGTTTTGTCAAGGATTGGATTTCATTCTGATATGAGCCTCTTAGGACAGAATACACCTCAAGGACAGATATTCAGACTCAAATTTTCCATCACTTTTCTGGTCTATTGCTTGTGGGCGCTCATTTTAAAGCTATTGGCTCTGAACAGGGTAAGGGCATTCTTTAACTGCCTTAGTTTTTTAAGTCTTAAATTTTATATTTCCCCATAGAGTTCCCACAGGGATGGTGGCCATTTTGAATTTCAAATTTTGTGAAATAATAGGTAATTTGTTTCTCTAGTACCAATCTTTGCACAGTGACCCTTTGATTTTATTTTTGATAGAATGGTTGAGGAAAGTTTGACCAAAAGTTTAATTCTTTCACTTTCAAGATGTGCACTGCCTTAAAACTGACCTACATTCTGTCCATTCCAATGGGCAAAGAACACCACAAAGACCTATTTGTCAGAAAATTTTATGAAAATCATACTTGCCACACTTTTTTAAAACAACTGTGTCTGGCAAGCTATTGAAACCACACATTTTAAGAAAAGGAAACACCAACAGAATGCTCTTATTCCTTGATTAATTTTAAATTTTAAATTCATATTTCTCAACTTTGGAAATAAAGTGGAAAACACTGATTAGTGAAACCAATTAGCCATGTAGCCAGGGAACCAACGCATGCAGGAGAAATATGTTCTAGGCATATTCATAAGACATGCAAAGTCAGTACAAGATTTTTGACCTCAGAAAGTTGCTTGTCAATGTTAACTTACATCACCCTGCTGCTGGTGGTGCTGTTGATGCTGTTGGGGCTGCTGTGAATGTTGTTGTTGTTGTTGTTGCTGTTGATGCTGCTGCTGTAGCTGTTGCTGGTCAACCCACTGTGCTGGAGGCGTCTTGGTGGCTGGCGAGACTGGGTGAGTTGGTGTGGTAGGGCAGGGGCATTACTGAAAGGATCTGTCAGGCCAGAAATGTACAGTTACAGCAGGTTTGGTACATTTAAGTAGTACACATAGGAATTACTGTAATAGATATTAGCCTCTCTCACACCCCCTCCTGGTTATTTATTGTTATCCTCTCCTGCCCTGATTTTGAGCATGGCATTACCTGGTTCAACAAGCTGGTGGCCTGGTTTTGCAACTCATTTGGTTTGAGGCTGGCATAGTGAGACCGTTGAGGGAATATCAATGCGGGCAACAGATAAGAAGCTATGTGGCAAACAAGGGGCAATGAGAGAGGCTATATGCCATACCGATATGTGACGGTCTTTATATTTTATACATGTACAATCTGTGTTAATACGAAAACAATGTACAGAAATGTAGGACCAAATAAAACCCTTAGATTTATACATGAACAAACAGAAATACTGTGCTATTAAATAGACACATGTAACTGCTGACAATGTCAACATTGAACAAATCTGATTAAAATCTGAGAGATGGCAATGTTTCCACCTTGCTTGTTCTTTACTGAATTTCTTCCACATATCTAACCAACTGCGATAGGAGATCATGTTCAAATCCTGTGCTTTGCAAGAGCCCATGACGTTGTTTTTAAATATGATGCTGCAATCTCTAACAAGAGGTGGTTGTAAACCTCTTTCCGATTGGTCGGCTGTTCTGGCCAATACACCAGATTTGAATACAATCTCCTATAGTAGTGGGTTAGATGTAGTGAGCTACCTACCAGCTTATGGGAACAGTAAAGAGTGAGCAAAGGTGGACATGTATCTATATCTGATTTTTAATCAGACTGACATTGAACATGATGAAGACAGGTTGAGCAGCATGTAATCAATGATCACATATCATAATATGTGAACAATTATTCCCATGGACAAATGGAGCTATCTAGTTGAGTTCACTTGAAAATCTCAGTTTGTTCATTTTGGTAGGATTTTCAATTTTATCACAGCATATATAAACAACACTTGTTTACGGTACATAAGAAGTCAAAATTTCCACATCATTTGGAGAATACTATTTATAACATTAAACTTAAATTTTCCTTGCTTCCTTCATAGTTTTTATTCCTTCTAGGATTTCTCTTGGTAAAAATATTGGAAAAGCATTTGATAGCAGGAGACATTACTATCACTAACATCAAGCTAAATATCTCCTGGTTTGAAAGCTATGTTATCTTGCTTTCTTTGAAGTCACTGGTTCAAAAAATAGCGTCAATGACACTGTAGCTCCCATCCTGGACTATTTAGTGTTTGTTCTCTGGTCAGATATTTGAACATGTGTGAAAGGGATAAAGTGCATGAAGTGAAAATACTTAAATGTAATGTACTGGAGACAGTGAAATATGTTTAATGTATTTATTCAGAATATAAAATGGAAAAAATACAGAATTAGATATATCGAATACTGTGATACAACAATTAACTCAACAAGTCATTTACAATGACATAGTCCCCACTTGTAATAGGAGTATTAGTCTTGATGGGGCAGGAAAATGTGGTCATTAATAAGTATCACTGGAGTGTATATGTTGAGATCTATGGGCACATAGGTCTATGTCGTTGTTCCCAATTTGAAACACATGAGGCATGTCTAAGTTATAGTTCTAAATCGGGAAAAAAGATCAGACCTCTAGCAGTATTGGCCAGCCAAGAAATACATATGCGCATTGTAAATGACGTACAAGATGTTAAGGTCTAATATCCTATCAAAATTGGAGGGTATAGAACTTGTGGTTACTGAGATATGCATATATATGTATAATCAAGGTCAAAGGTCATCGAGGTCACATGACATTTTGAAAAAAAAAATTATATTGCTAATTTATCCCTATATGCCAAAAATCAGATCTCAAGCTCTATTCGCTTGCCCAGAATTAGATGTGTACATAATTAATGAGGTAAAGCGTGTGTTGTCATAAGGTCTCCCATCCTACTAAATACAAAGGACATAGCACTTGTGGTTACTTATTTATTGACATAAACATATATTTTAGGTAAAAGGTCATCGAGGTCACATGACATTTGGTCAAAAAATTTCTCTCCTATAGTTATCCCTATATACCAAAAATCAGACATCCAGCTCTATTGGCTTGCTCAGAATGAGATATGTGCATAATTGTTGAGGTACAGTATGTGGTGTCATACGGTGTCCAATCATACCAAATATGAAGGGTGTAGCACTTGTGGTTACTGAGTTATGGACAAATATGTATATTTAAGGTCAATGGTCACCGAGGTCACGTGACATTTTGTCAAAAAAATTGTATTGCTAAGTTATCCCTATATACCAAAAATCAGAACTCTAGCTCTATCAGCTCGCTAAAAATTAGATATGCACATAATTAATGAGGTACAATATGTGGCGTCATAAGGTGTCCTATCATACCATATATGAAGGGTGTAGCACTTGTGGTTACTGAGTTATGGACAAATATGTATATTTGAGGTCAAAGGTCACCGAGGTCACATGACATTTTGTCAAAAAAATTGTATTGCTAAGTTATCCCTATATACCAAAAATCAGACCTCTAGCTCTCTTGGCTCGCTCAAAATTAGATATGCGCATAATAAATGAAGTACATATGTGGCGTCATACGGTGTCCCATCATACCATACATGAAGGCTGTAGCACTTGTGGTTACTGAGTTATGGACAAATATGTATATCTGAGGTCAAAGGTCACCGAGGTCACGTGACATTTTGTCAAAAAAATTGTATTGCTAAGTTATCCCTATATACCAAAAATCAGACCTCTAGCTCTATTGGCTCGCTCAAAATTAGATATGCGCATAATTAATGAGGTACAATATGTGGCGTCATAAGGTGTCCAATCATACCATACATGAAGGCTGTAGCACTTGTGGTTACCGAGTTATGGACAAATATGTATATTTGAGGTCAAAGGTCACCGAGGTCACATGACATTTTGTCAAAAAAATTGTATTGCTAAGTTATCCCTATATACAAAAATCAGACCTCTAGCTCTCTTGGCTCGCTCAAAATTAGATATGTGCATAATAAATGAAGTACAATATGTGGCGTCATAAGGTGTCCCATCATACCATACATGAAGGCTGTAGCACTTGTGGTTACTGAGTTATGGACAAATATGTATATTTGAGGTCAAAGGTCACCAAGGTCACGTGACATTGTCGTGAAAGTTTGAGATTGTTGAGTGATTTTGTTGTGTTTTCATAAGCTGCATATTTTGCTTGCTATAGCTTGGTGTTAAAATAGGATTCTAAACTTGTTTGACATCACATTGCGAACGTCATCGAAAACCAGGATTTGTTTCTACGCATGACATTGGAAAATTAGCCAATGACGTTCATGTTTATTGTAACTTTGATACAATGTTCTGTGTTGCCTTTCCCGCCGTTTTGGGAAATGAAAGCGAGGCTTTCCACGTTTTGTTGCTCTTCGAATTTCCATGTAACGTGAGGAGTTCAGGATCCTCTCTCCAGTGTTTTCAATAAATAGTTACGTGTTTATTGTTAACTATTCCGAGTCCAGCTGTCTTCTCAGTGACATCCGATATTAAAGAACCTCCCCCCACATTTTTTGGTGCCGAGACCAGGATATCGCGATGTCGACCGACGCTGGACCTTCAAGTTCTAAAGATGCTCTTCCTGAACTCAAGAAACGAAGAACGGTTTGCCGATCACTACTCACTAAAGTGTTCAACAAAGCTGAGACCGAAATCAATCAATACAACACGGAAGCTGACAAGTCAAAAGCCTTCTCTGCTATCAAAGCAACCTACAAGCTCGTCCAAGTCAGGTATGAACGACTTACAGCTATCGATGAACTCATATTGAACAATACTCCTAACCCAGAGACGGACAAAGATATCGAGGACTCTGGCGATTACGAAATAGCAATATCGGAAAGAAAAGAGTTGATCGGCCAATTCATCGAATCCCACGACCCCGCCATGCTACGAAGAGCCGCTGCAGAAAGTAACACTGCTAATCCTACTACTGTATCTACACCAGTCATCTCTCAACGAAAAACGATCCAACTACCTAAACTCGAGCTTCAAACATTTGCAGGAAATACTCTGAAATGGATGAGTTTCATCGACACATTTAACGCCTCTATCCACGATGATAAGTCACTTTCAAATATCCAGAAGTTCACATATCTTCGAAGTCTTTTGATAGACGAAGCAGCACGTACCATTGAAGGACTTGATCTCACCGACGCCAACTATACCAACGCTGTGACACTTCTCAAGGAAAGATATGGCCAACCCCAAACGATTATCAGCGCTCACATGAAATCTCTGTGGGAACTGCCCACTCCAACGACAGATGTATCAAGTCTGCGCCATTTCTACGATACGCTTGAATCCCATGTACGCGGTCTACACGCTCTGGGAGAAAACGAAGCATCCTATGGTAAACTACTAATACCCATGATATTGGAGAAACTGCCGTCAGAAATACAACGAATACTTGCAAGAACACGCGGAGATGATGCCTGGGATCTACCAGCCCTCCGAAAAGCCATCTTGTGCGAAATAAAAGTCAGATCTGTAGGTAACAATAACACTGATAATGATAATGATATACCGCACCAACCGGCAACCATCGCCACTTTTCACTCTAATTCTACGACTAAAGGACAGAGACCTGTGCGCACACCTAGACAACGCCCGTGTATTTACTGCAGTGGATCTCATCCGCCAACTGACTGCACAGTGGTATCAGATGCGAAGTCCCGCATGGAGATCGTACGCCGAAGTAAACTTTGCTATAACTGTCTGGGAAAACATACTGTCGGACATTGTGCTTCAAAATTCTCATGCAGACTGTGTAAACGTAGACATCACACTTCGCTACATCAAAGTGAATTTGTTCCTCGCCATAAATCAAGTAACCATAACGAAAATGGATCAACTCCCAGGCAGGACAACCGTCAAACTGAACGAAAAACTCAAACTGATAGCGGAAGCCAAACTTCAAAGTTTATTAGTGAAAATACTCAGGTACATTTCTCGTCAGGCAGTTGTACTCCGACAGGTCCAGTATTGTTAAAAACCGCCAAGATACCAGTCTCATCAGACAATGGAACTGTTGTGACCGCTACCGTACTATTTGACGAAGGGGCGAACCGTACATTTGTTACTGAGAGTTTTGCCGATCGCGTTCGCGCCAATATCACGCGTTCAGAAACTGTCGATCTTGCCGCGTTTGGAAATAAGCATACACGTGTCCACTCTATGAAAAAAGGAGCTTTCGATCTTCACACTCTCTCTGGTGATAAAGCTGAAATTGAAGCACTTTTGATTCCTGAAATTTCTACGGGCCTAAAGAATCACGTTGACTCTCATTTGCTTACATTGCCTTATTTGAAGGGCCTCTGTCTAGCACACCCTGTCTCAAATGATGCCTGCTACGATATTGATATTCTCATCGGCGCTGACTACTACTGGAGTTTCGTTGGCAACGAAATTATCCGCGGACAGGGACCCACTGCCGTTGATTCGCCGTTTGGATACTTACTTTCTGGCCCAAAACAGAATGGTAAATCTACTGCTGCGGCCAATGTTTTGCACGTCATGATTGACACTCTGAGTGACAATGCGATAACTACATACTGGGACTTGGAGTCTATTGGAATAAAGGATGACACGACACAATGCAGCACAACGCACTCAAGAGAAGCAGAATTCGAGTTCTACAGAGATACTCATCTCCGCCGTGAGAACAACCACTTCGTCGCCAAGTTGCCATGGAAACCAAACCACGATCCGTTGCCCACTAACTTTCATGTTGCTAATAATAGAACGCGCGCGATGATACGCCGTCTACCAGCTGACATTGTGAACATTTACCACAAAGTAATCACTGACCAAGAGAATCAAGGGTTTATCGAACGCGTCGAAAACGACAACACGGAATTTGGTCACTACTTGCCTCACAGACATGTCAAGAAAGACTCTACAACCACGCCCATTCGAATAGTGTACGATTGCAGTTGCAAAGGCAGTAACACTTCTCCAAGTTTGAATGACTGCTTGATGACGGGACCGCCGTTACTGAATGATTTGACTTCAATTCTACTGCGTTTCAGAGCAAATCCGATTGCACTAACCAGCGACATCGAGAAGGCGTTCCTTCAAATACGGCTTGAGCCCTACGAGAGAAAGTTCACTAAGTTTTTGTGGCTTTCAGACCCGAATGATGTCGACAGCGAATTCGTCACATATCAATTCAAGTCGGTATTGTTCGGAGCGGTCTGCAGCCCTTTCATACTCAACGCTGTCATTAAAACACAGATGGAAGCTGATCCCGAAAATCAGACAGCAGCCGACTTGAAACAAGACATTTATGTTGATGATGTCATCAGTGGACGCCCTACTGAATCTGAAGCCGTTCAATATTACGAAGAAGCCAACAAACTGATGGACTCTAGTGGTTTCAACTTACGCTCCTGGTCATCAAACAGTGACGCTGTTCGTAAACTCGCTGAGAAAGATAACAAATTAAAGTCAACGCCATGCGTCGGTACTCTCGGTATGCAATGGGACTCTGAGAAGGACACGCTCACGTACAAAGACATCAACAATACGTCACCAGACCTGTTGACTACTAAAAGAGAAGTTGTCAGTCATACTGCGTCGTTGTATGATCCGTTGGGATTATTATCGCCAGTACATGTCAAAGCGAAACTACTCATTCAGGACATTTGGAAGTCAGACATACACTGGGATGAACCTCTAAACGAAACTATGTCAAAAGCATGGTACTCAATCGCCGACGACCTCAACCAGAGCACCCGTACTACAATCAACCGTCGATATTTTGATGGAAAGACTGACAACGTCGGTGATAACAATTGCGAGCTACACGTCTTCGCTGACGCTTCAAAGAAAGCCTACGGAGCCGTCGTTTACCTCAAGAAAAACGACAAAACAGCAGTTGTTATGGCTAAAACACGTGTGGCACCAATCAACAACAAAACTTTAACTTTGCCCAGATTAGAGCTCATGGCTGCTGTTGTCGCCACTCGACTGAGTAAGTTTGTACACAACGCATTATCATCCAAGTACAACTTCACAGAGCGCGTGCTTTGGTCCGATTCACAGATCGTCCTACGATGGATAAACAGCAAGAAGAGGCTGCCTGTCTTCACGGCAAACAGAGTGAAGGAAATAAATAATTTCCAACACAGCTACAAATACTGCCCTACAGCATACAACCCGGCTGACCTTCTCACTCGCGGAATTACTTCACGAGAGTTGAGTAATTCTACACTCTGGTGGAATGGACCAGTATGGCTATCGGACAGAGACATTGGCCAAACTGCGAACTGTTCGACACTCCATCGTGCGAAGAACAAAGTAACACAAGCTCGGATGCCATGACAACCAAAGTTGAAGAGACTTCAGAACTCAACCTAGACGAAACCTCTACTTATCACGTGGCTAGTCACCCACCTGCGGACATTCGCTCTACTCTACCTGCTGTCAAGGATTATGACATGATTCATCAGGACAGCTCGGGCACTGAATTGACACGTGACAATCCACTGATAAAGTCGCCACCTGAAGTTGTCGCTCAAATTGAAATTCCCGTCGGAATTCAACACGCTATTGACCCATCGAACTACAGTTCTCTGAACAAACTTTTGCGAGTTACTGCGCTTGTTCGTCGTTTTGTGTCAATATTGAAACACAAAGACAATGTACCGCGTGGACAAGTAACAGCAGATGAGATAAATCAGTCCGAAACTGAGTGGATCAAGCAAATTCAGAATGACCAATTTGGCGACACCATAACTTCACTTCGCGGAAACAACAGAAAGTATGGACCATTGGTGAAACAACTCAAACTGTTCATCGATGACGATGGAATTCTTCGCTGCGGGGGACGAATACACAACGCACCGATTGAATTTTCTACCAAGTTCCCCATCCTACTGCCTAATGGCCATCCTTTCACTAATTTGATCATTCGACATGATCACGTTCGACTCAAACACAGTGGTGCCCAAACAATCATCACGTCACTCCGTCAGCGCTATTGGATACCACAAATACGGCGTGCAGTGAACTCTATCATACGGAAATGTGTGACATGTCGACGGGTAGATGGTAAACCCTATCAAAAGCCATTAACTGCACCATTACCGGATTATCGTATCAACATGGTACCACCATTCGCGGTAACCGGAGTTGATTTCACTAGCCCTTTATTCGTCAAATCCACGAACAATAAAGAAACGAAATCGTACGTATGCCTGTTTACATGTGCGGTATCGCGTGCTGTACATCTTGAGCTGGTACCAGACCTTACTACTCGCTCCTTCATGATGGCATTTCGACGCTTTGCAGCACGACGATCTTTGCCTTCTAAGATGTTGTCGGACAATGCGTCAACTTACCTTTCTGCTGCTGACGAACTTCATGATTTGATGAATTCTCAAGAAGTGAAGGACTTACTTGCCGAACATCGAGTTACCTGGACCTTCATACCAAAACGCGCACCTTGGCACGGTGGGTTTTGGGAACGTTTAATTGGACTCACGAAAACTACAATAAAGAAGGTATTGGGTCGCGCTTTTGTCACTTTTGATGAGCTACGCACTCTACTCACCGAAATCGAAGCCACGTTGAATGATAGACCCCTGACTTACGTGTCTACAAACGAGGATGACCCAATCGCATTGACGCCGTCGCATCTACTCCACGGTCGACCGTTAACGACTCTACCCTACATATCTGTGGATGATGAGGAACTCAACGACCCGTCGTATGGAAATCATAACGCTTTGAATGAAAGATATCGACATCTTTCCCATCTGCAGTCTAGCTTTTGGAAAAGATGGTCCACAGAGTATCTCACCGCGCTCAGAGAACGACATCGACTAACTGCTACTGGAATTAAAACTAATTCTATTCAGATCGGTGATATAGTCCTCGTACATAGTGATGTAGACAAACGAATGAAGTGGAAGATGGCGAAAGTTCTTAAACTCATCTACGGGAAAGATGGTCTGGTAAGATCGGCCGAAATTAAGACGTCGTCGGGTAAAACTAATCGACCGATTCAGAAACTTTACCCCCTTGAAGTACAGTCGCTTGATTGCCTGGAAAGTACTGACCAGTTGCCAGGATCTGATGTTCCAACGCTGCCGGACAATCACACAACGGATGCCCGACCAAAACGGAAGACTGCCATAGCCGCGCGTCGACTAATCCAGGATTGTATGAAAGACTTGTGACAAATTTTGATTATTTGTGTATTTCACGATACTGAACAATGTGAAGACTCTTTTTCACTAAATGTTTCAGTCTGTTTTTCGACACCTTTCCCACGGACAGACTTTTGGGAATATCATATCACGATTCCTGCCTATAAATATGACTTTCAGTCGATATTAACTTTGGCCGGCCGGAGAATGTCGTGAAAGTTTGAGATTGTTGAGTGATTTTGTTGTGTTTTCTTAAGCTGCATATTTTGCATGCTGTAGCTTGGTGTTAAAATAGGATTCTAAACTTGTTTGACATCACATTGCGAACGTCATCGAAAACCAGGATTTGTTTCTACGCATGACATTGGAAAATTAGCCAATGACGTTCATGTTTATTCTAACTTTGATACAATGTTCTGTGTTGCCTTTCCCGCCGTTTTGGGAAATGAAAGCGAGGCTTTCCACGTTTAGTTGCTCTTCGAATTTCCATGTAACGTGAGGAGTTCAGGATTCTCTCTCCAGTGTTTTCAATAAATAGTTACGTGTTTATTGTTAACTATTCCGAGTCCAGCTGTCTTCTCAGTGACATCCGATATTAAAGAACCTCCCCCCACAGACATTTTGTCAAAAAAATTGTATTGCTAAGTTATCCCTATATACCAAAAATCAGACCTCTAGCTCTATCAGCTCGCTCAAACTTAGATATGCGCATAATTAATGAGGTACAATATGTGGCGTCATAAGGTGTCCCATCATACCATACATGAAGGCTGTAGCACTTGTGGTTACTGAGTTATGGACAAATATGTATATTTGAGGTCAATGGTCACCGAGGTCACGTGACATTTTGTCAAAAAAATTGTATTGCCAAGTTATCCCTATATACCAAAAATCAGACCTCTAGCTCTCTTGGCTCGCTCAAAATTAGATATGCGCATAATAAATGAAGTACAATATTTGGCGTCATAAGGTGTCCCATCATACCATACATGAAGGCTGTAGCACTTGTGGTTACTGAGTTATGGACAAATATGTATATCTGAGGTCAAAGGTCACCGAGGTCACGTGACATTTTGTCAAAAAAATTGTATTGCTAAGTTATCCCTATATACCAAAAATCAGACCTCTAGCTCTATTAGCTCGCTCAAAATTAAATATGCGCATAATTAATGAGGTACAATATGTGGCGTCATAAGGTGTCCCATCATACCATACATGAAGGCTGTAGCACTTGTGGTTACTGAGTTATGGACAAATATGTATATTTGAGGTCAATGGTCACCGAGGTCACGTGACATTTTGTCAAAAAAATTGTATTGCCAAGTTATCCCTATATACCAAAAATCAGACCTCTAGCTCTCTTGGCTCGCTCAAAATTAGATATGCGCATAATAAATGAAGTACAATATTTGGCGTCATAAGGTGTCCCATCATACCATACATGAAGGCTGTAGCACTTGTGGTTACTGAGTTATGGACAAATATGTATATTTGAGGTCAAAGGTCACCGAGGTCACATGACATTTTGTCAAAAAAATTGTATTGCTAAGTTATCCCTATATACCAAAAATCAGACCTCTAGCTCTATTGGTTCGCTCAAAATTAGATATGTGCATAATTAATGAGGTACAATATGTGGTGTCATAAAGGTGTCCCATCATACCATATATGAAGGGTGGTAGCACTCGTGGTTACTGAGTTATGGACAAATATGTATATTTGAGATCAAAGGTCATCAAGGTCACATGACATTTTGTCAAAATATCCGAGATGTCTGCGTGAACGGATGGACTCACGGATGGACGAACAGACGGACATGACCCAACCTATAAGCCCACTGGACTTCATCCATCGGGACTAAAAATTGTGTCACTGCATCCTTTTTGCAATATGAATACGATGAGAAACTAAATTTTTATTTTCCGTGGCCTTATTCATGGATGTCTATGGAGATCTGCCTAATACATGGGAGTCTATGGACGTGTAAACTAAAAATATGCAAATTTCACCACGATTTGCCCAAATTTGGGAAAGGTCATTCCTATGCACTTCCATACCAAGTTTCAAATCAATCGGACTTGTGGTTTCAGAGAAGAAAATTTTTTGACCAAAAATGGGAGAAAATTACAAAAAAATTCATGAAAAATAGCAAGTCCAAGATACTGACCCAAGATGTGCACAATCATTTCATGTCAGCCTAAAGTACTTACATGCCAATTTTTCATGTAATCTGCTCAGTGGTTATTGAGTTTTTTCAATTTTGACTGTTTTTACATTTTTTCACTTAATTTGCATATTTTTGGCAATGACAACTTCATTTGAACAAAATCTCATCTACAGCCCATCATCCATGTACACACCAAATATCAAGATGAAATGTACAGCGGTTTTGGAGTTTTTGATGTTGACGGACAGACATACAGACATACAGACATACAGACACACAGACATACAGACATACATACATACAGACATTTCCCTAGCCTATAAGAATAGCTTCCATTGCCATATATACATATGGCTATGGGAGCTAAAAACAACTAAACATGAGAAATAGCTGATGCAGTTTTAACACAATGCGATACAAGTAATCTTAAAAGCTGCGAGAATTTCTTGACAGATCACAGATATAAAATATGGGCACTTTTTTGCATCTCAGAAATTCAAGGATCTCTGAACAGATTATGTCTCTTTATATGCCTCACCGAAATCATGCTCATCAGTAATTACATCAATTAACTTAAATTACACCAAAAAAACACACTAAACAGAAAATAAACCACAATTTGTCTATAAACAACATGACATAGTACACAATACAGAAAGTTGTATTGGAGAGCACAAATCACTAACACCAAGTCATCGAACAGAATTTGTAGAATTGAACGAATCACGATGTCAAAACATTTACACATGCAGAATACTGTACAAGAGGGTTCAAAATCTATGAATTGTACAGAATGTGAATGAAGCCGGCATGGAAGTTGGGCAACAAAAGGCACAAAAGCACAACCTTTAGCATTGTCATAGAGCCAAACAGCGGTTCAGCCAGACTGTTTAACACATAATAACGCCAGGCTCTACAAACAAGCAGGAGAGTGAGACAGCCTTTGTGGAAATGCAGACATGCTTGGGGTTTGGGAAAAAACTTCACACACTGTGATAAAAATTTAGCTGCAACACCACCAGGGTGCAAAAAATGCTTTCTTTTGTATTTTGTTGTTTCTTTGTTTGTTTGTTTTATTCTTTTCAAATAAATGATGGTGCATGAACATTTATGAGAGAAGTACATGATGTCACCTGAAGATATTATGATTATTTGTGGTGGCGATGGCTGGGCGTCTCCCTCGTCAATGTGCACCAGCACTGCATGACAGCCAAAATATCAAGGCAGAAGAAAAGACAAAGCAGAGTCAAGTGGAAGAATGAGACGTGTAATATTAGATGACGAGCAAGTTAGATGGCAAGGCAGAGAGGAAGGGGATAAATACTATGTTTCACATCTTTGTCTTTTAATAAAACTGAAACCAGTAAAATAATTCAGTACTCTTTAATCATTT
Source organism: Ptychodera flava (assembly GCF_041260155.1). Classification (NCBI taxonomy): domain Eukaryota; kingdom Metazoa; phylum Hemichordata; class Enteropneusta; family Ptychoderidae; genus Ptychodera; species Ptychodera flava. The sequence continues at coordinate 43,138,602 of NC_091937.1, forward strand.
AACAGTAAACAAAGTTTAAGGCAGTATGCACTGCAAAACTGCAAGACTTCAGCTTTTGCTCTAACTTTGCATAAGGTTCAATCTGCAGTGCGATTGCGAACGAATTCACCGGCACCAATTAATCATATGCTTATCTACTGAGGTTTCTAAACATTTCAAAATTTGAAAAAAGTCTAATAAACTTCTCAAAATCATACATAAATCAACACAAATACTTTTTCCAGGCAGCAACATTTTGCCTTCAAAAGATAATTCAGCGAAGAAATTCGTACAATTACAAGACAAGTATGGTAAAGACTATACCTTCAGTAGGGGGCCCTGCCAACTTTGGCATGAGGCATGGTGGCAGTACATCTGGTAATTCAATGTCATGCTTTCTCAACACAACTAAATGCATTGCTGTCAAAAATTCTTCAACTGATAAAGCACCATCCTTGTTGACATCTGACAATTGCCTATAAAAACAAAACAAACAAAGATACAAACAAATAAATAAACATGTGAAAGAATACAGAAATTATGGTATCTGCATTAGTTTTCCAATTGTGCACGTTGAAAGGATTATAAAATACACCCCTGTGATGTTGTAAAATTTGCAGGCATAGTTTTTTTTTCAAACGGTAATTTTTCAAACAAGTCAGTTTCTGGTGCTGCTTTATAAGTATTTTTTTCTTCACCAATAAAATGCCAATCATTTGATGGCTGATCCACATCACAGGAACACTTGGCTTATATCAAGATTGTATATATATATATATATATATATATATATATATATATATATATATATATATATATATATATATATATATATATAACACGGCTTATATCAAGATTGCATATATATATTATATATATATATATATATATATAATATATATATATATATATATATATATATACACACACACACAAGGTGCATTCTACCTTAACAGATGATCTTGTACAGAAATACAGATATGGAGTGATTGCAGATGATCTTGCAAAACTGTTGCAGGTCAGCTGAGCCAGTTGGATTTTGATTGGCCATCATTAATGTACACCTGGTCCGCCTAGACTTGGTCAACTATTCATGCATAGGTGGTTTACCCAGATTGGCCATCATAAGTGGTATGCCAGGTGGTAAATTTTCACACATGGGCATAATTGTAACTGACTTACCATATGTGAGATAATTCCTGTAAAGATAACTTAGATTTCTGAAAAAACTCCCTAGCTGTGCCACCTGCAAACAACGTAAACATTATTGAAGCCTTGCGGCATTGACTCTAAGGCAAAAGGTTTTGTGTCTCATCCTTGCATTGAGTCACTCTTGACCTCAGCCTTTTTTTTCATGTTCACTTGAAAAACTGGGCACCATTTTACAAGTGGTATTTGCCATAGACAAAGTACAGTAGTCCATGATGGTAACACTGACTGCAATGTGAGTACCACTTTTGTACTGGTGCCAAAAACTGATATATAAAAAAGACAGTGTGTTACGCAGGGCATAAAAAATGTAACATTTAGTATCTGTGAGATCTCATGCACACAAGGTAGAGTTCTGAAAATTTATGTCATCACCATCATCATGCCGGATGTCAGAATTACCGTTATATGTAAACATTTCTGATTTGTTTTTTTCATGTTGGGAGCTGGAACTAACCAATCACCACATCATTTTTTTCAAAGACCTATTATGAGAAACAAACTTTTTGAGTTTGGGGCCTTACATATTTTTTTATTATGTGAGAAGAGAACTGCAGTAGGAACTGTACACACACCTTACTGACAATGCATAATATGTCACGTAGCATAGAAACAGCATAGGTCACTGTAAACAATGCTATGAGGCTATAGACAGGTGTGGAAAGGACCTAGGCAAACATATAGAATGTGGTGATGTTATCAAACGATACACGATTTGTGGTTTTGTCTGACCGGATTTTAAACTTCAAGTTCAATCATGCGAAACACTTGTTTCTTCAGTATAACAGATGGTCACATTCAATTCTGTTACACACATACAAACATGAGATTCAACCAAGACATGACGTTCTCCTCAAATTTACAACAACATGGTCAGTCAGAAAGTGTGGGTACTGGCATTTAGGCTTACCTTGAATGAGACCAGTAATGTCTGGTTGTAATGCTTTGAATTGGTTTGTGTAATACTCTCGTTGTTCTTCGTTAATCATCCATACATCATCATTGTATTGTTCATGTGTATGCTGTTGATGCATGGCCGCTTGTTCTACTAAATGCATGTGTTGCTGCGCTACACCTTGGAATATCTGCTGTTGGCTGTACTGTTGTTGTTGTTGTTGTTGCTGCTGCTGTTGTTGTTGTTGCAGCAGGGCCTGCTGCTGTGCTAGTGCTGCGGCAGCTGCCTGATGTTGCGGCGTTAGGGGCTGCTGGTGCTGCTGCTGTTGTTGTTGTTGAAGAGCTGCTGCTGCCGCTTGCTGTTGCAGAACTGCCGCCTGTTGTTGCTGTTGTTGAAGGACTGCCGCTGCTTGCTGTTGCTGTAGCATTGCAGCCTGATGCTGGCTCACAGCTTGTTGCTGCTGTTGCTGCAGCACGCCTGCCTGTTGATGGGTTACAAACGCTGCACTGGGTTGCTGTTTGTAAGGTGTTGCAGGTTGCTGTTGTTGCTGCATCATGGCTGCCTGGTGCAGTGCAGCATTCTGCTGCATCATCAACTGTGGAGATACCACGCCAGATTTTTGCTGTGCTACAATACCTGACGGCTGGACAACACTCTCTGAACTCTCCGCAGGAACTGAAAAAGCAAAAGCACAAACCATGAGCACATGATTCTAAAACTTCACATTGCTTTTTTCAAAGCTCCATAAGCTGTATCTAGAGGCTATTTTTTCAGAACTTTTCTTTTGTGATTTCCTTATACTTCTGCATTGAATTCCTAAACTGTAATTTAATGCCAAGTATTTAGCATATCAACACAACCTATATGAGTATAATCTCCATTGTTATTGTTGAAAATTGTATTCAAGTCCGGACTAGACTTCATTTGTAAAAAATAAACAATGATCACTACAGACACACAAGCTGTATTGTCAAAAAGAATACTTGAAATTTCAGCATGACGAATGGATTAGGGTCAGACACTGTAGTTCATATACAGAAGCAGAATACTGAAAAACTTGCCACAAGTTACAGCTTATGTTCCTTTCATTACTATCATTAGGCGAGTTCACCATTGGGACTGATATTTTGACTCTAAAAATTTTACAAATTTTAATCCTTACATCTAAAATTTAAAAGGATTTGTTGAACTGAGGCTTTAAGGACTCAGTTTGAAACTTACACTGAAATTAATATTAAACTGTATTGTTTTATGAACATCGAAAATTTAGTTTTTCCTACACGTATGCAATGGGAAAAATAGTAGCCACTTTGAATTTCCATGTTGATAAATTTGCTCGATGTTTGTTTGCACCTGAAGAATTCATGATGTCATTATCCTTTTAAGAAATCTTACCCTTTCCACCACTTCATTTTGGTTAAAACCGTATAGATTTTGGGATTCTCACTTGCTCTATCACACAAATTCCAATATTATTGATTTGTCCCGTTTATGTTTTCCCCTCCCCCTCCCTCCCACCATCTCTTGAATCTATCACTCCAATCATTGATTGCTCAAATACAACCTCTACACAAAACACAAAACTAGTCCCCATTGATTCCCTCCCCCTCCCCAAAACTACTAAAGACATGCTCTCACAGGACCTCATGATTGATGTACTAAGCCTGCATTCAATAGGCTTATGACCTTATACCGTATGTATCTCAGCTGAGAAAACAAAACTCTGCTTTGATACCATGCTACCAAATAAAGGTTCTCAGCTGAGGGCAAATGGCATAAGAGGGCTGTCTGTACTCAAATGAAGTTTGCAACAAACTCACATGGCATGTATAACAAGTCATCGTTGATGACACAGTCCCCACTTGTTAATGGGTGCTTTGATTACAGGTCCTCAGAGAGGATAGAGTCCTCTTCATTAGGTCTGTGATAAAAATACTTTTGAATAAATTCGCTTGATACATGTCTGAGTTGTAGTTCAGGACATGAAAAAATCGTAATAAAATGGCCGCCTGGCGGCCATATTGGATCGTATCACAAAACAAATCAATGTGCATATGTATGACATACGGTAGGTCAATGTCCTTGTACCAACTTTGATTAAAATTGGTTGAAATATGCCTGAGTTATGGCTTTGTACATGAAAAAATCATAACAAAATGGCCGCAGAGCAGCCATATTGGATCGTATCACAAAACAAATTAATATGCATATGTATGACATTGGTCAATCTCCTTGTACCAACTTTGAATAAATTTGCTTGATACATGTCTGAGTTATGGTTCTGGACATGAAAAAACGTAACAAAATGGCCACACGGCGGCCATATTGGATCGTATCACAAAACAAGTCAATGTGCATGTGTATGACATAGGTTGATGTCCTTGTACCAACTTTGAATAAAATTGGTTGAGATATGCCCGAGTTATGGCTCTGTACATGAAAAAATCGTAACAAAATGGCCGCACGGCGGCCATATTGGATCGTATCACAAAAAAAATTGATGTGTATAGCTATGACATTGGTCAATGTCCTTGTACCAACTTTGAATAAAATCTGTAGAAACATGCCTGAGTTATGGCTCTGTACATGAAAAAATCGTAATAAAATGGCCGCCTGGCGGCCATATTGGATCGTATCACAAAACAAATTGATGTGCATATGTATGACATAGGTCAATGTCCTTGTACCAAGTTTGAATATAATCGGTTGAGATATGCCTGAGTTATGGCTCTGTACATGAAAAAATCGTAACAAAATGGCCGCACGGCGGCCATATTGGATCGTATCACAAAAAGAATTGACGTGCATAGCTATGACATTGGTCAATGTCCTTGTACCAACTTTGAATAAAATCAGTTGAAACATGCCTGAATTATGGCTCTGTACATGAAAAAATCGTAATAAAATGGCCGCCTGGCAGCCATATTGGATCGTATCACAAAACAAATCGACGTGCATCTGTATGACATATGAAGTAATCCTTGTACCAAGTTTGAATGAAATCGCTTCGGGCATCTCTGAGATATCTGCGTGAACGGACGGACGCACGCACTGACGGACGGACGCACGCACGCACAGACGCACGCACGCACACACGCACGGACACGACCAAACCTATAAGTCCCCCCGGACGGTGTCCGTGGGGACTAACAAAGGGTCAGAAATCACCCATCAAGACTGTTGAACAAAAGTGAGATTCTCATGACAAAGACACAACCGTAGAAACCTAACGTGGAAATCAGGTGACTTTTTCTGCCCCTGGACATGGTAGTATACAGTACCGGTATATAACCATGATGCTATAACAGACCCAAGGCCAACATTTGGGAAGCATTACTAACACTTCTTTCCTTGCTGAGGCAAAATGAGGCCCTGTATTTCAAAATGAGACCCCGTATTTCAAAATGAGACCCTGTATTTCAAAATGAGGCCCTCTATTTCAAAATGAGACCCTGTATTTCAAAATGAGACCTTGTATTTCAAAATGAGGCCCTGTATTTCAAAATGAGGCCCTCTATTTCAAAATGAGACCCTGTATTTCAAAATGAGACCTTGTATTTCAAAATGAGGCCTTGTATTTCAAAATGAGGCCCTGTATTTCAAAATGAGGCCCTGTATTTCAAAATGTTGGCATATACTGTAAACTAGCTTTTCTCAAGCAACAGCTTGAAATCATTACAATTTGCACCTGTAAAAGATTTGTACATGCACAGCCAATAGAAACAATCTGACACTCTTAGAGAACGACATTGCTAAATCTTTCACCATGGTAAGCTTCAGTTTTTTATTTTTTTCTTTCACATTTGCACACCTAGGCCACTTTCATCTGAGTGCCTTGCATTTCAAATGTCATGACTTTCTCAATGATAATTCCAGTTCCAACCATGAACTGACCATCCAGTACTTACGGTTATTGAACTTTGTACATAACTACATATATTTATGACTGTACTGTGTGTATCCAATGTCAACAACAGAGAACATTCAACACCCTTGCAGAACACAGGGCCACATGCTACAGCCATATAGCAAAATCAATCGGTGCAAATCTGGCGGGTCCTCTCATGGCAAATAAATAAACCTTACTACCTAAGATGATGTTGAATCACACTGCTGCTTAGCAAACTACTTACATTCTGCCATCTTGCCAAACGTTCACCTGACTACACAATATATACTGTTAAACTTGCAATGCATGTGACCTTTTTTATTCCCCATAAACAGGTTCATGCTTTGACTCCACTCAGAACAGTGGGTTTTGTCTAAACCTTGATGGCAATGGGCTTTAAATGGTAAAAGTGGTAGTATAAATGGTCACATTGAGTTCAATGTGGTCTTGCTTTTGATGGTCACAAATTGTCTGTATACGTCTGATAATACAGTAAAACACGTATTTAGATAGTATCTTTTATTTTTGTGAATTTTGCTAAGTCTGTCAATTCGCTAATGTAACATGCTGCTTATTTTTAACTTTTCCCTTTATAAATTATTGTTAGGAAGGCTTTTTAGCAAAACTTAAAACCTGCTGACAGCAATGAAAATATGAAAATGCTAAAAAAACGTGGCTATATGAAGTGTTTTTACATACACTAGTTAATTAAAACCTGACCATGAACACTTTGAGAATTGTTATCAATACTGAAAGTTGCAGATGAATAATTGAATTTCTTATTTCAAATAATATAAGACAGCTATACAAACATTTACATGTTTTATGTAAACTGCGACAATGTGTGAGCATCAAAGCTGTTGATATGAACTGAAAGAGAACGGACATACCTAACTCATCTGTTTCGTTATCAAATGAAGCCCATCCTTTCTCCTTGAAGCTACCCTCTTCAAAGGCTTCGTTCTGAACTCCATGGCTGACAGCCCCCATGATGGGCAGACTCTTCTGTTTCTCTAGACTACGATGCAGCATTTGGGGAGAGTCGGGGGGCGAGGAGTGAGGGGAGCTGGCAGGGCTGGAGGTGGAGCTTGAGTTACTGCTCGACGACGCTGCACTCCCACTCTGTGGAACAAATCAAAGAGTATACACCAAACCAGTTTAATTCAATGTTTTTCTCTGTAATCGGAGAGTTCTGTCAAGTACACAGGGTGGTATTGGCTGATATTAAAAAAACATTGATATTCATATTTTCTACATTCTGTTTTCATATTTTTACATTTCTTAATACACTGAGATACAGCATATTAATAAGAATGGGAGGAAATTGTTCATATTAATATACTTTACCATCAATTTCTACAAAGGTTGAAGATTTCTCAAAACTGCATATATGCAAACCCATGGATTTCAATGGCGCCTCTTTTTCCTGTTTTCTGTGCATTTTGAACCTACGACAACAGTTGGAAATAATGGAAGATGGACCAAAACAGAACCCATGTTTGTGTCCAAGGTGGTACCCCAGTAAATAGAGTAGTTCTACAGTCATGTTGCCTGGGATCTCCTTGGCATATCATTGCAATTGTATTAGGGGACAACAGATATGGTCCTAGGGGTCCAAAACTAATTTACCTATGCATCACAATCATAAGCACAACCGCTAAAGGTGGGTGATACTGCTGAAAAGTTGTAGATAGTCTACTATGAACATGAACGAAAGACTTGACATCTGTGTGTTTGTTTGAGAGACAGCAGTAAAAGTTCAATATTAAATAGAAAACTTAATCCCTCAAGTTTTGCCTCATCATCTTTCTTCCTTTTTAACTTAATCCATTAAGGTACAGTAGAACGTGCTTCTGGACAGATATTTGAACTCCCAAACTTTTACAATAATTTTGTACTCTACCACTTGTGGAGGTTCATTTTGAAACTTATTAAGTAAATAAAGTTTTCATAGTTCACCAACTTATTTTTATGAAAATGGAAAATTTACTTTTCCCTTACAGAATTAACACAGGGATGGCCTCCATTTTGAATTTCAAGAGTTGGAAAATATTGGGTCAAAATACTAACAGTAATTCTGTAATGCGACATCTAAAGTTCTGACAGAATCCTGTATAGAAAGTCACTCGTCAATTCTATGGAGCATTTTACCATATATTCGCTAAAATTCCACGCAAATTGCAACTCATTTGTTGGTAACATGTAGCTTCATGTTCATGAGAATTAAATTATTCTGAAATGAGGGGAGCTCATGTTTATGCACTGTGATTTGAATTGTTGATTCATCCTACTCTGTTGGAATTAATAGTGCATTTGAAAGCTCACAAGTTACTTCACATGTTATGATATACACTGTATGTGCAGGACTGTATTTACAACATGATCTGGAAATGTTACTTAGAGCCAGATTGCGAAAGGAGCTGCCAATATGTGAAGAGTTACAGTTTGTCTGAGTGTTTTCAGATATTACTGCAGTGAAAAACATATAAGGAAAGCACATGTCCATATTAGGTATGTTCATTTGCATATACAGCTCAGTTTGGGATCCATCTGAGCTATGTGTACAACTACACACTAGTAAAAGAGTAGTTTGAAGCAATAATCCGCTATATCACGGAAGAAAGTTATGAGATAATGAGTGTGCATCTAGAATGACAAAAACTTTGACAAAGCATGGTTTGGGAAAATATATTTACGAGTATTATGCCATGGAAACCTGTCAGAGATGAGACAGTGTTAGTAAACTGTTTACATACCGGACAGATGGTTATGACATTGGCAACACCAAAATGTTGATGGTCAAGTTTAGAAGTACATGTAGGGATCTGAACAACTATTTCTTTCACATCAACAATTTACACTGTGCAGCCTCATAGTGCATTGATTACTGAACAACCCTTAACCCTTTAAACGCAAAAGTTAATTTTTGTCATCTTTACAAAATGTACGCCAATTGCAAAATATACCCCAGACAAATTTTTTTCAGATTTTTGCCAAAATTTTGATTAAAAACTGTAGCAATTGAAGTGTAATGAACATTTGTTCCAAAATTATCAAAACAAATACAGAAAAATTCATTAAAGTTGGTTTAATCTTGCACTAAAATTTTGGAGGGAAAAATCACAGCGCTAAATGGGTGGTTGCTTTAGTTCTCTACTATAGTTTATGATATTATCACATGAACTGGCCCGTATCTCCACCTGTGTGACGTACACCAGCACAGATAAGAAATCCATATTACCCCTGTTGTACGTCATCAACCGGAACTTTTTTCCTGCAATGGTACCATTCGTCGACGCGTCGCAACACAGACCGATTTGTCGTGATCGATGCCGTGCTCCGATCCCGGCCGTGCTCATGGAATTTTGACAAAAAGGTGACCCGGCGCGATAAATCCAGATATGGAAACATAGAAGGCATGTCCAACGAAATTCCAAGTCGCTAAAGCTTTAGCTATTCCCAAGAATCGAATGAGGATACCATCGATCATTTGGCTCAGTAACGTCACTGCTCAATGTGGACGTCGTCGTACCTGGCGATCGCCAAGCGACGTCGTACCTGGCGATCCCGGTTGGCGATAAACCCTAAAGACACACCTCAACGAAAGTTCAACTTAATAAATGAGTACCGTATAATCTTCGGGAAAGCGACATAGAAGGCACAAGCATAAAGTCATTCGACGAACAACGATAAATTTCCTTCATCACACAAATTATTCCGTCGTTTCTCGATCGAGACAAACCTGCAGCGGAAGGCTGTAGTGAAGACATATACAGCTGTCGATCTGTAGCCCTAACTCTGCAGTGCAGCGCTGTAGAATCCGATTTATTTCGAAAGTTGACTCGGACAACACTCACTGTATAACATAACAGAGTTCCCATCAAGTAACAAAATTGAGATGCACCTACGGGCGATACGTGTCACAGCAAACATCAAAGTCCATAAAACGAAAACATTGACGACTGAGATGGCCACCGGCGCGGCGGAGACCGGTGACGTACGGCAGTGCCCACAACAACAAGCGTACACTCTGTGTGTCATCGATCTGAATCTTTCGGGCTCGCCAAGGTCGTAAACTTGTGGTATTTTAAAAGCCACAGCATCTCTAAGAATGATAACTACTGTTTCGATAGTGCCATTGTATTAACTTCATAAATGTAATTGTAAATATTCCAAATAACTCAAAATACTATGGCTATCCGTCGTGTAGACGGTCACGGTACGGTGAAAGCTATGATGGCAGACTTGCCTTGGCATCGCTCCAGCGCGAGACAATGATTGACACGCGCACGTGACCGAATCCGGATGTCTGATTGGTGGACATACCTTTCGCTGTAGCGAAATTTCAGCTTAATCGGATTTATGAATGAAAGTATACCTGTAAGCATTTGCAGATCTCCTGGGTGACGGGCCGCTTTACTCGTTAAATGAAAGTAATCCGCGTAAATAAAACACAAAATCGCGATAAAAATCATGCAATTTGTTAAAATAATTTTGATCCATCCTCATCAAAGAAAAATAAGAAGACTGTTCATGTGATAAATATATAATCCCATGGTATTTTTCTCTGTTTGACGTCATCGTATACTCGTGTTTTTCGCTGAGCTGCACAACTTCTCGCCTTCGGCTCGAAGTTGTACGGCTCCGCGAAAAACACTCGTATACGATGACGTCAAACAGAGAAAAATACCATGGGATTATATATAAGAATTAAGTTTTCAATAATAAAGCCAATAAATAAATATTTACACATGCACACATTTAGACATCAAAAAAAGTTAAGTTTTTTGGTTTGTAGTGCTGGCACCTCAGGTTTGATCATCACATCATGCACCATCCATCTAATGATCACCGTGATATATGAAACTTGAGTTACAAGCATTTTAAATACTTGATGCGCTTGGAATGCTTCAATATTTATACCACTATGGGCTTAAATTATGCTTTGTTGGTTAAAAGTGGCAGGAATTAAGACAAGGCTTTTTTTGGATGTGTGCACTTGACATTTGGATACGCTGGATGTTGAGTGTGTTGATAGATTTGGAATTTTTGTAATATATAAATATTTAGTGATTCTTGGATAGAAAATGGTACAAACTAGTATAGCGCCCATCAAGGCTGGTAAATCTGACAAAATGCCCTTCCTTTAACACAACTACCGGTATATAGAAGTAAGCATGTAAACTTTCAATAGTTTTGTTCATGGGCCAATAAGGAAGACATTACATACATGACAGAAATAAGGGGTATTGCTATGGCATTATTGTGCCATCTGTAACATTGCCAGCGTAAGTGACTGTGTCTATGATCCAACACTTGGATAATAATACATGGAGGCCCCCTTGTAGAGTCGATTTTCTATGCTACCAGATAGATATGGAGTGTTGCTGGTACTTAACTCAACTCACATCACTGTCTACCAGAAAAGTAGTTTTTACCATTGGGGTAGGGTACTGTGTTTGTATCTATTGATTGACACATCATTATAGTCAGGAAACAAAATTTAAATCTTAGGAGTGCTAAATGAATTAGGGATGAATATGAATGGCTTTATAGTACTGGTATGATGGGCATGTCTGCGTGAAAATCCCCCTAGGTTAGTGATGAAAAGCTTGAAAGTTTAATCTGTATGAGATATGACCCTTAAAGTTAGTTATAAAAAGCACATATCCATGCTTCAAAGCTATGAGCGAATACACAAATCCAAGCTGTGCCACACTCAGGTGAGTTCAGCATGTCAAAGGTCAATAGCAGGTCACCATGTCAAGGATCAATGTGTGGGCAACACCAGAGGAAGGTCAGGTGGGTTGAACTCTACGAAAAGGAGAAAAATGATACCATTGATGAGGGGCTTCAACAATGATAAGGTTAGTCATACCGTATTACTACATGGTGATACCAGTCTTTCCACACTGGGGGAGTCTGGCGGACTCCTTTTTGGAGATAATTTAGGACTGGGAGAAGAGGAGGAAGAAGAAGAAGAACTAGACGAACTGGAACCGCTTCTTCTCTGCAAAGGAAACAATCACATTCAAACTGTTTGTGCAAATCTGGAAGTATGCGACGTGGTAATACGCTACTCTACGGTCTTTCATCTAGCTTCCTTTAGATACAAGAGAAATTACTGTTAAGTGATATGAAACCAGACTTCAGAACTTGGAAAAAATGACAGTCACAGACGCAACTAAGACAGAATAGCATACAATGTATGTGTCAGTTTGCAAAACAACACTCAGTAAAAAGATCTGATAAAAATACTGGTGTATCATGTTATATTTTGGGTAGGATAGGGGTGCTCATTGGATGACATAATAGCCCACTCATAGGCCTCTTAGCTTGCTAATATTACATCAAGTCATATTTCCAAGTTCTGAATTCATTTTCCATTAAAACAACAGGGTCAAAGAAACTTAAATTTAAAATTATGGGGGTACAGTCAAGAAAAATACGGAAATTCAAGGAATTATAAATCACCATATTATGATACATTGACCCCAAATTTCTAATAGACAGTCCAATCACACTATTGCACACACTAGGGTTGTACCATACGGTAGTTTGGCAGTGACAAGGGTGGATTTAATGAATTAAAGAAATCACTTCATTCATCAGTACTTTATAAAAAAAGCCTTCACCTTACACACCCACAGAAGTTAATTATCTTTAATGAATTCACTGCAACGAAACGCAGGATGTGAAATATAGATAAATATATTAGTCATGGCAATGAAACACACCATACCAGTATGAAGTGTAAGATGTTAGTGAATGATATGAGGACCTGTTAGAATCAGTTTATCAATCTTTGATTGTGTGCTTCTACCAGTGTGTGCCCATCTGTGTCAGTGTGTATCTATCAGTCTGTGTCCATCTGTGTCAGTGTGTCTATCAGTCTGTGTCCATCTGTGTCAGTATGTGTCTATCAGTCTGTGTCCATCTGTGTCAGTGTGTGTCTATCAGTCTGTGTCCATCTCTGTCAGTGTCTCCCAGTGTGTGCCCATCTGTGTCAGTGTGTATCTATCAGTCTGTGTCCATCTGTGTCAGTGTGTGTCTATCAGTCTGTGTCCATCTGTGTCAGTATGTGTCTATCAGTCTGTGTCCATCTGTGTCAGTGTGTGTCTATCAGTCTGTGCCCATCTGTGTCAGTGTGTCTGTCCTTCAGCTTGTTGGTCATTTTCCTCTTCATCTCTCTCTCTCTCTGTTTTAATAACACTCTATGCCTCTCATCAGTCTATCTGTCCACCAGTTTGTCTCTCCTATCTATTCCTCTCCACACCACAGTCTACCTCCTCTTTCTGCCAGTGTCTGTCTGTGTCTCTTTGTCAATCTGTCTCAATGTCTCTCTTTTCGCGCCAGTCTATCGATTAGTCTTTGTCACTCGCACAGCAAAAACAAAATCTCAAAGTACTCCAATATCACACCAGTATCATCAATGCTACAGACAGGTTACTACAGCAAACATGCTGTTCAGATAAACTGTTCAAAACAAACAGCTGCCACTCTGAAAATGCAGATGGCATTATCGGTGATTTGTTATGTAAGTTTTAAAAAATGCATATCTTTACAGTCTGTTGTTACACAATATGAATGGAAAAAACATGCTATCCTGCAACACAATGTCACTGTTAATGTTTACATCAGTGGCAAAAGTCAACCTTAGAAGTTTAGACCACCACTTTACATGGCATGCACATAAGGGTACCATACAAATATTCAGCCTACATTATTTCATAAAATTTATCTATGAATTTTCCTCAAAATACGGAAACACAGCGAATTCCACAAATAGCAATATGGACATAGTTTAAACAAATTCAAGGAAAATGAATTTTATTACATTTGTTTTCCCACAAATCCAGTAATGCTGAACAAGCCACCTTTTCCCATTGTAAGCCGTAACTAGAGCAAGCTGAAGGACGTCCCCATGGGGCGAATATAACCATTACAGCGACACATAATATCTCAGCTCCACTGTGTGACTGGACAGCATGCTTCTATGTCTCTAAACACAGATCTACACTAAGTACAAGACAGGGGGTCTGCAAACTCACCCTTTGGCGATACACTACTTGACCAGTGCGTATATTTTCTTTGGTTGGTGGTGGAGGCAATGCTACCTGTTGCTGTGGGGTGCTTTGTCTGTCAAGTAAAAAAAAACAAAAAAATAATTATGGATGATAGAAAACAAAAGAATTAATTATTAGAGATAATAAAAATTCTATTGTCAACAAGTTTAAACAATATCTGGTTTTGTTTGCATAGATTCCAAGCAGAGCTCTGCAGGTCAGTTATGCAACAGAGCTGCGGTACTTTTCACATTTAACAAGTCATCGTTGATGACACAGTCCCCACTTGTTAATGGGTACTTTGATTGCAGGTCCTCAGAGAGGATACAGTCCTCTTCATTAGGTCTGTGATAAAAATACTTTGATACAGATGGCACTAAATGGCCAAGAATGAGTTCCATGGTGATGAAAACATAAAACCAATGTAGGCCACTATCCTACAGGTCATTAAATGAGTCAACTGGGAATTAGTCGACAGGATGTTGCAAAATATTTTTTCATACTATCCTAACACTAACAGATTATCATCGGTACCATATTTCATAAAGTTTGATGCAGTATTTACAACACTATGAGATAAACATCTGTATCAAGTTTCATCAAATTTGACGTTGTATTTGTGGATATATCACTCTAATTAGGAAAGTTCATTACATATTCAATTACAAATTAATTAAAATGACACTGATAAATGTCTTTTTCAATGTTAAAGCAATGTGAGCTTAACATCTGTACAAAGTTTCATGAAATTTGATGCAGTATTTCTTGACATATCAGGCTAATTCCTAAACTTCAATGACGTGACGCGAAACAAAATGACGAGCATGTATGAAATACGTCAATGTCCTTGTACCAACTTTGAATGATACTGCTGGAAATATGTCAGAGTTATGGTTCAGTACATGAGAAAATCGTAACAAATCGCCGCCACACAGCGATATTTGATCTTACTGTTTAAAAAATCAACACGTATATGTATGACATAAGTTGATGTCCACATACAAACTTTGAATAAAATCAGTTGAGACTTGCCAGAGTTATGGCTCTCAACATGGAAAAAACCATAACAAAATTGTGGCCATATCGGACCATATCGAGAAACAAATCGATGTACATATATATACTATAAGTCAATGTCCTTGTACCAACTTTGAATAAATTTGCTTGATACATGTCTGAGTTATGGTTCAGGACATGGAAAATCGTAAAAAAATGGCCACACGGCGGCCATATTGGATCGTATCACAAAACAAATCAATGTGCACATGTATGACATTGGTCAATGTCCTTGTACCAACTTTGAATAAAATCGGTTGAAACATGCCTGGTTATGGCTCTGTACATGAAAAAATCGTAACAAAATGGCCGCCTGGTGGCCATATTGGATCGTATCACAAAACAATTGAGGTGCATATCTATGACATTGGTCGATGTCCTTGAACCAACTTTGAATAAAATCAGTTGAGACTTGCCTGAGTTATGGCTCTGGATATGAAAAAATAGCGTCAATGACACTGTAGCTCCCATCCTGGACTATTTAGTGTTTGTTCTCTGGTCAGATATTTGAACATGTGTGAAAGGGATAAAGTGCATGAAGTGAAAATACTTAAATGAAATGTACTGGAGACAGTGAAATATGTTTAATGTAATTATTCAGAATATAAAATGGAAAAAATACAGAATTAGATATATCGAATACTGTGATACAACCATTAACTCAACAAGTCATTTACAATGACATAGTCCCCACTTGTAATAGGAGTATTAGTCTTGATGGGGTAGGAAAATGTGGTCATTAAGAAGTATCACTGGAGTGTATATGTTGAGATCTATGGGCACATAGGTCTATGTCGTTGTTCCCAATTTGAAACACATGAGGCATGTCTAAGTTATGGTTCTAAATCAGGAAAAAAGATCAGACCTCTAGCAGTATTGGCCAGCCAAGAAATACATATGCGCATTATAAATGAGGTACAAGATGTGACATCTTAAGGTCTAATATCCTATCAAAATTGCAGGGTATAGAACTTGTGGTTACTGAAATATGCATATATATGTATAACCAAGGTCAAAGGTCATCGAGGTCACATGACATTTTGAAAAAAAAAATTATATTGCTAATTAATCCCTATATGCCAAAAAATCAGATCTCTAGCTCTATTCGCTTGCCCAGAATTAGATTTGTACATAATTAATGAGGTAAAGCGTGTGTTGTCATAAGGTCTCCATACTACTAAATACAAAGGACATAGCACTTGTGGTTACTTATTTATTGACATAAACATATATTTTAGGTAAAAGGTCATCGAGATCACATGACATTTGGTCAAAAAATTCTCTCCTATAGTTATCCCTATATACCAAAAATCAGACATCCAGCTCTATTGGCTCGCTCAGAATGAGATATGCACATAATTATTGAGGTACAGTATGTGGCGTCATAAGGTGACCAATCATACCAAACATGAAGGCTGTAGCACTTGTGGTTACCGAGTTATGGAAAAATATGTATATTTGAGGTCAAAGGTCACCGAGGTCACGTGACATTTTGTGAAAAAAATTGTTTTGCTAAGTTATCCCCATATACCAAAATCAGACCTCTAGCTCTATTGGCTCGCTCAAATTAGATATGTGCATAATTAATGAGGTACAATATGTGGCGTCATAAGCTGTCCCATCATACCATACATGAAGGGAGTAGCACTTGTGGTTACTGAGTTATGGACAAATATGTATATTTGAGGTCAAAGGTCACCGAGGTCACGTGACATTTTGTCAAAAAATTGTATTGTTAAGTTATCCCTATATACCAAAAATCAGACCTCTAGCTCTATTGGCTCGCTCAAAATTAGATATGCACATAAGTAATGAGGTACAATATGTGGCGTCATAAGGTGTCCCATCATACCATACATGAAGGCTGTAGCACTTGTGGTTACTGAGTTATGGACAAATATGTATATTTGAGGTCAAAGGTCACTGAGGTCACATGACATTTTGTCGAAAAAATTGTTTTGCTAAGTTATCCCTATATACCAAAATCAGACCTCTAGCTCTATTGGCTCGCTCAAAATTAGATATGTGCATAATTAATGAGGTACAATTTGTGGCGTCATAAGCTGTCCCATCATACCATATATGTAGGGTGGTAGCACTTGTGGTTACTGAGTTATGGACAAATATGTATATTTGAGATCAAAGGTCATCAAGGTCACATGACATTTTGTCAAAATATCTGAGATATCTGCGTGAACGGATGGACTCACGGATGGACGAACAGACGGACATGACCCAATCTATAAGCTCACTGGACTTCATCCGTGGGACTAAAAATTGTGTCACTGCATCCTTTTTGCAATATGAATACGATGAGAAACTAAATTTTATTTTTTGTGGCCTTATACATGGGAGTCTATGGAGATCTGCCTTATACATGGGAGTCTATGGACGTGTAAACTAAAAATATGCAAATTTCACCACGATTTGCCCAAATTTGGGAAAGGTCACTCCTATGCACTTCCATACCAAGTTTCAAATCAATCGGACTTGTGGTTTCAGAGCAGGAGATTTTTTGACCAAAAATGGGAGAAAATTACAAAAAAATTCATGAAAAATAGCAAGTCCAAGATACTGACCCAAGATGCGCACAATCATTTCATGTCAGCCCAAAGTACTTACATGCTAATTTTTCATGTAATCTGCTCAGTGGTTATTGAGTTTTTTCAATTTTGACTGTTTTTACATTTTTTCACTTAATTTGCATATTTTTGGCAATGACAACTTCATTTGAACAAAATCTCATCTACAGCCCATCATCCATGTACACACCAAATATCAAGATGAAATGTACAGCGGTTTTGGAGTTTTTGATGTTGACGGACAGACATACAGACATACAGACATACAGACATACAGACATACAGACGTACAGACATACAGACATACAGACATACATACATACAGACATTTTCCTAGCCTATAAGAATAGCTTCCATTGCCATATATACATATGGCTATGGGAGCTAAAAAACGTAACAAAATGGCCGCACAGTGGCCATATTGGATCGTATCACAAAAAAAATTGATGTGCATATCTATGACATTGGTCAATGTCCTTGTACAAACTTTGAATAAAATCGGTTGGAACATGTCTGAGTTATGGCTCTGTACATGAAAAATAGTGACAACATCACTGTTCGCTCCCATATACAGTTATCAAAACAAGTCAACAATTTTATGAAACATGGACATACATATACAGACAGACTGACATACACAGACTGGCACAGAGTGATGACATTGACCCCAAGTGTGCCTTGGCCCATGGAGAGTGATAAAGACATCTGGATGTAATGATAAAATAGTTAAGCATAGGCCTATACAGGCACTGAGAGTGAATATGTTACAGCAATTTGATTAGTTCCTTTTCCTTTTCTACTTCTGTGATAATATTTAAGACAATCAATCTGCAAGGCAGTTTATGTATTGACAAATATGTTATCTTTTACAAGCACACAGTAAACTATTCTTGATTTTCATTTACAATATTTGACATAGACTGAAATACATAACATGCAACCAATGTTTACACTTTGCCCATACACCAGATACATGGAGAAATTTCAACATACAATCATCAACTCAGAAACCCTACAGAAAAAGTAAACATTGTTTTCTTCCAGAACAGCTGGTACATCCACATCTGGAACAACTTACAAACTTAACCAATTACATAAGGAAGATGACACAAGAGATAAAGTTAAACTGTGGTGAACTTGACTATCCCTTTCAAATCCTTACCTAACTTGACATCTTAAACTAAAATACACTGCATGGTTAATTGTGCACAAAAATACATCGGGGTGGACCATTTGACAAGGGATGGTGTCTGGAAGATCGATGAGGTACATTATCTTTTTTATCCGATCCATTGTACATTCTTTTTCCCCACTCTCCCACCTTTTCTTTTTGTTGAACCTTCTCTGGCTGAAATTTTTATTGGCATTTGTTTGGAATTTTTTCAAAATCTGCTAGGATTTTTTTTACCGCATTTCAACACCAAATACAGTTTACCATATCAAATGCTTACTAAATCACCACATTATATACTCTTAGTTCCAGTAGGTATAAAATTACAAAAAAAAAATCTTAAAAATACAAAATGAAAGATATCCCAGTAAAACTGAAAGTTTTGCAAAGTTGCCCCAAAAATTCAAAATTCCGGATTTCAACTTAATTTCTATATATCTTATTAACAAAAACCCTAAGGACCAGTTTACTAAAGACTGGTAAATTTTGAGAAACAAATTTTTTGACCAAAAATGAGAAAAATTGCCCCCCAAAATACAAAATTGCAGATTTCATCCTAATTTTAAATATATCTAATTAACATAAACCCTAGGAACCTGTACACTAGATATCAAAGCTACCAGATCAGAAGTTTTAGGAGAAAAATGTTTTGACCAAAAAAGGCAAAAATTGCCCCAAAACTAAAAAAAAATTGCCAGTTTCAACATACCTTCAATACATTATATTGAGATTAATCTTAGATACCTGTATACCAAATACATGTATCAAAGCTATCAAATCAGCAGTTTTTGGATTAAAATTTTTTTTATCAAAAATTGGGAAAATTGCCCCAAAATTACAAATATGACAATATCAATACAATTTGTACAAGCATGACTGAGGTCATTCTGAGGAACATGAATATTAAGTTTCATAGCAATCAGACGAGCAATTTCAGAGAACAAGATTTTTTGACTAAAAACGGAAAAAATACCCTAAAAATACAAACATGCAAATTTCATCCCAATTTTTGCACACATAATTTAGAATTCCTAAAGAAATCTGCATACCAAGTTTCAACCAAATCTGACCAATGCTTACTGAGTTTTAGCCATTTGCAGGATTTTTCCATTTTTCCCCCTCATTTGCATATTTTTGGCACTGACATGTTCATTTGAACAAATTCACATCTCCACCCCTAGGTGCACCTGTACACCAAATACTAAGACAGTAGGTGCTACGGTTTAGGAGTTTTTGATGTGGACGGACAAACAGACATACATACATACATACACACAGACGCCATTTTGCCACCTTATACGAATACCTCCCATTTGCATATATACATATGCATATATGGCAGCGTAAAAAATGGTAATAAAATGGCCGCCTGGCGGCTATATTGGATCGTATCAGATAACAAATCAAAGTGTATCTGTATCTTCATATGTATGACATATGAAGTAATCCTTGTACCAAGTTTGAATGAAATCGCTCCAGGCATCTCTGAGATATCTGCGTGAACGGATGCACGGACGCACGGACATGACCAAACCTATAAGTCCCCCTGGACGGTGTCAGTGGGGACTAAAAAATAGCAGTATCTGTATCTTCTGATACTATTTTTGTAATTTTTCTTACTGAAAACAAAACTTGTATGCTTAATTGTGATTTTCATCAAAGTATGTTGACATACAGATATTAATTATTTTGCATATTGTTCACATTGCGAGCAATGTGCAATTTTATGGTTCACAAAATTTAAAGAATTCTAGTTTGGACTGAAATTCATTTGTCAATATAACAGTATTGGATGAGACAAACACGCAGTCTGTTGTGACAAGTTGAATACCTGACATTTCAACATAACATTTGGAGTTGAGACTTCACGAGGTATTTCACAGACACAACAAATATGCTATAAAGTTATAGATGATTGAACTTTATCAAATGTTGGTAAAAAGCATAGCCATCTATAATTACATGTACAAAGATTTTCCATATCTACAGAATTGTGTCATCAAGATTAATGGTGTGGCAGACAAACCAACATCTATAGATGAAATGAGACAATGAATATATTTATATACCTGCTTAACCCTTTGAGCGCCAAAGTCAATTTTTGTCACATTTAAAAAATAAATGCCAGTCAAATTTTTAAGGATTTTGCCAAAATTTTGTTAAGAAACTGTAGCCTATAAAATGTATTGACCATTTGGTTCTAAATTATCAAAAAAATTACAGAAAAATTCATAAAAATAGCGCCAATGGCACTTGATCACAACTGGCACATTGTGAAACTACTCTATCTCTGGGTACACCTGTACATGAAATACTGAATGGGTAGGTGCTGCGGGTTTGGAGTTTGTCAGTAAATGCACACAGAAAACAAAGTCCCGAAGTAGCGAATTCCAGCCATTTTCAAACCACACTGTTTGTCAGTGGGGTAAGCAATATTCGCACAAATCACATTTCCAGGCTAATAGACTATGTTTTACGAAATCACACGTCCTTATTACAAAATAAAAGGATCTTTGTCTTTAAATCAATGCGCCAGTAAACAGGTCCAGCAGCTAGTTATGTCATCAAGTCTGTAATGTTAAGGGTCATAACAAATGTGAGAAATCTAAAACATTAAATATGTTGTTTTTTATCAATTTTATTACCAAAAGCACATGAAAATCTCTGATACTTTGAATCAGCCATCCTGCATATTTGTAACATTCATCAAAACCTCATTTCTGTTCCACAACTCATTAAATAGTCCACAATGCAGGGCAGACAGTCCATGTAGCCGACAATGAGATGCTAATGATATGCAGAATGTACAAGTTTCAGGTTTCGTCGACCAACTTCCCCCTCTTGGGTACAACTTCAAACTCTCAAATACCAAGTCGGTGGCTATCGTCTGTTACATAATTCAATAGCAAACTTGTGGAAGTTGGCAAGTTCGTGGGACCCTCTGCCAACTTGCCAACTTACTTGCCAACTTTCAATGGGGAAGTTGGCGGGGGCCTCTGCCAACTTGCCAACTTACTTACTTGCCAACTTTCATTGGTGGAAGTTGGCGGGGGCCTCTGCCAACTTGCCAACTTACTTGCCAACTTTCAATGGGGAAGTTGGCGGGGGCCTCTGCCAACTTGCCAACTTACTTACTTGCCAACTTTCAATGGGGAAGTTGGCGGAGGCCTCTGCCAAATTCCACCAATTAAAGTTGGCAAGTAAGTAAGTTGGCAAGTTGGCACAGGCTTCCGCCAACTTCAACCCATGAAAGTTGGCAAAGTTGGCAAGCTGGCACAGACCTCCACCAACTTCCATCCATGAAAGTTGGCAAGAAAGTAAGTTGGCAAGTTGGCAGAGGCCCCCGCCAACTTCCACCCATGAAAGTTGTCAAGTAAGTTGGCAAGTTGGCAGAGGCCCCCGCCAACTTCCACCCATGAAAGTTGGCAAGTAAGTAAGTTGGCAAGTTGGCAGAGGCCCCCCGCCAACTTCCCGGTATGAAAGTTGGCAAGTAAGTTGGCAAGTTGGCAGAGGCCTCCTCCAACTTCCACCCATGAAAGTTGGAAAGTAAGTAAGTTGGCAAGTTGGCAGAGGCCCCCGCCAACTTCCACCCATGAAAGTTGGCAAGTAAGTAAGTTGGCAAGTTGGCAGAGGCCCCCGCCAACTTCAACCCATGAAAGTTGGCAAGTAAGTTGGCAAGTTGGCACAGGCCCCCGCCAACTTCCGGCAGACAGTCAATGTAGCCGACAATGAGATGCTAATGATATGCAGAATGTACAAGTTTCAGGTTTCGTCGACCAACTTCCCCCTCTTGGGTACAACTTCAAACTCTGAAATACCAAGTCGGTGGCTATCGTCTGTTACATAATTCAATAGCAAACTTGTGGAAGTTGGCAAGTTCGTGGGACCCTCTGCCAACTTGCCAACTTACTTGCCAACTTTCAATGGGAAGTTGGCAGGGGCCTCTGCCTACTTGCCAACTTACTTACTTGCCAACTTTCATGCGTGGAAGTTGGTGGCGCCCTTTGCCAAGTTGGAAGTTGGCAAGTTCGTGGGACCCTCTGCCAACTTGCCAACTTACTTGCCAACTTTCAATGGGGAAGTTGGCGGGGGCCTCTGCCAACTTGCCAACTTACTTACTTGCCAACTTTCATGGGCCGCAGTTGGCAGGGGCCTCTGCCAACTTGCCAACTTGCCAACTTTCAATGGGGAAGTTGGCGGAGGCCTCTGCCAACTTCCACCCATTAAAGTTGGCAAGTAAGTAAGTTGGCAAGTTGGCACAGGCTTCCGCCAACTTCCACCCATGAAAGTTGGCAAGTAAGTTGGCAAGCTGGCACAGGCCTCCACCAACTTCCACCCATGAAAGTTGGCAAGAAAGTAAGTTGGCAAGTTGGCAGAGGCCCCCGCCAACTTCCACCCATGAAAGTTGTCAAGTAAGTTGGCAAGTTGGCAGAGGCCCCCGCCAACTTCCACCCATGAAAGTTGGCAAGTAAGTAAGTTGGCAAGTTGGCAGACGCCCCCGCCAACTTCCCGGTATGAAAGTTGGCAAGTAAGTTGGCAAGTTGGCACAGGCCTCTGCCAACTTCCACCCATGAAAGTTGGCAAGTAAGTAAGTTGGCAAGTTGGCAGAGGCCCCCGCCAACTTCCATCCATGAAAGTTGTCAAGTAAGTTGGCAAGTTGGCAGAGGCCCCCGCCAACTTCCACCCATGAAAGTTGGCAAGTAAGTAAGTTGGCAAGTTGGCAGACGCCCCGCCAACTTCCCGGTATGGAAGTTGGCAAGTAAGTTGGCAAGTTGGCACAGGCCTCTGCCAACTTCCACCCATGAAAGTTGGCAAGTAAGTAAGTTGGCAAGTTGGCAGAGGCCCCCGCCAACTTCCATCCATTTAAGTTGGCAAGTAAGTAAGTTGGCAAGTTGGCAGAGGCCCCCGCCAACTTCCACCCATGAAAGTTGGCAAGTAAGTAAGTTGGCAAGTTGGCAGACGCCCCCGCCAACTTCCCGGTATGAAAGTTGGCAAGTAAGTTGGCAAGTTGGCAGGGGCCTCTGCCAACTTCCACCCATGAAAGTTGGCAAGTAAGTAAGTTGGCAAGTTGGCAGAGGCCCCCGCCAACTTCCACCCATGAAAGTTGTCAAGTAAGTTGGCAAGTTGGCAGAGGCCCCCGCCAACTTCCATCCATTTAAGTTGGCAAGTAAGTAAGTTGGCAAGTTGGCAGAGGCCCCCGCCAACTTCCCGGTATGAAAGTTGGCAAGTAAGTTGGCAAGTTGGCACAGGCCTCTGCCAACTTCCACCCATGAAAGTTGGCAAGTAAGTAAGTTGGCAAGTTGGCAGAGGCCCCCGCCAACTTCCACCCATGAAAGTTGTCAAGTAAGTTGACAAGTTGACAGAGGCCCCCGCCAACTTCCACCCATGAAAGTTGGCAAGTAAGTTGGCAAGTTGGCAGACGCCCCCGCCAACTTCCCGGTATGGAAGTTGGCAAGTAAGTTGGCAAGTTGGCACAGGCCTCTGCCAACTTCCACCCATGAAAGTTGGCAAGTAAGTAAGTTGGCAAGTTGGCAGAGGCCCCCGCCAACTTCCATCCATTTAAGTTGGCAAGTAAGTAAGTTGGCAAGTTGGCAGAGGCCCCCGCCAACTTCCCTGTATGAAAGTTTGCAAGTAAGTTGGCAAGTTGGCAGAGGCCTCCGCCAACTTCCACCCATGAAAGTTGGCAAGTAAGTAAGTTGGCAAGTTGGCAGAGGCCCCCGCCAACTTCCCTGTATGAAAGTTTGCAAGTAAGTTGGCAAGTTGGCAGAGGCCTCCGCCAACTTCCACCCATGAAAGTTGGCAAGTAAGTAAGTTGGCAAGTTGGCAGAGGCCCCCGCCAACTTCCCCATTGAAAGTTGGCAAGTAAGTTGGCAAGTTGGCAGAGGCCCCCGCCAACTTCCACCAATGAAAGTTGGCAAGTAAGTAAGTTGGCAAGTTGGCAGAGGCCCCCGCCAACTTCCCAGTATGAAAGTTGGCAAGCAAGTTGGCAAGTTGGCACAGGCCTCCGCCAACTTCCACCCATGAAAGTTGTCAAGTAAGTTGGCAAGTTGGCAGAGGCCCCCGCCAACTTCCACCCATGAAAGTTGGCAAGAAAGTAAGTTGGCAAGTTGGCAGAGGCCCCCGCCAACTTCCACCCATGAAAGTTGTCAAGTAAGTTGGCAAGTTGGCAGAGGCCCCCGCCAACTTCCACCCATGAAAGTTGGCAAGTAAGTAAGTTGGCAAGTTGGCAGAGGCCCCCGCCAACTTCCGAGTATGAAAGTTGGCAAGTAAGTTGGCAAGTTGGCACAGGCCTCCGCCAACTTCCACCCATGAAAGTTGGCAAGTAAGTAAGTTGGCAAATTGGCAGAGGCCCCCGCCAACTTCCACCCATGAAAGTTGGCAAGTAAGTAAGTTGGCAAGTTGGCAGAGGCCCCCGCCAACTTCCCTGTATGAAAGTTTGCAAGTAAGTTGGCAAGTTGGCAGAGGCCTCCGCCAACTTCCACCCATGAAAGTTGTCAAGTAAGTTGGCAAGTTGGCAGAGGCCCCCGCCAACTTCCACCCATGAAAGTTGGCAAGTAAGTAAGTTGGCAAGTTGGCAGAGGCCCCCGCCAACTTCCACCCATGAAAGTTGGCAAGTAAGTTGGCAAGTTGGCACAGGCCTCCGCCAACTTCCACCCATGAAAGTTGGCAAGTAAGTAAGTTGGCAAATTGGCAGAGCCCCCCGCCAACTTCCACCCATGAAAGTTGGCAAGTAAGTAAGTTGGCAAGTTGGCAGAGGCCCCCGCCAACTTCCCTGTATGAAAGTTGGCAAGTAAGTTGGCAAGTTGGCAGAGGCCTCCGCCAACTTCCACCCATGAAAGTTGGCAAGTAAGTAAGTTGGCAAGTTGGCAGACGCCCCCGCCAACTTCCCGGTATGAAAGTTGTCAAGTAAGTTGGCAAGTTGGCACAGGCCTCTGCCAACTTCCACCCATGAAAGTTGGCAAGTAAGTAAGTTGGCAAGTTGGCAGAGGCCCCCGCCAACTTCCACCCATGAAAGTTGTCAAGTAAGTTGGCAAGTTGGCAGAGGCCCCCGCCAACTTCCACCCATGAAAGTTGGCAAGTAAGTAAGTTGGCAAGTTGGCAGACGCCCCGCCAACTTCCCGGTATGGAAGTTGGCAAGTAAGTTGGCAAGTTGGCACAGGCCTCTGCCAACTTCCACCCATGAAAGTTGGCAAGTAAGTAAGTTGGCAAGTTGGCAGAGGCCCCCGCCATCTTCCATCCATTTAAGTTGGCAAGTAAGTAAGTTGGCAAGTTGGCAGAGGCCCCCGCCAACTTCCACCCATGAAAGTTGGCAAGTAAGTAAGTTGGCAAGTTGGCAGACGCCCCCGCCAACTTCCCGGTATGAAAGTTGGCAAGTAAGTTGGCAAGTTGGCACATGCCTCTGCCAACTTCCACCCATTAAAGTTGGCAAGTAAGTAAGTTGGCAAGTTGGCAAAGGCCCCCGCCAACTTCCACCCATGAAAGTTGTCAAGTAAGTTGGCAAGTTGGCAGAGGCCCCCGCCAACTTCCACCCATGAAAGTTGGCAAGTAGTAAGTTGGCAAGTTGGCAGAGGCCCCTGCCAACTTCCCGGTATGAAAGTTGGCAAGTAAGTTGGCAAGTTGGCACAGGCCTCTGCCAACTTCCACCCATGAAAGTTGGCAAGTAAGTAAGTTGGCAAGTTGGCAGAGGCCCCCGCCAACTTCCATCCATTTAAGTTGGCAAGTAAGTAAGTTGGCAAGTTGGCAGAGGCCCCCGCCAACTTCCCTGTATGAAAGTTTGCAAGTAAGTTGGCAAGTTGGCAGAGGCCTCCGCCAACTTCCACCCATGAAAGTTGGCAAGTAAGTAAGTTGGCAAGTTGGCAGAGGCCCCCGCCAACTTCCCTGTATGAAAGTTTGCAAGTAAGTTGGCAAGTTGGCAGAGGCCTCCGCCAACTTCCACCCATGAAAGTTGGCAAGTAAGTAAGTTGGCAAGTTGGCAGAGGCCCCCGCCAACTTCCCCATTGAAAGTTGGCAAGTAAGTTGGCAAGTTGGCAGAGGCCCCCGCCAACTTCCACCAATGAAAGTTGGCAAGTAAGTAAGTTGGCAAGTTGGCAGAGGCCCCCGCCAACTTCCCAGTATGAAAGTTGGCAATTAAGTTGGCAAGTTGGCACAGGCTTCCGCCAACTTCCACCCGTGAAAGTTCGCAAGAAAGTAAGTTGGCAGAAGACCCCCGCCAACTTCCACCCATGAAAGTTGTCAAGTAAGTTGGCAAGTTGGCAGAGGCCCCCGCCAACTTCCACCCATGAAAGTTGGCAAGAAAGTAAGTTGGCAAGTTGGCAACCAGCGCTCCGTTTGGCTCCATTTTTCGGAATTGGAACCTTGGAACCAGTCTATGTATCGGTATCAAATATCAACGCAGTCTGTTCAGCAGTTTTTGACTTTTTGTCGTTTACGGAAATGGACGACATCAAACACCGGTTGAAACCACCTCTATATCACAACTTCCAGTTGTGATAAAAATTGGTAAAATGTTGCACTAAAATTTTGGTGGGAAAAATTACAGCACCCAAAGGGTTAAACAATACTAGTTTCCTGATGGAAGTCAAGAAATAGTTCAAACATTGATATACCGGTAAAACTATGTTGACGTAGTGGAAACAACCAGCAGGTATGTACGGTATGGACACATTTGATTCATTTGTGATCAGTATGGGCTGACCTACACGTCATTGCCATTCCACACATTATTATTATGCACTTTATGACTGTTTTATGACTGAAATTATCAGTCTGAAGGTTTCATTAGCACATGTCATAGACTGTAAATCTAGCCTCTTATGTCCAATGACCAATACACTTTGACATTTCTGAAAGCCATGAAGCACACTTAAAATGCCCTCTGACCTTTCGTATTTTGTTCATGAAAGTATCCCCAACCCACGTCCACCCACCCATTATAATGAACAGGGTTGTAATTAACAATGAAACACCATGGTTTGGTACAAACCCATTGTTATCAATGGTAAATCTGGACGTGTTACAGCTGTTATAGAAGAATTTGGGGCAGACACATTATCAAGCTTAACTGTTCTACCACTAGGCTGTGGTATGTCCCCATTGTTTTTTTACGATGTTATGAAATTATAGGACAAAGGGGTGAAAGATTTAAACACTGACGGCAAAACATATCAGCAAAATGGCATAAAAGACAATTTTACAGCTGTGTGTTACACCCATTATGATTTGAAAATGAAGTTATTAGTGATAATGCGTATCTCGACTGCCAACATATCGCCTTGAGGCACTGGCTGACACCATAGGGGCTAGCATAAGTGTCCGCTCCAGAGGTGGGGCAGGGAAACGGATGTCTTGGTCTTAGCATAGGTGTGGTGTTGCTATTATTAATTTAATACGCTGGACTATGAAATTGCCAATAAAATGTATTTGTCCTGTGATTACCATATGCTTAGTTTTATCACTATGTTGCATCTATTATATGATGTGTTTGATTGTCTAATGCGCAAAAGCAAGCAAGGTTAAGGTACTAATCTGTGGACGCTGTTACCAGATTATCGCCGGATTAACTTTGACAAAGTCAACAACAAACACACCAAGGGTATACCCTTGCTGGTGTATTGGCAGAGTAAAATCAAGGCGTCACCTGTAAAATAACAGAGGCTTAAATACGCATCAGATAATGGATAAAACAGTGATAAAACTATCACAGGACAAGTAAATGGCACATAAAATCTTTACAAAACCAGCGCTAAGCTAAGATAAAGACACCTAAGGTTGGTAGTAAAATCTTTATTGGCAACATCATAGTCAAACGTGGCAGCAAGAATCCTGTATTGAGACCAAGACACCCCTTCGGGACAGACATTTTCGCTACCCCCTATGCTGACACTTGCTCAGACCTTTATGCAATTCTGGCCATACAGCATGCAACATATTACTAGCTGATATTGTCAGTTGTCTTCAACACAAACACAATCAAAATTGTGGCCAATATTCCATATCATCAATGTTATGCGTAGTTTGTCTTTACAGCAAATAACCTATGAAAATACTACTACAGGATTGTTGTACAGCTGATATCGGTTCAGTTTGTGGCATCATGGAAGAATTACTTCGCAAGTTTCCAGGGGCAACAGAAGCACGTTAATATGTTCATGTTAACTTTCTGATGGGATTTCAATGAAACAATCCATCTCTCTTCATTTATGTATCACATGCTTGTTCCATTTTGAAAATTGTGTTCAGAGGATGCAAATGAAATGAGGCAAATCTAGTAAATTTGCATGAATATATTGAAACAACACTCATTAATTTAAAACACTTTGCGCACATTTGCATGGATACTTGAGCTTCACACATTAAGGGGGCGCTGCATCCAACACAGCATATTTTGCTCAATAATCAATTTGGCAAATATTAATTCAATGTTGATTAATTTGCTAACCCAAGATTAAAATATTGGTTGGGTTCACCTTTTAGCTTGTCAAGCAGTCGAAAGTTGCGTTATATAAAAGTGTTAATTTATGCAAATTTATGCAAATCACCCAATTTCCTGGCTTCTTTTTCCTCCCAATTTCAAAATTTCCAAAGAATTTAACTCCACTCTGGCTGGGTCAAATTTTCCAACATTTTCACCTTATGTTTTATAAATGCTCCATTAAAAAAAGACTATTTTGTTTGGAAATGAAGTTCTTACATTTTGAATAAGAGGCATTTGAATTTTGCTAATCATGATTTTGATTACTTTTTTGAATGTCAGCCTTTCAACCCTTGCCAATTTTGAACGAGGATAGATAATGCCAAATAAAATAGTCATTTTTCTAGGTATACTCTTCTTTCAAATGAAATATTACATTTCAGAAAATAGTGTCAAGTTTTTGACTTAAATTAATTTTTATCATTAATACCGACATTGAGGTTTTTTACCCCAAATATACACACACTTACTCCTTTGAGTAAACTACTGCTACCATACTAAACTTAAGAGTCTCTGCTTTTTGAAACTATATAGTATAATGAGGTTTCCGTGTCATCTTTGATGAGAAATACTGCTCTGAAAAAAACTGTGATGGCAACATGCAGCTCCACCTTAATGCTCTTGTAGAGAACCTAAAGTGATGGGCAACGTCTGAAGGCAAATGGTGTGATCTTTGCTACCTGTTAGTTTCTGGGGCACAGTCAGCAAAGTGATTATTCTTTATTAGTAAAGGAAACCAATGTAGGTCAAGGTCGAGGTGCCCCAGAACAAAAAGCAGATGCTTACAAATATTCATATGTGAGGCTAAATATTTATCAAAAAGTTGAATATCAAAGCTGTTTTTTGGCGATATACAGGATTTTTTCATGTTACAACAAACAATAATACTCACCAGTTGATTCATCTTGTGAGAACATGCCGTTCACAGCACAACTGTCATTAGCATAATATTTTGTATAGCAAGTATAGGAGAGTAGCCCTAAGGACTTAAAATCATTGGAGTTCAGTCCATACTGTTCAGTTTGGACTCATGAGTTCAATATATAGAGTAAAATCAAGCAATCAGCTGTAAAATGCAAGAGGCTTATATACAAAATGATGGGGAACTATTGGTTTCATTATCAACACATTGCTTACAAAATGGAAATTTAAAAAATATATAAATAAATAAATGTAAAGCAAATATTTCCATGTTGAAAACTTGTATTTCATTTACTGGGGTTGTTCATAATTTTAACAGGTGTATCAATGAAAAGACTGAACTGTATAAGGGGATTATATAAAGCATTTATTATGTCAATGAGCAAACCTATATTTTGATTCATGATGCTTGTATAAGGATAACAACTGCACATATCTGTTCAGAATGTGCAAGTACTGACTCAAGAATATTTTACATGCAACTGAGATGCAATGGCAAAATTCTACAGCCATTCACAATGCTCACTATCATCTGAATTATGAAGGAAATACTGAGGAATCTAATGGACAAGCTTCATTTTTTGTGAATTTTAACTGAAATTTCATGAAATCCTTCGCTTGCGATGCAAAGTGTGTTAACAAGCACACTATCTGAGAATGGAAATTAAACGATAATGACTGACTTTGAATGGGGAATATTCACTGCCCTAAAAATTGTGCACTACTTGCAAATTTTCATGGAATTAAATTTCACAATTTTGACTTGTGAGGAACCATTGCTGTCATTAAAACAATGGGATGTATTGTCGTTCGACACTTTCGCTGTTTGTCGACATAAATAGCAAAGTTAAATCGCAGTGAATTTATCAATGACGTCTCAAACAACAACATATTTTAATTCAATTTTCATGAAAATGAGTGTTTTTATGGTATGTTATTTTGCTCACTAATACCACAGTGAGTAAGTCAATTTGTCATTTATCCACTGAAGTGAAACTCAAAAGGAAAACATGAGCACTTTGATGACATAACTTTTGGTACATGCATGTTTGTGGCAGATATTACAGAGTCAAAGTGCTCATCGATCAAAGTCTCAACCTTGGTGAGTGCATGCCTCTGATCAGGCTGATGATGACACGTGATTTAGACAGAGAAGAAGAAATACTTCTCCCATTCATGAAATAAAAATTCGCCTGCTTGATATCAAACTATACAGCCTCATGCAAAATGGAAAGTGATACCAATATAAAAGGGAGAATACATGTGACTGTAAACAAATGGCAATATTTTTATCATTTTGTTCTAGAACAGATTTTCTTTGTCTTTTCCATAGAGTAAGCTGGATTACAGAGTATTATTTAGCCTTTCAAACAAAACACATTGAATGTGTATAATATGAAATGTTATTGTTGAAAAATGTAAACTGGTCCAAGCTATAATTCATTTATCTACAATATCATTAGATATTCCGTGATTACAGGCTCTACAAAGACAAGTTAAACATTGGCCATTTGGACATGAGTTTGGAAGTAAATATCGGAAAATATATCAACAGTTACAGCTCAAGGAATTTTAACGACGTACTATCTGGCTTAATTATTAAATCCATTACAACCTAAGGCTTGGTAGGAGTATGGTTGCAATAGTAGGCAAAACACAATTACAGAATAAATAATTTCTTCCAGGTGACAAAAATAACCCATATGATGTCAAAAGATCTCTAGAACCTCTGTCAATATAGAAGGTGCAGCCAACTTAGGATATTTCATGCTTTTAAATCGAAAGTTTTAAACTTAAGCTGAAACTTCCCCTAGGGAAGCATTAAATCATTTTTTAAACGATAAAATGCAAAATTAAGGGATCATCATGGTTTGCTTTTTAAAGAAACAAATTATCAAAAATTTAACGATGTTTGAAATTCAAAATGGCCCTTTCCTGGTGTGTTTAATAGCTGTTGGTAAACATTAAATTTTCAATTGTCACAAAAACAAGATGTTGTAAATTTCTCCCACTCCACATGGCTACAAAAAGAGTCAATGCACACAGCAGACTGGAAAAGCATCGTAAATATTTGAGTGTCTCAAATACTGTCCCCGAGGCACATGCTACCTGATCTAACCACGATATTTTCAATCGAGATCATCTTACCTTTCGTTCTGTTTGTCCAACAACGTATACTCCTCGTTCACATTCTGGCTAAAAGCTGGGTTGCTAAACTGTGCACGTTTCCTATCTAAAAATAGACAATAAAAAAAACCCCAGTATGACAAGAAAAGTTAATATCATTCATTGTAGTTTAATATTTATGACTTTCATTGGCACCAATTAAAACCAGTATATATTTCGCTTTTTTGTTTCTCTGGTATGGTTCCACCTTTACATCTAGACAGCCCTATATGAATATCCAACTTTGCGACAGGATAAAAACTTTGATGCTCCAAACAGCTAAAGTGTTTAAACATTATGTTCAGGATGCCCTAGTGCCACAGCTTGTTATGTTATTGAAAAACATTAAACCATTTACTCACGCAAGACTTATTTCAATAATGTTGAAAAATTTAAACCATCTGTGTATCTGTAAATTCATTTCTACTTCAATGGTTTATAAGTAAACTGGATTACAGGAATTTTGTTTATTATTAATATTTCTCTCTGACTAACTGATTCTGTCAGAGGACTTGTTGTTAAACATAGCGAAAAAAAATGTATTATTTGATGGAAAAAGTGTCGACTGCATCAATGTGGCGGTACATATGCAAAAATGTGGAGGCAAGCCTCTGATGTAAAAATGTGGTGCAAGTATAGAAAACAAAAATAATGTCGTAGTGTTTAACCCTTTGAGTATAGTAATTTTTCACACCAAAATTTTTGTGCAACATTTTACCATTTTTATGAATTTTACTGTAATTTTTTTGATAATTTTGGACCAAACATACATAATATTTCACCAGTTGCAGATTTTTAACAAAATTTTGGCAAAAATCTGGGAAAAAAACTGACTGGGGTATGTTCATAAAGGGGACAAAAATTGACTTTGGCACTCAAAGGGTTAAGTGTTCACCATAAGAACATTGTGGTGAGTATCAAATACGAAGCATGGGACCCAATACCCTGGTTCAACAAAGGGTCACACGAAACATTTGCTGGCAAAACAACCGTGGCTGCAAGTAGAAATTGATAAAAATTGAGAGCATTACAAATCTTTTTCATGCACACAAATCTCTCTCTTGAATATGCTCACATTTACAGTACATAAATAAGTCATTTGTTTCCCTATGAGAACTTTTGCATCGAGAGACTTGAAAGGTTTTGTGCCTGCCCATTAAACAGCGGCAGCCCTTTTTTTTGAAATTGTAAAGTATAGCTGTACCCAAAGGCAAACAGTACACACAGTGCTTACAACAGTCTCAAGCTTGCTTGGGGAGATTTTTATCCAAGCAGTACTTGCCAGTGTTCAGTTTATATGTAGGATGATCTCTGTCCCATGACAAAACAGACAGAATCATGCTTTTGCTGCTTTTACTTCAATCTGGGACTCTGGGACGTGAAACCTACTTGCCAGGCATAGGGCACAATCATGAAATCTCATTTCTGCATCTCATTACATCAAAACTACAATCTACATGTAGCAAAATATGTTCAGAGTTAGGAATATTGGTGAATGAAAATGTAACAATTATTCTGTCAACCTGACACTCACACAAAGCCAAAACACAATGTAAATGGTTTATTTTCAGATAAAATCCACGTTTTTCCATCCTGGTGAACATGCGATATTTTTCACTTGTCATTATGAATCAAGTCTGTCTGATGCATGGTATCTTCTGTTACAATTTGCAAGGCACAGGTTAGAACACTGCTTGAAAGTCGAGACTGTATGACAGCAGAGAACAGTGCAGTGTTGGACACATTTGGCTACATTATGCAGCATTTAGAAAAAAAATAAAACTAAGACAATTTATGCAAATTTCTCATGTTTCAGGCATGCTTTATTGTACCAACTAACATGTTACAAATGGCCAATTATGATAAAGTTTAGTTTTGAACATGACGTTTCATCGGTGGTTCATCTTGGTAAAACTCAGTAAATGTACATCCAACATTAATTGAATAATTAATGACAACGTGTTAATAACTGCAGGCAAGTCTGTTTTTATCACATTTATTTTTAATTTAAAGGTTCAAGGCACTGGTGCATATTTTCAATGTTGAAGCTAGCTCTCAATTTCGTGTACCGGTACAACATTTTAAATTTAACTTTCTTGCTGCTGTTTCTGCCTTTTGATTTCTGCCAATTTTGTTCATCAGTTGATGTTTTTCCTCTCGAGCATACAGAGTATTAAAGGACAAAGTCCCTAATATTTTGATCTTTTTACATGAATTTTGTTTGATGTGAAAAGTAGTTTGTGGTATCAACTTTTTGAAACACACTGAAATACTGGTCAACTGTGCACAACCTCAACTCTGCTTACAGCCTGACAAGATTAACCCTTTGAGCGCCAAAGTCAAAATTTGAGTCTCTTTTATAAAATATACCCTAAAATTTTGATAAAACATAGGGCCAAAGTCCCTGAAGCTACTATAGACATGGATACAAAATAAGTATTTCCTGACTGTATGAAATTATCTCACTTAGGTCATCCTAGGGACATGTAAACCAAATATTAAAGCTGTCTGACCAGCGGTTTAAGCGACTCAACAGTTGACAGCGCTCTGCTGTGTTATGTAGAGAATAACCTTTTGTGACACATGTATTGATGAAGAAGGTGGATATCTTTGATAGCTCATTTCAGGATGGCCTGACCAAAAATGGAAAAAAATTCGGTAAAAATACAGATTTGCATATTTCATCAGACTATATTAGTCTATAATAGCAAATAAACGAGATTAATTACATTCTAATTAAAGTAAACAAGACTTGCTTAAATCAAGATTTACGTCATAATAAAACAGCATATCTGTCAGGTTATAAAGAATCTTGAGCTTGTTATCTTTTAATATCAGTATTTTCATCCTACTAACCAAGCACATTTTAACTTTCAAATTAACATTGTAAGTAAGTTCTGTTGAATAAGTTGAGACTGTATGTACTCAGAGAAAGCACACTGAAGAGACAAATGTTGAAACTTAAGAAGTTCAAGGTCATCAAAAGCATTATAAGGAATCATGTTACACTTTCATTGCACTGTTTACACAGATTGCATAATTGCTATAAATAGCACGAGGAATCTTACAGCCAAGCTTTACCATAAAAACCCTATCACTTTGACCACTCTTTTAATTGACCACTCTATTTTTTCCTCAAAAAGTAATCTTATTTTATCCTTACCAAGTCAACCATAAATTGAAATTAGAACTTTCTCTATCTCTATTTATTTGACCACCCTATCATGACAAACTATTATGAGCAATTTCTTTTAGATAACATAAATGGTGGTTCAGAATATATCAAAGTTGGCATTCAGAAAGTTGCCTTTACATGTTTTAATCCTCAATTCACGATGAACTGTCAAAAAAGTTGAACTTTCTGATAATTCCACACTAAAATTATTTTGGCTTTGATGATTTTCTAATTAATTCAATTATTTAACATCATATTAATTATTTTTTTCTGGGTGAATTGATAGGGTTTATACAGTACAAGAATTCCATACAATGTAAGTCAAACTTTGACCAAAAATGACAAAAAAATTCCTTAAAAATACACATTTGCATATTTCATCACAATTTGAACAAATCTAAGTTGGGTTATCCCTAGGGACCTGTATACCAAATAACAAAGTTGTCCGACCAGCGGTTATGAAGAAGAAGATTTTTTACCAAAAAAACACCTTTTTTGGCATTAATTTGCCTATTTTCAACAATATCAAAAAATTAAAAAAATTAGTTTCTCAAAATCATATTTTTCATCTACACAACAAATATCAAATCAGTAAGTACTGCGGTTCTCAAGATATTTGAGTGGACGGACGCCTCACAAACGGACATACATACATACATACATACATACATACAGACTGACGACGGACGCCGGACGGATACCCATCCCAATAGCTTCTATAGACTATAGTCTATAGTAGCTAAAAAGTGTAGCCAATGAAATGTAATGTCCATTTCGTCAAAATTATCAAAAAATAACAGAAAAATTCATAAAAATTAGCAAAAACGTTGCACTAAAATTTTGGCGGGAAAAATTGCAGCACTCAAACATTCAAAAAAATCAAGTTCTTGTACAACTCTTACCATGCATAGCTTAACGCACACTGTTACAAAAGTTTGGACCTGATGCAAGCTTTCATAATGAAAATCGTAATTTATGGTGCCTTTCATATAGATAAGGATTGCAAATTTTCCTAAAATTATGGCGATGATTATTTGTCATAGGAAAGCAAGTCCGAAAAGGAAAAATCCATTTTGTCTTCAAGTCACAAAAAAACAAGTCATCGTTGATGACACAGTCCCAACTTGTTAATGAATACTTTGATTAAAAGTCCTCAGAGAGGATAGAGTCCTCTTCATTAATTAGGTTTGTGATAAAAATACTTTGATACAGATGGTGCTCAATGGCCTAGAATGAGTTCCATGGTGATGAAAACAAAAAAATAGCGCCAATGGCACTTGATCACAACTGGCACATTGTGAAACTACTCATAATTAATGAGGTACAATATGTGGCGTCATGCGGTGTCCCATCATACCATATATGAAGGGTGTAGCACTTGTGGTTACTGAGTTATGGACAAATATGTATATTTCAGGTCAAATGTCACTGAGGTCATGTGACATTTTGTCAAAAAAATTGAATTGCTAAGTCATCCCTATATACCAAAAATCAGACCTAGCTCTATTGGCTCGCTCAAAATTAGATATGCACATAATTAATGAGGTACAATATGTGGCGTCATAAGGTGTCCCATCATACCATATATGAAGGGTGTAGCACTTGTGGTTACTGAGTTATGGACAAATATGTATATTTCAGGTCAAAGGTCACCGAGGTCACGGGAGATTTTGTCAAAATATTTGATTTAATCTGCGTGAACGGAGGGACATGACCCAATCTATAAGGCCCTGGACTTCATCCATGGGGACTAAAAACTGTGTCACTGAATCCTTTTTGCAATATGAATATAATGAGAAACTAAATTTTTATTTTACTTGGCCTTATACATGGGATTCTACAGACAGCTGACTTATACATGGTAGTCTATGGTGGTGTAAACTAAAAAGTCCTCTAACATGGCCAAATTTGATCGACGTGCATCTGTATGGGGTAAGGTACTATCCTTGTGCAAAGTTTGAAAGAAATTGACTACGGCATGTCTGAGATATCTGTGTGAACAGACGACGGATGCACACACGGACGCACGCACGCACACACGGACATGACCAAACCTATAAGTCCCCCCGGACGGTGTCCGTGGGGACTAATTAGACAGACCATGAAGTCAATGAGCAACATACAGCTGAAAGACTATTTTTCACATTGCGATTTTAAGCCCATTTTTATGAGAAAAGGGACATGTATATGGAGAAAAAAGCAGAAGACATATTTGTAAATTGTTTGTTAAGTGACAATCATATATGCATCTCTTGAAATTTTGTGGTTATAAGGTATAACAGTAGTGTAAGAATAATGAGGTTAGAATAAGTAAGTAAAGCTAAGTTGACAGTAATTAAGATTACAAAATTATACACTAAGCTGAGGAAATCTGAATGAAATAAATGTTGAAAAGTAGCAAAGTCATGGTCATCTTTTGTCTAATACCTTGTGTAAGTTCATGAACTTTACATAAATCTTGCTATAGATTTGTTGCTAATGGGCAATAACTGTGTTTCAGATCATTTGAGAGCAATCCATCCATGACAGGTTTAAATTGTAATATACTTCTATTTAAAGGAGAGAAACTTCTCAAATAATTTTTTTCCCTGTAATTTCCTGTGAGAACACATGGACATGCTTAGGACTCTATGCTAGTGCTACCTTGATAACTAACCTACAACTTGTAACGGCATTGTCTAACCTGTTCACCCCAATTTCCTGTAGACAGGTCCACACTCACCATTGATAACAATGGGTTTGGGCCATACCATGGTAGTGAAAGACTGTAACATGTGAGGTCGTGGATACTTAATCTCTGGAATGTCAAGTCTGTATACTGACTCAAGGATGTTTACATAACAAATGCTTAGGGTCATCTCAAAAGTGAGAATCTAAACTATGAAATATGGTTTTTTTTATTGCTTTTGATACCCAAAAGAGCATAGAAATCTCTTATACTTTGATTGAATCAGCCATCCTGCATATTTCTAACATTCATCAAAACCTCATTTCTGTTCAACAACTCATAAAACAGTCCACAATAGCAGGATTGGTGTACATTCCAAAACTACATATATGAAAGACCCCTAAAATCAATTAGTTAAAAAGGGGGTTAGAAATTTCCCAAAACTATATAACCTCCGCTCCGTTTGGCTCCATTTTTCGGAATCAGAACCTTGGAACCAGTCTATGTATCGTTGCCAAATATCAACGCAGTCTGTTCAGCAGTTTTTGATTTTTTGTCGTTTACGGAAGTGGACGACATCAAACACCGGTTGAAACCACCTCTATATCACAACTTCCAGTTGTGATAAAAACCAATGTAGGCCACCATCCTAAAGTTCATTAAATGAGTCAACTAGGAATTAATCAACAGGATGTTGCAAAACATTTTTGAATTCTATCCTATCACTAACAGATTATCACCGGTACCATATTTCATAAAGTTTGATGCAGTATTTACAACACTATGAGATCAACATCTGTATCAAGTTTAATCAAATTTGACGTTGTATTTGTGGATACATCACTCTAATTAGGAAAGTTCCTTACATATGCAATTACAAATTAATTAAAATGACACTGATAAATGTCTTTTTTAATGTTAAAGCAATGTGAGCTTAACATCTGTACAGTTTCATGAAATTTGATGCAGTATTTCTTGACATATCAGTCTTTAAATTACGAAACTTCAATAAGTGACATGATACTGCTACATGACGTGAAACAAATTGACGAGCATATGTATGAAATAGGTCAATGTCCTTGTACCAACTTTGAATAAAAGTGGTTAAAACATGTCTAAGTTAAGGCTCTGTACATGAAAAAATTGTAATAAAATGGCCGCCTGGTGGCCATATTGGATTGTATCACAAAACAAATTGACGTGCATATGTATGACATAGGTCAATGTCCTTGTACCAACTTTGAATAAAATTGGTTAAAACATGTCTAAGTTAAGGCTCTGTACATGAAAAAATTGTAATAAAATGGCCGCCTGGTGGCCATATTGGATTGTATCACAAAACAAATCAACATGCATATGTATGACATAGGTCAATGTCCTTGTACCAACTTTGAATATAATCGGTTGAGATATGCCTGAGTTATGGCTCTGTACATGAAAAAATCGTAACAAAATGGCTGCCTGGCGGCCATATTGGATCGTATCACAAAACAAATTGACGTGCATATGTATGACATAGGTCAATGTCCTTGTACCAACTTTGAATAAAATCACTTGATAAATGTCTGAGTTATGGCTCTGTACATGAAAAAAATCGTAACAAAATGGCACACGGCAGCCATATTGGATCGTATCACAATACAAATTGACGTGCATATCTATGAGATTGGTCAATGTCCTTGTACCAACTTTGAATAAAATTGGTTGCAACATGTCTGAGTTATGGCTCTGTACATGAAAAAATCGTAATAAATGGCTGCCTGGTGGCCATATTGGACCGTATCAAAAACAAATTGACGTGCATATGTATGACATATGAAGTAATCCTTGTACCAAGTTTGAATGATATCGCTCCAGGCAACTCTGGGATATCTGCATGAACGGACGGACGGACGCACGCACACACGGACGCACACACGCACGGACATGACCAAACCTATAAGTCCCCCCGGACGGTGCCCGTGGGGACTAAAAATCATCTGTTTGCATTCAGCAAAGGGGTAATTTTTTTACACTTTTGCAGTTATGTACCGTCATTATTTTGTACACTGAGTGACATGATACGAGTATTCCAAGTTTTCGTGATATCACAAAAATGTCAATAAGGAGCAACTTTGTCCTTTAAATGCCATATGCAAATAGTCAACTTTTGTGCTGATTCATTGACGTTTTCAAACTACAAAGAGATCATAAAATTTCATCTTTGATAACTTAGAGATACAGAGAAAACAATCCACTCACCTTGATCCGGTTTATTGTAGACAATTTTTGGCAGGGGGATCTCCATTCCGGAGTTCAGACTTTCCAGTCTGGCTGGCAAGCCACTCTGTACAGCTGCTATCAACTTCAATGCAATGTAAAACTGACTTCGTCCAAAATGTCCTATTCTTGTAGCACCACAGAGAACACTTATCTGAAATAGAGGGAAAAAATTTTACAGAATGTGACACAAATCACAGCTAAAAGAGACAAACTGAAGTACATGTAATATAATGTATAAGCCCTTTTATGCTTAGTCAGTCACTTGCTTGTAGGTTTCGGTGGGAGCCTAGCATACAACATAACCAAGGAGTGGACCCAGACTAAATTTGCATCAATTTGGCATGTCTTGGAAATGTACACAAGAATGTTGAATACTGGCTTTCCACTTGGAAAATTCAGCCACTAAAATTCAACTAAACATGTGTGTCTCTTCACTTGTCCAACGATTATGAGGTATGGTATAGACACTACTGAATTTCACCGAATTGGCAGGGTAACGGCCCCTGAATGCCAGCTTCTTGGTACTCTGAAAATCAAATACAATATCTAACAGCTTGGCAGTTCAGTGTCACAGACCAGAAGAGTCTATGCCGCTTTGTGCTATGTGTTGTTTCAGAAATTAACAGAGAAGATATTGAAGAAACATCTCCCTGGTGCAAGACAGATCATCTACATGATCTAATACACGTACTTAAAGTATGACATATCAGCATTCATTTATGCAGATTACATTCATAATTATTGTTTGAGTATGCAAATCTCAAGATAATGAGTCTATGAATGGACAAGACTGGTATTGATGTACCTTAGACCCTCCCTTTGACAGACTGTTTCA
The DNA here is from genome assembly GCF_041260155.1 of Ptychodera flava. NCBI lineage: Eukaryota > Metazoa > Hemichordata > Enteropneusta > Ptychoderidae > Ptychodera > Ptychodera flava. Next base: position 43,179,947 of record NC_091937.1, read on the forward strand.
TCTCAAAGCTACATGTACGGTAGGTTGCACTGAAGTAGACTTCACAAATGCATCATTTGTACACACTAAAATTTTCCTCTTTGCAGATTGGTGAAAATATTTTGACACTGTGAAACCCATGAGAACAATATACAAGCGTATAATCAGCAGATGGCATAAAATCTTGAAACTTGAAAGCAATGTCCTCTTTCTATATCATTTGCGTTCTTCAAATGAAAGTTATTTTCATATTTTTTCTCATTACCTAAATGCACCCACACACTGATTGATTGATTTACTGCATTTCTGCTTGGATTTTGCATTGAAATTTCTCGTCTCCATCGAAACCAATATTCTGCACTATCCTTAAAAGTAGCTGTGCTTCACTGAACCAGAGAGTTTCTCACCGAAAAATTTAAAGGTATCAACAAATCCAGACAGCACTCCAAACTCCAAACTACAGCCTTTGGTGTGATAGGAGAACATTGTGCATAATTCATACTGTGCATATAAAAATTTAAAATTTACCAGTACATAAGAGATCAGAGCATCTCTCCATGGAAACGAAAAGATGTAATCCGGGAAATAACACACATCATTGCAATATGATTGATGCAAAGTAGTACCGGGATAAGTATCAGTGTACTTCCCTAGAATTTCTGATAGCATAGTGACTAATTTGCATAATAATTGAATCATTGTTATGTTAATGATTTCTATTGTTTTACCAAAATGAAAGAGTAGCGGTCACTGTGCTTTAAATGCTCTAGGGGAAAACACTGACACAACATCAAAACTTTGATTTTTCATTGTACTAAGACATCATATAAGGCTGCACTGGAGCCCATATCAATGATTCTCCTAGCATTTAGGAAAGCTTCTTTTTTAACTTATAAGTGACTTATGTTAGATCAAAATATAGATACAAGAGGTCTACAGAATATCTTAGTATTGTTATTTGTACCTTGGATTGGTGCCAAGAGATTTGAGACGTGTGACCAAGCAGTGAACCAGCACTTTCCAGATTTATTTTTGTACTATGACCTTAAGTTAAGAACATTAGTTTCTAAAGCAATTGAAACTTGTAGCAGAGAGTCAGTTTTGCTTTGTTTTTCAAAGACATAGGTTCTCAGTGTTTTCAACAGCTTCGAAAAACAGAGGGGTGACAATTTACATAACAATACATAATTTGCATATTCTTTTATTATGAAAATGTATTCTTTTGTACAGTTATTACCATTAATAATAATAATGGTTTATTTCCTTTATGAAAATGTGTGAAAAAGCACACTCACAAAGACAGTTACATGGAGAAAGTGTAGATATGTGTAGGAAAAAAGAGAGTGAAAAATAGTTGTCTTGCAACTAATCAGGTCACTCCCGAATACCTGGTAATTTGACACATTCACTGTATGGGCTGGAATTTATCAATGAATTACATGGAAAATGCGGATCAAAAATTTGCAGCAGTAACTATGGAGGCGTGAAAGCTCCAGGAAGACAAAAAAGATACACAGCATAAACTTGATAAAAGAAACCGTTTCCAAGTTTCAAATTCACACAAAGGGAATTTTAGGAAAATAAAAACCAAGGATTAATGTACATCAATGACCAGTGAGACTATTCTGAAGATAATTTTTGTATTCCACTTTAAAGCGATATCTATTGTGTATTTCTCTTATTTCAATGGGTATAGCATTCCAGACTTTCGTTGCAGCATATTTTACAGTAAATTCACCTGCCTTATGTCTAATTTTTGGTATGGCTAGATCGTTACGAACACTTTGTCTTGTACTATATCTATGTTGAATCGGGACAAAAAAGTCTTTAAAAGTATCTGGTAGTCTGTGGTTTAAAACATCATGTACAAAAATTGCAAGCTGTAGTTTATGTTGCTTGAAAACATCTAAAATACCAAGTTTCTTAAAAAGTGGGGACGAGTTTGCGTTATAATTGAAGGTCATTATACGGACCATCTTTTTCTGAACCAGGAAAATATCATTCAAATAAGTAGGATAAGTATTTCTCCACACTTCAAGGCCATACATTATGTGGGGTAAAACAAAGGAATTGTATAACAATACAAGTGTAAATAGCGGTACTACATGACGTAATTTCAGGAACACACCTGTTAACTTACTGATTTTCATTCTTACTTGTACAATGTGATGTTTCCATGATAAATTACTGTCTATAGTTACCCCTACAAAAGATGCACTGTCTACTCTTTCTAAAATTTCATTTTTCATTCTTAGTGAACCTTCACATATACAATCTTTTCTATTACTTTTTATAATTGCATATTTAGTCTTTTTAGAGTTTATAGTAGCCTGTTAGCATCGCACCAATCAGTCACAGCAGATAAATTGTTAGTAACCACATTCAAATCAAGTTTACAGGATTTTTGTATGATGTGAAAAAGATTTGAATCATCGGCGTACAGTCTAAAATCAAGAACATCAGATGAACAAGGAAAATCATTAATATAAATAAGAAATAAAGTAGGCCCTAGGATCGATCCTTGGGGAACGCCACAAGAAATATGTTTTTTACGAGAATGTACGCCATCGATGCTGACAAACTGACTTCTGGAGGACAAGTAATTTTGTATCCATCGCAAAGGTAAGCCTCTGACACCATAGTACTCTAACTTAGACAGCAAAATATCATGATTTATGGTGTCAAAGGCTTTTGAAAAGTCTATAAAAATACCAGTTGTAATATTACCTTTGTCGATTTCTTCCAAAAGATGTTGAGACAAGTTAACTAACGATAATTTTGTGCTGTAATTTTTCCGAAAACCATATTGGTGTTCATATAAAACGTTATTCTGATCAAAAAGTAAAGCATCTGTTTGTTAACAATTTTTTCAAAAATTTTGCTGAACACTGGTAATATTGAATAGGTTGCTTCATAAACGGGGGGTGATTCACCCCTAAAAATCCCTATGTGGAGAGCCCTGCTTCTTTCTGACATAAGATTCGAATTGACCGTAAGCAAAACATGTAGTTGTATTTTCTTGTCCAAAATAACATGTCCTGTTTACTTTTACAAAGGCAACACTCAAGATGTAAAGATAACCATGATTGAATTATGAAATCTGACCAATACTTTTGATTAACTTGTACACTGACAACTGCATTATCTATTGTGTAAAATAATATAGCAACTCTATGACCATGATAAAAAGCATACTTTTTAGGCACAGCATCAGCTACCTCAACCCCTGGACATTAATCACATTAATTACTAGGACATAGCCCACTAAACATTGGGCTTGGGTTTAAGAATAGGAATATGGTTCAGTGTTTGATGGTTTAATACTCTTGATATTTATCACCGGAACATATCCCATCAACCATTGGGCTTGGGATAAGGATACTGTAGGAATAGGGTTAAGTGTTTGATGGGTTAATACCCCAGACATTTATCACTAGGACATATCCAATCATCCATTGGGCTTGGGATAAGGAAAGGAATAGGGTTCAGTGTTTGGTGGGCCAATACCCCAGACATTTATCACCGGGACATATCCCATCATTCATTGGGCTCGAGATAAGGAAAGGAATAGGGTAAAGTGTTTGATGGCTTAATATCCTGGATATTTATCACTGGGACATATCCCATTAACAATTGGGCCTGGGTTTAGGATAGGAATAGGGTTAAGTGTTTGATGGGTTGATACCCTGGACATATATTACAGGGACATATCCCATCAACCATTTGGTTTGTGATAAGGATAGGAATAGGGTAAAGTCTTTGATTGGCTAATACCCAGTGGGTACTTGTCCTAGAACCCTTTTTACGTCGCTCAGCAACAGCTAAATTTTATATGATATATTGTTTTATCAATATATTACAGTTGGTCCCAAAATACATTTTAGAATAAATGCAGTATTGTTGTTTCTAACATAAATGCTTAGGGGTTTCTTTAATGTTTAATGAAATCTTCCATAAGAGTCAACAGAATTTCAAGTTTTTGTAAAAATTGTTCAGAAAATAGCAAAAGCAGAACACTGGCTTTCTCATTTCTACAACAGAAATTTCTTTTTGACCATAGTTACATGTACCTGTATACTGAACATGCCAAAGAATGGCAGAAAAATCTCACAAGGTGGAAGGAAAAAAAAAGTAAAACATGCATTGCTCCTTCTGAAATGATACTTATACTTGTATATGCACATCATCTCATCGATAGGACAGGCAATCACGATAAAAATAACCTATAAATAGTTCAAGTTCCACACCTGAATGAGCAGGTGATATAACAGCTTGGTTTAATGGATACACATTTCTGTATCAAAGTGCCTGTTTACGTACCAAACGGCATACTGTGGCAGGGAATATTTTTCTAACTCTTAAATTTCAATTGGCATTAAATTTGACATTTAGTGATGTTTAACCTTCATATTATTCAAGCATTTTTGTTGGAGCTTTTCAAGGGAATTACATTTACAAAGATTATCCAATTCCAGGAAAAGTAAAACTGTTTAGAGTTGAGTCAGCAGTACCAAGCATCACACTACCATTACGTGTATGTCCTTGGTTGAACCAATTTACCTATGTACCCAAACCTTAGCAAAAACACTGATGAGTTACCGCAGTGTTTTAAGAAATGAATGGATATTATCATTCCATAACATCCAACCAGGTTTTATACATTTCCCAGTAATGGTATAAATTACCAACTAAAGACTTCCATAGGAAAGTACATGCATAGAGTGATCAACAGTCACTTGTGTCTATTTTGTTTGTTCAGAAAATTCTGATTTGGTCACCATATGAGTATGTACCCTACCTGTATGATGAGTGTGTGCTGGATGTGACAAATGGCTACATGTAAGTATGAGCTAAAGGCACAAGGGACTGCTGTACCATACCTATACTCTCTAACAGCCCCTTGCTGGCTACACACTGTGGCTGGTGTTGCCATCCTAGCTCAGAGAGCTAGCTTCACCAGCATTGCTGAGCAGGCCATGCCGTCTTGTGCTGAACCATGGCACACTAGTGTATAGCCAGCGAGGGGCTGTTAGAACACCTATATTATACCCTGTTGTGCCTTCATACACCCATATAGAAAACCTAGTACTCACTCTGAAAGCCAAGTCATAAGACCACACTGGCATAAGTAACTGCCAAAAGCTTAACAGATGTGCTGTATATAGTATTATGGTCATCATTTCAGTACATATGGGTACAGCCTGTTTTTTTTTCAAATTTGAAAATGACACACATTGCATTGTTGAAAAGCACTGGCCTCTACACTGTAACAGCTGATGGCATGATCATCTGCAGAGCATCATGGAATGGGAATAAAGCTCTGGTTAATGAGGTTGGTGATCCATCATGGAAATCTTAAATACCTACCCTTTGCTTGCAAAATAATTGTATCAATCAGTCCACTGTGGAATTGCAATATCAGGAAACTCATTCCCATCGTGATGTTACTGGAATGATGTATTTTTACAGGGATTCTATCTACACTGGGGCCTAAGTCTCAAGATCTACACTCACCCTGTGGGGAATGTGCAAGCCAAGTTGCCTATGCTGGGGAGCCTGGCGGGTCACCACTTACAAGCACAACATGGCAAAGGAGAAACATTCCGCATTGTCAGAGTCAAAACATCAGTGGAAACTCAACCTTCGCAAGTTTCAATCTGGTGCTGAAATTTAAACCAGTCACTGCACTGCAACACCATCACTGTGGGATTATTTCGGAGGTCAAAGGTTATCTCCAAAGAAAGTCAGCTATATGCAAGATGTACTGTGAGACAGTTGACTATCAAGCTGCATCAAATGTGGTCAGTTTTGTTTCCCTCAATGACACATTGGATTTTCTTGAGCTATTACCTATGTCTGCACTTGCAGCAATATTTTTAGAAATATAAGTTTTTGTAAAGCTGGGTTACCATTGGTTCTAAAATTATAAGAATACATTTACACGCACAACTTAGCGACTGTTGAATCAGAAAGACTAGATGTCAAAGACATGATTCACAGGACAAAGTTTGAGACATACAGGCAACGTCATTGACCTTTTGACTACTGGTAGTATCAATGTACATGTGAGTTCTACCTGCAAGTTGGACTTGTATGGAGAAGTAATGTTGTCACTGAAAAATGCAAATAAGTTAGTCATTGTAAATATTATGTATCTAAGCTGCTACATACACAATCCAGTATGTTTGCATAATCATCCCATTTCCATACACACATATGATGCATTACTGACAAATTTCAATGTTTCTATGGCTTTTGGGGTGACAGCATTTAACCTTTGACCTCTGTATGATGCTTGTGATTCTTCTCCAGTAAATGTTGGTGTGATAGTCAGTATCAGTAACCCCAACATGACCTTACATCCTGGTACTTTTGGGGGATACATGTATGTTGTATTCAAGTTTCTACACTTTACTTGATGATAAATGTAAAGGTGAAAACTACAAAATTCTGCTGAAAGCCAGTTGCAGCGAACAATTTAATACATAATTCAAATGAATATGGTAAATTAAAGTTCACATGGTGGGCAGTTACTCTCAGTGTATTCAAATTGAATTTAAGAATTACATCCAATACCCATGAAAATGTTAGGATGTTAAGTTAAGAAGTGGACGTGACAGGGCATACTGTGTTAATTTTGGATGATTGCCACCAAACAGCACTGCAATTAAAATTTAAATTATCACGCCTGAAGTATTTCAGGCAGCGTGACATAAATAGCATATGATTAATCAATGAAATATTTTATAGTGCAATGGAAATTGCACTGATGGTAACTAACTTTAACGGTCTCTTCTTTCATGGAACATGGAACCCAGATGCTCAAAAATGTCTAAAAAGTTTACAATGACTAGGAGCTAATTGTGGGTGTTACTATTATCAATTGCTGTTGCTCCAATAAATCTCACTGTGCTTTGCCAGTTTACATTATTAAAATCTATCTTTGGTAAATTCTCCGCCTTCATTTACAATCTTCCTGATTAATAAATGTGACGCTTTGAGCATTCAATTTCCACCACGCTGCCACTGTCATCCATCAAGTGGGTTTGGACTGGTAAACAAGGTTGTGACTGCAGAGGAAAATATTGCAGAAATCACTGAATCATCGTATTTTGTAACAAACTGCACCCTTTGATAAATAATTTCGATATGAAGATGAATGTTGTAAAAGTGAATGGCAAATTGTTCAATGTCGCTCCAGGCTTTCAGCTGGGGTCAGAGGTCACAGCTGTTGGAACTGCAATATTATATGTGTGTTTTGGTTTAATGTGTTTGGACCTAACAGTAGCCCGGCATCCATTCATCTGTTTTGAACTCAGAAACTATTCCATAGCCTAATGAAATATGAGGGGAAAAATGGTATATTTGCACAAGAAGACTGATGGCCATGCCATGGTGACACATTGATGCACTGTGTTCTTCAGGATATCATGCATAGATTTCAACCTCTTGCTGATTCATGATTATAAGTTTACAGTGAGACTTTGTTAGCTTTCATTAACAGTACACACAATTATGGCACAAGTTTTTTTTTCACCAGAAGTTCAAATTTTGAAAACTGGTTGCTAACTTTGAGATCTTGGTTAATAGTGGTTTACACTGTCCAAAATTTATAATCTTGATAATACGGTAGACTGAAATGATAAAATGTTGAACATGACTGATCATAACAACGAGCCTAAAAGTATTGCATGCCATACAGTATATGTGCAATACAGTCTAAGCACACAGGGACAATAAACGCAAATCCAATGCCAGAAGCATGGTCAAAACAAATAATTATTGACTCTGTTGAATGCTCAAATTAAACATTTTGTTTTGTTTGAAGGAACAATGGCCTCACTGTTGGATCTTGTCAAGGACACACAACACACATTTAAACAAATATTTGATTTGGCTTTGATTGAAATATACAAAGTAAATACTCAATGCCATGACTGCCAGTGTTTGAACTGTTGAAAATGACAGTGATATTTTCCACAGGTCACTTTCCTGAATAAAATGACAACAACAATAAAACTGAAAATGTAATGGCTGCTGCATGGACTACAGATGAGACGCAAGACACAAAAACATGTCACTGACAGACAAATGAACTGAAAACAAAAATAATTCCCTGCACTTGTCAGAGGAACCATTTGGGTCAAGTGAACCTACTGGTATTTAGACAACTGACAAATATTAATACTGAATCTACGGGTTCATGTTGTGATCAGTTCTTAGTTCGGTGCCTCTAAGGCCACTCAGGTTACTCTTAGTATCAAAGCTGCTGTACCTTGTGCACCCAATTGTTTTCACAAGCTTTGCCTTTCACCCAGGGCTTGCAAACCAGTTCAGAGAAAATCATTAGTGTTGTCTTTGCTTTATTTTGATTATCATATAAGAACTTATGCCCCAACCCAACCCCGACTGGCTGCCCCATGCTCTATGATATGTACATGTAGTTTCACTGTGGCCAAAATAAACCAAATACCAACCAAGGCTGACCACAAGTGATCATAACCTTTCAAGTTCCAGCAGGAAGCATAGTCCTTTTTAATATACATCTGACACAACCAGTGCACAGGCCCACGGAACATTTCGTAGATCGTCGTCGGATGGGAAGTGACTGACACTGTGAGGCCGAAGGCCGAACCTCGGTACTGTATTATACAGTACCGAGGTTCGGCCTTCGGCCTCACAGTGTCAGTCACTTCCCATCCGACGACGATCTACGAAACGTTCCGTGGGCCTGTGAACCAGTGCTATATTTCACACAAACTTTTATCAAAATTACTCAAAACATGACCTGATGATAATCAGAGTATCTATTCTTGTTTTTAAATGTCACATCAGTCGTGATTGAATCTTAACCTTTCAGGAGAGCATTCAGACGTAAAGGCTGAACTCTGCACTTTAGACAGTGTCTTTTTTAAAAAGAGAAAGTCCAACTCGAAGAGACAGCCATCACAGAATCTCTACCGTACAATGAGGAAGATAGCTTTACCAAACAAATATGAAAGAGTGACGAGATGCAAGTTTTCATGGCATTATCAAATTACGTATATAATAATTTACAAAGGTTATGAAAGTGAAATACAAGCCTTCCTCACATAACCTTGATGAGAGTAATCTCAAAATACATTATGTATCTATTGATTGCTAGTGTACATTACACGGACTAGGTCTGCCATGTCACATGTATTATTCAATTACAAAGGACTCAGGATTACGTTCCACCATACAATCTTCTTCAAACTGTCCACGTATTATTTTTTTCCACTGATGATGTCTGCGAGCAGAAGTTTTCCAAGTAAACAGTCATGTTGAAAGATAGTCTTCTGCAGATGAGGTCTTGCAGTTAATTTGCATGTGTTCCATCAAAGAAATCAGGTTTCAGGTTCAGGTACATACAGCATTTATAGTTCTCACTTAAATCAGTCTTCTACATGCAAAAATTATAATTACAGTAATTTTACTTTTTGAAAATTCCTTAAAATATTTATGACCACATAAAAGTATAGATCTTCAAAAAATCTGTGTTGCAACGAAGTGTCTAAGGAGTGTCATTTAACAATCTTTATTATTGGTCTGTCAAAAAAGTAGGGTATAAATAAAAAAATATAATCACAGTTCTAGAGTAAATCCAGAAAAATTGGATTCACTTCATTTCACCATTTAAGCTGAATCTGGCTTTTAAATTGTATCTCTTTCAAAGTTAATTATTAATTAAAGGGACAACAAGCTTTGGCTTTTGATGACAAGTAATATCTTAATTATTTTTGTAAGAAAATAAACATTTCCTCCTTCTACTCCTAACGTACGTTGAAATACTAGGTCTTAGATTTGCAGACAGAGTGTATTTTTCACACTATGCAATATTCTTCTTCACAAACGAACATGAATTCAGTTGTCTGCAATAAAATAAGGCATCACACACCCTCATGTAGACTGTAATGACAAGATAAACACTACAGATTTCAACTTGAGTTTTGGAGTCGAACCAAAATACTGTATTTTACACACACACACACACACAAAATACTTGTTTTTACAGCTAATGGAGCTTTGATTATTCTGAACATTTGTGAAGCCAATTTAAGATCTTACTGACATAAAACAGAGACTTGCAATATTGCTGTGTACATTTTCAACGGAAAGAGATCCCACCTAAATTTGTTCTGTACTCAGCCATTGATTTTATTTTCATACCCTACGTGATGTTAAACTTAATCAGAATCCTCTTATACTCTCAAGTTGAACTAACCATTCCCTGCTTACTCTCACCAAGGAACCTACTGTACTTGCTTCAAAACAATATCAATAATATAATAATATTTTCATAAATAAAACGCCCCCTGATATCTCAAGTGGATATTCTTACAATCAACCTAGGAATTTCAAACACTAACATAACTCACCAATGATAAAAATCTTTGATAAGTGATGATGCCCTCATGAGCAAAATTCAAATCTCATAAAAAAAACCCCAAATAAATGAATTTATCAAACACCCGGAAAGGTCATGCCACAGGAGACATGCATAGCATGATTTTTCCATTGAGTTGTATGAGGGGTCATTGAGGTCATACCATTTGGATCTTATCAGTTGTTAACTACATTTGCTTTGTAGTATGCTATATTCAAAGTTATGAATGGTGACATACAAATACCATTAATACTGAATGGGTTGTCACGCACCAGCATGAGGCCATCCTACATAATACATATTTTCAATTTTTTTTTTCTGATCATTCGGGCATTCAAATCCAAAGTTTGTGATATTCTTCACTATCTCTATGTATCAGACAATCCTTACTGTAGTAGTGCTTACGCTATGATAGTTTAACTATTGTGAGGATAAATTTGAATATTATTATCCCAAATCCCTCCTCAATTCGCCTAAATTTAAATATTCCATTTCCTAACCCACCAATTCTTCTCTCTGGCCTGGTTGGACCTATGAGGTACCTTGATTACACCTGAATAGGGAAAATGGTACTTTACACAGAATCTTGATTTCTAGCTCATTGGCATTATGGAACAGAGAACGATGGATGATGTAAATTGACTGAGGAAAAACATTATTTCTAAATTAGTTGTCTTAATTACACAATTACTAAAATGCTTTCACATGCCTGTGCCTTTGATGCAAATGCTTCTATGGAAAATGTTGCTTCGGTGACCATATTCTGCTAAATATTTTTCACAAATTCATGGTCAAAAATGAATTAAAACATTTGAGAGCTCTATTTTTAGATTCAAATTCAAAAAATCAGCTATAAAATTATTTGACTGTTTCATCACATTTTCCTGTATTAACCTGTTCACCCCAAATTCTCTGTAAACAGGTCCATAATCACCCCTGATAAAGATGGGTTTGGGCCAAACTATAGTGGTAAAAGGGTAAAAGATAAACAATAGGAGATGTACCGAAGTCCGCTGGTAAAAAATCCAAAGTTAGAAAGAGATTTGAAGCAAAACACTATGAATACAATTTTTGGTGATGGAGACTTTGCTCATTCTCAGACTGAGTTAAAGTATTTGCAAGGCAGAATCCCTGTATCTTGATTCTGCTTGTCAACATGCTTATTTTTATCAATAAATGCAGACTCAGTGGACACTCAGTATGACAGTTCAGATAATGTGAAAAGTTGACAAGTGCTGTTGCTCATTGGTCTTTGAGTGAAAAATGGGAAAAGGACGTTTTATGATCAGGATACACACAGGAAGTGAAACCACTGCCATATCACATGTATTTTCATAGTGAGATTAACCCTTGAACCCGGCTCGGACAGAAATGTCCGATGACGTCATGGAGTACCAGGGGGTCAGGGTGCAAAGGGTTAAGAGGATTGAAAACTGTTTCCCCAACTATTAACTGTCGACTCAAGAATACAGTCCATCTATGAGCAATAAGAGAAATTCAATCAGGGAAATTTAATGACCTTTATATGTTTATAGTGTTCAGCAAACTGACAAAAAGCTTGCCAGGTTAACCAAACTTCAATAACAATGTCAAAAGAAAGGTTCAGCATTTTAGAAGTCTCGGTTTAGATTAATAAGAGATCACTGAGGAAAGGCAGACGACTGACTGTACCCTTATCCTGCCAAGGTCACATGTCACCATCAGGTCAAGTTGTCTGAACCAGTGAAACATACCAAGTCCCATATGTTCCTTTTAACAAAAAATTGAATATTTGATATTTACATAAGCATGATTTCTACCAACCATACATGCTATACCAAGACAAGTACAGTGTAGGTGAAAACACATGTAGATTTGGTTCAATACCACTTTTCAATGACCTGGCAGATGGGGAAGTGATTGTGATACTGTCTAGCAGGATTAGGGTTCAACACCGAATTTCATCCCCTTTTCCCTGAAAACATGTATGTCAAGTCTTCCAAATATTCATGTAAGGGTTTGCAAAAGTTTTCTAGATAATAGAGCTGACATATTTATCATTAGGTGAAGTCTCAGACCAACTTTAATGGCTAAAACTGTAAAGTATCTGGACTTTAGACACTAATGGCCATCCTTCTACTATACTGGGGAGTTGTACAGAAAGAAATCATAGAACAGGGTATAGAAACATTGAAGGAACTTCATGTGTTTATAAAACAGTAAGCTGACTTCTCAATTGAAAAGGGATCAATGGTGTTGCACTTAATATGATTTGATAGAGTAGAAACCAAATGCAAAAATAATATTTTTTCATAAGTACATGTAGAGCGCTGATACACTCATTATTTTCAAAAAAGGGGATCTATATAGTAGACTGAAGTTGGAAGAGAGCTGTGTCCTCTGATGGCCTTTACTCCACAGCAATGTACCTGTGGTAAGTGTACGTTGATTGACATTGACCTCAATTGGGGTAATCCACTACCCAATGTGCCTTGTTGACCTCAAACAGCTTGGGTAAACAGTTCAAACTGTGTAACAACAATGTCGGTTGTAAATATGGAATTCTCACCATATGTGGGAATATTTTAGCTTCTTTGTCTTCTGGTAGGGTACTAGTCAGTACCCCTGATTGGCAATGCATACCGTGATCACATGAACACCGTCACTGCCATTGTAAGGATGTGTATAAACATAGTTCCTGTAACTTGCCTGTAGCAATGGTGATAAATAATCCAGTAGTAAACTGTGAAACTTTCATTAACATATTTATGTGCCTGGCAGAAGGGAAAAACAAGAATTATGCAGGACACGGCTGAGATATTTCAATCTAGCGCTCTTCAAATACAATGTCATGTTAATAACAAGAGCGGAGTTCTTCCCAGTCAAAAGTATCAGTACAGTTCTCAAAATATCCACAAGTCTGAGTTAAAAAAAAAATGCTTCATAAACATGTTGCGTGCACATCAACATGTACATTCAGATGAGAATACTGGGTCATTCAATCCACATAAACATTTGTTAGAACTCATATAAATTATAACTTACCAAAATTTAAACAGAATTTGTCTGATCTCAGAATGGTCTCAATGACTAGATACCTGGACGTTTTACCACCATTGTGACTTAGCCATATCCCACCCATCAGTTGGGGCAACAGTTACTGAGTTAGGGATAAGTTTAGAGTGTCTAGTATGTGGATGTCCACAGTAAACCAATCAGTCAAGGCTACGGTTAGGGATAGGGTTAGAGTAAGGTGTCCAGAGGGTGAATGTCCAGGGTTACTACAATAGTCAGGGATGGGGTGAGGCATAGGGTTATGGTATGTATCTACTCTATCTAGTTGGTAAAATGTCCATGGTTAACCCATCAGGCAGAGCTAGGGTGAAGGTATAGGGTTAGGGTATGTATCTAGTGGGTAAATGTCAAGGTTCACCTTTCAATTGGAGACGGGGCTGGGGTGAGGGATAGGCGTAGGGAAAGCATCCAGTGGGTAGATGTCTAGGGTTAGCCCATCAGCCAGGGCTAGGATTAGGGACAAGGTTAGGTTAAGTTTCCAGTGGGTAAATGTCCAGGGTTATCCCATCAGTCGAGGCTAGGGTTAGGATAGGGTTAGAGTCAGTGAATGGGTAATGTCCTGGGAAACTGTCCCAGAACTTCCATCACTCTACAGACATATTTCAAAACCTTATTGAGATATAAGACTACATTAATAAGAGGATAATTTTTTGTAAACCTTGCAAATAATTGCTCACTCGTGACTTTACTTTTCAGTTATCATGTGACTTTACTTTTCAGTTATCATGGCTACGATAGACTCTGATTTATACACTTATCAAATCTAAAGCCACTGTAATTTATGACAAGCCACACCGCGTAACAGGCAGTGGGGCACACACTGTGTGATAGGAAACCCTGTACACATTCATTTATTACATGCCTCGTATATCGAACGTCGCGCGCTCCATAGGATTCAATGGTAACTCGTCGATGACGTCGCAGGTCGCATAGTCATCATTGGACTGAAAGTGAACGGAACTATTTTCAACTTGACAATTTTTTTATGTAAATTGTCGAAATTTCATGTTTTGCACAGGAAATCCGGTTGTGGAATTTTTTACAGAAAAAAAATTGATAAACCGCATAACAGTAGTTTAAATATATCATTGCGCCGTTCGATGATGAAAATCATTCTATTGTTAACGGATTTTCGTCTAAGATGGAAATAAGGCATTGGATTATCATTTGCCAATAAATCTAAATATTTTAAGTGAAAACTGTGTAAGAGAGGCATGTAATAAAAATATTATAGCCCAAACATGGGACTATGTGCCCCGGGGCAGGAGACCATTTGCCCTCCTTACGTCGGGCAAATGGTCACCTGCCCTCGGGCACATAGTCTCATATTTGGGCTGTAATATATATCATATTACCATGCCCTGCCCGTCGCATTTCGATTGGTCAAGCTGAACCACGTGACTGACCACAAATACACAGTAATGGTTTGTTTACATGCCCATGAATATGAATAATAAGATTAACAACTCAAAGTATCGTAACTTTACAGCTGAAACGTAAATCATAATCGATCACAAAATAAAATGGAGCACTTGTATGTCAAGTTGAGATACTTTTTTCTGAACATATCTACGGATTTGCCAATTTTTTACAGCGCGTGTGACAGTGCGTCGCGTATTGCTCAGTTTCTGGGGACCAGTTGTCGTTCGCTCCTGAAATTTTTGGAAATTTTGACAGTTTTCTTGGGTTCGCTGATAATATAATGGAAAGAACAGACTCCGCTCTGACCATTTACGTTTATTTGTGGGCGCGGGCTCGAGCAAAGCCAAAATAACGGGCTCGGCAAGCCCCGCCCGTTAATTTTTGGCTTTCCTCTCGCCCTTGCCCACAAATAAACGTTAATGGTCAGCGCATCGCCCGTTATTTCTATAGTACATCATGCATAGTGCTGTCAACGAAAAATTAAAATATTGCAATTTAGTAATTTTCATTGCTGACTGTTCAGGGTACATTTAAGATAACACACAAAATTACAATACTAGTATTTCTGCCACAAATACTGTCTACCATACATACTACCTTGACACTCACTCGACAGCCCATCGTGTCGTTTTACCTTTCATATCACAAGCATGGGATGTGCATATACCATTACAAACTGGCAGTACAATTTCTTGTTACTTTTCAAATGCACTCCCTATTTTGCCAGCTTGCAACTCCTAAATACTCCACATAGAAGTCCAGCAAAAAGAAGCTACAATCTTCATCCCTCATAATCTATAGCCTGGCCTTGTGCAATTGTTTTACATTTGTAACTCTTAAAGGAGCACATTATTTACATCAATCACAGAAAGATTTAGAAACTGCCTTATATCATGGAGGTAGGAAGGTTCCTTCCTACCACAAAGCTTATATGTTTGTGGTACATAAAATCACTACTGCCACCCTTTAACAACAAGCCACAGAACCATTATACCTTGAACACATTAGCGATTCATGCAAATCATGGTGTGAGAATAGATACTTTTATCATGATCTCTATCAGACTCATCTGAGAATTACACGGTCATTAAAAACACTAATCACGCCTAACTGGTCAGAGGCTGATGTGAATAATTGATTAGACACATAAACACTGCACAACTGATTCTGTTAGATTGGGGAAATTGTCACACAAAGTTGGTCTGTTCGGGTACACCCTGCCTTGAGCCATGGATCTTCTCATACTTGGCTTTGGGACTGTCAATCCAAGGACAGAGCACTCCGATCTAAGTGCTAATGCCTCGTGTAATCGGGCCAAGCCCCCCTTGTAACAGTAAACATTACAATGTACTGTAGCAGTGGAAGATAACTACAATAGCAAGCCTTTGTTAATTAGGGTGGTGATAATGAAACAGTTCTCGAGATAAATACGATAACAACACCTAAACTGTTACATGATATTATCACATAAACCGTTAAAATATAAACGGGCAATATGACATAGCAGCCGCAATCTTGAGGAATATCTAGGTCACACCTGACTTATGTTGGGTTGGGTGCAATATGGGGGCGGGCTCTTTCAACGGCGGCCGACGTGTAGTGCGTGCATTGTTTATCTGAAATGAACGGTGGCTTTTTGCGAGATGAACATATCAATTAGAGTATTTTAAGGCACAAATGACATTCTCACCTGTTGAAGCGTTTCTCGAGAAAGTTGTGAGGTCACAAATAAATCGATCGCACGGGCCGGGGCAACTCTACCAGTGCTCTCGACATCACATGAGTTGAACCACTCGGAGAAGAGTTGCTGTTCGGCTGGACTGAGTTTCAGCCCTTCCATGGCGAAAACGGCGGCTAGAAAACTTTGAAAGAGCTCAGACTAACAGGTTGCGGGCTGGAATGCAAGTTCGGGCATTTTAAAGAGAGAAAGTCAAGATAAACGTTATTTCTTTCACCAATGCGCTGGAATCGCTCCTCGCACGAAGTACATGACCGCCGCCATATTGGATTATACATGACGTCACATATTTCCATATCCCGGATATAGAAATTTCCATCGTGTCAAATCGGATTATTTTGCAGGAGACCGACTCTCCTGGCGTTGCTTTATGCGAAGAATATTTGGCAATTTCAACGCAGACTTTAACTTTTGTACATTCATCTCATGAACATACCTAAAAAGTGAATGTTTGTATATTCAACAAGATGCTTCGCAGAACCCTACTGAAAGAAATAAGGCTTAGGCCTACTTCCCGATTTGTGTAGCCTGAGAGCTTACTGCGCTACCAAAATGATTGAGAAGCGAAGCGTCAGATCCAAAATTGCTGAAGTGCCTTGACATGGTGGGTTAAAAGGTGAAATTTGTCACCAATATCGATATCAAAAAAGAAAACCGTTTTACAAAATTAGCTTGGAGACCATGACATGATTAGGCCTAAGTCATTTATGATTTTGTGTATTTTATTTAAATTCACAGAAATAGTTGAGAACTTTGGAATTTTCTCTCAATTCCCTTCCACTACACTAAATCATACTAAAATGTCACCTTATTTCCATTCATTCATTCTGCATCAATTTTGTGAAAAGCATACCAAGCAATGATGTTTATTCAATATTTATTTCTAGGCACCCTCAAGTAGATGCCAAACTTATTTCACAATATTTGTACACTTGGTATTTCTGGATACACTGGTATATAATTATTGATACTAGTATAGTAAGTGTGAGTACGATTGCTAAAGGAAAGAGTCTAGTGTTGAATTTACGACCTGAAATGATACCGACGTGCTGAAAATTATAACTAAGCTTATCGACAAACGACAGTACAATGGTCTATCGTGGGTGTCAGAACTTTCCCTCATTCAATCTTTGCTTCATCATATTGTTTTTTGTGAGTCGTAATTTATGCATTTAATCAGTTGGAAAAGGATCAATTCATTAAAACCTAAGTTAATGATTTTGCAATATATATTTGTCAATGTGTCCTATCATAAAAACTGATGGTAACAAAATCTCCATGTATACTCAGTTTAGTGATCCGACCTAAGCTTACCCATTTTCCAAATTCATTATCCCGAAACTTCACTCGTTTTATAGGTTTTAATTTTACATAAAACTTACCGTTTTTGTGAGATTTATGCATTAAAAAAGTGGGACTGTATATTTTAGTTTTCTGAGATATCCTGATATTCATAAACTCAGCTGAAAATAGAGGCAATAAACCGATGAATTGATTTCATCGAACTTGATAGCCTACCACTCGTAAGTGTTCCTGTTGTTATAAAATAGACGCATGTTTCTTGAGATCAAAGTGTCAGTAAAGTGTTGTATCTTAACTATTTTGGAACATTTTTGAATACATGCAATTACCATCCTCCACGTCATCGTTCGAAAGCAGTTTGGCAGATATGGATGCAAATATCGGACTAGGCCTCACAAGGCTCTCAGCCTTCGATTGACTTTTCAGCCAGGCAACACGGCGCTGCGAGCACCTCTGACGAATATGGGCCGGGTGGTCTATGCTGATTTCCTTCATCTCCAGTGGGGACAAACATGGCCATGGTACAATGCAATGCTGTACGATAAGCACTGTGTGAACTAAATCAGGAAGCAAGTCTGATGGATCGTATCAAAGCTATAAAAAACGATATCGGCCGATCATTCTCAGGTTTCATTTCATTGACAACAAAAGATGTCCATCAAACGTTATATGTATCGGGACCACAGGTACGCGTGACCCCCAGCGTTGCTTAGACAGTCGATCGAAGGCCCTTGATCGAAGTTTGAGGCTGCGCTGAACACCGAACCTCGGGACTGACTGGTGTAAACATCAGTACCTGGGCCAGGTTCGGCCTTCGGCCAGGTCGGAAAGATTTTACTACATATAGAAATAACCAAATTGAATCGTGAACGTAAGCATTTTCATCGTAAAATGCTTACAATGACGCCGCTCTTTGTAAAAAAAAAAGGGGGGGGGGGGCGTGTATTTGGCGAGAGGAAAACTTTGTTGCGTTAGGTAGCACTCGCATCGAAATTAAAAAACTTAATTTTTTGCTCAAGCTTTAAATCATTCCCGTTCGAAATCAACGGAGGATAAAAATGAGGTGTCACTGTCAAAACTTTTGTACCAGAAAAACAAATAACCAGACATTTACTCACACTTGAAATTCAAGCGGCCGCCTTCATGCGTAAATAGAAAATAAGTATATTTGCTATTTTTTTTCGATTTTCACAAAAATTAAACCCGGCTGTCATCGCGCGTGAAACTTAATTTACTCAACGAGCTTCAAATTGAGCTCCCGAATGTGGTAAACCATAACATTATTGTAAAAGTTTCAGAGTCCGAATATCTGTCCCCGAGGTTCATTCTTCTTTAATCCACAAAACTTTCAAGAAACCGTGAGAACAAATCCTTGAAAGGATGAGAGAAGAGAATGATTAATTGATTTCTAAAAACTCGAATGGAACTGTTAAAGGTATAGAGTCACCTGTAATCTAAATATGCCCATATATGGTCAAAGGGGCATTTTTGGTATTCAAAATGCCCATGTGAGGGCGCTGTTTTTAAAAAGCGGCCACCCGCTTTAAAATCTGTGATTGGTTAGATTTTCTCTTTCCATGGTAACTGTGGCAAAATTGGAACAGGTGACAGTATACCTTTAAGAAAACTGTCCATTAATTAAAGGACATATAATATGATGCTGTATCAGCATGTCAGCTGACTACATTTTGTAAGTATGGCCTGAAAGTTAAAAAAGACATCAAATTCACTTGAAACTCCACAGAGCTAGAAACTACTATTTCATAAAGCTGTCTAGCCATTGTTTTTTTCGGAGTTGTATGGGACAACTTCCTCTGGCAAATAATGATATCTGAGCAATGGTGAAAATGTCGGCTCTCTTCATCTGATTTTAATCAGATTGGCAGTGTGAATTCAACTTTGCATCTCTATCAGTGTTTATAATTCTTAATTATCTGTTGACTATTTTGTCATGATGAAGTACTTACTATTAAAACGATGGAGTTTATTAGTCCGACAGAATTTTTTTTCAGGAAATTGTTTGCCATGGCACCATAAAGTCAACAAAATCAGCTGTAAAGTCTGAAAAGCATTGCCAAATTTGTTCCCTTTAATATGTAATATGAATTAATGAAATATAGAATAATTTGGAGCAGTCAAATTGTAATTGTGTCGGTCGAGGGAACACCAATACGTACGTACGTGTACGAAAAAGTGGCTAGCCTTGCTGGCTGCAGGTTGGCTTCGGTGGCCGGGGATATAAACTGGCGCCACCAGCGTTCGAACATCGTTCCTTCCGATTTGGCGGGGAATTCATGCGCATGCCCTCTTTGTTCCAAAACACGGAAAGCTGAGCAGGGCTGCAGGGCCGAAGGAGGACTATCGGACGAATTTAAAAATTTACCCACAGAAATGGCGGATAAAGAAGGAGGTAAAGTGGTGTTTACCGGTCTTTCTTTACGATATGTTCATACATCTAGCGTAAATTGTAGCCGTTTTGTAAAACGAGCAAACTCACGTGTGTCAGCTTGGCATCTTTTCTTCGGTTCGCCATTTTGATTTTGCCGGGTTTCCTATTGTCATCTATAATAAGCACTGAGCTGCATTAGATCTGCAGAAACTCACAATTTTTAGGTTTTACAAACTTCTACTTTTCTCCGCTTGCAACGATTGTTATTGCAAGATTTTTTGTTCGTAAGAGCTCAGGTATCTGCTCTCCAGTGAGTTCTTAGTTCATTTCGTTGTGGTCAGCTGGCCTTGGGTTGTTGGTCTCCTTCGAGTTTCGCATAAATTACTGTGTACTACAATGTTGTTAGTCTTCAACTCTTACAAGAATATTCAATCAACCTTTTCATGTGCGTATTCTCTTTGTTAATTTATGATACAATGCTATCCATCAACTTTTTCGTGGAATGTTCAGTCCTTTTGAATTCGCACTTTCTAGTGCTTTATCGAAACTGAAGTATATGGGATTGCCTTTGTCGTTCCAAGACCTGTCAAAAGTTATGCAGAGCGTAGACAACTACCCCGAGTCGTCTGAGTGCAATCGAATATCATCATTAGCGCCTCTGAATCCGACAGTGTAACAGCACTGCAAGAAACAACCAGTGTCCCCCCTCCTGAAGCTGAAGCTTTTCTCATTATTCATCTTCAATTGGTGGCCTGTGGTGGCACTTTTGAGGGCAATTTACTGTCAAGTTTATTATAACTGAAGTATCAAAAGTAACATGAAATTGAATCTTGTGAAATAAATTATGAAAGTCAAACAGAAGTATTACAGAGTTTATATGTTTATTGATACACCAGTTTATTATTATTTGCATACAAATTCTGTTGAATTACAACCTGCTTGATAAAGATCATAATCTGAACCATAATCAGAATCACCGGAGTACTCATCTAAGCCCAAGGCTTGTATGGCAGTACCAGCTGACAATACCTCAATATTGTGTGATTCTCAGGCTGATGAAACAGTAGCTTCAGAACTACATCTGCAAACTATTCTCAGATGTAGCTTTAGAAACTACACCTGCAGAAACTATTTCTTAAGAAACAACATCTGCAGAAAGTAATTCAATAATTGTAATACGTTCCCATTCAAAAACAGCTAATCGTATTAGAATTAAAAAAATCTTGTCCCCACTGCAAAACTGATGTCATAACGTCACGACAAAAAATTCCGATCTACGTCTGGTTGATACTGCTGTAATTTTATTTTGTCTGTTTCAAGACCTCTCCTCAGAGTTACCGGCTATGAATTTCCAGTGTGAAAATTTACAAATGTAATGGGGTAAATACGAGACTACTACCAGAGACAATTTTAGTTGACGCTACATCATATTAACAATGACATACTCAAGTTTACATCCGCTAATGAAATTGCGTGGCTTCGTTGTCCGTCGGCCTCTCAATCGACAAGATTGAGAATATGTTGATTTATTTACGTAGTAAATCCTTGCACGTGAAAGTTAACGATCAAATCTTTTCTCTTGATGACTATCTATTCTGATATCCCTCAGAGTAGTCCGAGTTTTGTCGAAACCCACGCCGACCAAGTGGGTAGGCTCACTACATGCAAATTGCATGATATATCCATATTCAAAACATGGTTTACCGCCGCACGTACGTGCAAGATACCGCGAAAGTATACAGTCAAGCCTAGCTAAATTTTGTGATTGCCCTAAAAATTTAAAAGTGTTGGTCTTGGTAAATGATTTTGAAGGATCGGAATACCGATATTTGCTTTTGAGGAAAGATTTCGGATGTCGGAAAATTATTTATCAAACTTCAATACTCGGGCCTTCGAAACAACCACAGTACACAGCAT
The DNA here is from genome assembly GCF_041260155.1 of Ptychodera flava. Classification (NCBI taxonomy): domain Eukaryota; kingdom Metazoa; phylum Hemichordata; class Enteropneusta; family Ptychoderidae; genus Ptychodera; species Ptychodera flava. Next base: position 43,202,156 of record NC_091937.1, read on the forward strand.
GTACTACCGTAAGAATACATTTCATAGAACGGCGGCTTGGTGCAAACAAATTCAGTGGTAGTCAAAACTCACTTAAAGTTATGTCAATCCCCACAAAGGTTTTTTTGTGCTGAGTAAACGATTCTTACTGATTGTAAAGAGTGTTCACGATCTGCAAACGGGAAAACAAATCAAAATTCCAGTCGCTAAATACACGTAATGCTATGGCACTTTGCTCAGACGCGGCGTGAAATCTACATTGCATGCTATACCATTGATGGATTGAACCCCCGATCACTGAAATTCCTCAGGAAAATAAAATGATTTACAAATATGAACATTACTTTTATATCCGAGCTAGTGTAAGCCTCTCGGGGTCTTTTTTGGACCCATAAATCCAACGTGGCTGTCATTCTTTTCGTAGCCATATCGATCGTGTACGTCCGAAAACCAATCAGAACACATAAAGCTTTTACAGTACCGGTTGAAACCAATCAGAAATCGGCTACCAACGAGCCTTAGGTGCTGCGCCTCTGTAGCACAGTGCAGCCAACGGTAGAATTGGGACAGGAAAGAATTCATAACGTGTGTAAAGATCATTACTGCAGGCCTTGAATAGGGAAAACAGGCGGCGGCAAGACCTGTGTCAGACGGTGATTTGCCGCCGGTGACCGGCTATAATTGACAGCCATGCTAATCTTGTCGTAACTGGGTTTGGAATTTGTTCAAACACGTCGATCGCGTTCCATAAACACTGGGCGTGCGTTGGGTATCGGTGTTTCTGGGAGCCGTCATTACCGGAAGTTGATAATCACATCAACACGCCTTGTCCAATGGGGTGGGCTTATTTTCACCGCTACAGGGCCATCGGCATTGTAGCGCTACTGGTGAGCGAAGTCGCATAAACCAAAAATCACCGACCGCCTCACCGTAGCGCTACAATTTTGCAGCTACCATAATGATTGAGTACACAGTCCAACATTGCAATAAAACTCTTGAACATTTCCAGGTTTTGTTACTTTTAATTCATTCATTCAGCTGGTCTTTTCAAGTTGGCAATCATAATCTATCCACAGAGCTCCAAGAGTAACTTTGGTAGAATGAGATTTCTTTGTGGCAAGTAAAGTGCTCCCAATTACTTTAGACCAGTATTGTATACCGCTGCAGTTTTTGAAGCATGCAACTTTACTCAGCTATGTTGCATATAGAAATGTTTTTCCTTCTCATGATCAGAATTCTCCAGATAAAGATGTAGGTAACAGGATAACAAGTGTTTGGACACTGACTAGTCTTCCACAGCTTTAACCACAACTAGTGTAAAGCCACTGCAATTCATAGTTGAAAGAAAAAGCTGGTAGTTCAGACTTTAACCAGCCAGATTACACTATCAGCTGTTGGTATCATTCTCCAACAATATTGTTCATTAAAGGTATACTGTCACCTGTTCCAATTTTGCCACAGTTACCATGGAAAGAGAAAATCTAACCAGTCATAGATTTTAAGCGGGTGGCCGCTTTTTAAAAACAGCGCCCTCACATAGGCATTTTGAATTCCAAGGAACGCCCCTTTGACCATATATGGGCATATTTAGATTACAGGTGACTGTATACCTTTAACCCTTTTCCTGCCAGACAGTAATAACTATATCACTTCCCAATCAGCCAAGTCAGTAAAAAGTGGTATTGAGCCAAAACATGACGTATTTTCACCCACTTGGCTTGGTATGTTATAGCATCTTTTGTCCAAAAAATAAAACTTTACAGTATTATGTTTTCAGCAGCCTTCAAATGTACAGTATTATGTTAAAATACATCATGTGGAATACGTTGTGTTTCATTAATTTTAACCATCTTGACCTGGTGATGAAATATGGACTTGGCAGGAAAAGGGTTAACTCATCAGTCCCTATTCATGCGAAACTGGGAACCCAAGTTCACAGGTTTTTAACGTTAATAAAGCCTGCTTACTGCTGTACTTAAAGGTCTTTATATATATATATATATATAGTTTAAATTGTGAAGTTCATATCTGAATCAGTCATCTCTCCCTGTTGCCTTGCAGAAACATTTGATGATGCTGTGGAGGAAAGAGTGATCAATGAAGAGTACAAGATTTGGAAGAAAAACACCCCTTTTCTGTACGACTTGGTCATGACACATGCATTAGAATGGCCAAGTCTTACAGCACAGTGGTTGCCAGATGTACAAAGGTGATTGTCAGAGTTTCCAATCTCTGACCCAGCAATAGTTAACCTGTTCATCTCTATATCCTATACTCAGAATAGTAATTGCCGTTTATAACAATAGGTTTGGGCCAAACCATTGAGATGAAAGGGTTATTTAAGGTAGTGCAAACCTCAAAAATGATGGACTTAAACTTTCATTCAAATTTTCCTCAACGAAACATTCATCCATTCTTTTAACAAAGCAAGAATGAAAATCAAGCATCACCTTGCAACTGTTGGTACAAGAGAAATAATAACCAAACATTTACTGGTATTAAAAATTCAAAATGGCTGCCATCTCTGTTCTAATCTGCGTTGAAAAGTTAAATTTTTAATTTTCACAAAACTAAGACAGTAAAAACTTTACTCACTTAACCTGTTAACCCCCAATTCCCTGTAAACAGGTCCACACTCACCATTGATAACAATGGGATTGGGCCAAACCATGGTGGTGAAAGGGTAGAGCTTCAAAACGAGCCACAAATGATGGAGCAGAGAAGAATTATAAAGCTTTCTAAGTCTGAGTATTTGTCCCTGAGGTGCATTGTATGGATTGTTTGAACGCCCAAGTCAACTTTTGTCACCTTCAGAAAATATGATCACGTCAATTTTTTTCAGATTTGTTTTCAAAATTTTGATAACAAACTGTGGCAAATGAAATGTGATGTCCATTTGGTCCAAAATTATCAAAGAAATACAGAAAAATTCATAAAAATGGGTAAAAATGTTTCACTAAAATTTTGGTGGGAACAATTATGGCATTCAAGGTGTTAATTAAAGGGGCTATGTACTCAAGTACATAATAATAATAAGCATGTTGAAGCAGTTAATGTACATTTCCCAGAGATCGCCATTCATCTTTATTGCAGAACTTCTATCGACTTAACAATTTATATAGTGCTAATTTCCTTCAGATTCACAACATTGTACCAACTTTTCTTATTTCATTATTTCAATGTTTTTTTTCAGGCCAGAGGGAAAAGATTATTCCGTTCATCGACTTGTACTTGGCACTCACACGTAAGTGATAGCGTTTACTTTACTTCTGTCGATCTGAACTCTATCCTGCATTATTGTCCTATTCATATGTTGTCATCTTGAATGAATCCAGTTTTCATTTTTTATGCAATCCACACTGAAATGCATGGTAAGTCCCTATCGGATGAAGTTTTAAATAGGGATTTGCAAAGAGTATGTGAATGCATCCGTCTGTGTGTCTGTCCAGAGTGGTTTCTCGTACATGACTGAACCAATTTGTCCCAAACTTGGTATAAGGACAACACACTATTGCTGTATGTGCATGTCATCAAACCAAAGCAACTGCAAATCAGGATATGTGACTCAGCGACTCTGATGTGATTTGTGAATCTGTTCTTCACTTCTGTCAATCTGAACTCTATCTATATTCAGCCTAGTATTTCCACTTAAAGAGATTACGGCACTTTTGCAAAGCTTGGATTATAAAAAGTATCACGAAATAATTACCAATTAGCCCGATCAGTGTACATATCTTTGGTGGAAGAGAGTTCAGAGCCTCTCTTGGTGTGTGACATGGATGTTTTATAATTCGTTGTGTGTATCTTCCCTGGTTTGATTGCAGGTCAGATGAACAGAATCACTTACTGATAGCCAGTGTACAGCTTCCAAATGCAGACACTCAGTTCAATGCATCACAGTATGACAGTGAGAAAGGAGGTGAGTATAGGGAACATTCCAAAGAAATATGTTGAGCTGTCACGTCATTGTCGTATGAGGGCGCTCCTTTCACTGGTAAAGATTGCAGATTTCTCATTAAATCAGTGAGAAATAAGTTTCTGTCATCAATAGAAGCAAAATTTAGATGCCTTGTGCAAAAATAATCTACTCTATTTATTTACTTTCATATGGTGAAAAAATCTATTGACAGTATTGAGATCCAGGGAGATACTTTAATATCAACATGGGTGCCTATATCATGAGGGAATAACTAAAACACCTATTTTACATGATATTGTTGTATCTTTGATACTGTTGATGTAGAATTTGGTGGCTTTGGCTCGGTGAGCGGCAAGATTGAGATCGAGATCAAGATCAACCATGAAGGTGAAGTGAACAGAGCAAGGTACATGCCGCAGAATCCCTGTGTGATTGCAACCAAGACACCATCCAGTGATGTCTTAGTATTTGACTACACCAAACATCCTTCCAAGCCAGGTGAGTGAATGCCTGTTAGGGGTAGAATGTTCTCCAGGAAAATATTTGAACTAAAATTTTTTACAGATTTTGATGGACATTATTATGTTGTCTTTACCATTATTATCATTATTGTTATGTTCCTCAGAATCACTGCTTCTACTTTAGCCAATTTTGAATTATTATTAATTTTTTTTAAATTATTGCAAATTTAAATATGTCCACATTGCAATTATTTTAGTGCTGTTCATAACAGGCTAAAACATGGGATAAAAGTAAAATGAAAGAGTGCATATGTTAGACCCTACCTCATTGATGTTAAAAAGACAATGCTGCACTATTGATTTACCTTTAGGATGTATTTGAGTTGCATATTTTTAAAGTTTCTCTTTTTCTTCTGTGAGCGCGTGGAAATGTTCAGAACTTGTTCTGTCAACACTATACGTACAGTGTATACGTAATGAATCTATTATTTTATATAGTGTGTAAAATCTAGACTCACAAAGTAATCAGTTACAATGTAACTTGTTGGAAATTTTGCTGGTTTGTGAAAAAAGAGATAAAATTCACTAAACTCCTTTGTTGGTTCATCAAAAATAACCTGGGGAAATATAATTTTTCTTTGGCCTAATATAGCAGTATGTGTAATATGTCTAATTAGCTTAATAGACTGCACAAAAGTAATCACAATCCACATAGCACCAGAAAGGTTAAACGTTTGAAATTTGCAGTGTACAATTTCGATGCATATTGTATTTACAAAATCCCAAACTGTTTGCAGATCCCAGTGGTGAATGCAGTCCAGATCTGCGTCTCCGTGGACACCAGAAGGAAGGATACGGGTTGTCATGGAATCCAAACATGAATGGCCATCTCCTCAGTGCTTCAGATGACCATGTAAGTGATTCTTTAGAGACTAAGATGCTGGGGGTATTGGCATTGAGGTGATTTGCCAGCACAGCTTAAACCAATCTTCCCCGGACATCATCAGTCAGAAGGGTTCCTTGTTACCAAAATATTTAATATGGGAAGATCTTAATGATTGTCGTCACTGATGAGCTTGGTGTTGCACTGCTGCAGACCTTTGGCAAAGAGTTGCAGTAAGTGGCTAGGGATTGCCACAAAACTTCAGTTTCTGTAGTTATACTCCTCATTTGGTAATCCATAACCCAAGTTAGAATAATTCTTAGAAGTACATGTATATCCAAGTGTAGTAACTTGACTTGTTATGAAAATTACCAACCCTTTTTTCTCTCACACCCGTCAGCCCTCCTAACAATGTAATTGTACAGTCCTGGAAGTAGCACAACATTTGACAAGATCAAAAGTTACATGATAATATAACAGTGATGATGGATATGATGTATGTGTTCAGTATAATTCTACTGTAGTCTTCTTCAGCTACCTGTCAGAACTCAGCTTTCATTTTCTCTTTCCCCCAGACCATATGCCTATGGGATATCAACCAGGTACCCAATGAAAACCGAGTTATTGACGCAAAGACTATATTTACGGGCCACACTGCAGTGGTAGAAGATGTGTCGTGGCATCTGCTGCACGAAAGTCTCTTCGGATCTGTCGCAGACGATCAAAAACTCATGATGTTAGTTTTATACTCTCAAGTTTTGCTTTAACACATTTGTGTTTATGATGTTTTGTGGTCGCCAATTGTATTCTGGCAATGTGCCGCATCTTCGAAGCATATAGCCTACTGCAACCAATCAGCTTTAGAACAGCATTAGTTTCAGACTCCCTAAGTTGCTGTAAATAATTACAATCTACCAATTAGCTCTGACATTCAAGTGGCTGCACACTGACCACATATTTGGGTGTTTTTAATCTCCATTTTTTTTGCCAAATTGTAAATATTGTCGAAATGACTAGTTCTCAAATATTATAATGAAAATTTTTCCAGTGGTCAACTGTAATCGTTTCTCACAAATTTAGAGAAGTTCTGAGTAAGAGAGTGTCTCAGATTTGCTGAAATCTGTCATCAAATTACCTAAATGTTTAGAATATGCTCTAAGGTTTCTTCTCAGTACAAAGTTGTGTAAGAGGAAGAAACACTGTATATATCATTGGCAAAGCGTTCAAAAATGTACAGAACACAGTCCACCATTGCTTCTCATCACAGCTTTGCATTTAGTCTTCTGTTTTTCTTACTTTTCACAGCTGGGATACACGTTCAACCAATACAAGTAAACCAAGTCACACAGTTGATGCCCACACTGCCGAGGTATGGCCAGACATTCCCTTGACTTACAAACTTTCTCTTGTCCGCCCTTATTTCTGCTGCTATTTCTGTAATGAGAGACTGCTCTACACTGAACCTTTCATGTGTCATTGACTGTTACTGCCTCATGATGGTTGTATAGTCAGAGGGCGTACAGATATCAAGTGTCATTGTGTCATTGACTGTTACTGCCTCATGATGGTTGTATAGTCAGACGGCGTACAGATACCAAGAATGTTTGGTAGGCTGAGTTGTGTGTGCTCTGAATGAAAGCTAAAACCTAGACAGTACTACTGTACTCATGTGCACTGTTTCACATACACAGCTTTTTATGACAAATTCATGAACCTATGCTTCACCAATGTTGCTTCATTAAAATGTTACTAGGTGACAACAACTGCACCACAATTGTATAACTGTCTCTCTTTTATTCATTGTTTTAGGTCAACTGTCTGTCATTCAATCCATACAGTGAATTTATTCTAGCCACAGGGTCTGCAGACAAGGTAAGAACAGTTACTTGATCCTCATTAAACCCTCTCAACTCCAAATCTTGGTACAACCCTATTGTTTCTTATGGAACTCTACAGAGGTAAATTTGGTAGTGGCCCAAATCATAGCTGTAAGAAAGTTGAGGCAGCAGAAAAATAATCTAAGCAAACGAAAACTACATTGAGCAACAGCACTCATCTATGTTTGCATTAAGGCAGAGCTTATTTTTTGAAAATGGCAGGAGAGCTAAAATTCACTCTCCTGAAACTATCCAGGCGAATGGTAGGCGAGTGATTTAGCAGCTCCCCTGAAAATAGTCAGGCGAGTGAAAAAAAAAAACTTGTGTCATCTCTTGTGATTTGAATATGGCACTGCTACATTAGGAGAGTGACTGAACAGGTCCCCTGAAAACAGTATGGAGAGTGCATGAATAAAATTTATTACAAAAACAATATGCACTAGCTGTCTTTCTTATTTTATGTAATAGAGAAGGGAGAAAATATGGGTTATGTTTTTTGATAGATGGAACAGGATAAGCAGTGTTCTTCCACCCAAATGTTCATAGCATATTGGCTAACTTTCAACATTTTTCGAGAATAAATATACAGAAATGTGGCCTCTGTTGCATTCATGGACAAATAGATGAAGTTTACTTTTTAAAAGGACATGTAACTTTTTCATGATTTTTTTTTCATACAAGCCTTTTAAAAATACTATATGGTATGCACATTAAATATATTGGCATCAAGACAAAAACCTACCAAGACAACAGTGCTGTCATCAAACATGTTTGGTTTTGAACATGGAGGTATTTTTTTACCTCCATAGTTTGAACTTCGCTGAGTACGCGTACAGAACTAAATTTTTACACTGAATGGTGCTACCAGCACTCCACAGTCAAGTTATGTTTCACTTGTTTACGTTTGTGGCCCGCTGAAACATCCTGCATGCTCGTTGGTCTTAAACCAAAGTTAACTTGGCCGATTGTTACCGCGATATATCGAAGTGATCACAAGTTTACATTTCACAAAACAAAACAAATTTATCATAACAGCCACGTCGAGGTACACGATCCGCGGTGTGTACACTCGCGAGGGCCGAGGGCTGCCAATTGTTTAAACAGATACCATTTTACGACAGTCACAGAACTCCTACTCTGTACGCCAAAATGTCGCAAAAATTTACGTCTTTCAAGTGATCATTTCGCTATTTTTTTTTCAGAAGTATGGGGTATCCGTCCAACTTTTCAGAGTCAATTTAATTATTTTAAGCTTTCAAAGGACCAAGAGACCTAGCAGTCGCTCAGGCTAAATTGTTTAATCAGAGATTATGCATTTGTTTCCGCGAGTTGTGACGTGTAGTGCCATTCATCATATCGTAGACATTTTTTCTACGTTCGATCTCGATAATAATAATAATAATAATAATAATATTTATTACTTTAAAAATGCCTTCCATGAATGGAAAATCTCAAGGCGCCTCACAAAACACACTAAAAAAAACGAAAATTACAAGAGTTAAAAAACAAAACCTGACAATCATAATTGAATAAAAATTACAAGAGTAAAAAAACAAAACTGAGAATCACAATTAAATAAATGAAAAGACAGTCGCTGGTTAAAAACTACACAATGTCATTCCTAAAAAGATAGGTCTTGAGATTTGACTTAAAAACATTAAAATTAGGAGACGTTCTGACCCCAAAAGGCAGTTTGTTCCACAAACGTGGGGCACAGACAGCAAAAGATCACTCGCCATACATGTAGTATACTGTGTTACAAATCGGTTGATGCAAAGTTATTACCCCCTCAGTAGTTGAACGCAGCAAACGGTCAGGAGTGCGGACATCTAGTAAATCCGTTAAATAGACTGGTGCCATACCATGAACAACTTTATATGTCAAACATAGAATTTTGAATTCTGTCCTCTTATATACAGGAAGCCAGTGCAAACTAGACAGTATTGGCGTAATGTGTTCTGTCTTTTTGGTTCTAGTGACAAGCCGTGCCGCAGAGTTCTGAAGTAGTTGAAGTTTTTTCATTTGATGACTAGGGAGACCATACAATAAACTGTTACAATAGTCAAGTCTAGATGTGATGAAAGCATGTACCAATTTTTCAGTTGAAATCTGATCAAGAAAATTACGAATTTTACCAATTTTCCACAATGCAAATGATGCTGATTTGCAAAGACTGGTTACATGAAATGACATAGATGCTGATGCATCAAGCATAACACCAAGGTTACGGACTACAGGTGACGGATGGACGCTGACCTCTCCCACCTGCAAATTACACTCACGTGACCGGCCCCCATCAGCAAACCTTGACGAAAAATGAATTACTTCAGTTTTACCTTCATTAAGTGCTAACATGTTGTCACCCATCCACTGACGAACATCACTAATACAACCCTCAATTTGAGTAATGGGAACAAAGTCACGGGAGCAAGTTATATACAGTTGAGAGTCGTCAGCATAAAACATAGAATCTAAGCCATGCCTGACAATAATATCCTCAAGGGGTGCTACATATAAACTAAACAGTATCGATCTTAAGACCGAACCCTGGGGGACACCACATTCACCACGCTGTGCCTCCGATACCGCCGACCCAACACAAACTCTCATTGTTCTATCCTTCAAGTAAGATTTAATCCACTCAAGCACAGTACCATCAATTCTAAACCTACAGCGTAGCCTATGTATTAAGATATTGTGGTCGATGGTATCGAAGGCAGCAGACAGGTCAAGAAGAATTAAAATTACGTCATTACGTCTGTCTAGAGCATGCAGCACATCATTCTGCACGCGCACCAATGCAGTCTCTGTACTATGAGCCTCGCGATAAGTGGACTGAGATTTAGCATGTAAATTGTTATTACACAAATATGAATTAATTTGAAGCAAGGCTGCCTTTTCAATCAGCTTAGATAAATAGGGCAAATTAGAGACAGGCCTATAATTTTTCAATGCATTACTGTCAAGACCTGGCTTCTTAAGCAATGGCAGATTTACATGAATGGGGAAATATACCATTAGCGAGTGAAGAATTGATTATATGTGTAATAGTAGGGACAATTTGATGCAAACACTGTTTTAACAAAGAAGCTGGCATTGGGTCAAGCTTAGAGGATTTCACTGGTAAATTACTTATTAATTTCACTACAGACTCCATAGATATTATCTCAAAACAACACAAACTAAAACTTGAAAATGTCAAAGGGTCTAATGGTTGAATAAATGGCAAACTCTCGCGAATTCTATCAACCTTGGATCGAAAGAATTTTGAAAAAACATCTGGTAATATAGCAGGGTCAATATCAGGTTTAATCAAAGCCAATGCTCCCTTCGTACCAATGATACTATCAATGATGCGGAAAAGAGTTTTAGTATCAGCACCAACAATACGGTCTCTGTGATAGGTAGCATGAGCATCCCTCAGTTTACTCACATACATGCAACGAGCCGATTTAAAAATCTGTTCGTCTACAACAAGTCCGGATTTCCTCCATCGTCGCTCCAATCGCCGAAGATCCTGACGTGCTTTGATGAATGCTTCTGTAAACCAGGGAGCACGGGCTTTGTCCAAAAACTGTTTGTGAACAACTGGTGCAAGATCGTCCATAATTCCAATTAAAGCACTATTGTAAGAATTTACAATATCAGTTGGACAACAGTCACTCATTGAAATTACCGATTGCAGCGATGACGTAAGTTTTTGTTGGAGTTCCAGTATATTGATGTTCGCAAGCTTTCTTGAAGACCTAGTTATTTTCAGTGGGAGTGGTCGTGTGAAAACAGTCGAAAAATGAAGTGCCGCATGGTCAGATGGCAAAAGCCAGTCACATCTGATGTTAGAAACACACGGGTCAGCTTCCCTAGTGATGATTAGGTCCAGAGTGTGACCCTTACTGTGAGTAAGGACCAATCACATGCTGTGTCAATGCCATAGAGTTGAGTAGATCAATAAACTTTGCAGCATCGTTATTAGTCGGATCATCCACGTGAATATTAAAATCGCCGATGATAATCACTCTCCCTTGTGAGTGGATCAAACTCTCCAGTAATTTGGCAAATTCATCTAAGAAATTAGTAATGGCCTCCCTCGGCGGTCGATAAACAACAAACAGTCTAATTACAGTTGAAAAACAATCTATTTACCATCCATTACTTCAAACGACTTAAAGGCTGCAGTCTTGTTCTTGATAAACTTTAAGTTTGATTTAGTAATAACTGCTGTACCGCCGCCCTTCTTTCTTGAACTTGGTATTTGGTGTATGGTGTAACCATTATGAGAAGACGAAAAACGTGCTGCGATGTTATCATCGGAATCCTTGAACCATGTTTCTGTCACCACGATAGCGTAAGCAATATGATCCTCGTTTGTCACGCATATTTTTCCTATGAAATCTTGCTGCAGCAGGATAACCGTTTGTGTTTTGAACACTTCGAAAGAATATAGCAGCCAAGAAAACGGAGTTGGTTTGAAAATGTGAGAATGAAGGGCTGTACTTTGTACATTTGTGTACATGTAAATTCCGAACCGTAGTGGTGCTATATTGAAGTGTTAGGCCCGCCACCGATACGCTATCACTAGACAAGTACTATTGTAATACTGTATCACATTGTTGCACCTAAATCGATCCATTCCATTGCTAGAATCTGCTTGCCGAGAACGTAATTCATACTGAAGTGAAGTGAACTGAATATTGAAAGCATAATTTTATTTGCTACATTGTGCTTCGCGTGTCGATCGGAGGAGATTAGAGTATGTTACATTTTGGATACAACGTGTGCCTTTGGTCTCAAAAACTTGGGTCCCATCCGTGACGCGAGCGGCTAATCGCTCTCGTGGAATTTGATTTGCGCGAGTGGTAGGCGAGCAGAGCGATCGCTCGCCTCAAAACATCAGGTCTGATTAAGGTAGAATGTGCCTTGGGAACAGAAATTTAGGCTTTCAAATGTTATCAATTCTCTCCTGACTTACAACTTGTGGGGGTTCATTTTAAAGCTCTTGATGAAAGAAAAGTTTTCACTATCTTAGTTTTTCGAAAATCGAAAATTTTTAAATTTCCTCATAGAGTTAACACAGAGATGGCAGCCATTTTGAATTTCAAATATCGGGAAATCTTGGGTAATTTGTCTCTCTGGTACCAAAGTTTGCAGGGCAACCCCTGACTTTTAATCTTGATTTGATAAGAGAATGATCAAAAAGTTTCATGGAGGACAGTTTGAACAAAAGTTCATCTCTTTCACTATTGAGACACTTATTGAGAAGTATCATAGTCACATGTCAGAAAAATCTTGACATGAACAAAGTTTCATCAAGTTTATTTTTCACCTTAGAATTCATCAGTGTGTAGCTCTTCAAAGCATTTTTTCTCTTTACAGACTGTTGCATTGTGGGATTTACGTAACCTGAAACTCAAACTCCATTCCTTTGAGTCGCACAAAGATGAAATTTTTCAAGTCCAGTGGTCCCCGCATAACGAGACAATTCTTGCGTCCAGCGGCACTGACAGACGTCTGCATGTTTGGGATCTCAGGTACACATTACATAGTTACTTATCAGGAAATAAGCATCCAGGTTTACTCGTATTTCCAGTATTACCATAAGTGTATTGATGGAAAGATAGCATTTTTGTATGATAAATTTTTATATGCTACAGTTTCATCACATGTTCCTTAGAATTACACTGCTTGATTAGGCTTATTTACCAACAAGTGTTCCGTTGATATATATTGGTTTCAAATACAGTGATACAAAGTTTATACAAGTTCAGGAAGCCAGTATCTCTTTTTGCCCTTGCATTTTGGGAACAAGTTTCGAGAGGCAACTTTCCATGGGTTTTCATTCGGTGCTAAATGACAGCTTGTTGGAATCAGTCACACTGTCATACCTCGACAATTGAATAGACTTACTCTGATACTAATAATGTCTTATCTATGGTTGTGATATAAAAAAATCCATCTTCCATTTCTTCAGTAAAATTGGAGAAGAGCAATCGGCTGAGGATGCTGAAGATGGACCCCCCGAGTTGCTGTTTATTCATGGTGGTCACACTGCCAAGATCTCAGATTTCTCATGGAATCCCAATGAACCCTGGGTAATCTGTTCTGTTAGCGAAGACAACATCATGCAAGTCTGGCAGATGGTAAGGATGAATGGAGGAAATTTATGCCTTCCATTTTGTACCTTATACTGTTGCAAAATGTTCCCAAATACCTGCATACTCCCTCACTTCCACTGTCTATGATATTCCAAAGGCAATGTTGAAATACAGCGATATTCAACCAATACATGTATGGACTACATTGTTATTGTTGACAAGTAAACTTGTAGTTGGACTAATATTCTAATGTAAACAACAACTGCATTTTACAAGTAGAGATGCTGTGTTTACAAGCTACATAGTAGGTGTTTTAACATGTTTTGAGGAGTAGAAGAACTTGCTGTTTGCATACAAAAAAAACATCGTGAAAACATCAAAAGTTACAGCTACTGTCCCTTTAAAAATACATCAATCAAAATTCTACCTCCATTGCTAATTTTACATCAGAAGTAAAGTTGATTTCCTGTAGATAGCAAAGCAGTTGGACACCATCGTCGGATGTGCAGCTCAAGGCGTGTTTAGGTCATAAGATCCAACTCAAGTCACAGCTTATGTGCAATGTGACAAATGAACTCTTCATACTGCCTAATTATGGTACAACACTGTTGTCATATGTTGCCAGTTTACCTGCACATGGGGAAATGTAGACTGGAGGGTTCAACATATGAGGGCGCTCCCACTGTCAATTCAGTGCGAGTGTTTGAGTACCCTTGTAAGACGTGCCTTCCAGTCTATGGGAAGTGAGGATGGAAGAGTCATGGTTGTTTTCATGTGCCAAACTATTCACAATATCTCCAATTCTCATTTATTTATCAGGCGGAGAACATATACAACGATGAGGAACCTGAAACACCAGCATCAGAACTAGAACCATCGACTTCTTAAACACCATATGGAACACTCATCAGAATACCAAGACCCTACATAAATCCTTCAAACAACAGGAAGGGCTGCGGAACCTCATATCCCAAGACTTTGAAATATTTGCTGCAGATAATTAACATTTTGTTTTTAAAATGTAAGCGTAAAGGACCCAGCTAAGAAATTATGTCAAGTGTTTGCACAGTATTCAGTTGTCATACCTATTCAAAACATCCACAGATCTTGTATTTTTTTTACCTTTTTCAAGTGTCGTACTATTTTGTGTATGTAAACTCTATCCGTGACAATATTTTGCAGACCAACGCACAATAATACAGCTATCTAGTGTGCTACTCACTGCTCCAAGCTGATAACTACGGTATTTGTCATGGGACCAACAAAATTACACATTGTACTGGCTTAAAAAATATGTGCACTGACTTCCTCAGAAGACTACTAAGTTTTGTACAAATATTCCTGTTTATTTGATGTGTTATTAAAGAGTCAAAAAGTATTTTTCAGGAATGCTTTGGAGGTAATCCGTGTAAAAAGTTTGCTGTCATGAGCAATCCATTGTTTTGTTTGTTTAGAAAATGTTTCGATCGCAAGAGTTTCGGCCATGAACATAAAACTTAAATTGTCTTTCATCAAAATACTAGTTTTCTACTACTTTTGAAAAGTTTGAAATGTAATAATTACTACTGCAAGAAAAAATTGTTAGCGTCCAGGTCAAAAGAACTTGTGGACAAAGTATTGCATTGATTTTATCTTATGGTCTTCCTGGAAGTCAAGTCAAGTACTATTGGATACACAAAAAAAACGAGGATTTTTTATGGATTTAATCTTAGGGTAGAATGTGCCTCTTGGACAGATATTCAGACTCTCAAACTTTTACAATTATATTCTTTTGTTCAACCGCTTGTGAGAGCTCATTTAAAGCTCATGGAGTAAATAAAAGTTTTCACCAGCTTAGTTTTGTAAACATCAGGAATTTTGTTTTTCCCATAGTGGTAACACAGGGATGGCTGCCATTTTGAATTTCAAAGATCGGTAAATGTTGGGTAATTTGTTCCTCCAGTACCAAATTTTGTACAGTGATCCTTGATTTTGAAAGAGAATTATTGAAAGTTTGCTTGAAGAAAGTTTGTGCAAAAGTGTAAGTCTTTCATTTTTGAGGCGCAAACTACCTTAATCGTGTCTCGGTGACACAGTTGTGTTGGTATCATGCAAAATCCATGCAAATTCCTCAGTAGGTAGTAACTAACTCAGTTCTCAGACCTTACCTTTCGCCACCATGGTTTGTTCCAAACCAATTGCTATCAATGGTGATTCAGGACTTGTTTACAGGGAAATTGGGGTGAACAGGTCAACACAAAAAGGAACCAGCATCTTGAATGGACTTTGAACAAGTGTTGTATTTATATATTATGTAGTCCGTTTCAAAATATGTTATGTATCCAAATACATTGCAGTTTTAACACAGAATTGTATCCATATTATCATGGTCATTGAGTAGACTTTCCAAGAAAATAAAAGTATGACACATACTGTATGTAAAATGTGAAGTTGTGTTTTCTTGTCGATGAGTGTCATGTTTGATTGGTTTTTGTGCTGTCTGTACAAAATAACATACTACCCCCACAGAAATAGGCCATGTTCATTACACCAACATTGATCTCTTATCCTGGTAATCGTGGCAGTAATTGTAGTATTAAAATTTCAATAATTTAGCCCCCCCCCAAAAAAAAAAACAAAAAAAAAAACAAAACAAAAACACAAATGTTACTCAAAAATAAGCTTTCATGGGGATTCGATTCCAAATTCAGTGTATAGGGTTGGCTTCTGCAGTGTGTTTGTATTATATAATGAGTTGAGCTATACAACAAAAATGCTGACGTACAAGGTCATTTAAGGCCAAGGTTGAGGGAATGCACAAGTGGGATATTGCCCACTGAAGGTAGAATGCAGCCATACTGCCCTCCATGAAAGCCATTGGCCTGATATAGCTAATGTCCTCACATACAGGTAGCCTTTCCTGTTGACTGCCTCATAAGCTGCTCCCATCACTGGCCACAATTACTCACCTCTGTCACCTTGAACACATGCCTCTTTGCCATCTGTTGCAGGACACTAGTTCCTTTACCTGTTACTGAAGACACATTGTATTCTCTCCTGACCATGCACCGGTAATCAACTTGTTCATATTCCACAAACTTTTCTTTGATTTCAGAAATACTATTGTCATCTGATACATTGGAATGACCTCTATAGATTGTTTTTCTACCATCAGAATTTACAACTTATTCATTCCACCATCCAAGAAGTGAAAGCCCAGTTACAGGATGACGAGTCCACTTCCCATTACCTAATGAAACAGTCTAGTCAGAAATAAAGTGCCTTGCTCAAGGGCACAACACCATGCTTTTGAAGCCAGAATCTCAATCGAACTCGCCATCCTCTGAGCTACTGGGTCCGCTACTGTCAACCCGCTATTGAAAAATTGCAGGGCTTCTCACCAAGATAGAAGGTACAAGTCAGCGGATTATCAACAATAGGTAAGCGGACGAGTAGGAGGCGGTTTACGGAATTTAACGGTACAGTTTGCCAGTAAAACTCCGAGGCCCGCAGGGCCGAGGAGTTTTATGGCAAACTGTACCGTTAAATTCCGTAAACCGCCGACTACGAGTTCGCTGACCGTGTTATACCACGAATTTGCCGAGTTTTAGAGCCTTGTTTGCACGCCGAAAGTTTTTATTTGTAATTTTAGTGCAGTGCAAGTTGAAACTTTGGCAGGAAAACATTGACGCGTTTTGACACCTTGTTGAACGAAAGTATAAAAAAATAACCCATGATTGGATAAAACGAAGTTGACATGTGTTGCTATTGTAGTGCGATGATGTGGTTGAGCACCTGGTTTGATTTGAATTGTATGAATTGTGTTTGATTGATTGGTTGGTTGAATGAATTGTAAAGGTGTTTGCAGATCGACGTTAGAGTCACACTTTGCTCATTTGGGTCGAAAACTTTGAGCAGCATACACGCAATTGCCGAGTCGCTCTACGTATATCGATATGGCGGATGAAGTACAAATGAAAGCTGTATCCGGTGCACTTCAACTACCAAAGCCAACGATGGAATAGAAAAGTCCCCCTGTCACGCCAGTGCTAACGGCCACAATTGGAAGACCAAGCTACACAGCCACGTCAGAGAAAGGCGCAACAGAAACTGCAAGTAAAAAAATACGTGTAGATCCACAATGACTGTGGTACTGCGTGTGTGTTTGCCTGTCGCTAGATTTAACTTTACCAGGGGCGACTGAAACCTCTACATTCAGTGTTATAACTGACTTTGAAGTCTTAAATTTCAGCTTCGAATGATCGTGATAACAATAACCTTAACACAGAAGTGATATTTGCAATCAATACCGTTATTTCACGGTGACCTGCCTGTAATTGATTTTGAGATGTACAGTCGTGCAAAATTCAATCCGGTGATTCTTTTAAAGTGTCTTTACTCTGTACTTAATGGTGAAATAAATTTCTTCTGGTATAATGTCTCGCAACTGTTTTTTTTACTCGTCGCCACGTGACTTTATTTTGTTTAAAAAGTGTCCATTTTACAAGTTCTTTTGTTTAAAAGTGTCCGATTTACTAGTAAACCGGACAGTTTTTAACAAAAGAACTGTCCGATTTACTAGTAAATCGGACACTTTTAAACAAAAGAACTTGTAAATCGGACACTTTTTAAACAAAGAAAGCCAGGTGGCATATGATAAAATATTCGGTTATGGAAATTAGAGAGCATGGTTAGAACAATGGGCATGAGGCGGAGAGTGGTATAACCAACAATAAGAAAGCTAGTCTTCTGTTTATTCTTGCAGCTACTGCCCTTTGCAAAGCTGACGAACTCTTACACAACTACAGAGTGCTACAATCTGTGTATGGTGATATATTTTAACCATGGAGCACTATTTATGGAGATACCTTTGGAATAATACATGTAAGCTCATGTTTTTACCACGGGGAGTTTTGGAAGTTCAGGTATTGATATCTGTGATACTCCGATAACACTTTAATCGCTTAAACCCGTTACCCATTTTTACTCAACCGCACTCTGGTGTTTGTCTATAAAGACTGTCTAATGAGGTACCGTATTGACCTTACCAGTAAATTGAGTCGGTCATTAATCATCTGCCTGGTTCGACCTGAACTACATGCATCCGCCCGTAGTTTTTACAACGGAAAATTTGATTGCGAGAAAACGTAAATTATTTATGCGATAGTACTATAAGTTTGAAACTTGTTGTTTACGCAAGACACTTGGAAGAACGCTAACGATCTAACCTTTGCAAGAAAAACCGAGAAAATTTCTGAACTTCGGCCTTAAATAAATTGTGTAGCGTGGATTATTGGTCATCAACGTCACAGCAGACACGGTTCAGAAGAGAAATTACATGTAAGTCGCACGAATGTGAACGCACTGCCGTCACACCCTTTGCAGAAAATGGCTTCTTGCCGTGGTGGCACCCTTCCATACATACATTAGGGTCCTGAATTTCAATATATGTATCTAAGAAAACGAGAACGGGACCAATTTACGAAACATATCTCGCCTTCCATTTTGATATCTTCAATTTACAGTTATTGACAATTATTGATTAAAATGGCCTATAGATGATTTCAATCGTCGGTATCAAACTACCTGTCTAAACACTCCTTTACTTATTAGTAAACTGCGTAAAACGAATTCTGTACTGAGTTTCAACGAAAAAAATTGAATCGAAGACTAGCATTTTAATTTTTTAGTGTCATGGGGTCTTTGGATGGGTGTTCATAGTAAGGAAAATGGAATTTTTTTTTGCTTCAAAGGTTTGACATTTTCCTGAGTAAGCTTATACGTAGGATGAATATGTTTTCACCATCATTACACGTTCCTTTCACTTTGAAGTGATGTGAATGTCTCCAACAACCACAGCAAATCTGGAATTTTTAAATTTACATTTCGCAGATTCCCCCCCCCCCATATTTTGACCCTTCCCTAACGAGATACAATGGTCCACCCATAGCCTGGATGAAGTGCACAGTACAAAGCCATGCAAAAATTCTCTCAGGTTAGTATACAATGCAAGAGCCTATGGGATAGCATATACACAGTGACTTTCTTTCATACGCGCTATTTTCCCTTTTTTACCACGCTACCAAAAAAATTTGCAACGATACGTTGATGCCAGAATGAACGAGGAAACTGTGAAATGTCATATCATATTTTCATGTGTCTTCTTTGTTTGGCTTAAGGTAGGATTCACCTCGGGGACAGATATTCTGACCCTCAAGTTTTTATGCTGTTTTTCTTTTTGTGTGGGCTCATTTGCACCGTCTTTTTTTGAAAAATCGAAAATGTTATTTATTTTGCACATGCAGTTAATCCTGACAGAGGGTTGGCGGCATTTTTTTGAATGTCGAATATAGGTAAATTTAAGATAGTTTGTTTCTCTGGTACCAAAATTTGGACGGGACCCCTGACTTTCATTCTTGATTTGAAAGAGAATGGTTCAAAGTTTTTTGAGGAAATTTTGAGCAAAATTTTTAAGGCTTTTTGCTTTCGATACGCTCACAATGGAGATGAAAGGCCAAACGTTTTCTCGTGTCGAGAATGTTTGGCCTAGGGTTGGATTTATCGCATAGAATAAGCTTGCTCAATTACTTATTTTAGTAACAAGATTATAGGAATGAACAACAAATTGTGCAAAGATCGTCGTAACAACACACCCACGACCCACTTTGTGTTTCGTATACGGCACGATTGTCGTGCCGGTGATGTCCGCAAATGTCCTTACTCGCACGATCGTATGTTGTTGAACATGCCCTATTCTTGCTGATTGGCACGATTTTCGTGCGAACGAGATTAACAAGCTTTCAAGATGGCCCTTATCTGCACGACCAGAATGTCAATAAACCGATTAGTGGTGCTCATTAGCACCAAGGGCGTTGTGGCTGGCGACGAAAACAGCCATTACTTGCACGATTTGTATATCACTCCGTGTTACCGGCACGAATTATTACACACCAAAACCAAAAACGCAGCCATTATGATCGTGTTCAAATCGATGAGTAAATTATGGCTTCACGCAGGAGGTTATAATCGCACACCTTGAAACTCACCATTTTGTCCTCCCTTTTCTTGTGTATAATATAGCATACAAATTGTAATTTCTTTGTTATACACGTGCCTATATGTATACATTTCACGGATCTATGTCACATCACTTATAGTGATGTGTCGCACTATATTCCATCTGTTTTTTAAGGCCAGATTATCTTTCGTTCGTGTGCGTTATATGCATTGGTTTATATTCACCTCAACTGCCTTAAGCTGTGGAATTAAATTGTCGTCCACTTATAATTTACATGAGGTGACTACTCCTCAATATTACCCCGAAGCTTAGTTGTCGAAACATGCGATATTAGGATATTGAAAGAGGTCGTAGTTTTGACACAATTTCCATTATTAAATGCTTTTAATATTCTGTTTACGTTTTCTTCTTCTCCCTGTGTTGAAAGACAAGATACAATTGAACCAAGTAATCACCACACAGTTTGTACAGTGCACAACATTATTGCTGACAAATGAACTCTGGTTCTGTTCAAGAATTCAGTTTTCAATAAATGACATATGACGTATACTGTACCAAGTTGATCACAAAGCGTTTAACCACGAATTTTAGGGTGAAAAGTGTCATAACAGAACATCTATACTGGAAATGCTTCAAAAGTTACCTTTCAGTTGTAAACTGCATGCACTATAATTAAGTTCCATCTTTCCTATCCGATGATAATACACATGTATACTGGATACACTGAAGTTGACAGGTTCGGAGAACCTACTAGACAAAGTACTGTTATATCAAAAGATATAGATGCGCGCTTGTTGTTTAAAAATTCTTTGATTTCCGTTTGTTAGATAAGGTTTGGCAAATTATTTTTGGGAACATGTTATAAAGGTTCCTGCAGCTAGCCAACTGAAATGGTGATGTATTGTATTTAATGTCAAATATGTTAAAAATGAATACAATCAAAGGGGGATTTCAATTCACCCTGGCAGACTTTATGCCGTGAACGCTCACCTGACGTCTGCGCGACAAAAATATGTAACCGCCTTGTCATACGCGAGACCTGTATTTGGTTTTACAATGTCCATGAATATGTTGATTGGCTCAGTCCTTTGTGTATTTCAAGATTGCCGAAGTGCCGAGAAACATCAACAGCTTGTATTCCCGGTTTTGAGAAAATATCATGAAGACAGCTGTAATTCAGGGTCGGGTAATAGCACAGTTTGAGAATTAGCTCAGACGCATAAGTATTGAGAATAAGAGCCTTTGACACGTCGCTTGTTCACAATGGACCGAGAGCATGATCGAAAGTGCAATGACATTGGACAACGCATGCGCGCTCGATAGCCTTCCCCAGATACGCACGTGTGCGGCTTTGATCTCTCCGCCGCAGTCACGTAGTAATTCTCTTGCCATCACTTAGCTGTTTGGTTCTGCTGGTATGGTTCTGGTAGTAAATTTCATCTCTACACACGTGTACAATTGGACACCAGTCAGAGTTGAATATGATATAACCCGATATCGTCATTTGAAGACAAACAAACAAAATTTGATCATCTACCAGGAGAAATTCAAGAGTTATAAGAGGCGGATTATCGATACTTTCCAGCTGTAACGTGATCACAGAAATGGTCTAAGATTAAATGGTAAATCCGACTGCATTATTCTATCTTCGTACAGTCTTAAAGCCTAAGAATAGTTTGTTTTTATATGTTCTTGCAATTAATAGCCAGTCTACGCGTTGTTTTTAAAACCATGACTTATTTATTGTGTTTTAAGTTATTGATAATTTAAGTTTCATTAAGGCCAGAGAGAAAGAACTTGAAAAAAAAACAATATTCCTCGAAACTTTTTTGGGCAAAGCTACAGAGGCGGCGACCGAATTTAATTTAATAAATTTCTCAATTTTCAAAAAAAAACTAAGTTGATAAAATCTCTATTTATCCAAGCTTCAAAATGAGGCCCCACAAGTGGTGGGTCAGAAGAATGTTATGAAAGCTTTACTGACTAGCTGTCCGAATAAATGTCATCGAGGTGCATCATACCCTAATTACATCCTTACGAAAATGTTCTCGTCACCTGCACGTCGAAAAATGTAGAATTTGGGGGAGAAGTATGAATGTTTTGCCGATGCCGAAAAAGAATATGTCACGAGCCATGGCAAATAAATACTTGCCTTTTAACATGTCTTTATTAACAGTCTGCACGAAGTACATTGTAAGATCTGGGATAGGTCCATATGGGCTTGCACGAATTACATTCTTTACATTTAATACATTTATTGCATGTATTACATTTATTACATTACAGGTCTGCACGAATTACATTGTAAGGTCGGGGCCAGGTCTAGATGGACATGCACGAAATACATTCTAGGCATTTGGTACATTTTACATGTATTACATTTATCACCATTAAAGCTCGGGCCAGGTCTAGATGGACATACACGAAATACATTCTAGGCATTTGGTACATTTTACATGTATTACATTTATCACCATTAAAGCTCGGGCCAGGTGTAGATGGGCTTGCATTAAATATATTCTTTGCATTTTCTACACGTGTTACATTTGTTACATTAAAGGTCTGCACAAATTACATTATAAGATCGGGGCCAGGTGTAGATTGGCTTGCACGAAATACATTCTTTACATTTAATACACTAGTCTTTTACATGCATTATATTAAATACATTTTTTACATTTATTACATTAAAGGTCTGCACGAATTATTAATGAAAAACTGTATTAAATGTAAAGAATGTATTTCGTGCAAGGCCCTTTCAACTCCTGATGATGTACGATAATCGATCTCCGTCGAAGTCCAGATCGTCAAGTAAAAATGTGTTAATGTAATGAGCGAATTTCGTGCAAGGCCCTACCAAACTCCCGATGAAATCCGATCTGCCTTCCCAACGAAGTCCCGGTAATAAAGTGTATTTCGTGCGTGCATTTGATGAAAAGATATATTTTAAATGTAAAAAATGCATTTCTTGAATGAAAAAATGTAAGCGAGAATGTAAAACGTGCAGAATTCTTGACTACCGGCCATGTATGTATTTCAAAGCTTGGGAGGTGAAAAAAGTAATTTACATTTTCAATTTGACTGTACCCTTGCAAGACAAAGTGGTGACTCGGTTATGGAATACTTCAAATGACACTTAACTTACTTGTATACACCATAAACTTGCACGCAAAACTCTATCCGTAACTTAGATATGGTCCAACGCCGGTCAATGATTAGTTGAATACGTTATATACCACACACCACATGAGGCATATTTGCTACTTTTTGATGTCACATTTCTTCCGAACGGTTTTCGACCCTGCCAAATGACTCACAGAAGTACTCGAATTTTTAGAAAGAATCCCCCTGCTGGTTATGACATTTTGGTCTTGTTGTCAAGGTAACAAAACTATCAGAAATCAATTGTGCAAACATTACAGTAATGTGCAAAATAAGTTCAGCTAAAACCTCTGTCACTATAATGTTACAACATTTTTGAAAAAATACACTTATTCTTCATTGCAATAATGCATATATTTTCCGGCAATAATTCTCACAATATTCGGTCAATTCATTCATGCGATAATCACGGGCTTGGTGCCCTCTCATATTATACATGTGTGTAGTGTTTGAAGGAAAACGGTGCATAAGGAGTTGCCAAGCCTAACCTCCCCTATAAACCCTAGGTAATTGCTACCAATTGGCAATTAGGCGGAGGGTTATTGTAACCAACCTGTTACATTGTAACAGATATAAAGAGGATCAGCTGTTAACGAGTTAATTACTCAGAGCAGGGCGATAATCCTCCTCGCATGGCTAATGGGGTAGATTGGGATGGGAAATTAACAGATATGCCCTGTTTCAGCTGTTTCCATTGGAAAATAAAACAAAACTACACGGAGATAGTGAGGGGGTCCGAAAGGCACGTGCTGACACACGTCTTGTTTTATAAAAACATTTCAGCAAATTACACTTATTTTCAGTATAACTGAACAATTTTTAGTTCGCTCGACCCCGTGGTAAAAGCTAAGGTACCTATAAACCACAGTCTCACAGTGATAGAGAGGCTGAGGTTAGACCGAAGGAATAATTCAAACTCTGTGACACGATTATTCTTAGAGAATTCGCCCGCCAAGGTAACAAATTTGCAAGCTCAGAAAATGCTACAAATTAAACTTTGTTTCAGAATAGACCGAAAGTATCGCAGCGGAATGCAGGGTGACAAGTAACAATTATTTTTCTAGTCTTGAGGATGTTTTTGACACTTTGAAAGAAGCACCAAGGTCATGGTGTCATTGTTTTTGTCACTTGAATAAAGATGAATTTACTTTTTCTAGAGTTTGCGTAACTTAGAGAACGATAGAAAATTGTGATAACTTGCTTCTCTTATCGAAAACACGCACGATGATCTCTGATTTATAATGTTGATGACTATCTCGAACAAAGTTTAAAATGCCATTTTCGACTGTCTGCACACAGCCGGCCAGGGAGCGCGGTGCTTCGTGTATTTATTTTGGCGTGCTGGGGAGTCAAAAGCACGTCTGAGCACCAAATACTTCCGGTTTAGGTCGTGTGCAGCGTTGTGTACAGATGCTTGCGCCGTGCCAGGCAAAGCCCGTACAGAAAAGACGACAATACATCGGAAAATGTTTGAAAAGCTCAAGAAAATAGCTCGCACAGGGTGAGTACGGTCCAGATGTTATATTTTCGCTTTCGATCGAGCTGTCAAACGAAGCAGGAGCGATCTATCCCCATTTAAAGCTATCGCACAGTGTACCGTCTGCAGTCGCTGCAAAGTGGTGCCTGGAAACTCCGTGCTGGGCATGCATGCATGCACGTATAAAGTGGCTTCGTCGCAGACATTGTTTGCAGACTAATCCAGGCCACACGCTCACTGCGCTGGGGTAGAATATACTCGCTTTCGCCAGCCCCGAGACACTTTCTAAACAAACCTCGCCAGCTTCTCAACTGCTGCCGAGTACGGAGTTTTGTACGGTGACAGCGAATTGCACGGTTCGGAATCGTGCGTGTCGTAAAGCTGTTGTCAGAGGGCAAGTCTTTCGTGTCTTTGTACGGTGCATGTTTAAACTGGTCACCCTGTGATTTGGATCAATGTTCTGTTGCAATGCAGTCGCAACCCAAAATTTTCATTTAGTTGTACATGCTTATTTACATTTTAAAGTTTCTCTGTTTTTCGGATGCAAACGGGGAATGCGCGACCATCACTTGCGATCGCGCTTTACCTCTGATATTTACGAAACCATAATACAGTTTGCAGTTGCCCCATAATTTCAAAACGGCTGTGCGATTTTAAATAGGTAATGAAAGATCGCCAAAATTGCACGAACTTCTAGAAGTTCTATTCCCAGTGCATTTTATAATATATTCGTAGATATGCAGATTAGTTGTGATTTGGACAAGTTAACCGACAGTTACGACGAGACAGCGAGACAGTAACTGCATAACTGTATGATAATGAATGACGTTGTGCACAAGACAATGGACTGAACAAGTTGCGTATGATTCGAGTCATAACATGCAACGTTAAGTCAAATGCGTAACGAGAATCGAGATAGAAAAATTGACCGTGCTTATTAACACAACTAGCCCGTACTATAATATGCTGTACTGTGCTATGAAGGGGGAAAATCCAACGGTAAAAGTCGTACAACTTATTCATACAACTACATGTACGTCACTAACTAGCCTTCTCACACAATAGCAGTGCGAAAATCTTTTCCGCTACCTTTTGTATAACGGGGCTGGACGTGTTGCGGACCTCCGACTGGCGAAAATCAACCGTATATTCCGTTGCCAGTAGCTTCGTAGACAGATCAACCGACCTTTCTTTACTCTGAATTCGGGCGTTCAACTCTCAAACTGTGTTCATCCAGACTGCAGCAAACAAATTAATCTTTGCCGGAGGTTTTTAGGATAGATTAACAAAGTGTATCATGTTGTACGACAGGGCCCAGGGTGGCAGAGGTTTGATGATTGTGAGAAACTCGACCTTATTGAGAAGCCATGCAGCATGAACTATTAAAAAGTGCAATTGAAATTATATATTATTGTGTAAACAATAATATAGACAGTTAAAGGTTTTTTTGAGGAAACAGTGTATTAAGGTACATTGTCACAGACAAACAAACGATGCCTATGCGATTGTTTTAGACAATGTTTGTATTCCGGCAAAAAATGGATCGCCCCTTGATACTGAAGTTTGGCTAAAGTAAATGAAAATTAACACATTGGTAAATAAATAAATAAATAAATAAATAAATGGATAAGTAATAAATAAAAAAGAAAAGTAAATAAATACATAAATGAAAAACACAAAATGATGCCCTCTTTCAATAAAAGTTCCTAGGAAATGAGACAAAATTTTCCATTTTTTGCTTCTCTGTATCATATTTTGATAACTATTCTCAATATTTTGTTTAAATACAAAACAAAAAGTGCATCAGCTGTTTGAGGAGTTTGTCAAATAGACAGACATTTGAAAAAGGCTGGTTTCCAGATGACTGCCCCAATTCAAACCTACAGGACCCTAAATAATTTTTTTCCACTGCGGCCAGTGAGTTTTGTCAACCAAAACACTCATTTTTTTCTCATTAGTTACTAGAAGTCTACATTGACTTTGTTCTGTAATTGAATTTCCATGTTTGAAAAAAAGGGCAAGAGGAATTAAACTGCAGCATACTAGGAACCAGAGATATCTTTTGATCTAGAAGATTTAGCATGAACACGTTTAGTACTATAGATGTAATGAAATGACAGGAAACAAGAAATTTTTTTGATCTGGCCAACTGTCAGCACAGGCATTTCACTTTAACATATATAATAGAAAGTCCAGGTACAGTTAAAATTCATTCTAGAATCCCGCTGTCCTAAAAAATGATTTCCCTTTTCGATTTTCATGAATCCAAAAGTTTCATTGCTGCATAATCACACAAAATAGAGTAAGACTGTCAATATAGGACAGCATTGATCATTAATCTGCCCAGGGACGGTGCTCCCCAGACACAGGGAACAAAGGTCTACGAAGGGTGCCCTCTAAGTCATGATTCAGTAGAAGTCTTTGCCAGTTTTAGAAATGCGTTCTTAAAATGGATCCTGTACCAGTATATATCAAATTTTTAAACTCAAAGAGAAGATTTTTCAATGCCATGATGCCTTCAAGATGTTTATTCCTGATGAGATTAACCAAGGAACAAAGTGTTTCAACAGTTCAGTGGAAAAAAAAGATTTGAAAGGTGTGAATGAGATAGATCAATGCATAGAACAAAAGTGTACCACATCAAGGAATGTGTGTGTCCCTTTAAAGAGACCGATTTCTTGATTTAATGTACACTTTGATGTGTAAGACCCATTTCTTGATCTAAGGTCCACTTCCTACAAAGTGTTCAAGGTTTAAGGAGACTGAAATGTGCGGCAACCTGAAAGATAACAGCTGAAAAATATGTACATTCTGTTTTTTCGTACTATACTTCTGTACATTTTATTGTATTTGACTAAAAGGCTGAATTTAGTCGCTGATAGTTCTTCCCTGGTGGTGAGTTTTGTACAGATTTGACCCTTTCAGGTTATGATTTTGACCTCATTCTTTCAGGATATTGAAAATTTATCGTCTGAACTCACAGCGAATAAAATTAAACCAGATGTGCCAAAGACCCACAGAAATGTCAAGGACGTATTACCAGGAGTTATTTATCACTTCACTGTAAAAATACTTTTGATGTGCAAATACAGAATTTGCAGTATTATTGCCAACGAGGTTAGGAGCACAAGCTATGAAAAACTTACATATACAGAAAACAAAAGAAAAATATTGAATGTTTTCAATATCATCGTAATTTTCTTGGATGTAAGCAACGTTGAATTACCACGGTGATGGATGACTTTGATGCTAAGCCTATTGATAAGAAAATGTGTCACTAAGTTTTCAATTAATACTGTGTGCCATGTTGTTGATACAGGACTTTTTCTTATCAATGTCAGGGTTCTCAAAAAATTTTGAAGTAGGCGGAAATTAAGAAAAGTAGGCGGTTAGCTTTTGTGTGCAACCAGGTTCCCGGGGCGGGCGGGGGGGGGGGGGGGGGGAACAGTACTGAGCAATTTCATGCATATACAGTCTATAAAAGGCTGTTCCAACATACACACGGGGGGGGGGGGGTTTCAGGGAGGGGATGCCCTCCCTGTGTGCAAGAAATTTTTAAAATTTGAAGACATTTTGTAGTAATTTCATGCATTTTGTACTGTATGAAAGACCATTTCAGCATGAGAGTGTTAAGGATTATTTTTAAATTGAAGACATTTCTGAGTAATTTTATGCATTCTTATACAGTGTATAAAGGCTATTTAAACATACACACAGGGGGAGGGTTTCCCCGTCCCTGTGGACAAGAAATTTTTAATTTTGAAGACATTTTGGAGTAATTTTATGCATTGTACAGTATTAAAGACCATTTCAGCATACAGAATAATCATTATCATTGCCAATTACAACATGTTTTCAAGGGATAAAGTTTTAAAAAAGTCAGAAAAATCAATTTGATATCACTCGGGCCTGTCAACTGCATTCAGTTGACAAGGATAGCAAAATTTCCCCAGACTGTTGTGTAGAATTATATTTAGCTCATGACTTGAACAAACATTTTGAAATACATCATAGAATAGGGCCTAGGGTTTTCACAACCCAGATAACGATCCGCTAGAATCCTGACCAGCCTGGCTGTACAAAGTGTACAGTAAAATAAAAGAGTTTATTCAATTCAATGAATTATAGGAACACAATTTTCAGTGATTTTAATTCACTGTACTAATTTCACAATAAAACGAATCCGCGAGCTGATTATTGAATTTTTGCTGATGTTGAATATAATTGAAAAAGAGAGATAAATTCAGTGTTCATGTTTGATAAAACCTCAAACTAACGACACTGAACGCAAGCCTGTACTACACCGTGTGTGTACAAAGCACCGGTAGTCAATTGTAACACAGTACACACAACGCGATATCGGTCGACCTGAAATTTGACACTGTGATCGACGTAGCGACGTAGCGAAAAGTGAGACCAAGTAATTTTTTGTTTATTTAGATTTGACCTAAACCTCCAAAACCAACAGACAAAGTCAGAAAATCAAAGTTTTCAAGCGTCGACTTTCTCTTCAGCGATGCACACAACCACGGCCCCTCCACAAAATGCGATGTCGATCGACTTGAGTTGAATATTGACATCGTGATCGACCATGGATAGATTGACGTGGCGTTTCGAAAGTATGAAAAATGAGACTCAGTAACTTGTGGTCGCTTTAGATTTGATCAAAAACCTACCAAACCCATCAGACTAGGCCCTACTCTTACGCAGAAAACCAAAGCTCTCAAGCGTCAACTTTCTCTTTCGGGTTTGAGCGAAACAAAAGTCGGCTTCATTCGGAAATGGTCGGCTATTCGCGGGCATAACGTAATTGTATGTCAGTCCAATGTTCGGCTATACCCGATGTGAATGTCGGAATAATTCGGGCTGTGATCGGGCGAGCAAGGTTGCCCTCGAGAGCGATTCCCAGTGTATAGTACAACACGTTCGCTGCGGTACTACAGTGATAGCAACAAGTTCACTGCGTAAATTGCTAGTAGACTACATATAGCCACATCGGCACTTCTGAAATATAATCTGCGGCTTGCAAGACCACCAAAAAATCTAATTATTGTTTCAAAACCAGAATTTCCGGGCCTGAGAGCGAAACAGTGCTGAAAAGTAGCCGGCCAAAATACGAAAGTAGCCGGTCAATTTGGCCGGCATCCGGCTAAAAATGAACACGCTGAATGTCATAGTAGTTTAGTCTTGTTTTAGACTGCTCTGTAAAACTGTAAAGGCATGAAAAAAGAAGGATTCGTGTGTATTACCTCGGAAAGGTACATTTCATGTAATGTACTTGATATAGTTAGTTTTTCATTCCAGTATTGGGCATACAAAATTACCGGTTTTAAGATACCCCCTCGCTCACCATTTTTTTCTGAGATTTTATTTTATCATCAGAGAAGTCATGAATGTAGTTGAGGCTGAGACTCCAAATTGTGTTCACTGTAAGTGTTAACAAGGTATTGACAGAGTTTACATTTTTTCAAGTTCAAAGTCACCATTGCATTCAGGGGTTTATGTCACTTTCATATTTTACGTTGTCCTTGCGATTAATGATTTTTCATTCTGAACAAATTGGAAAAGTATTTTCACATTTTAATGGCTCACTTACAAACACCAACATCCCCAAGCTGCAAGGCCCCCTCCAGGAAGAGCAGGGTGGGGGTGGTGGTGGGGGAGAGTAATCATACGTGTAAGAAGCAAATCTATCATTAATCATGGTCATATGTAATTTAGATCAACTGGAATGATTGAAATAAGCGCAATTATCGGATTTCAGAATATATATATATATATATATATATATATATATATATATATATATATATATATATATATATGGTAAAATATATATATATATATATATATATATATATATATATATATATATATATATATATATATATATATATATATTCAACAATATATTAGCTGTATCTTCAGACTTTTTTCTTTCTATTTTTTTTTTTTTGGGGCTGGGTTTTATCTATTTACAACATCTTCCTCTCTAATGCCTGTACTTTGTAAATGCCAGTGTTTTCCACATCAATACAGCTGTAGATACGGTAGATACGGGTAAAATAACCACTGCTATTGATGGCAAATGAATTCAAGTCTTGACTAGAATTCAATTTTTAGAAAAAACGGCGCTGACAGTACAGTGTTGGTAAGCTAGATAACAGCTGTTTTGTTCTGCTATTGGGGTTTAAAGAAGAAACTGCTTTGATACACAGAACTAGAATACCAAATAAAAAGCTGAAAAGTCGCACCTCATGGACTTACTTGATCTATTTATATGAGTCAATGGTTTCTCTACTGTCTATGGTTAAGAATAAAGTTTAAATCCCTTGACAATATGGCATAAAATATGATCACAATCACATATAAATAATTTTATTGATGTAATATATAACAGTTATATTCACAAATGCTTAGTCATTAGTGTTAGAAATCACGCTTTCATAGAGGTATAGGATTTATTTTATTCTGTTGAAAAGTCTATGCCTGGACTTAAAAAAGCTTATTGAGCATAGGTGCCTGAATGTCTGGAAGATGTGCTGGTGTAGGGAGACATGCTTCTCAATGCAGTCTTTGAAATGGCTTTCCTGATGGTGATAAATAGTCTTATAGCAAAAAGTACATGTACCACTGGCTCTAAGACATTTGATGGATTTATAATAGCTTCATCTGCATTGGAAGAAATACTTTTTGAACGATGTCATTGGTGGAAGGATTTTGCATAAATTATAATTAATTATGCATGCAGGACAAAGTACTTTTCATTATTGTTACGTGCAGAGAAAACGAACAAAAGGTGAACTCAGCAGTTAACGTTTAAACAAAATTTATTACAAAAATAAAACTAATTGCTAAGTCAGGGATAGAGTACAAGCTTTAAGAGTGTACAGATTACTTATCTCAGCTGGGACGGCAAAGCTCCAGTCTCAGAGTTGTAACAGTCAGTCGGATGAATGAACAGTCCTTTGGCTTGCAGGCTTGAAGCTGCACAAAGTTCACAGTATAATCCAGCGTTGACAGTGAAGGTCTTGAAAAGTCTTGAGAATGACTACTGCTGGAGTTTAGTAACACACAAGAGACACGATCCCAAAAGTCTGACTGGAAGCTGAGCACGTCCCTTTTATAAAGGCATATAAGAACAATCTAGAACTTTTATTGACATGCTAATTACTGTTCTAAAATTATCTCCCTTACACAACTAATCAACTTTCCAGAACATTCCAACATGACTAATTGAATTCAAGGTTGTTAGGTCATCAAGGGCAGTGACCTTGAGAATGTTCTAGACTAATTGAACTCAGGTCATGATGAGTGTGGGTAAATGACCTACATAACACACCCCCTCTTCAAAAAAAGAAAATTTTTCAAAGAAAAATCTTTCTTTTACAAATGTAATCTTGAAAAAGATTTAAGTACTCAAATTTTTTTTACTCTAAAGTAAAATTTCTTGAAAGTGAACAACAATAACTCTAAATACGAGAGAGACAGTTTGCAATTAAATTGTCTCTGCCTTTGATATGTCTAATGTCAAGATTAAACTCCTGTAACATTAAACTCCATCTTAGCAATCTCTGATTTTTGCCTTTAAATTTCTGCAGAAAAACAAGAGGGTTGTGATCAATATAAACCACTATTGCCTGATTTGAAGAAGTAACATAAACTTCAAAATGCTGTAAAGCTAATATCAAAGATAAACACTCTTTTTCAATTGTAGAGTAGTTTCTCTGAGATTTGTTAAATTTGTCGTGAAAAATAGCAAACAGGATGATCTACACCATGACTATCCTCTTGCAATAAGACAGCACCAGCAGCCGTATCACTAGCATCCACAGCTAATTTGAATGGCAAAGTGAAATCTGGTGCAGACAACACTGGAGCACTTTGCAGTATGGCTTTAAGTGTATCAAATGCCTGTTGGCATTGCTCTGACCAAACAAACTTTACTTTCTTTTTAAGTAAGTTAGTCAAAGGCTCAGTAATTGTGGAGAAATTTGGACAGAATTTTCTGTAGTAACCAGCCATACCGAGAAAGCGCATCAGTTGTCGTTTGCAGTTTGGTATGGGAAAACTTGAAATGGCACTGATTTTGGCATCAACAGGTTTTACCTCACCCTGTCCTACAGTATGTCCGAGGTAAGTTACCTCGCCCAACCAAACTCAGATTTGGCAAGGTTGACAGTCAACATTGCTTTACTCAGTCTCTCAAAGAACTTCCGCATGAGCTTGATGTGTTCCTCCCAGGTGTCACTATACAGGACGACGTCGTCAACGTAAGCTGCACACCCGTCTAGCCCGGATATGACGTCGTTGATCATCCGTTGGAACGTTGCCGGAGAGTTCTTCATTCGAATGGCATCACCTTGTACTGGAACAATCCGTCTGGTGTAACAAAGGCGGATATTTCACGAGCACGATCCGTCAGAGGGACTTGCCAAAATCCCTTCAGTAGGTCAAATTTTGTCACATACTTGGCTTTTCCACTCGGTCGATGCAGTCATCAATCCTCGGGATTGGGAAAGTGTCTGTCTTTGTTAAAGTGTTGACCTTCCTAAAGTCCGTGCACATACGATAACTGTGATCTGATTTGGGAACAAGTATGCACGGCGAACTCCAGTTACTTTTACTGGGTTCAATAAAGTCATTGTCCAGCAGGTATTTGACTTCTTCCTGGAGATATTTCTCTTTTGTTGGATTCAGTCTGTATGGATGTTGTTTTACAGGCTTACTGTCCCAACATCAACGTCGTGATAGATGACGTTCGTCCTCGTTGGAACATCCTGAAACAGGTGTTTATATTCGTGGAGCAGTTCTTTCACCTGTTGTTGTTGTTCTGGCTGGAGGTGTGCCAACTTTGTAGACTCCAGCTTCTCCAGGATTTCTGAGTTCTGAAGCTTGACCGAGCCCAGCTTTGAGTTTAGAGTATTTTCACTCAAGTCAGTTTCAGTATCACTATCTTCATAATGGCTTGAACTGACTGCACTGACAGGCTGAGTTATAGTAGGATTATCCCTATCCAAATATGGCTTAAGCATATTTATGTGACATAGCTGTTTTTGTTTTCGCCTGTCAGGTGTTATTATGATGTAATTTAAATCACTCAATTCTTATCAATTAGGTATGGCCCAAGTAACGAGCATGGAGTGGTTTGCCAGGAATTGGAAGTAGAACAAGAACTTTTTGACCTGGTTCAAACTTCCGTTTTGAGGTGTTTTATCATATTTGGTTTTCATTGACTGCTGAGATGACTCAAGATTTTCTCTGGCTAATTCACATGCTTTAGAGAGCTTTGTACGAAAATCTGAGACACATTGCAAAATATTCAGACAATCATCATCGTCTGATAGGAATTTCTCTTTAACGAGCTTAAGTGGGCCACGGACTGTATGTCCAAATACAAGCTCAAATGGGCTAAAACCAAGAGACTCTTGAATTGACTCTCTAACAGCAAAGAGCAAAAATGAATTCCTTCATCCCACTGCTTCTCTGTGTCAAAACAGTAGGTCCTAATCATGTTTTCAAAGTTTGATGAAATCGCTCAAGAGCACCTGGCTTTCTGGATGATAGGCGGATGACCTATACTGTTTAATGCCTAGCTGATCCATTACTTGTTGAAAAATTCCAGACATAAAGTTGGAGCCTTGATCGGACTGGACACATTTAGGGAGGCCAATAAAGTGAAAATTTGACTAAAGCTCTCACTATAGTCTTTGTCTTTATATTTCTCAGTGGTATGGCTTCGGGGAACCGAGTTGATGTACACATAATTGTCAACATGTACTCATTTCCTGATCTTGTTTTTGGTAGGGGCCCAACACAGTCTATTAGTATCCTACTAAATGGTTCTTGAAATGCAGGAATTGGCTGTAAAGGGGCCTTGGAATGGTCTGATTTGGCTTTCCTACCATTTGACATGTGTGACAAGTTTTACAGAAATGTGCTACATCCTGCCTGAGATTAGGCCAATAAAAGTGACTGAGAATTTTATGATAAGTTTTCCTGACTCCTAAGTGACCAGCCCAGGGGTTTCATGGGCCAGGCGCAATATTTCAGCACGGTAGGCTTTGGAACCACAATTTGATGTTTTATAGCCCAATCGTCATCAACCAAAACATCTGGAGGTCTCCATTTACGCATGAGAATACCAGACTTTGTATAATAGGAAACAGAGCTATCTGAAGTTTTACCTTCATCATCTACCCTGTCAAACAAAGACAAAATATCTGGGTCTTTGTGTTGTTCTGCAATGAGATTTGATCTAGAAAATGTCTGACTTTGGTCAGCAGAAGTTTTACTGGAAGTTTCAAATCCACGAGGGATAACGGAATGATCCGTGTCAAACACCTGACTGAGAAAGGTGTCATTTAAGTCAAATCTGTGACATTATTTTTGAGAGTATTTTGATTCTCGGAAGTTTCTTTGACATGGCTCGAGTAATGGCACATGAAGGAAATAAATCGGGTATCTCTTGTTCAATTGGCTCTGGATCCTGATCTAACTAGGATTATCAGTCACAAGTGGATTAGTAATGACCTTGTCCCCAGCAAGGTCGTTTCCAAGAAGAAGGTGAATCCCTTCAAAAGGCAAAAAAGGCCTAATACCTAAAGCCACAGGTCCAGAAACAAAGTCCGAAGACAAATAGACATTATGGAGAGGAACAGGAATGTAGTCATTACAATCTACCCCCTTAATAAGAACTTTAGAACCTGAAAATGACTTTTCAGAAAACGGCAGGGTATCTGCCAACAAAAGAGACTGGGAAGCCCCGGTATCTCTTAAAATTTTGACAGGGGTAGCGGAAGAGAAATCACTAGAAAGTGATATAAAACCATTATGAATAAATGGCTCGAAAATACCCATAATGCTATCTTGAGAAGAATTGACCTTGACCTCATTAATTGGGGATAAGAGGGGTTTAACCTCAGAAAATGTGTTGCACACATTATTAGACTCTAATTGAGTTGATGAAGAAATAAAGCCGGTTGGCTTAGATCCACTTTGACCACTTTGACCTTCACGTTTTCTTTTCAATTTGAAACAATCTGACATTAAATGGCCGTCTTTCTTACAATAATTACAAGAAAGTGTACCAAACTGTTTGTCAGAAGGAGATTGAGACTTGGATCTGATGATGTGGGAGTGTTACTTGAACTGTGTGAACTGCTGTCATTTGGTTTCCTACTCTCCTTTGAGAAATTCTTGGATGAAAAGGGGGAGTTAAATTTACCTGCATTGTTTCTGTATGAAAAGGACTGGGATGGTTTGCTGAGAAATGAAGATTTGTGGGTCAATGAATAATCATCGGCCAAACGTGCAGCAACCTCCATGTATCTGCCTTTTGTTCATTGATAAACGTCTTGATGTCACTCCGAATGCACCTTTTAAATTCCTCAATCAAAACAAGCTGTCGTAATTTGTCATAATTCTGACTGACCTTTTCCGAAGAACACCAACGATCAAACAGTTGTTCTTTTGTTCGAGCAAATTCAACATAAGTTTGATCTTTCACCTTCTCACAATCCCTAAATTTCTGACGGTACGCTTCAGGCACCAACTCATAACCCTTGAGAATTAACTCCTTCACAGAATTATAATTTGAAGCCTGCTCTACTGACAACTGAATGTAAATTTCTCTGGCTTTACCACCAAAGCACTCTGCAAAAGCATAGACCAGGACTCCTTAGGCCAATCCAGACTCTGAGCAATTTTCTCAAAATGAAGGAAATATTTATCAACACATCCTTTTCTTGGAAAGGGGGAACTAACCTGAAATGCTTAGTGATGTCAAACTTGTCTGAAGGGAAGAATTTTCCTGACTGTCCAAGCTCTAAACGTCTCATTTCTAACTGTAGTCGATGTTCTTCCAATTCTCTCTCCTTTTCTCTCTGTCTTTCTTCCATTTGTAATTCTTTGTCTTTCATTTGTAATTTTTCCTGCCTTCCCTTTCTTCCATTTGCAATTTTTCCTTTTCTAATTCCAATTTCTTAAGCTCCAAATCTGCCTGTATTTCTAATTCTAATTTTTTGAGTTCGAAGGAAGACTCAGGCTCATAATCTTTTAAGGCAGACTCTTCAAAATGGCCAGAATTAACTAAATGTTTTGCAATCTTGAACTGAATTTCTCGCTTGCGCATAGATCTTTTGACTTCTACTTTAAGGAAATTGGCCAGTGTTATGAGGTCGTCTTTTCTGAGGGAATCAAATGTGTCCTGATCAAGGTCATCCATTTCCTCTGGTTTAAATTCCGCCATGATTAAATTTCGCTGAGTTCACAGTATACAGTAGTTTTGAAAAGGCAGGCAAAATGTTGTCAAACGGCTCAAAATATTCGTCTCCCGGACGAGCCCCCAATTTTGTTACGTGCAGAGAAAACGAACAAAAGGGTGAACTCAGCAGTTAACGTTTAAACAAAATTTATTACAAAATAAAACTAATTGCTAAGTCAGGGATAGAGTACAAGCTTTAAGAGTGTACAGATTACTTATCTCAGCTGGGACGGCAAAGCTCCAGTCTCAGAGTTGTAACAGTCAGTCGGATGAATGAACAGTCCTTTGGCTTGCAGGCTTGAAGCTGCACAAAGTTCACAGTATAAATCCAGCGTTGACAGTGAAGGTCTTGAAAAGTCTTGAGAATGACTACTGCTGGAGTTTAGTAACACACAAGAGACACGATCCCAAGTCTGACTGGAAGCTGAGCACGTCCCTTTTATAAAGGCATATAAGAACAATCTAGAACTTTATTGACATGCTAATTACTGTTCTAAAATTATCTCCCTTACACAACTAATCAACTTTCCAGAACATTCCAAACATGACTAATTGAATTCAAGGTTGTTAGGTCATCAAGGGCAGTGACCTTGAGAATGTTCTAGACTAATTGAACTCAGGTCATGATGAGTGTGGGGTAAATGACCTACATAACATTATGTATACCACAGATGAAGTTGGCAAAGTAGACGATGAAAACGCATTAAAATAACCCTTTGAGTGCTGTAATTGTTCTCACCAAAATTTTAATGCAATATTTTTACTAATTTTTATGAATTTTTCTGTAATTTTTTGACAATTTTGGACCAAATGGACATCACATTTCATTGGCTACAGTTTGTTATCAACATTTTGACAAAAATCTGAAAAAAATTGACTAGAATATATTTTCTAAGGTGACAAAAATCGACTTTGGCACTCAAAGGGTTAACCTTGGTCAATTTTATATTCATAAAAATAGATATCAAAAAACAAAGAGTATACGCTTCTGGAAAGACTTGAGATATAGAACAAATTCTTGGATACTCAAGTAAGGTTGATGATCATCTGTTATTGACAAAAAAATCGCTATGCAGTGCTGTTGTAAAATGCTAATTGTTGTGACAGTATTTTTTGCTACATTTTGAACTCTAAACTTTGCATTGACAGAGCAATCAATCACGGGAATGTTATATTCTACTTCAAATACTCCTTGAGCATTGGTGAAAAGTGCCTTGCCCTTGACACTGAAAGAAAGAACTTGAATTTTCAGTGACCCTGAATGTAGCAACTCTTGAAAAAAAAAATCATTATTTTATGACCCACATCCTGATTCTGTTACTTGCCCTGCAGCTAGCGTTTGATGATGGAAAATGCATGGAATGGGAAAGACGAAGCCATCCGAGTCAACTCCGAGAGCAATTCCAAGAACTACAAAGTCAAAGAGGAACCTATGGATGACTCCCCGGGGGTTTTCATACTGGAAACAGAAAACGGAGAGACAGTAATGGTTGAAAAGCACGGCAACAGAAATAATGATAGTGAGAGGAAGTTACGAAAAGGCTCAGACAGGGAAGGTAGGTGTAAAAGTCACGCCCTTGTATATGCACTGTTGAGTTTGATGGACACTTTCCAAATATGGTAAAAGAGTATTACCACTTGGGAAAAGGTGCCATATTTGGCATAAAGATCTCTGTTCTGTGAAGTGATCTCCATATTTGGCATAACAATTCCAAATTTGGCAAGGGAATCTCCGTATATGGTCAAAGAATAACTGTATTCAGTGAAAATCTCCATATTTGATGCAAAAAATTCACATTCGGCAAAAGAATTTCCATATTTGGTGGTCAAAGAGTGTCCATATTTTGTGAATGAAAAATTTAATTTTTTTCTACGGTTTGTACTGGCTAACTGTATGCTACATGAGTATATCAGCCTGCAGCTTTATGTCTAATAAAGACACTGATTATTTGAAAATTACCAGTTACAACAAATAGATCATTTATCATCTGCTATATAAGTTTCTCTCCTCAAAATATTTTTTCAACAAGTCTTTTTTTGCAATTTTTGGTAGATATTGACATAAACAGTGCGCAAGTGGAATTTATTTTATAGTCTTCAATCAGGATTGAGCACATTGTAG
Organism: Ptychodera flava; assembly: GCF_041260155.1. Classification (NCBI taxonomy): domain Eukaryota; kingdom Metazoa; phylum Hemichordata; class Enteropneusta; family Ptychoderidae; genus Ptychodera; species Ptychodera flava. The sequence goes on from NC_091937.1 coordinate 43,241,390, forward strand.
TCAGTGAAAGACCCACATTGTCTCATGTTTGTTTAGGCTGACTGTTCAAACATTTTTAACTCCCAGAGTTTTAAACAATTTATTGCAAATATTTGCTTTCTATGTGTATGTTGTGTTGAATTTCAACTTTATCTGATAAAGAATTTTGATGCGGTCTTGCAACATTAGTCTAGCCTTTTACATGAGTCTAGCATTTGTTCAGTTTTAACCCTTTGAGAACTGTAATTTTTCACACAAAAATTTAGTGCAACATTCTACCAATTTTATGATTTTTTCTGTATTTGTTTTGATAATTTCGGAGCAAAAGGACATCACATGTAATTAACTAGTTTTTTTCAAAATTTTTGAAAAAATCTGAAAAAATTTGACTTTGGTATATTTTGTAAAGGTGACAAAAATTGTTTTTGATGCTCAAAGGGTTTAACCCATTGCTGCCAATTTTACTACAGAGTCTGTCTTTTCTTGGTGCAAATTTGGTCACTCCCAGAGGGTTAATTTGCATATTGTATTCCAAGTTGCAGAATAGGGATGAAAAAATGGTTTCATGTCATGACAAAAAATTAAATCAAAACATACATGTATCATGGGACAAAATTTATTCCAAACATATGCTTCAATGATACCTGCATTGTTCATTATGCAAATCTGGAGGATTTCGTTTGTTGAAATTTGTACCAACCACAGTGAGTTGTCTGTGCATGCTCATGCCAGCAAATATCCTGAAGCACCCAGCACGTGTCAAAGCTTGCCTCTCCATATTTGCATATGTCATTTGCATATCAATAGACCACACACAGGGTGATGAATTTGCAGTGTGACCACTTTTTGTTGTCATGGAAATGCCCTGTCATGGAAATGCAGAACAAAATTCCCGCAGCTTAAAAATCTAAATTCACACTTCTGATTTCATGTTATTTCTCAGTTTTTGATTTTTGTATAGATAAATCTTTGATGTACAGTGCATGTCTCATAAAAGAATTGTTATCAAGATATAAAAATCTTTGCGTGGAATTTGCTTTTGCAAGGTTGTTTACAAACGTGATAAAAAAGTTCAAGAAAAAGAAAAGTGTGTTCGTGATAATGATGCAGACAAAAATGAACACCCATTTACCAGCGTACATGTATGCTCTAATGTTCACAATTCCATACTTAATTATGCATATACTTTCAAAAGGTTTCTTGTTAGCAATTGGTAGTTTGAAGGGATGTACCATAAAGGGCAGATTTCTTCCAAATTCTGACAATATTTTTCCTCACGAAAATGACCATAAATCAAGGTATATTCCTGTGAAATATAGAAAATGTAAAAATTGATATTTGTGATAGATTATTAAAACAAATAGGCTTCAGTATAATTTTCATTAGTCTTGTAGAGATTTTTAAACCAACATGTCATTCCCAGTATTTCAAGCTCTTGCCACTCAATGTGTCAGATGTGAAAGCTGTGATTTGGTGATTAACACTTATGTAATACATTGCTAATCCTTATATCTGTATTATATTTGTCAAAAATGTTTGAATAATTTATCATTTATTGAGTGACATTTTATGCCCTACCGGACAGTCTGCTGAGGATTATACCGCACAACTTCATACCACCACAACAATCAGGTTATTCAGAAATCAGAAATACATTTTCAAGTTCCAAGTACCAGTCCGGGTCAGCTCCAAAATTGGAGACGCTATACATAATATTTTCCCCTCTCATTAGCCAATCAGCGGCCAGCGCGCCATCAGTAAAAACTGTATTTCCTGGCAACCTCCACATGCGTCCTTCGTTACGTACGCCATACTGTGTCGAACTCCCGCGCCGTATTCTGTCATAATGTCGAACAGTTGTGTGGCCACTCTGTCAAAACACAATTTCAAAATCGCGTACCAGTTTTATTCTGGCGAAGACAACCAAACCCCATATATCGCTGTGATTCCTAGACTCTGGCTTGAAGTCCTGCGAAATATAAATCGTGTACCTACACAGATCGTTAAGAATACCCATTTGTATCGGAGATGGCAGCGATACAAATTCTACCGTATATGGGGAACAGTTGTGTGGCCACTCTGTCAACACATTTTCAAAATCGCGTACCATTTTTAGTCTGCGTTTGACAACTACAAAACAGGTATCGTTTTAAAGCTCTGACATTGCTCTTCTTTCTTGCAAAATGTTATACGCGTACCTACACAAATAACCTTTATAACAGTATTTCTAATAGAGATGACGAACATCCACAAGATGATTCTCGGTACTTGAGCGAAATTGATAAACTAGGGGTAGAAATGAATCGTCAATATTTCGAATATTTGTTCACTAATCGGACTCCTTGTTGGACATGACCTTCTGCAGAACACGTGGATTATGTTGACTTTCGAAATTCGTCGAAATTCACAAGACAGGGGCTTAATAAGCGGCCCAAAACTGCCGATCACACTTGGTGGGTAATTTGTGACCCAGCGTGACCTGTACTTTATTAATGATGTAATCTGGTCGATGATTGGCTGAATGCCGGAATACATTATCATAATGAGTCTCCAATTTTGGAGCTGACCCGGACTGTTTACGAAGTGTTGTGTAGAAGGTTGAAGGGTTTGAAGGGGTACTGTATTAGATTTTCATTATTATTATTGCTTTATTAATAAATAAATAAACAAACAAACAAACAAATAAATAAACAGTTACTTGAGAAAATGAAAAAGATAAACAGTAATAAAAGATTCAAAGCCAAAAATATTCAGGGCTAGAAGAATGAGGAAAAAAGAAAGCAAGCAAAAGAGAAATTAAATACATGAATCGTAGATGCACAATCTCTTTGTGGAGGGACCATTCATAGACAGTTACTGCAGTGTTTTATATATTTCTTTCATTTCCAATAGTTTACTCCACCATATTAAATTGCTCACCCCCAGTTCCCAGTAAACAGGTCCTCAATCACCATTGATAACAAGGAGTTTGAGCCAAACCATTCTGGTCAGAGGGTTCATGAAAGGACAGGGTTGCTCCAAAGCTTGAATGGTGAAAACAAAAAAGTGATGAGATGACCCTGCTACCCAAGTACTTGAGTTTAACTGTCATGTATCACGTGGATATTGTTTGGTTTTTAGTCTTGTAGGACCTCCCCAACAAAATGTGGCTCAGTTTCACCATTGTGTATCGTGTTATATTGTTTCATCTTGAATCTTATACAATTCTTCTGGTAGGGGCAAATTTAGATTTTGACTTGAGTTTTGCTTTAAAATATCTTTCACTATATGGTCATGGTCAAAACAGGAGTTTTATTCTTAAAAATTTTATCCCTCCTCTGTGTAATTACCTTACAAGAAAATTGAACTCTGTTCAGACTAAGCTTTGATAAATCAATGATTTGCCATGGGCAACAAGTATCCACCATGAAAACTAAATAATATGCACTTTGCAAAAACATACAGGAATTTCTGTCCATTAAATTCATTCAAAAGCTTTAAATAATCTCGCCTTTCATGGTTTGTATTAATTTTTCTCTGGGAAGTTGACAGCGCTAAAGTTTTATAATCTACATGTTTCAACACAGACATTTTGACCCAATTTCCTCCCTGTTGCTACACATACATGTATATATATATATGGATCCAAACCTGTTGAATGAAACGTCGGGTCAAAGTACTAAAATTCAGGACATGGATCAGGGACGGGGTCAAAGTAGCTGGTTTTAGAATTTGATGTTCTTTCAGAAGATGAATAAATTTAATGTCCTGGAAGATGTTTTAGCAAAATCAGTGATGTGACATAAATTTTGAATTAATGCGTTGTACATTGAGTATGGCACAGCTTTTGCTCCTCAGTTGCAGCAACAAGGCTTTGCAGTTTTACCGTTTTTTGTTCTCATATATCCTCTGTGAAATGTGCTTGTATTGTAAAAACAAAATCAAGGTGTGTTATGAATAACTGTACGTAAGATTGATGTTGAAAATAACTAAGGGTTTATAAAACTGCAAAAAGGTTCTCTCAGGAAAAATATGTGGACTCTATTTCATCAGTTATGAACGTTTCTCAGAAGTGAGAATTACAAATCAAACTAAGTGCCAAATAAAGGACATACATGTAGTTGTCTCTCTCATGCTCACTTTTTATAACCATAGGTCTCATGAAACAGAAAAACAACTATGACAAAATAAATCTGAAAGTAACTACCCAAAAACAGCGACAGCTTCCTTTTTTACTGACTTGACTTTTGTTGAATATGGTCACTTTTGAGCTCATTCTTCAAAGCTATTAGAGTAGGTATGATTTGAAACAGATGGAGAAATATGCTAGAATTTTGTATATGTTGTATGGTTGTAGGGTGATATGGATAAGGACTAACCAAAAAGAAATACCATTCAATTAAATAATGTGTAATATTGATATTTCAAAAACTTACATCTACATTCAGACCCTTGATATACAAATTGCATCTGTGACTAACTATGAGCACCCGTGTGAGAGATAGTTTGAGCAGCAATTTCAGTGCAAATTGAATATGCTTTCAGCGAAATTCAGTCTGTTTATTTCAAACTGTTACCAATTTGGGGTACGGGGTTGAGGATGTTAAAGACTCATTGATCAGCATGGCATGTCTGTTGCAATTCATTCTTGTGTTAGGCTAAGCCATTTGACTGGTGCAACACTGAACATGACAGATGACAACCTTATATCAGAAAAGACAGCATTGATAGCATAGCAACCACACAATATTGGTCAATGATATGTACTCCTAAATTAATCAGCATTGATGGATGTCTACTGGTATTGAAATTTCATGTGTTAGAAAAAAAACAGCAGCAATTACTTAGCTGATTGGGTACATGGACTTCTTGAACAGTGAAGTTCAGTGAAGATCTACAGTATTACAAAGTCAGATGCACTTATTTTGAACATCATATGATTGAACCATCTAATTGATATTCTTTCACACACTCTGCAGCGCATCAAATGAAAACTTAACAATGTCATTCATGACTACTGTCATCCCACGATACTAATAAACGTCCTGGCATCTTTTAGGCCGCTCTTTGACAATTATCAATAAAAAATCGAATGCCTAAATGTATTCATGAAAGCGAATCCTTACATGTTTCCATATTTCAGTCGTCAGTTCCCATTCAGAGTAAATATTTGAAGTTGTGCCGGCACGTTCGTATTCTTTTATGCAACTTGGTGATTCAGCAATGAGTGCATGTTATCGTTATACAAGGCATCAATATTGAAACCACTTCATGCCCATGCATACCCAACCTCTTTCAATCAGCACTAATGTATTCCCAGTTTCCAGCCATTTTATCTTGTCGTTGAATCGCACGCATGCAACACAAAACAAGTTTTTGCAAGCTGTTCATCAAGAATTTATACTCGGTATTGTGTTTGCCACTGGTTGCATTTAATTGTAAAGTGTTTTTATGCTCAGCAACTTTTGCTTGTATGCACTGCCACGCATTTGAATAAGTCCTTTTCTGACTGTTTTGCAAAGTATCATGCGTCTGCATATAGTAATGTCAGTTGAACTGACATACCTATCTCTCTTTTTTGTGCTTGGTAACTGTTACATGAATATTCCCCATATCTCTTTTCCAGAGTCCAATGAATATATGTTTACCATCTGTATAATATGCATGGCTCCAACACATATGGATCAGCACTTCAGATCTCTTGTAAAAGTTTGGCAGTGTACAATATATGTATGATATCCCCCCTTGTAATGAATGTAAATGAAAGTCAGGTACTTTGACAGCTCTCCATGTGTATTGACTGTGTATCAAAACTTTATGCCAGCATGGTCTGTTTGAGTGCAAAGAATTTCAACTTGAAAATTTTTGTAGTATTGTACACAGTTCATTTTAATACATGTATCCCAAAGGTATTACTTGTATGGGCTTACCTGGCTATGTCTCTGGGCTGAATAAAAACACTGAGAGCAACAGTTTCGAGATCAACTTGGCTTGTTTGTTCTGATATCAAAATGTTTCATGGTTAAAAATGCGATTTATATGCTGGTTTTTCCCTTTGAAGGCTAAAGTCAATTTTTGTCACCTTTTATAAAATATAATCCGGACAATCATTGTTTCAAGTCCAAACATACTTTTTTCAGATTTTTTCAAAAATTTTGATTAAAAACTGCAGGCTATGTAAAGTGCTGTCCATTTGGTCCAAAATTATCAAAAGAATTACAGAAAAATTCATAAAAATTGGTAAAATGTTGCACTAAAATTTTGGTGGGAAAAATTACAGTACTCCAAGGGTTAATAGGCTACCTGTATGATTTCTTGATGGTGAAGATAGTTTGCACCTTCGAACTGAAAGAGTTAAACTTTCACTCAAACTTTCCCAAAGGAATCTTAATTTGTTATCTTCCAAAATCAAGAATAAATGGGGGAAAGGGGGTGTTATCATACAAAGTTTGGTACTTGAGAAACAAATTTAATTACCCAAAATTTACTGATATTTGGAATTCAAAGTGGCCACTGTCTTTATGTTAACTCTGTGGGGAAAAATTTAGTTTTTCATTTTCAGAAAAATAAGAAGGTGAAACCATCATTTTCTCCAAGCTTTATAGTCACCCTACACAGCCAGAATACAAACAAAAGTATTGTGAAAATATGAGAGTCCTGAAAACCATCTCCATGGTGCATTGTATGTTTATATAATTTCAGAGAGATTGTAGCAACAAAAAAGCTGTCATAATTCCCATGTGGAATCTGTTGTAGAGAAAATCAAGTGAATATGGCAGAAAAATAGCAAAAAAGATTTGACAAACATCTTTCTAAGACCTTTGTATTCACAGATTTGTATTTCGGTAGAAATGTACAATATTTTTCGATCCTTTTCCCTGTAACACTTTAATTAATTCATTTGTTATCTTGTCATAATAGACTTTATCATGTATGGACATAGATTAGAATTGACGTAGAATCCCTATGTGGTTTTCCTATGTGGTAAACATTTCCATTTCCTGTGCTTCATCAAAGATCTGATCATACTGGTGTAGGTCTTCTTTTTTAGTTGTTTTACAATGGTTTTGTTAGGAATTTTGTTAGAAATTTTTAGTTATTGGAAGAAGGAGTAAATTTTTGTGCCATATGGCAAAATGAGAATAAATTGATAGTGAAACGTTTTGACTTTGTTCCAGGAGCCAGTGACAACAATGGACAGCATGAGAGGACTGGAGCCAGTGATCCAGGAAGATATCAAAACGATGAGAGTGGACAGGCTGTGATCGTTGAACAAGGTAATAGTGCTTCTGCAAACTATGATGATCCTCAGAAAAGTGGCGATGCCCCTCTTGGATATCGATGCCACATCTGCGGGCGGAAATTTTCGGTCTACGAGGTGTACATAGAGCACGAACGCAGCCATGCCAACGAAGGGGAGCGTCCATTTGTGTGTGATGTCTGTTACTTGTCTTTCAAGTCCACCGGAAGTCTGATTGCTCACAAGCGGATTCATACTGGCGAGAAGCCCTTCTCCTGCCTCTACTGCTGGAAGACATTCCGACAGAGCGCCACTCGGAACAGGCACATCAAAGCCATGCATGCCGATGAGAGAAGGAAAAGTCAGAAGGAGACGATGGATAGAATATCACACATCTTATCCCAGCAAGTTGTTCAGTATCAAACAATACCCACTGATAGACATCCTGCGGAAATTGTTACCTCTGTTATTGAGCAACAAGCTCCTGTTGTCCATCCCATTTCCACGTTTACCTCACAACCTGTATTCCCAGGAATGACCCCTCTCAGGATGGAGGTGCCGAGGACTTCCGTAGACATGACAATATCATCCTCGTATCCAACCCATGTTGTCGGCCGTGTGCGAGCCGAGCAGCCACCATCTCAAGATAAAGGATCAATCCTGCATACTGAACAGAGCACTGCAAGAGGTAACAGTCATGAACTTTCTCAAAGTACTCCAGTGGTACGCCTACCTGGACCAGGCCCTCAAGTTGTGACAGTAACCCCACAGAGTACCGACAAGTACTGGCAGTCTTCAAACCCACCACAAAACGCAGCTCCTGTCGGTAGTGGGTCAGCCGTTGGTGGCAGGCAAGAGGACCATCACAGAATTTCCCAGGTGTCCCCGACTGCACAGATACCAGAAACCACCCAGCCAAGAAGACTTGTTCAGAGTGGTGCTTCAGACAGGAGTCATAGTACCCCTTCGACAGCAGGGCCTAGTCATTCACCACCTGTTGCTGAAGAGTCCAAACAAGTTTCAGACACAGATCAAAGTGAAGTGCAAAGTCAGGCAAAATCAGAAGCGAGAATCAGAGATAAGTATATACCACGCCATCATGTGTGCTCCAATTGTGGGAAAAATTTCATCGGCAAAGCAGCACTGAAGATCCACCAACTGGTGAAACACATGGGAGAGAAGCCCTTCGCCTGTGAGATGTGCGACCAGAGGTTTGTGTCAGCCAGTGCTTTGATCACACACAGGCGGCGTCACACGGGTGAGAAACCCTACAAATGTAATATCTGCGGCAGGGCCTTCAGGCACAGTTCAACCATGAAGCGGCACAGGCTTCTGAGGCATATGCCCCAAAGTGTCCAAGTGGCCTATCAGAAGGCACCCCAAAAGTCATCAGCTGATCAAGATCAGGAAGCCTCAGACATCAAGCATGAGATCAAGATGATGCTGAAGAACCAGGAAATGCAGATCTTTGATTGTGGACTCTGCTCGGGGTTTTTCTCCGACCATGCTGACCTGGTCAGGCATAGAATCAGCACTCATCAGGTCACGGCTAAAGACGCCCAGGGAGGCCAGGCCATTCTGAGTGCTTGGAGGCCCAGTGAAGAAAAGCAACAAGACAACATGAAGATGATTGGAGACTTCATGAAGCTGACGCCATCCCAGTACAATGTGTTCAAACGTCCATTTCAGTGTGAGGAGTGCGGAAAGGCTTTCAAAGTCATGGGCCACCTGGTTATGCACAAACGCATCCACAGCGGAGAGAAGCCATACAAATGTAAGGTCTGTGATAGGGCGTTCCGGCAAAAGGGTACCATGTCAAGGCACATGAAGCGCCACAAGGACTGGGAGTTGATGAAAGCGCAGGAGTCGCCCGAGATGGTAGATCAATCCCATGAGTATAGTAACTCTCAGAATGCAGAGAACGCAGGGCCTTCAAGTGTCGGTAATCGTCTCAGCCAGGAGCAATCAGTGAGAGACAATCACATGGAAACGGAGCTTGATGAGGAGGAAGACTACGATGAGGAAGAAGATGAAGATGAGATGGAAGAAGATGAAGAAGAGGAGGAGGAGGAGGAGGAGGAGGATGAGGATGAAGTTCATGATGAAGTGGAGGGTGATTATGAAGAGGAGGAAGAAATGGGGATTGTACCATCATCTGATACGATGAGTAGAACTCTTAAGACTAGCATCATGCAGCCACTGCGAAATAGAAAAGCCAAGCTGTCAGTCAGCTCCCCGATACATATGTCTCCCTACACAAAGTGGAATTGCAACATTTGTGGGAAGACATTTGGCAACCACTGGAGACTGGAACGGCACAAAATGACTCACTCTAACACCAGACCCTTTCCCTGTGAGTACTGCGGGAAATCCTTCCGATTCCAGTCACACCTGGCCGCTCACCTGCGGATTCACACCGGGGAAAAGCCATTCAAGTGTAACTTGTGCGGGAAGGCCTTCCGGCAGAGTGCAACAATGCATCGTCACAGAAAGCTGCACCTCATGAAGTTCATGCCGGCTCTAGGCTTGCAGAGCAACAATATGCAGCATCTTTTGACGTATCTAGAGGGCCAGGTTGCCACTACGTCAAACCCAGTCAGCCAAGGAGCCACGACAGTAACCATGGCAACAACCTCACAACCGAACATGTCTACTGGGATTGCAAATCACTCCGGAATGTTGCAGAAGGACACTACAGAAGCTTATCCCGTTGCTATGGCAATGAGCGAGTCTCCGCCAGGCCCAATAATCACAGGTATAGCAAGTCTCGCAAGTGCAGGCTCAGCAAAAGAAACAAAAGCCCCAGTGAATGACACCAGTGGGGGCAGTGTCAGTAAATCCAAAATGCCACACCAAGAAGAAGAGGCTGCATCAAGTGTAGGAAGCTGAACAAGATTGATGTCTTGAGTCAAAAGAAAGGTACTATAGATCACTTTGCTTTTGCTCTGAAGTCTTATCTTTAAAGTAGTACATGCCTCAAAATTTAAAGACTTCAACTTTTACTCAAACTTTCTGTAACGAATCTTCAGCTCCCATTCAAAATCAAGAAGAAAAATCAAGGGTTGCCATGCTGAATTTGGTACAAGACAATAAATTCCCCAATATACCCTTGAAATTTAAAATGGCTGCATCCCATCCCATATTGCCTCACTACATCTGACCAACCGCCTTAGATTTTAGAAGATTTGTTCAAAACTTGTACATCAGCCAGTCAGACCAGTTGAAAAGATGTTTATTGACCATTTTCACCATTGGACCACAAATCTACTGATAACAATAGCAATTGGCAATGCAATTGCTTAGTACACAGTTTATTTTCGACTTCAAGGCGTCTGGCAAAGTTATATTAACAAAAGTTAATAACGTCAGATTACACAAGATTGGCTTTTACTCAGCCGAAGTGAAAATAAAATAAACGAAAAGTGGGACATTATCACACATCACACACACACACCTGACAACCTGATTGGCTCCTGCAAATCACGATATTTGACCATGATCTTCTGTGGCAATTGGTCAGATGTAGTGAAGCAACTATCAGCAAACAAGAACAGCAAAGAACAAGCAAAGGTGGAATGTTGCGGTATCCATCTCTACATCAGATTTTAATCACATAGATGTACTTCCACAGTTCATTTAGTGACTGTTCATTTTATCCTTGACAGGTTTCTCATCCAACTCTTGAAATGCAAGGACCGGCCATGTCATGTTAACCAAGGTGGCAGCCGCATGTTTTAATCCAGGAAACTGCAAATGACAAGGTTTGCAACGTACACTTTGAACTCACCGCTGTGAATCTTCACTGGAGTCATCGCCAACATTGAGATGAAGACGACGTAGTGTAACAGTGCAGCCGAGAACTTAGAGAGACTTCCTGTGGTGCTATGACAACAGTTGCAGAGTAGTTTACAGACAGGAGTGTTTGACTAAAGGCAGCAACAGAAGTGAGCAATACATACTGATAGCGTATTCAAAATGATTTGGGATTTTACGAGATATTTACCGACGTATAGAATTTTAATCCCTATCAATTCTTTTCATATTTTGACAACGTTAAACATAGCAGATATATTGAAAAAATTTCTCAGAATAGTTTAAGAATAGTTATGAATCACTTTCTACATACACTGGCAATTGAACTGCGTGAAGATTGTTCATGCTCGGAGACCCAATAAAATATCGGTGTTGCAGAGCAGACACTGGGACTTGTAGGGTGTGGTCGGCAAAGGGGCAAATATAAGACTGTATGCCATTTTTCACAATATGTATAAATTTGCATGCAAAATAAATTAATATATTTCAAGAAATAAATAATGTAGCGAAGGAAGTTTTTACAAGAATATTCTGAATCGAAAATTAATTTTAAATCTGTGTAAGAATAGACAATAAATGTACGATAATAACTAAAAAGTTTTCTGTGAGTTGAGAGACGAGAGTATTTTGAGAAATATTTTGAGATTTCTTTGTCCAATATTTCATAAATTGCTGCATCGTTTCAATGATAGTTTTGATAATGTTTTAAAGAATAATTAGAAATCATTTAAAGCTCCATAAGCTGTATCTTTTGGCTATTTTTTAAGAACTTTTGCTTTGTGGTTTCCCTACACTTTCTGCATTGAATCCCTAAACTGTAATTTAATGCCAAGTATTTAGCATATCAACACAACCTATATGAGTATAATCTCTATTGTTATTGTTGAAAATTGTATTCAAGTCCGGACTAGAATTCATTTGTAAACAATAAACAATGATCACTACACACATACAAGCTGTGTTGACAAAAAGAAAACTCGAAATTTCAGCATGACAAACGGATTAGGGTCAGACACGGTAGTTGATATGCAGAAGCAGAATACGGAAAAACTTGCCAAAAGTTACAGCTTATGTCCCTTTAATGTGGTCAGCGTCGATGATACAATGTATCCATTATTTTGTTTTTTTCATTGTGTGCAGTATTACACCTACCTCCATGGAAAAACAATTCTTGTGATATGTAATATTTCGGTTATCTTTAGTTCTTGTTGACATTTTTTTTCAATATTTAGGTGTACTGATCGTCTCCATGTTATATATTTTATTCAGAATTTTATTTACATCATAACGAAACCACCTCTGACACTAAAACTTTTTCAAAATTGATATTATGTTCGCATTTACCGAGCAGGGTCACTGAGAGAATGAGGTCCCCGTCCAAGTTACAAAGAAATATTTAAATCCTGAATAGTGTTTTTATCATGTTACGATACGATCCAATATGGTAGACTGACTGGTGGTTGTTTGTTCCACATCGCACAAAAAGTTGCCCCAAAAGATTCAGTTATGTCAAGATGCTTTGACAGAAACCATGGAGGTCCCGTATGCCCACACACACTTGAACCTTTCAGTTTAACAAAGAATGAACTGGGACAAATTCTGTCTGATCAGTCTTTTCTTTTCAAGTTACCTGTGCAAGGATTTGGTTGTATGATCAAGAAAAAAAGAAATATGATACTTGATGTCATAAATAGGGAAGTGAAATGCTGCCCTCTACAGACTGAGCAGTACAGCAAATTTTCTGGTCCATACAAACAAAATGTGCTGCTCATTTGACCTTTGGATACAGAACAACTATGAATTGTCCTCCATTTTGGATGTGAACTTTGATGCCGGAGGGTACATATAGAAGCTTGTAGAATGATACAGCCTGACTTGCCAACAGTAGATTAACTTGAAAGTCAAGTTCAAGAAACAAGCAGCATCTGTTTCATTGTAAACATTCCTATCTGAATTCAGATTTCGAAGTCAATGTAATGCCTTCACTTTCAAATTATTATCCAATGGTCAATTGAATTTTTAAAAATCTCTTCATACAACTTCAATAAAGTTATTATAACATGATATTTCTAATTGTATGTAAAAAAACCTGAGTAAGTTAACTTGATACATCAGATAATGAGGTTGAAAAACTTGAATTTTTATCAGTGCTCAATGAGTAATATGTGGGCACAAGGATTTTTGTAGTGTCTTTCCTGTATTACATGAATGAAATTTCTGTATCTGGTCTATTGGAGCTGATAGATTATGTGCAAATTTAATTTGGATAAAATTCAGTCAGATAGGGACTCCTTAGAGGCCCTTTAACCTACTTGTGCGGGAGGGACATATCAACAGTAAATGGATATGCACACTCTGACTGAGAAGAGATTGTCTCACGTCCCCAGTGCGCTGGGAGTGTGGAGAACACAGTGTGAGAACAATTTGTTCTCACACTCTGTATTGTTGCGCGACCGAACACCTCGTATGTGAAACGTATGTTGATTGGTCAATTCTTCTCGGCGCCTAGTTCTCTGTACGAATTATTTGACGAATAGAACATCGCGTAATGTACAACTGGCACTATAGGGGACAGACGACTGAACCGCAGAGTGAACAGGTTGTTCTAGATTTGAGTACGGTCAGCGCGGCGTCGGCAACAAATACACGGAGGATGACCGCTTTTATGTTGTAACGGCAGAATTCAGGCCATTACAAACCTATCGGCTATTTACGCTCGTCGACATATTTTCTGGGGAGGAATGACTTGACAGCGATACAGTTAGCGAAAGACTTCGATGAGCGAGCCATTTGCACACGAGGCTGTAGCACTAGCAGACGACAGCTTTCACGCAATGTCATCAACAGATGGCCACCAGAGCTGTTTCGCAACATTTTCCTCAGATGGCCTGGAGAATTTTGTGGCTGACCAACAAAACAAAATTGCCATATCGGTAATATACATGTTAACGTGTTTGATATGCTCATCAATGAACGGAACTTCATTTTTCTTTGCGGAATGATACAAATGAAACAAGTGCAATCGTGTGCTGGTTTTTGATAGTATAAACCTACCACAATAAAATGCAATTTTCTAAAGATATTGGAGGGACGTGAGAAAAATAATCCCACACCCCAATGGCTTGGGATGGAATGTCTCACACTCGTTGGGGAATTCTGTCTCACACTCGCCTTCGGCTCGTGTGAGACAGAATTCCCCAACTCGTGTGAGACATTCCATCCCAACCCGTTGGGGTGTGGGATTCTATTAGTCATTGAGCTTGACATGGTAAGACTGCATTCTCAAAGCCAGTGATATCTTCTGCATGGACAAACCACTTTTGTTGAGATGCTCATATTTTGATGGAACTTTTTGTCAATTTTTGACCCAGATTGAGTGAGATGAGATAACTGTGTCATAGCTGGTGCAAGGTTGGTTCCATGTCATGGAAAGCTACAAATATTTCTGGTTTTTTTTGTTGATGCTAATACAACATATTTGGCAAGGAGACATCAAACAAGTGATCATAATTTATCAAAATTTTATTCATCTGGCTTTTCCATGATCATTTATCATTTCCCCCCCTCCCCCCCCCAATAAAAATATCTACCTCATTCACTGTTTCAACATAAAAACCATAGCAAGGAAAATTGTGTAAATAGGCCCGTAACTATGTGGTTTACTCAAAAACCATTGTCTTCGACCACATGAAAATATGTGTGTAAGAATTGTTGATAATCTTTCACCTAAAGTAGTGTAAATCTTATCAATTTTCTGCACATTGAACAGTGTACCAAATACTGTGAATGTGGCGAACTGTTTGATCCACACACGTACACCTCATTTTGTCTGCTTGATTTTATTATTTTCTTTTTTAAGTAAAATTATTGAGCAAATAATGAATAATGAGAAGTCAATTATTGTATACAGGATGTGACCTTGGAGGTCAAAGGGAATGACCTTACCTTTGGCATTTTTAGGGGTCACATTTTGATTGTAAATAGCATGTAATAAAATCATGACAAGATAAATTTTAGCGTTTTATTTCAAAATATTTTCAGAATTCTGTTACTGGCATTTATTTGTTTTCTTATATCTTACTATTTTTCTGCTTGTTCCTAGTTAATTTGTCATTTTACAATTGTTAATCTGATGAAATCATCTTATTGGTTACTTCCAAGTCATGTGACCTAACATTTGTCTGATTTGAAGCCTGTTAATTGGTCAATCATACAGTGATCATGTGACTTTCAGTCAGCAGCTGGAACTGTGATGTCTAACACTGAAGAATGTTAAAGCCAGAGATTTTATGGTTTTGTTTCTGGGAAGAGCCATTTCCACTTTTTTGTGATTTTTATGTTTTGAAAATTCAAAATATCATACGCAAATACTTTTGCACTATAACATTTCTTGATGCTTAAATTGGTGACCATGTGTTATGATATTATTAAAATTTTATGAAAACAGTATTTAGTGTTTGTTTGTATGCCATAATATAAAATTGCATGACTAGGCATACAGTGCTATAAGAGACATTTTACTGGTTCCTGAAGAAATATATTTTATCACCTCTGCAGTCTTGCCACAAAATCTGGGGAACAACAATTTCTTCTCTCTTGCTTCATCAAAACGTTTGGAGTTGGCTCACCTACACCTCACTCTGTTACAACCTGCCTTTCCAATACACATTTCCTGACAGACATCCCCCGTTCCATTGTTTCTGACTTTTACATTCGTTTCAAAAACTCTGAAAGAGAAACCAAGCTGGTTACAGTGGGAGAGTTAGAACACCTGTGGAACACTGGCCTACATTCTGCTGGTAGAAATCAGAGTATTCTGAGGGTACCTTTCAAGGTGAATAAATACAAACATGCCCCCTAAGATCATAGCTTTACACAGGTCCAGTAATTTTCAGTTTTACAGGAGTCTTCCTTTTATGAATCCACTAGCTTCTCTAGAAAAAACAAATGTACACACATCCTTTTTGTTTAAAATATTACTTTACACTGGCAATGGAAAATCACAAAAATCACCTTTGTAAATTCAAGTAACTGTTTTGTCTTGTGCATACATAAACTTTCCAAGAATAAAATACTTTTTAAATTATTCAACACTATCCTTTTGTTTCTTTTGGTACTATAGAAGATTGTTAATAGGTGGTTTTGTAGTTTTTAGCCATTTCCAAAGCTGTTCTCTCGCAGAGCGGAGATTTTGACTCCTTTCTGAATCCACAAAGTTGTGGTAGAATTGAGGGCGCCCTAACACTAACCCTAACCGCAGATAACAGTTTAAAAAGCTCGCATGTCGCATGTCGTGACGGTCTTCCATAGATATCTGCACATGTTGAGACTGAGTATTTAATAGAATGCTGCTTTCCTACTTCTTTCTGCCAGTGAAAATCCACTTTAAGCTTTTATAGGTAAGATGGAAAGACAACAAATTGTTCCTTGAGATTTTCGTTAAAATTAGCAAATACTTTCACACAGTTTTCATTATTTCAGAGAAATTATATCCAGTCCCCTAACATCAAAGTCAAGGTTACGTCCGCTCAAGCATTAGGCCCACCTAAGAAGTTTAAGGGACAGTAGCTGCTTACCTTATACTTTTTCAGCACTTTCAATTGTAATTTTTCACATTTTTGTGACTTCTCGACAAAAATTTAACTGTTCAACATTCATTTAGTGAAAAAAAAGCCGGACAAGTACACTTCATTACTATCGTTGACATTTGAATTGCTGGACCAATGTGATATGTGTACAGGGAATGCCAGCAAGCTGAATACCAGTCTGGTTCCCTGCCCACTTTCTACCGCTGGCTGCGCTACACTTACGATAAGGGACTTTTTCGTGAGCGTTGCGCAGCCAGTGGGTAGGAAGGGGGCACAGGGAACTAGACCAGTTGAATACTGGTTATTTCCGAATTCCCGGCCTTTGACCTCATTTACCTCAGTACAGATCTATTAAACACTGCCTCAGAGAACCATGGAGTTAAATTCAAAATTGTGGTGGTGAATATAGGTTTAAGCGAGTAGACTATGACGAAACCAGATACAGAAAAAGAGAAAACCAAAGGGCGGAGCTACATAACCTATTATCAGCAAATGTGTTCTTGTATCATTACAAAATGAATAAATCCATTGAAGACAATATTTATTCTTTGTTTCTCGTCAATAACAGTCGTATATTTACTAAACATTCATTGTCTTAAAATTATTGAGTAAGATTCAACGAGATACTTAAAAAAACATTGCCTCGCCAGTTCCGTTGTTTTTCAGGAAAAATCGGAGGAACAACGTTTTTTGTCTGACCTTAATGTCTTCCCTCTTCCAATGTCAGGGTTCAAATGATCGATAGAAGGCCAGAAAGAAATATTGAGGTAGAATGTGTCTCGGAAACAGATATCGGACTCTCAAATTTTGCAATACTTTTTCTGGTTTGTGCTTTGATACATTTTGAAAGAATTCTCCATTTTGGCGATTCTGTTTGAAAATATCTTCGATTTGAAATATTTCAAGTGAAAAATCACTGCTGTGCTCAGATAATTAGTGTAATTTATCATGACATCTGTCACTTGTCAAATTATTTATTGTAGCACGGTTACCAAAAAGGAGACCGTAATTTGCAGTTTATAGTCTGAGTTACGAGGTTAATGTTTGAACAAAATAAACAGCGGGTGACCGGACTGCCCCAGTTTGGCGATAGCAGTCTTTCAGCAACACATGAACATGTGGACTTCATCTGCCATTCACATTGGAATGGTTATCAGTCATTTTTATGGTGCTTGCGGTGGGATTCAACGTGGCATCAGTTGTCTGTCACCAGAGGTCACCACAAATAAACACGAGAAATGCAACAAACAAAATCATGAAGTGGATTGTAGGTATCCGAGCAGATCCGACGGCACACTCGTCCTTTTTCACGAACTGTATCCGATTCTCAACTTTGTCAAAGAGCGGCGATACTTGGCTAATGTATTCCATGATAGTTTCTGAATCCAAGTTACCTGGTGGTAGAAAGGTAACAGTCATGTATGTATATATATATATATATATATATATATATATATATATATATATATATATATATATATATATATATATATATATATATATATATATATATATATATGAACTTGTACTTGTCACTCTACAGGATGTTTCATGCGCTAAGCAATCATCAGGAGAATATATATATATATATATATATATATATATAAATATATATATATATATATATATATATATATATATATATATATATATATATATATATATATATATATATTACAAGTATAACTTCAGGTCAGCTCTAAATTGATCTGCACTACATCGATCGAGCAAAGTGTAGGGAATTATTTACAGCGCGGTAAAATGTAAAATACGACGGGAAAGTTTCCAAAATCAATAAAAGTCACCGTTTACTGTTCTGTTCTCGTATGCTGTTGTACATTTTAAAATGTGGCTAAACGCTTTCTGAGTTGTTGAATGGGATGGAAGGATCACATTGATAAGCAAATGACACTTTTATCTCATAACGTGGAATTATCCCGGCCCTGGTACAGCCTCTGACAGTATTTTCTCTGCTATCACAACAGGGACTATGACGGACCGCATCGAAAAGTGGAAACCTACTTTGTCATTATTTGATTATCTGGGTGGCTCACGCTTGATAACCTTACCGCTTTCATGGAGCAATTTGTTATCGCTTATCATGGTGTAGCCGTCACCACCATTGGCGATGAAGTTTGACGTGATTAGGGTGTACACTTTGTCGACGTCCAGGGGTTGAAATTCTGGCATGAGACACTCGGTGCACAGGACTTCGGCCTCAACCACCCGACTACCACTCGGTTCGTCTACATCATACTTCACATGTATGCCTGCAAAATGTTTTTGAGAGGAAATCATGTCACAAAGAGGGTCTTGGGCACAGGCGCTCGGAAAGATCAGTGTATAAGTAGAAAGGACCTTTTTGCGTATACCATATTGAGCACTTCGAGAGCCTGTGGTCTGGGTTTGCCAGCATTGTGACGAAGTCGACCGATTTCAACACATTCAATAGAAAGTATCCGTTTCTCATGATGTAGCCTTGGAATCAGTGGTATAGTTATGTTGGGAAATTTCATTCAAATTTGGTTTTAGGGTCTTTGAGCAAGGTAATAGATAAATTTGGCAAAGTTTTGCAAGTCTTTGCTTACATGCTGAATAACTGTTCAAGGTAAACAGGTTTTAAAAAAGGAGTCTGGTTTCCGGAACGACGTTTATTTTTATAGAGCTCGTATCCCAAACAGTTTAAAATTATTTTATCAACAACGAGCAGGGTAACCAATAAGCACGCCTGACCAATAAATATTACGGATAGATCAGAGCCTAACGTTGAAAAGTCGCTTTTTAAAAGTGAGGGGTTCCTCGGAAATGCGCCTGTGCGACTTTTTGTAAACAAACAATCTATTTTATGCACGATATCTAGATGTATAACGTCAAAATAGCTGCATCACTTAAATTTTACATGAACGTTAATATGAACGTGTTAAATTCATCAATCGCCAAATCGATATACCTTAGCTACAGTGTTTACGTTGGTCGTATGGGTCCCATACATAGCACAGTTCCGACGAACCCTCCCTTCTTTTGGATCACACAAAAAACCGCGTTCCTAAAAATAGATCTAGTCCAACTACAACCATTGAAGTAATTTGGAAAAGGAGGATGCACAAAAGACTTGAGAAAGTTGGTATAAGATGATTTTTATTCCTTTTCACATTTTCTTAGTCTTACTTGCAGTCACTCATAGATTTTGTTTCATCACCAATTTAACTCTGAAGTCAATTTCTTTGTCGGGATTCCGAAGAATTTGTTTTTTACTAGGTTCAATTTTCATTTCCTTTTGTGTTCAGTATTTTTTAGTTTTAACGCCGAGGGCGGCAATTTGTGTATTGACGAAAACGTCATTTTGAATTTTACATAAAGATCGTCGAAGATTAAAAACACTGATTCATCATCACTTCATATCTATTCACACACACACACACACACACACACACACACACACACACACACACGAAAACCGAATAGACAAACCAAGGAAAAAGTTCTTTTACTGCGAAAGTAGTGCAAGTGCATGTTGCGAAGGACCTCACCAGAAATCTGAAGAAACTCTCCTGCTTGGACCAGTGGACTGTAACGAGACACGGAATGCTCCAAACTCTCAAGTAAGTGTTCCCCCTTCAGCTGGACTATGTCCACGGTATTCCCAAACGGCAAAACCGTCACAACATCCTCCACTGTTATATCACCTGTTAAGTCAATGACGTAACGAAAATGCTTTATACTGTCATGCGCAAATGTTCAAAATTGAAAAAAAAATGTACCGAGGAAGAGAGAGGTATGTTTTTACAATCCTTTGCGGTTTGGGATGAAAGATTTTTGTAGAACTTGCACCAGATAAGTCAAAATTATGATAAGTGTTGGTTCTATCCAGAACAGAGGGCAGTGAATTTAAATATTGTCTTTGAGTTGGTGAAAAGTGAACTATACGATCAGATGGAAGATACTAATCCCGGGGTACTCCCTCAGAAAGTTGTTTGGAAATGTGTCGCTTAAATTAGTCACTTTTCACACGCACAAAATTAACATGGATCGGCTTGTTATGTGGTAAAACCCTAAACATAGGCCGATAACATACATAGGAAATGTCCACATGCTTTAGGAAAACCTTCCCATGATGCCATAGAATAACGGTAAATTACCTGAAGATATTCTCCAAATTTGAAGAAGGCGATAACAATGGGTCAATTTCTTGAGTATACATGGGTAGATGTTTTTAACTTGGGTGGCACAACCCTGTATAAAAATATTGGGAGAACCCCCTCCCCGCCAACCCCCCTCATATCAGTATGAACAGCAAGGGTTACTTCCTTTCGTCAATACTGAAGAAAGACGAAATTGGCAGAACCGAGAACTTACGATCTATCGCTCGGTGCGGCGTCCGAAACTTTGTGATTGACATTTCGGACCTACAGTTATATTATTTTAATGAGCATTATTGCGGCTAGAGAAACCGGATACGCTGATTATATACTGGCGGCAACGGTATGTAAATGGAGCGATACTATGCCTAATGCTACAGTATGATCATTACTTCACTGACTGCATTTATGCATTTCTGTTGGTGTTTATTCCAGTACGGGCATCATGTGAACAGAGCATTGGGACTCTCAGATTTATACAACTCTTTTCTGATCTCCCACTTTTGGGGACGGGGGGGGGGGGGGGAAGGCGCCTTTTAAGATAAATGCACCTCGTCATAACTTTTTTTTCAAAAATCGAAAATTTATTTTTCCTATACAGGGATGAAGTCCAATGTCAGCTATTTTTTTCTCTTATACCAAACTTTGCTCGGTGATCCCTGATTTTTATTACTAATCTCGTTAAGGGAATAATTGAAAGTTTTATTAAGGAAAGTTTGAGCAAGTTTAAGTCTTTCACTTTCGAGACGGCCATTTTTATTTATCGCAGCCAAATTATTAATTTTCACTTGCTCTCACCTTCAACCAGCGCGCCGCCAAAACATGGTCGCTGATGACGACTTGTCATTTGTATGACGCGCCCCTTTTACCAAATATGGTCATACGCAAACTTACGGTGGTCGAATAACTTTAACTCACCCTGTGTAATGGACGCACGTATACCACCGCCATTCCAAATCGCTATGGCAACGTGATTCCACTTCACGTCGTCAGGTGCTCTGATATTTTGATGGAGCATGCCATCTGTTATCATATTTCCCATGTTACACTCCTGCGTTCTGCACACCGCCCTCTCTCCTTGCAGAAACACGTTGGTTCTTCCAATAACCTCGTTCTGGAAGTCAATCAACGGTTCCCTCCATTTTTCGATTTCTGCTAATGTGTCTGGATCTTAAATGATAAGAATACGATCCAAAAAGGCGAAGAAGATTAATATTCAGCACTTGATTATTTGAAAACTAAAGGTTAACCCGGTGATAGAAAAACAAATGTATGTATTTGATCTGCAGGAGTTAAAGAGTTTTCAAAAAAGGGACATAACAACAAAATAATTCCGTTTAAGCCATATATTTCATCGTGCATATTTTTCCTTTAGGAAATGTGCCTATAGCTATTTTGCGGTCATTGAATCAGAGACTGACTGATATAACTTTCTCGCCGACATCCTGATTACTTCATTGCCCAGTGTTTGGGATGAACAAAATGTTGATTGATTGAAATATATAGGAATATAGGCACGAACATTTTCAGCCAAGCGATGAAAGTCCCCGGATGTTCGAGCAGCCATGTTCGTCAATAAAATATCAAAGTTGCCATTTTCACTGAAATTTTCGCTGACATAAATTCCCTATTCACGTAAATATGAAAAACAGCAGAAAAAACACACCCTGAGGCCCTTGTTTCCGTGCTTTACAGCTCTAGCTTTAGAAGATTACAATATACTTCCGAAATATTAGATTATTTGAACTTTGTGGGCACACTCATCTTAATTAATATTCATAAACACGAACTTTACAGATCTCGTTGGATCTTGCCGGACGGTACTCAAAGTTCTTTGTGATGTAATATAGTCCACCACATGTTGCTACGGAGTCATTTCACAGAGGAAGACAGCCGTTCTTGCATCGACGTCATTGCCGAAAAAATATCAAAATGCATTGTCGTAGTTTTTACGGTCGACATTTCGCCCAAGATAGTATACAAACGGCATCTTTATAGTATATACAGAGTGGGATATGTAAAAGCATCTTTTTAAGGTTATACGAAACAATACCTTTCTTGCTCAAGAAATTCTTACTGAGCATGCGTATCCACTTCCTACTGGACTGCCACTGCAGGGTGATAAACCAGGGGCACGTTACAATGTAAATTGCCCACTAAAGGACCCCAACACTCTAGCTACCATAGCTGCTACCGTACATTAAAGAGGCACTCCCACTTGGTAACATTTTTAAAACACGTTTTTTCAATGCCAACGGTCGATATTTGACGTGGCGACTGCACGCGCATTGCGAGATATCGATAAAAATATGTCATTTCCCGAGCGTATTTTTCACATCCCGACGTTTTACGATCGTTTTTGATTTTGACCCGAAATCCCCCGAACGTTTGTTGTTGTACTGATTGACGATATTATAGGGAGTCTATAATAAGTTCGAACGACGTAATGAATTTACTTCCCACTGCAAAGACTTTACATACAGCATTATGCCTTTGCCTCAGGTAAGTTTTTTCAAACTTCTCCTTAGTTTTTGTCGTTTTCATTATTGTAAATAGGTTGTATTATATTTTTAACCAATACCACATAAACATTAGTTTTTACGTGTTAAATATTAGCCGCCTCCGATGACTACATTTTGTCGTCTGCCACACAGTACGTGTGGTTCGCCGCGCGCGTGGTATGCGTCTATGCATACCACGCAGCGGCGCTATGTATCAATCGCACGTAACTGTGCTAGTCACATATGCGAATATTCTGGTGGTATCAGCAAAATTGTTTTTCGTTTTTTCGCCAAGTCAGTAAGACTCAGCTTTCCCCCACGGGGCATGACCGATCACCGACGTGAGTGGTACTGTGGCGTACAGCAGCGTCAGCGTAGACTCGTACTCCATAACTTAGTTGACAATGCCCTCAGTGCCGAACGTCCGATGTTCGGAAGCTGAATTTAGGTGGGCCACCGGAATTCAAACTTTCACTTTTTTGAAGACAGGTTTTTATCGATATCTCGCGATCCGCGCGTAGTCGCCACGTCAAATATCGACCGTTGGCATTAAAAATGTGTTTTAAAAATGTTACCAAGTGGGAGTGCCTCTTTAAAGTGGAGTCTCAGAATACACACTGATGATAATATTCTACGTACTCTTCAACAGAAAGCACGTTCCATAAACATACCTTGGGCAGTACTGTTGTCTAACAGGATTGGATTACCGTCATAGCCGATGACGTCACCATCGTCGTCGAAAACCACCTGTAGCTCTCCGAGGTACTTTCCGTACGCATACGATTGTGCGACCAACACCGTTAAAGAGGGGTCATGGGAAGGGTTGACGACGAGAGGGTATTCGCCTATTGGATCTTCAATTGACGGCGGATCGCCTTTGAAATATCAATAAGAGAAAAAACATTCGGAGAGCTGAGCAGACCAGCGTAACATGCGGGAACAGTTACTGTGATCTCTAGAAACTGTAAAACTCTACGAGTGCTTGGGGCTAGTGAGAGCGTTTTTCAGAATCATTCCGCTCAAGATAGAAAAACAAGAGTTCTGTCAGATTATGATTTATAAAACTTGTCCTCAGGGATTTAGCTGAAAGTTCACCAAAACATGTCAGTAAATGCCCTACATTTATTTCTCCTAATCTCAGTAAACTACAAAAAGCGATTTATTTTTCTAATGAAAATCGACTCCGCTCTCAGCATCGAAAACCATGTAAAACCTTTGCTCTGCTTGGCCCTGGAAAATTTTGAACCACTCGGCTTTGACGTCTTAAGGTAGAATGCGCCTCGGGGGACAGATATTTGGACTCTCAAACTTTTCCTATTATTTTCTGATCCACCACTTATGGGGGTTCATCTTAAAGCTGTTGGTGAGATAAAAGTTTTCATTGTCTTAGTTTTTTGAAAATCGAAAAAAATATTTTTCTCCATAGAGTTAACACAGGGATGGCGGCCTTTTTAATTTATCGGTAACTTTCGATTAATTTGTTTCTCTACGACCAAAATTTGCACGGTGACCCCGAGTTTTATGCTTTATTTTGAAAGGGAGTGGTTGAAAGATTCCTTGAGGAAAGTTTGAACAAAAGTTTAAGTCTTTCACTTTCGAGGCGCATACTACCTAAAGGATAAAGTACACAAACCATTCTTCAAAATGTCGGTGACAGATGCATAATTTGCAACATCCCTCCCGGTTGAGTCACTATTTTTTCTTACCCGTGTACAAAAACGTGTTAGAATGACCGCCGATAACAACATCCACTCCTTGTACTTTATCCGCAATCTCCAAGTCCACTTCAATCCCAGAGTGCCCGAGGGCAATGAACTTTGTTATGGAAGGATCATTGTTTTTCAGTCGATCCAATTCAGCTTGGATCGATTCTATTTCATCTTTGAATTCCAACTTTCCTGGTAAATAAATATGACAATCGGTTCATATAGCATAATATTGTATCTAAAGATTGCATATTCTGTATTGTTCTGCAGCTTATGCAATCTAAACGAAATCATGAAAGAATGAATGAAAGAATTAATAAATAAATTATATAAATACACGTAAATCAATAATGGCGTATAGGACCGCTCTTTTTACCTGTATTACAATGAAGGTCGTTGATTTTCGGTTTGTTTGATGAACCTGCATAATGATATTGTTTTTTGTTTTAAAATACTTGAAAAAGGCGAGCAAAATAATTGACGATTAAAATGCTCGACACATTTTAGAAATATTTCCTCGTAGTAAATAGACTACCTCTGCTGGTCTAACATTTGTGGCAGTCCAGAAATCACAGCCTAGCTAATTACTGGATTGTAAACAACTCTACTATTGGTTCTTTCTTCACCTGGCGAGGAGATCATTGGCGTAGTCACGGTGGTGTAGCCAATCACAGCGATCTTCTCTCCGCCGACGTCATCAAAGACCCATGAGTCCGTGTATTTGCCCTGAATACTTGGCTCCTCGGTGTCGTCGATGTTTGAACTGATGACTGGGAACGTGACGTTGTCCAAGAACGGGACAATTCCTTCGATATTGTTGTCAAATTCATGGTTCCCCAATGCCTAGAATGACATTACAACACCAATTTAAGATCAGGCAATAGTGTTTATACTATAAAGATGCAACATATTAACTTTATATTCTGAATAGTGTGGAATATGGCATTATTATCTTCTAAAGTGCATATTTGGTATTTCGTATTTAAAGGTTGAATGCGCCTTAAGAACAGATAATCAGACTGTCAAATTTTTACGATATTTTTTCTGATCTACCACCAATGTTGATTCATTTTGAAGCTCATGGAGTAGTTTTTCACTACCTAATTTTAGGAGAAAATAAAAATAAATTAATATTTTCTAATAAACTCAACGTAGGAATGTCGGCCATTTTGAATCCGAATATCGGTGAATCTAAGGTAATTTGTTTCAGTCTGTGGTAACAACTTGAAAATTTGTAGAGTGACCTCAATTTTTTATTATTGATTTTAAGAATGGTTGAAAATTTCCCGGAGGAAAGTTTGAGCAATAGTTCAAGTCTTTCAATTTCGGGGGCGCATATTACTTTAATGAAGGGTAAATCTCGGTGTTACAGTAGGTCCCTAAGAGACTTAACTAATTGTATCCAATCCATGTTTGAAACTATCGTCCCATGTCAGAAGTTTGTTAGTCAGGTTAGTACACGTCTGATTCGAGTTTTTGGCGAAATTCGAGGGCACCAGCCTGTCACTAGTACTGGCCTACGGTTTAGACGGATTGCTCACATGGGGCCGAAAACAATTGCAACCCTTGCTACTTTTGAAAAATGTATTCATATAGCTGTTGGCCCGAATTGTTTTCAATCCTACGATGCATGCCGCGCAAATTTTAAAGCGTAATTGTCAGATTTTGGAACGCGAAAACAAACCCACATCGGAATTTTGACCATGCTCTCTAAAGCACTGATCGATGCGATGGTCGATCCCTGACTGGGATTCCACCTGAGATCCCTTGTCGGATCCCTATCCATCTGACTCCCCTTTGAGCCTAATAAGCCAACTACAGGGTTTTATA
The DNA here is from genome assembly GCF_041260155.1 of Ptychodera flava. Taxonomy (NCBI): domain Eukaryota; kingdom Metazoa; phylum Hemichordata; class Enteropneusta; family Ptychoderidae; genus Ptychodera; species Ptychodera flava. Next base: position 43,268,165 of record NC_091937.1, read on the forward strand.
AAACAAGGTCATATCCTAGTTCATTGCATCCTGATCGCTATCAAACTGTGATCAAATGACGTCATCTTGATGACACATTCTGCTTGGGGAAAGACGGTGTTATCATGACCCGAGGTCATAGCATTAAGTGTAGCCTCGCGCATTACAAGACGAGCGATTAGCATGCTCTTCTAGGGAACAAACTTTACAGGAAACCTGTTGTTGAAAGTTTGGTTCAATCGGCCTCGCCCTCTCAAGGCAGTCATTGAAAAGTTTTCCACATAAAGACAACACAACAACAGTAGTGCACGTTCAATGACAAAATGTCACGTGCTAAGGGAACTGCCCTAATTTTTTAATTATCGATAAGCTTGTCAACATTCTATTGTGCCGGGTCGGTACGTGATTTACGGCGCTCTAAATAAGCAAGTCATTATTTTTACAGGAACTGAGAAGCCGTATTTGCTGCATCTTTTCGCATTTACTTACTAAAAATGTCATCCAATCTTTGGGGAGATCCTCTGGATTCCTGTTATCAAGTCATCTTATTTTTGAAAAGTAACTATTCTGACTATTTCAATCCTTGGTGATGGCTTTGGTCGATTAAATCCACGTATATATATGCGGCGGCCATATTTGCGTTACAAATCGAAAATCATTTAGTTGTTATAATTCAAGTCGTGCGTTCGTCGCCAATGTTTGAAAAATGTCCTGTGGTAACACTTCGGTAACCATTGTTAGTTCAATTGCATTTGATTCCAAACCGTTTCATCGAAAAAATGCAAAAACTTACAGCCAATGGGACTTTAAATGACGGTTTATCTTTCCAATGCCACGCTGATAAGATACAATGTGCATCGAATATAGGTCGGCATGTATGGTGAACGAATCAAAGAATAGTGCCCAAGCACGCAAGCGCGAAGAATTTTCACAAGTATCCTTTATTCGCAATACATTCCGTGTTAAAATGCTAAATTCGAAAGAGAAAGATTGAAACACTTGCTCAAACTCTCGTCACGGAAAATAAACCAAAGCCATTCTCTTTTATTAGCTAGAACACAATTCTAACCCGTGGCACGAACTTTGAGATCAGGAAAGGAAATTGCCCCTGATAAGGCAAAAGCTACAAAAGTCGAGTATATCCTGAAAATTTGAAACCGTCACTGATATTTTCGATTGTTATTTAAATAATAACACATGAGAGCGAGGGCAAGATCACGATTTATTGCCTGCCCAAGGGATGGTGGTCATGATCGAAATATTGATGATGCCCGAGCCGTAGGCTCGGGCATCATCAATATTTACAATAGCTCTCATGTGTTATCTCATGTGTTATTATTTTTATTACACCGAACAAAATTCTTCGAGTACAGTTCGCCTTTCTGCATGAGCCCGGACCTCAGCGTAAAATGTTGTCAGTGCCAAGTCTCAGGTTGCCGCTGAAAGTTTGCCGATCTCATCGGTGGCGTATCCAAATTTGTTGCTTGCATAGTCGCTGAACACAGAAATTGCATTCCGTGTTGCTATTTTCGTTCGTTTGATGTTTACTTGCATCAAAATATCGTCTAACTGTGCCGGTGACAGCTCTGCATGACGTTTCGCAGCCATAGCTGCCGACTGCAAGTAGGCCTACAAGCGAACGACAATTTGTTACGCGCAGAAAGGTTGCGCAGTAAGTAAACTGACGTCATCCATGTAATATCAAATGCAGAGGGCATCATCACGTTCGCAGAGGGCATCATCATGTTCTTTTACATGTCACGTGAGTCGTGTTTAACCAATGGCAGTGCACGCTGAATGAGCGAGGTGTAATAACATCCGATATTGACCATATAATGTACAAAGTTCATAAAGTAATAAAATCTGATTAACAGGAAGGAATGTAGACTTCGAATTCAAATCCCCGTTATTAATTTGGTCATAGACAGTCTACCGCTCATATACGGGCTGTGATTAGGTCAAAATGCCGATATGGCTGGAAATTTGACGTGTCATTCTGATTCACTCAAAAAGCTTCAATTCATTACTTGCACCCATGAAAGTAACTGCTAATGCCGCTAAAAGTCGCTGATATTGACGAGAGGGGGCTGCAGGATCTTACGAAAGGTGCACGTCCAACCATGTTCTGTAGGAATTTTGGTTGAGTCATCATAAGTAAGCGATTTTTGGCAGAGATATTATGCGTGATGTAGCCTACATTACTCCAGATCTGTCTATTGGAATGTCGTGAGAAATCGAACTCTCAGCTGATTGTGTTTTACATCAAATACGACAGATTTTGTCTAATGCTAATGGTAACTTTGAGGAGAAGCAGCTCTGATATGTTCAGTATTTTATGTATTATATTATTCTGTGTTTCAACAATGCTTTGTTACTTTTCAACTGTACAATAAAACCGGCGTTCCAAGCTCATTGACTTCTCCGAATCGACACCCAGGAGGGGAGGTACTCCCATAGAAGGGGTACTGGTATGTGCCACCCAGGAAATCGGTCACTTCTTCGCGAAAAACCCTAAATATTGGTCGACTCTTCATGTCTGACCAAGGTGTGTTTGTAAGACATTATCCGCAGACACTATCTGCAGATAGGAAGATAAACAAAGAGCCTAGGAGCTTCACGAATATCGTTTAGTTTGGACCGTGGCATGCTTCGGATTAACTACACAGATAACCCACTTTCGTGCAAAGTCTGACTTGTTCCCAGGTAACCGACTGGTACGTTGAACATCTCAGTTACAGACAGTTTAACGAGATCTCGAAATGAACGTCGCGATGGTTCCATGATCTTACCGTGTAAGAATGGCTTAATATGGCTTATTTTGATGTGGAATATTGTCAACTAACCCTAAATTAAAAAAAAAAAGAAAAAGAAAAAAAAGAATAGTTCTCATGCATCTGAATTTGGTTCAATTGTATGCATACCTTGTAGTATCTTATTCCAAAAATAGCACATTGGTAGAACCAATTATCAAAGATAACAAACTCTTGTCGTTTAGCGCGTCATTTTTTGCTCGTTATTTTCTCGTTATCAAGACGTACTTATCAATTGTTATCATAGCGTGTTCTGTTTATTCGGACCCCGCTTTTCTGATTCGGTTGTGTCACAGATCGATTCCTTGGTCGCAAAGGAGTCCCGCAGCTGCATCCATTCTTATCCGGGCAAAAAATGAGAAATTTTCAAATATTTATATTCGCAAATTATTTGGCAATTTAAACATGCTCAGTAAAGGCTTCTAAGAAGCTATATATTAAATTTTAAAAGCTGTCAGACCAGTTAACACGATTGGAACTAATTTGGGATAATTGGATCTTCATATTTTTCAAAGGATGAAATTTATCAAGAGTGTTGGGTGCCCTATAGCTGAATGTTGCATCACTACAAAGTACTCATAAAAACAAGTGTGTAACTTAAAAGAAAAGTGGATGAGTTTAAATTTGCAGATTAAATCGACGCTACATTGGGTAGAATACATAATTTACAAAGGTAACAAACTCTCGGCTTTTATCTCGTAATTAACTCATTAGCAAGGTGTACTTAACATACATCATCATAGCACGTTGGAATCAGTTTACGCGCATGCACATTGCCTTCTGATCCGGTCGCGTCACAAGTTAACTCTGTCAAACAGGACTATCGCAAAGGTATCAAGCAGTGTAAATTCTTATCTGTGAAATGGAGTGGAATAAATTCTGCGACTGGGGGCGATATAATTATTGGGGTATCTCTCCAAACATTCTACAGCAATTAAAAGAGTCAAAACGGATACAGGAACGCCACACTCGTCTGTTCATCTCAATATTTGCTGCATGGTATCAATCTTCTCGATGTGTGATACACAATTTGTATTCCAACAAACGTAAACTTTGAAATTGGACCACCTGCTTGCTTTAGAAACACTTTAAAACGACCTTTGACCCGAGGAGATATACATTAAGGCACACTTTTATGAACTCAAAAACAAAAACAAACAATGACAACCAAAATCCTGTCTCTGATGGTTTACTAATCCGTCTGTAATGTATCTGCTGGTCAGCCTTTGAAGGTCGAAGTGCAGTCAGATGTAAATGACTTACAAGTCTTTTCAAAAGAAAGTTTTATAGGGGACAATATTGTCGTAAATCTTGCCAAGGACATGCCACCTGGGCACTAACGGTGAACCCAACAGTATTCTGCTAGTGTGCAACTTGTAATGACTAATTTTGAACTTGTATTTTAATGTCAATTTCACCGTGTTATTTCAGAAGAGCAGGATTGGGACCATTTTTTCTATTCTTGATCATGAAATTGTTTCTAACTTCCCTTAGTGACTTGTCGTGAAGTCGCTTTGTTGTTGCTGCTTTCGTGCATATAAATTAATATGTCGTTTACAGTGAGTACGTCACCATCTTTCGGCTTTATTTTCATTATTTCATTTCATTTTAGTGACTATTCGTTTTCTTTTGCTCGTTGAACAAAATATTGCCTCGATGACATAATTTACGGTACTTACTAGAAATTATGTCGTCATATATTTACAATGCTATGTGTACACACAAGTAAAGGGGTCAGTTAGAGCTGATGATCGATAATACAACATGTTTTGGTCTGAAGAGCAGCGTAAATCATTTCTCTCATGAAACAAAAATAACCCCCATAATTGAAAAGATAGTGACTTTACATTAGCCCCTTAATATTACAACATCAGTCTGGGAGATCAAGATCAAATTGAGAATCGCTGAGATTCATCAGCTACCCATATCTTAAATTTCCTCATACTGAGCTGAACAGATCACGGTAAAATCATTGACAAGATTAACTCATTTGTGTGAGTTCCTCGACGACATGCATGTAGGCCTACCTTGTCCTTAAGTCTCATATTTTATCGCCTTGCTCTCGACGAGCAAATTAAATGCCATATGGACCTAATGATTTATACACAGACAGGAAAAAAATTATGTGATTTAAGTGAACGAATACATAAGCTTACTTTTACACAAGCAAAGACACACATACAGACAGAGATGTACATACATACATACATACATACATACATACATAACATACATACATATATATAAGACATTGACAGTGACCGTAGAATCATGCAATCCTTCTTTCCGGCAACTGACGAAATAAGAGCGCTTGTCCACCTGTGAGAGAAAGTCGCCGGCGAAGCTGTACTCTGCGCAGTGCAGTCGTTATAATTAATCAATTGTGGAGAACATACACTGTGCATAGGAAGTAATTCAACTGTCTATCTCAATGCTTAGGTGAGCACACTCGTATCGATCCGTTATTATCCGGATAGCAGAACGTATTGCAGGAGTTCTGTTTACATAACTAATAAGGGAACATTCAGTTATTATGGCCCAGGTATATGGTCACAGGTTATCGTAATGTTGCTTGGATAGTCGTTCGAGGCGGGCGGCCGCAGGTCGCCGTTTACTTGGAAAATTTCCCAAGTAAACGGCGACCTGCGGCCGCCCGCCTCGAACGACTATCCAAGCATTGCGGCAAGCAACATTACGATAACCTGTGGGTATGGTAGGCAGATTATTCTAATGCATCAGTCGAACCATGCGGAGAGACCTGTTTCCACTTTCCTGATATGTATATGTACCCCAGAACAAATCTTTCAGCTGGGTGAACATATTAGACAATCAAAAGACCTTTACCCGTCTGTACATTATGAAATATTCATGGCCATCTTTTCAGAGCTCCAGTTTCAGATGAACCTACTCGGATTGTGCAAGCCCAGCCCCGGTCATAGTAAACTGCATGAATTCCCCCTAGTGACTCGTATCCTATCTACTCATGTTGGCCAATATATTTGCACACCCGCTGCTTGCCGGTGTTTTAGCATCATCAAACACGTGCATGCATAACTAGAGGGAAGTGTGATGCACTGATGTTAGACACGTGAAGAAACTGTTCAATAGTAGAAGGAAAGAGCGTCTACTCTTCTCTGACCATGGCATGTGTAGAGTCGTCTTCTGCAGATGGCGCTCAAATTTCCATCTACCTTCACTGGTATTAATTGATGTAATGAACGCTTACTACATACCCGCATTCCATTAAACAGGGTTACTCTATCCCTAATAAAAGACACTAAAATACAACTTCTAGGCTATACTTACCATTACATCATATTCAATTAAGTTCATGAAATGTGCGGTGGCTTTTCCTTTGTAGTAATAGAACCACAGAGTACCTTGATACTGGTCACCTCCATCAAGTAACAATACATTGTCGTCTCGGTTCCTTATCTCCTGTATTTTTGTGGCGCGTCGAGCCACGCCGCCGTAACACTCACCGGCAGCCCTTTCGTCCTCTGAGCAGGCACCCGAGTACACGTCGGTCTCCTCGAACCGAGCATGCACATCATTGGTGTGTAGAATAGTCAGGGAGTAGTCGCCAGTCGCGAACGGTAAAACGAATGCAATTGCTAGTAGCGTACAAGTGAGGACAAAAGTGTCCAGCTTCTTAGAAACCATTGTTGTCTCGTCGGTTGTTCCAAAAATTGTCGGCTGAATCAAGCAAGATTATAGCACGGTCCCACGATGGATCGTGGTTAGAGCTAAAACTGCCTCGCACGTACCTGAACGATACCCTAATCTGAAGGTGTTGTGGTCGGATCAGGAGATAGCAGAACAGAATTGTTGAGTTATCAACCAGCTGGTCTCGCTCAGACAATGGTTAAGCAAAACCATGTACGAGTAACACAAGGCATCACAAACAAAAGAAATGAAGCCACTTGTGTTTCCCTCCACGTGCTTTACACATATACAATGTACTTTCTTTGGCTGGCAGTGTCAGCTCTTACAGAACTGCGCCTCCTCTGTGCCTGACATCCAAAGATAAGAAGCCGATACCGGACTCCCCTATTTATAACTTGGTCAACAAGTGATCAAAAATTACAACCAGTAGCTATCAAACAACCAAACGCAGGCGCAGAAATCACTATGTTGGCGCGAAAATGATAAGCACGCCTACATCATGCAAGAATTAAGTAAATGAGTCAAGTATCCTTATGTTATATTTGCTGTATATATAGTGTGAGTAAGTTACCATAGACAGTAGACACTTCTGTCGTCTATGAAATTATAGGCACACTTTAAGTCTGAATACACTTTGGCACAATTTTGATATCACCCATGGAGGTAGGAAAAGATTTCTATGATATGACACAAAGAGCTTTATACGTCTAGTATAGCCAGGACAGGGTCAATGACGGCTGTTATCGATACATGCGTTGCACTTAATAAGGAGTTTTGTCTTCAAAAGACCTGAGAAAGATATGTGCATTTCGCAAAGTTCTAGAAAGAGAACAAGACTGAGAGGAATGGGTCGCAAAGTTGAAATAATTCAGTGAGACATGAGTTGGTGTAGTTCGGATTTTCAAAAACACTGTACCGATCACTCGGTGACGGGGCAGTTGTCATATGGGTTGCATCTTTACGTTTTGAGAGGGGTAGCCAGTATGTGGATCTGAAGCTCAGTTTTTCACCGCACCGAATTCGATGTATTCTTTAAGAGTGGGTAGAGCATGGCTATCCCCCGAAAATCAACACTGTTGTTACGTTCATGTGAATTCAGTATTTTCGCAGTCACGGGGGCAGATCTTCAAGTTCCATTTTTGTTCACTCTTCAAAGCGGTTTACCCCCTCCCCAGGATCTGATGGTTCATTCCTATAGCAAGGGCAAACAACACGTTTGCCCATGTCCAAAGACCATTCAGAAATTCTGATTTGCATCTACCTGACTCACTTTGGGTTTAGTAGCTATTCATTATACCAATCCATTATAGTGGTTTACTGTCACCTAACTGAGAGCAAACAACACTCACTTACTACAATACCGCCTTACGTGACCTTTGACATCAGATAAGAACTTTGTTCATTCAAGTCAACCCAGACGACCTCTCGTCCTTTTTTGGACATTTGCCAACTTGTGACCATGTGAGTGCGTGTAGTCTTTTAGAAGTTACGTCAGAGTTACCGTAGAGCGAAGTTGGAGAGATAAGCGTGGGTGTACATACACAAGAAAATAAGTTTTAAAAGTAGTAAAATGGTATGTGCGGAGGCAAGTTCTGTAATGCAATATGAGTTATCCATTAATTTCGAGGCAGTTCCGCTTTGAAGATTATCAAAACGGGCCAAAGACACCCGTTTTATGTTTTTGCATGTCAAGACAAATAAACCGCTTTAGTAGAAATCAAATTCAATCCAAATTTCGATGCATGATATGCGAAAGTTGAGAAGATGCCGACCAATACGGATTACACATAATCTGACAAAAACTACATGCATAGGCTGCAACGTTTTCTCTGCAAAAAATCAAATTTTACATCCCTGTTCATTTCCTTCTGACAGGAAGATTTGATCAACACCGTGAACTTGAAATACACTAATATTGCTTTGCGTGAGGATAGCAACAACAGAGACCAGAAAAGCTTACTCACTGATGATAACTTTCGCGGGGTTTCAATATAAAAAGTTGTTATCACAATGGCACCGGAGCCGGTAAAGGGGTTATCAGGGCTCGTCAACGCCGGTGGAAGTACACATGATATTTCCCTTCTTCGCTGCAAATGTGACTCACATGAAATTTGAAGAGGGTTAACTGTTCGCCGATGTGGGGTTGTTACTAAATGCATGTAAATAAGCTGCAAGCTCGTGACATTGGACACTGCTGCTGGAAATTCGGACAAATTTTGCCAGTGATGCATGTGATATGCGTTGCTGTTGCAGCTCGTAAACACACAGTCTGAGTCATTATACGTTTTTCTAGTGTTCGCCTCTTCGGTTGTATTTTCGAAGTCTACATTTGTGGACATTTATTTTCTTGGCATATTTCCAGACGTCAGCCCTACTTAAAAATCTTTCAGTATTTGCTGAAACGTGAACTATTGCGCAATGCACGGTATGTGTACAGGGTATTTGTAAATGCAATTCTTGAAAGGTTTCCCAGAGGCGGACATCTCCAACAACAATCTCATTACATCTTGTTTGTATCACTGGTACTCTTAGACTATTATTATCACCTTTCCCTGTCCCCCCCCCCCAACGAAACTTTTCACTGTGCCGCTTTTCTTCCTTCTAACTGAACTTTGATTTGTCCTATAGAAAGTCCACTATGAATAGTTTCTGTTATGTTCGTATCTTTCAAGACTCTCATTCAATTCATATAGCATAATTAACCCATAATTTCTTTTGTATTCGACAGAGAACTTTTTGCAGTGTTTGACGGCACGGATTTGACTCTGAGACTTGGGCATTGTCAACGCGTGGGCATTGTCCGGTTTTGTTAATAAACAGCTTATAGATATAGAGGAACTTGAATAAATTTCCTTTTTTTAAAAAGAAGAAACAAATTAACGGCGTGTACATCGAAATGCCACGCCCTCATTTGCTTCAAACACTGGTTTCACACTGCCTTTCGTCGTCTGTCTCTGTCACGGTCGCAGTAAAATCACCTTTTCATAAATGTTTCCTCCCCACAATGCGGGTCCAATCTAAACTGGTTATGAATGAATGAATGAATGAAGTTTTTATCTGCATCTCAAGGCCATCTACTGCTTTGATGATGTGTATTTTGCATCTTGCTTGCAAATATATATCCCAAAATAAAGAGTTTTCAATGATTGTGTTGTTGCGCTGTCAGTCTCACAAAATTATGAGCACTCGACAAACAATTTCAAACACGACCGGAACTAATTTGGGATAAATGGATTTTCATATTTTGCGTATTTCTCGAAAGTGTTAGGTGCCATATAGCTGAATGTTGCAATATCGCAAATTACTCATAAAAACAGAGTGTAATGAAAAAGGAAAAGCAGATGAAATAACATTTGTAGATTATATCGACATTACTTCACCATCCAATTATCCCAAATTAGTTCCAATCGTGTTTTCAGGACAAATATTCTGGATAGGGAATCCAGTGTGACGTATCGCGGTGTTGCCTGAGGGTGTTGCCTGGTGAGGTTGCGGTTAGTAACGGTAATGCCACTTGTCTTTCAGGGGACCGCGCCTTAATTTCCAGTTACTCGTTGCGTGTAACTTGTCGGATTACTTACCGTGGTTGGTTCTCTCCCCGTGATGGAGTCTTTGACCACCATGGTTAACGTTCACGCTTGGGTGCAGTAGGTGTTCCTCCTCGTAACGACTTTACTCAAATTTTCCAAATGTTAAATAATTTGCATTTTTACTCGGGTTTGCCATACGTTTGAATATTAACAAACGATGATGAGTCAGCATTTTCGGATTTCAATCATCGTGACAGAGGTCCACAAAGCTGTTAAAAAATTCTCGGTGTTACATTCTGGGGAGCCAAAGTTTAATACCCCTCCAAATCTAATGATGACATTGTGCTGTAGAGACACTGTTGCTGCAGCGTGTTGAGCTGACAGATAAAGACTGGTCGAACATATAGGCTTCCTTACGTTGTCAAATTACTTGAATTATTGCAAGTTTGGAAATAAACCTTTTTAGGGTGTGAGTCCAGATTTCTCGTCATGATTTCCAGGTAGATCGCGATTGCAGGTTTGTAAAGGGAAGCTGGCGTAAAAATGCTACATCCGCTGCTACTGGCAGGAATTTGGACAACGTTGTTTTTTTGGCGGCTGTTCATGTTCACTGTGGCAGAGATTTTGGTTGCCGTTTTGAATTATTTCCATGGCAACATCAAAGGGGGGGGGGGGCATGGCGTAATTACTTATGTCAAGAGTGTAAAAAATAATGAAGTTATGATTATGAATACTATTTATAAAAATTTAATATCTCTGGTATTATTATTGCATACCTTCAAACGTACCCTACTGCACTAGAATCATGAATGATGATCAATCAGTGTTTATGCCAAATTGATGCAGTTACAGTATAGACCCTAAGGAATATGGTCAATATAGTTGCAGCTGTAGTATTACACAGTAACTTGATGCGCGGTCACAGTACTGCCCAGGAAGTCTCTTTCAACGCTAAATAAATGGGTTGAGAGAGTCTGCCGAGGCAGTACTGTGACCGCGCATCAAGTTACTTTGTAATGCTACAGCTGTAACCATATCGACCATATTTATGTGGGTCTGTACAACACCTGCGTGAATCAATTTGGCATAAAAATCTGATCATCATTCAGGATTCCAGTGCTGTACGTATTTTTGCAAGTATACAATAATGGCAAAATTATTTATTTTCAATTAAGAACATTCATAATCATAAATGTATTAATAACAGCGTCTGTAATGCAACTGTGTGAATTTGGAATGAATACTAATTGTCATTCAGGACTTGAGTGCAGTAGGTTACTTTTGTAAATATACAGTAATGATAGAAATATAAAAGTTTTATCTATAGTATCCATAATCATAAATTTATTATTTTTTACACTCTTGCTATAACTAATAATGCCTTATTATAACTTATAATTATAACTCTTATCAGCCATGAAAATAACACTCATCTGTATACACAAACAACTTACTATGGAAAAATAAGTTTTATTTCGGTGTGTCATTTCTTCCAACATTATGCTTAGGCAGTGAACACTGACTTATAGAAGTTAGCAAACAACTGTTACTGATCTACTGCAAAGCCATACAATCATGACACAGTCATCTACTTTTCCACCATCATCAACTCAAACCTGGTCAGTTTTGCTTAACAAAATATCTCCCTCAGCTTCATATCCTGTGTTCCTGTCTTCATACTTCTCTCCTTCTTTATAAATTGTCATTTCCAATCATTGTCGAAATCCTCAGGTATGTGTACATCTGTATATTTATGGTAAAACCTATTCCCTCTGCTATAAAACACATAATTTTAATTTGTATATTCAACTGTCACCTTTTGTGCCTGTGTTCTCTGTCCCTGTCCCTACCCCTTTCCCTTCCCCTATCTCTGTCTCTATACCTGTCCCTGTCTCTGTCCCTATCTCTATCCCTGTCTCTTTCTCTGTCTCTATCTCTATCTCTATCCTGTCTCTTTCTCTGTCTCTATCCCTGTCACTGTCCCTGTCTCTGTCTCTATATCTCTCTTTGTCCCTGTCAATCTGTCTGTCTGCTTCCCTTTCCTGATGTCTTTTCCGGTCTCTCTCCCTGTGCTTATCTCTCTTCTGTTCTTTGAGGTGTCGGCTATCTTCATCTCCTGACCCATCTCTGTGGGATCTGGATTTGTGTTTTTCCTGAAAGCAAAGAGGAATGGATACCAGATGTAGGAACTCCAATATGCAAATGCTAAAAAAAACGCTGTACACACTGCATGTCCTCTGAAACCAGTCCATTAAAGGTAGTATGCACCTCAAAAGTGAAAGACATAGACTTTAAAAACAAAAATATATAAATAGTTACAGCCAATGGCACTTTACCTGTCTAACATTTTCTTGATATTTATCAATTTCGTGAGCATTTCTGTCATATAACCACATGATTACACACAGCCATGATAATATAAAATTTGGGCTGTTCTTGCTTTGTTGTAATCTACATGCAGTATTGTCGGTAATAGGTGATGGGATGTACAGTGTGTTTCAATTTGGTGCCACAACTCAGTGTATCAGACAGAACCATTACATGTACAAAACAAACAATTAGCTTTGGTAACACCACACATTTCAAAGTCACCGACTCATTGCTTGATTACAGTAAGGGATGGACCATTAGATCTTGGGAGGGGTGGTCAAAAACAGGAAAAAAATTTTTTCAAAGCAAAAAATTAGGAAAAAGTCTTCAGACTAGTTTGCAAATAAAAAAATCAGAACATAAAAAAATTATGAACCTGACAGTTTACTTAGGAAAAAAATTAGCACAATATGATTCACTTTGAAAAAAAAAATTCAAAAATTCGCAATTGTAAAAAAATATCTGATTGTGACCACCCCCACCTCCCAAGATCTTATGGTCCGTCCCTAAACCAGCCGAGGCAACTCTGTCTGGACTGAGAAATGAACAGTTGATTACACTTGATCTACAATGTAAACTGTTTTTTTAACAATTTCACCTAATGTTGAAGAGCTGAAGAGGTGTTCTCAGCTGAAACAGAACAAATTTTCTTGATTTGCATGATATCCAAGCTAATTGTCTATATTGTACATAAAATATCGTACATACCGAGTTGCGTTACCAAATTAAAACCTACTATAAAATTGCCCTGCTAAACTATCGACCCTTGAAAAGATTGATTAACGTATAAAAGTCAGCCAGTAAACTAAATACCTTGTATAAAAACAAACTAATCAATAAATTGTACAGACCTTACCCCTTTCTATCTCTTTGTTTGTGTTGTCTGCCTATTGAAAATATACCTACATCACAGTATATATTAATAATGACAAAACCCAACTTACTTTGGATTTTTTGTGTTCCCTTTCCTCGCTGTCTTCTCGTTTGTGTTTTCTTTTCTTGCTTTTGTGGCTGTGTTTGCTCTGTTTATCATCACTGGTGAGTTTGGCTGGTCTGTCATCGTCGTCAAATACTAAATCATAGCTACTGGAATAATCTATGTTAGGGAAATGAACTGATGTGAAAATGTAATTTTTTTATTGTTACTGAACTCACTTACTTCAACGCTTCAATCATTTTTTTGTTGAGTTTTTCTCTGAAATTCCACTGAGAGAAAAGTAGCTTAATACAATGTATTTGCCAATAAAAAACCTAAATATGCTTTGTGTGAAAGATTATTTAAGTTCTGTTTCAGCTTTTATACTGAAATTGTAATGCAAATCTCTGCTCTAGATCAGGTATTGAAATCATTACATCACTCATCTCTCTGTAGCAAAATTGACAAAACAAGTTACAGACATTGCATGCGTGTGACTATATACTGGAAATGTTTGCTGTCTTTTCTCCTGTTTCCAAACATAAACAGACTTCAAAAGGATACTCTTGTCTTTTGGATTTATCTTTCACTACAAACTGTGGTCCTTTGTTCTCATTGAATTTCTTACCGCCACCTGAAAGGGAATGAGCGATATTTTAAAATATAAGGTGTTATTAGCATGAAATCCCAATATTTGATAGGAACAGTTATTGATGATTTATTTGCAATTCTATTACAAGCACTTTGCTGGAATACATCATTTAACCTTTTCTCCATCACGGTTGGACCCAAACCCATTGTTATCAATGTGATTATGGACCTGTTCACTGGATATTGGTGTGAACAGGTTAAACAATGGTTACAATGCCATGTGTTTAACTCTACCGGGCAAACAATCTCTGAAGCATCTTTCTTATCACTGATCTCCATGAATTTTATTTGTTTATCTTTTTGTGAACAGAAAGATGACAAAGTGCATGTTTAAAGTGTAGCACGCATGATAATGTTTGACAAAAATGCATGGTAATCACAATGCATTTAGTTTGACTTCTCACTGACTGCAAGCCTTGATGGTTCACCGAGATATCATTAAAATACAACAAAGATCCTATCAGGAATGCTCATAACTTGTGGAGATGTTGAATTTGCTTCCTTGAACAGAAATAATGGCAATATTATCAACTGTTACAGCTTGTGTTACTTAGAATACTTTGCATATGTTCTCAAATTACCTAAATTATACTTGTCCTTCAGTTTTGCAACAGACTGGCTGAAATCCACATGTATTCTCCTGTCATCGATCAAAACATTGTCCATCTTAAAAAAGGCTTCTTCACAATCTTCCTCCTATGAAAGACAGAAGTTTATGATTGGTTAGATTTATACATCATGTGATCTATTAGTTATTCAAATTATATGCAACAAATATGGTAATATTTAAATTAAGCCAAAGTCATTGGCTGGACCTGTCACATGATCACAGGCATTGCAATCATTCACATACAATTTCAAGGGTAAGAACTTGCTTGATGAGTTTTCATCAGGAGTGCACATTTTTTTCACTCATATTTGTCTTATGTGATTAAATTAATACAATGCAGTCTTGTATTTACTAAATTTTTACAGAGAAAACTGACCTTTTCAAATTCAATAAATGCATAACACAGAGAATCTCCAGTCTTCTGGTCTCTTATCACATCACAACTGAAAGGAAAAGAAGTTATTGATGTAATGCAAATGTTGCTGATTATTATACATCTGCTATAAAGGACAATAGATGTTTAGGTGTCCAAAAAAGCCGTACAGAACACATGTTCCAGAGCATTGGCTGTTTCAAGGCCCCCCAAATGCAAGCACAGGAAGAAAAACAGACAGACACGACAAAAAGCACGAAAAGATTTCATGACTTGCAAACGGTTGCTACGTACCTTATAATGGGACCAAATCTTGAAAAGATGGTCTCCAAGTCTTCTGAGGTGGTGACAGCATTCAGTTTGCAGACAAACAGCACGTTTTCAGGGGGCTTGACGTCAGCCTCAGGCAAATCACCAACCTGTCACCAATTACAGATGGAATTGAGGGGAAAAAGTCAGGTTACCGGCACATAATTTAAATATCAGCATGAGATAAAGTAATGTGGTAACTGGTTAACATCAATATTTCCACTTTGCATTCTGAGTGGATGTGAGATGCTGTTGATGCTGAATGAAGATGATAATGTATAAGAGAGCGCTGATTATGAAGTTTGGTATGAACAGCACATTCATTTCCAAAGCATTTTTGGTGTGTGACTATACATAACGATCATAGACACAAGTACATCACGCAAGGTACCGGTGAATTTACTCAGTTCACTTCTTTAATGAGTACTGGTCAAGCTCTTGAAGCTTCTCATGGAAACATTCACATACATGTTGTATAACATGACAAACCATTTCTAATTTGACTTCTGGCAGAACCATTATGTATCCTAAGGCAATGATGAATTCCATTGTACATTTACTGCCAGGTCATTTTCACTTCAGAAACACTAGTCTATACCACATCAACCTACAGAACGTACCATTTCTAAGATCTGAGCCCTAGCTTTAGCTTCCAATAAAACTTACCATTTCTAAGATCTGAGCCCTGGCTTTAGCCTCTCTTGCCTTCACCATTTCCTCAATCTCTTCCATGCTTTTTCCTTTGGTGTCATCAATTTCTTCATCAGCTCCGATTCTTCCAGTCTGTTTTGTTGAATGAAAATCATAGACAGATTTTGCAGTTTATGAATCCATGTTGTCCATCAAACAGAATTCTCTTTCACGCAGTGCACGGTTCTCCTCAAAGAGATTTTGAGGGGTGAGTCACCCCGCTATTTTTTAGCAATCTATGCATATGTTAATAGCTTGCTTTGTTGTGTAAGTTAGATATATCCCTATGCTATCCCATGCTGTGAAGAACACTGGAGTGTGCAAAGAGAGTAGTTTTAACTAATGGAATAAAGTGGTCCCTTTCAGGTGACTTCTAGTACTCTTCTAATATCCCTTTTACTATATTCGTACATGTTTTGGAAGTAATGAATATAAACATTGTAAAAGATTTACAACACCAAAAAGTGGCATTAATGCTGTGAATTCAATATAGAAAATAGCTTTCAAGGATTTGACTTTCAAAGGACTGTCTTGCACATCATGTTATTAAACATTTACCTGATGCCTGCAAAGTTAAAAGAAATTTTAAAATATTACAACTGTAGCAAACGGTTGTGTCCTTAAGATGATCTGTGAAGGTAAAATGTCATTCAGACAGTACAAAAGAATGACCCCTTTATCAGATCGTGTAACTTTCACTAAGGTTTGGTACATTTCTATTGTTCAACACTGTTTAGTTGGATTTACTTACTGGGAAAGGAGAATGATTGAGAGATATATAAAACAAATGGATGGTATGTATTTGCTTACATCTAACTGCTCTTTGGTTGGTTCTGGAGATCTGTCAGGGACTTCTAAACCAGGTGGATCATCAAACGGATCATCCAATATCACTGTGTGATTTACCCTGCAAAATTATCAGAAAGAAAAGTGTTGTCTTGAAATAAACTTTGTGACAGAGGGAAACATAAATAACTGTTGCCGATGTTTGCAGAAAAGGATGAAGTTGGGACTGAACAGCTGTGGAACATATTATTGAAATGCATACTACCGTGTCATCACATCAGCCATTGCAAGATGACACAAAACAAAAAGAATTCCACACAGTCTACAGAGGGCGCTGCTCAGGAAGTTCCATCGTTATATGAGTAGAGGCTATAGATTGCATGCACAACAGAAAGGAAAGGTAATATAAAATATGATATTACAGTGTTCAACTACCTTATTGATATTCTAAGATTTTAAATTGAAATAAAGAAAGGACACAGGCAATCAACAAATTTGTATCCTAATGTCTGTGTGACCTGTGGGTTCAATAATTTGTATGGCATCATATCATGCGTAATCCACAACCAAAAATTCACATTTTTTTAATGTTGACAACACTTTCAAAAGTTTTGTTTTAGAAAATCTCAGAGCTGGCAAGCTGTTACCTACCTTATATCTTGATATGGTCTGTGTTCTTTGTCAACAAAGGCTTCATTGATTTTCATGAGTACATCGATTCCTTCGCTGACTTCTCCAAAAACTGTGTGAACACCATCCAAGTAATCAATATTCTCAGCTGTGGTGATCATGAACTGAAAGGATGATGGGTCAAAGGTCATAGCGGGCAAGGAAATGTAAGACATATGATATCTTATGAACTTTTATTCTAATTCTGTGAAAAAATCTATGATTACCAATGTAACTTAAGGCCACTCAGTATGTTCAATGTTGTAATCTAGGATGTCCAACAATCTATCTCAACTATTTTTCCGTTTTTGAGCGCAAATCAAACATGGGATGATTATCACACAAACCCAGAAAGAGAAGACCGTAGTGTTGAAGTGTTCTAAGACACTGTGATGCAATATCTGAGGCAACTTTTTGTACCAGTGACAACTTAGATCAGAAAAAGCATAGAAAATTTTCAACTTAATAAAACACTGCAAGGTACTGGGCTTTTTCACTGTGCATTATCAATGGGAAAAACTTGACCATTTCTGTAATTATATCATTTTGTATTGGTTCATGGGGATTACAAAGCCATACTAGGCACAAGAAGAGTCCTTAGATTGTAGATACCAGTATGTATGAAGATACTGATACACCAGTGTTGAGGAGAATTTTCTATCAAAGCTGGGTTTTACTTAGCCCTGCGTACCGTGCTGTGTGTTCCCGGCATTATGCAGCCTCCCACCAAAGCCCTGCTGACTCTCATAGGAAACTCCGGCGGACACAGTCCCGATTAGGACTGCGCACGAAAACTACCTTTTCTCTCACTATTTTCGGCCAAAATCAACTCGATTCCACTCTATGCCTACCTGAATAACTCAATCACTCACAGACTGCAAAAAATTTGCTCTCGTGACATTCCAAACCGTTAGTTTACCAAAGATTCACGGTCAAGGGTCCCATGGCTGGTCATATCTTGCTAATGACCGGCCACTGGACCCTTGACTGTATATCGCTGGTAAACTAACAGTTTGGGACGTCATGAGAGCAAATTATTTTGCAGTCTGTGAGCGATTGAATTATTCGGGTAGGCATAGAGCGGAATCGAGTTGATTTCGGCTGAAAATAGTTAGAAAAGGTAGTTTTTCGTGCCGGGTCCAAATTGGGACCGCGTCCGCCGGAGTTTCCTATGAGAGTCAGCAGGGCTTTGGTGGGAGGCTGCATAATGCCGGGAACACACAGCACGGTACGCAGGGCTAGGTTTTACTCTCTATTTACTGTTGGACTGATTGTATTTGACTATTTGATAACTCCCTGTACATCAGTATGATATTCCCTACAGTTCACTTCCAGTGCAGTAAATTTACCTGTGATCCATGGCCATTGCTGCCGTTGTTTACCATGGATACAGCGCCAAGCTTTCTGTGTTTGATTCGTGGTGTGGTCTCCACCTCAAAGTACTTGGCTTGCTCACCGTACAGCTTACTGAAATTGTGGAATGAGAGATACTGAATCAGTCACTAAGGGACGTGGATAACTAAGCCATATACCAATTGCAAATAAAACTTGTTGCATTTGACCTATACCATTTGTCCTCTAACCCCCTCTTTCAGCCATAAACAAACGTTTGACAGTGAAAAAATCCAACAATTTTATGACATGAACTACATCGAAACATGATAACTATGAACTGAGGTTTTTGACGTTGCTGACAGATATTTGAACTATACACAAACAGCAGATTAAAAGTTAAAAATGATCAAGTATGGCAAACAACAGTGCAGAAGTTCATTGACTTCATCGAGTTGCACCTCCATGGAAAGACAGATGTAATGCAGTGTTCTCCCAGGATTTTTTGAGAAGAGGGCGAAGACGTGGTGCGAAGCACCACAAGCGACCGCGTTAGCGGTCGCGGGGGGAGGTCAGGAGGGGGGTGTCCCCCCTCCTGCCGTTGGAGCTTTTGAAAAACAGCGATTAAAATGGTGTCATTTGGTGGCACTTGGGGAGTATTTTTTTCAGATTTTTTTCGTATAAAAAACTCAAAGGAAAGGAGATCTGAGACAGTGTACCATAACTTTATTACAGTTCACTGATTTCAATTATGAAGATTCATTTTTGAAAACGAAACGTAGCGAGAGACATACATTTATTCATCGATGTCAAAATTATCACCATAACACTCAGGTTTGGGGAGCATTTTTTCAGATTTTTTTCGTACAAAAAACTCAAAGGAAAAGAGATCTGAAACAGTGTTCCATAACTTTTATTACAAACGAAAACATAGCGAGTCTAGAGACATACATTTATTCATCGATGGCAAAATTATCACCATAACACTCAGTGTTCTCATCCTGATACAAGTCCGACCGAGCCTAAAATTAGGTTGTTTTGCTTTTGGAAGGAATACACAAACGAAATTCTAACCTCCTATAAAAACTTCAGTGTACTCTGCTGTCCTTGGTTACCCTCAAGCTCCTTGCCATGTTTACTCAGCTAAGTCGGTTACCTAATGCACGGTCCCCATGGAGGGACCGTGGCTAACGTGACGTTACGGACTGAGCCATGCAAATATGGCTGCCTTCGATGAGTTGCGCATGGGCTTATGATCTCGGATGACATCACAAACTCGCGAGATTTGCAAGATCGATGAGAATTACGGTTGCAGTCTGCAGGATCGACGCTCACGCTCGCTTTTGCTTGTAAATCACTGTCAACTTTTTTCCCCGTACATTTTATTGTTTTATTTTTCAAAAAAATAAATCTTTTTCATTTCTGGCAAGGGGGCGCTCGGAATTACAAGAGGGCGCCACGCCCCTGTTACCTTATTCAGGGAGAACACTGTAATGTGTTCAAAGCTCACCTGAAAACAGACTCTCCTCCTCTGCCAGAGGTTGTGGGATCACCTGTCTGTACTGTGAAATTTCTCTGTCAGGAAATAAAGTTTAATCTGATACTGTTAGTGACTATGTATTGAACAATAGACATCTAAATGTACACACTATATGGAACCTTGGCAAGCCAATACTTGAAATAATATTTCAATGTATGTTATAATGCTGTTAAGGTAGTACGCACCTCAAAAATGAAAGAATAGATTCAAACTTTTGCTCAAACTTTCCTCAATGAAACTTTCAACTATCATCTTACCAAATCAAGAATGAAAATAAAATTTCCATGATCATGTTTTTGTTCAGCTGAAAAAGAAACCGTACTCATACTCAGAACAACACTGCCCTGAGTGCCTTGTCTAAATATCATAATCTTTCATCTGGACTGCTTAAACTTTAAGAAGTATGGATAATAAAATATCAAATACTTGGTGAGAAAACTGAAAGAAATAATTTGAAGAGGATGAGTTTCTTAAAAAAGTCTAACACGATAATCAAGGTGTACATACATACCTGCACAGAATGGAAGATGCAATAGTTATAGTACTTTATCTTGCAGAGCTTCAGGAAGTTTAAACAACCTAATAAAGAGAAGTTGCAAAATATTATACAAGCAGCACTTGGCATTACAGTGAAAGGGTTGTTTACTCTACAATAGTCTACGCTAGCTATATCTCTTCATGAATATGGCATATATACAGATCATCATTCTTGATTCGATTGCAGTTTGGTACTTTTGCAAGTGTACGATAATGACAGCAATATAACATTTTTATCAACAGTATTCATGTCTTCAGGGCCTGGGACTATTATTTTGTCGTTTTTTTATAAACAATAGTGTTTTTTAGTATAGAGATATCGACTGATTACACTAATTGGAACAAAAGGTTATTTGTAATAGTTGCATCAGTGACGGTTTGCTTGCATTGAGTCGAATGCATGTGGATTGGTAGGTTAATTTTCTGACGGGCGGTGACGCACAGTAGACCCGTGCCGTGTCGAGTATTGAATTTACGAAATGTCAACGATGGATGTTGATTACTTACATCTGGGCCTCTCCTTCGTATACAAGTCAACAACGATGTCTCCGAGGGTAGTTTCTAGCAGAACTGCCATTTTGAGAATTGGTTCTCGCAAGATTGACGAAACTCTCCGACTTCATGCGAGGAAACGACAAACCTATTTTTGTCAGCTCAGTTTGCACTTGGCGCTGTGGTGGTCGCCATTACGAGAAATAGACACTTTTATTCCAAAAGTGAGATGGGGAACCGTCGAATTCTTAGAGATCGAAAACCTAACTTTTTCATCATTCATTTTGAACTATTCAATAATTTATGAATCATCTTGGAAGTCTAACGTCGATAGATATCGACAAATTCTAACTATTTAGACAGTGCAATTCCTACTCATGCTCTTTAATTGTTACACTACCCTTCTTTATAAATGAATTAGTCCAATCGATTTATTTATAACAACTTGGTCGAAATTTATAAATTGTTTGAAGTTTGACAGAAATTCTTCAAACGAAAATGGAAAAATACTGCAAATATATTTATTATGTTGTTTTTTACCGTGGATAGCGCTTTTAATAGACTATGAAGAGAAATATCTAGACGTTTGCGACAGCAACCCAGACAAACGAACTTTGACCTTTTCAGTCGAACACACAGTATGTAAATTTTACGATTTCACGTTGACTGCTGCAGTGCAGAACGCCGGTGCTTGCAGTCTGCTCGTGAAGCAAGAAATAGTAAGACTTAACTACAGTATACATAAACGAAATGGCTGATCCGATTGTCATAGCATCTGCTGTACGAACCCCAGTCGGTAAGTGCAAGCCTCCTTTCTTTTTTTCTTCTTATCGTCAAATATTTTTCTAAATTTCGATTCGCCGCTGCAAATTAAAGGGGAGGGTGTGTGTGTGCGACTAGTAATAGTATTATAATGAACCGTAGTGCCTACATGGCGTGATGGTGTGACGTCACCGGCTGTCCTTATTCTCCGGTATTGCTAATCCTAAGATATCGTCACGTGTAATTATTTGTCCAAATCTCTCATCTTATGATGAACTAATGATACGAGTTCAGTGTTCTCCCTGAATAAGGTAACAGGGGCGTGGCGCCCTCTTGTAAATTCCGAGCGCCCCCTTGCCAGAAATGAAAAAGATTTATTTTTTTGAAAAATAAAACAATAAAATGTACGGGGAAAAAAAGTTGACAGTGATTTACAAGCAAAATGCGAGCGTGAGCGTCGATCCTGCAGACTGCAAACGTAATTCTCATCGATCTTGCAAATCTCGCGAGTTTGTGATGTCATCCGAGATCATAAGCCCATGCGCAACTCATCGAAGGCAGCCATATTTGCATGGCTCAGTCCGTAACGTCACGTTAGCCACGGTCCCTCCATGGGGACCGTGCATTAGGTAACCGACTTAGCTGAGTAAACATGGCAAGGAGCTTGAGGGTAACCAAGGACAGCAGAGTACACTGAAGTTTTTATAGGAGGTTAGAATTTCGTTTGTGTATTCCTTCCAAAGCAAAACAACCTAATTTTAGGCTCGGTCGGACTTGTATCAGGATGAGAACACGTGAGTGTTATGGTGATAATTTTGCCATCGATGAATAAATGTATGTCTCTAGACTCGCTATGTTTTCGTTTGTAATAAAAGTTATGGAACACTGTTTCAGATCTCTTTTCCTTTGAGTTTTTTGTACGAAAAAAATCTGAAAAAATGCTCCCCAAACCTGGCTCCCAAACCTGAGTGTTATGGTGATAATTTTGACATCGATGAATAAATGTATGTCTCTCGCTACGTTTTCGTTTTCAAAAAATGAAATCTTCATAATTGAAATCAGTGAACTGTAATAAAAGTTATGTACACTGTCTCAGATCTCCTTTCCTTTGAGTTTTTATACGAAAAAAATCTGAAAAAAATACTCCCCAAGTGCCACCAAATGACACCATTTTAATCGCTGTTTTTCAAAAGCTCCAACGGCAGGAGGGGGGACACCCCCTCCTGACCTCCCCCCGCGACCGCTAACGCGGTCGCTTGTGGTGCTTCGCACCACGTCTTCGCCCTCTTCTCAAAAAATCCTGGGAGAAACACTGGAGTTGAGCAAACTTTGATTTTCCCTGGATACCAAGTGTCGCATCCTGTGTGAAAGCCCCTTTCCCAGAATGATAGCAGACGACGTGTTTTGACTGACACTGACACTCCCCGAGTTGCAGACTTGCCAGTGTTGGTTACCAAGGCTGTTACCATGACATTCAATTTCAAATGTTGATATTCACATTACTTTTACGTTAGTTTTCAGAAAACCGCCATAAAGGAATGAAAGCTATATTTTAGTTTGAGCGTATAAACGCGTGCCGTACACGTGTAATCTTAACAATTTGAATAATGTTATGCTCATAGGAATAACCTGTCAAAACACAACCCCGATTTCCGTTTGCATTGTATTGTTGTATTGCCGCTTGTCATAAAAGATGGCGTAACATTTCCTGTCATTTGTAATCTTCATAAAAATAAATGTAGTATAATAGAATAACAATTTCAATCACAGTCTGTATATTAGCACTATTGTATTTATGCCAAGGCTCAAGTAAAGAAACCGAAAGAAAACGTTGTAGGCTGACAAAATTAAAGATTAAAGGAAGATGTTGCAGGTTTTATTACTTTTAATTCTGTCATTGTAAGTATAGCCCGTGGACCGATGGGTTTGGTCAGTGGAACCATACAAATAAGTTTCCATCCTTAGAAAAACACTGACAGCAAGAATGGACAAACTCCTAATGTCTCATCAGACAATGATAAATACATCTTCTTTATCTTCTCATGTTTAAAAATTCTGGTCATTTCATAAACTGTAAACTTTTGTTCTGGTAGGAGCACTCCTTTGGAACTTGTTTACTGTGCACCAACTATTTTGAAAATGATATTAGAGTTGGTTATTCTGTGCAGTCTCATTTCTACAGGTAATGAGATTAAACTTGATTTCATTTCAATATATTCTTGCAAACTTTACTAAATCACATTTCCAGATAAATATTACAATTATTTTGTCACCTTATTAGGTTCCTTCAATGGGGCTCTGTCCTCCCTACCTGCACATGACCTCGGCAAGATAGTGATCAAAGAATCCCTGGACAGGGCAAAGGTCAAACCTGATGAGGTGTCAGAGGTCATACTTGGACAAGTGCTTACAGCAGGTATTGTACTTTGAACATGTTTCTATCAGATTTAATATTTACCAGAAGCTAATAAAACACAAAATGGAAAGCTTTTGAAGTAACTGAAGGTTTTGATACTGTGTTTGTGATTATGAACATGTGAATCAACGTTGCGTCACAGACTAGTTATCAAGATGTTAATTTCTCTAGGTCTCTGTAGTAATCTTGCAGAGTAGAACTAGAAGCTGCTGATGCTAAGTAGTTTACATTGTATTAATATAAGAATTATATAATTATACAGTCAGTGCATTTTGCTAAGTAATATTACAATGTGCAGGGTTTTCTATCAACGGTGCAATTGCGCAAATTGCGCATTTCGAGTCTTTTCTGCCAGCACGAAAATCGCATACAAAACAAAGCAAGCAAATGCGCCCATATGATGGTGACCTAAGTCTGCCCCTAAATTTTGATAAATGGGGCAGAAATTGCCGTCTTCAGTAAACATGCAGAGAAAACACTGAATGTGATTACAGTATGTCTAGACACAGCTTGCACAACAATACATCAGATATTGGCTAGTAAAGGTTTTGCAAAGACGATAAGATGCTGACAAAATGTAAACAGTCATAATCAAACTATCTCAAAATGGAAGAGTTTCCCAACAAATGTCTTTTTTGATATTTAATGCCCAGGTTTAAATACAATTAGTTGTAGCACCTTTAGAATGCTAGATTTATGTGAATTGCCAATCACAAATATTTTGACATTCGTGACACATTTATAAATGAATATATATATATATATATATATATATATATATATATATATATATATATATATTACATTCAAGCAGGCTAATAGCCTGTACATGTTACACCCCTTTGTATTTTCATAGCACAAGGTCAGAATCCTGCAAGACAAGCCAGTATAGCCGCTGGTATACCTAATGAAGTACCAGCCATGGGAGTCAACATGCTATGTGGGTCAGGGCTTAGATCAGTAGTGTTAGGCACACAAGCTATACAGTTAGGCGACTCAAGTATTGTTGTGGCTGGAGGTCAAGAATCCATGAGTAAGGTTGGTAATATAGAATTCTACACATTGTACATTTTGTTCTCACTTGCCAAGAAAATCTTCAAGTGGCAGTTTCTTATCACATTCTAGAATTGTTCCTTTTCACCTATTAGCATCTGCATTTAACCCTATAATCTGCAATCTGCTGAGTATGCTATGTTGATGTAAACATATTGTTTTAATGGGGACAAAATTGAGAATTTTCACGATAAGTACCCTGTAGTCGAGATTAAGATCACATGTACTATGTTTTGCGTTACACTTACACAAACACAAACACAACCCAAGGTGCTAATTTCCATATAACCTATTTTAGTCTTTCAGCATGGGCAGTGAAATGTTGTAAATCTCATTGTCAATGTGGATAATTTGTTTTCTGGTTTATTTCCTAAGTAAACCGCTTCATCAGAGTTTGAATCAACCTTCCCAATTTTGTGTACAAATCAAAACCATGTACACATGTTTACTGTTACCAGAATGTAAGACTACGTTATCTGTATGCTCATGAAAATTGGGTTGATACAGTTCCTTGTACAAGCTGTTGCCACATGTTCGGTGATATATGTTACGGATGTCTGACATTATTTTTTTATTTACAGGCGCCACATTGTACACATGTCAGGAATGGGTTGAAATTCGGTGATGCAAGCATGGTAGACAGTATGTTAAGTGATGGACTGAATTGTGCAATAAATAAATACCACATGGGAATAACTGGTAAGTTTATATCTCTGTTCTGTCTTCCTGAAGTTTAGATCACTATATTTGTATTGGTGATAGTTGTGGATTCTCAAATGGGATGACACCATTAAAAGTTAATGCTGAAATTGTCCTATATAACAAGTGTGTTTCTGTATTCTAGACATAACTTGAAGTATTAAGCCTTTTGATTCCAGAAGGATGAAAATGGTTCAAGCCTAGTTTTTTGATATTATTAGTGTGTACGATAAGTTGCTCGCAACCATTCACTGCCTTTAATGGCTATTTTAAGTTCAGAAAATCATAGTTTTTAATGATCATGATGAATTTCTATTTAGTGTAGTACTTGAAAGAGGTAAAATAAAGATTGGTACATGCTGCTGAAATCAGCTACAAAGTCAAACTTCTAGTGGTATATTTCAAATTTCAGTTTTTTTTCCTTGTCCTGGTATCGTCAAATTAAAAGTTTATTTTGCTTTCCTTTAGTTGCTTTCTTTGGCCAAAAAATTATGTTGACTTTGTTCCAATGATATTTCATCAGCTGAAAATGTGGCAAAACAGTGGAATATCACACGAGAAGAGCAGGACCAATTTGCGTTGAAATCACAATTGAAAACAGAAGAAGCACAAAAACAAGATTTATTTAAAGAAGAAATCATTCCAGTGTTGATACCTTCACGGAAAGGACCTGTCGAAGTCACAAAAGATGAATTTCCAAGGGCAGGTTGTACACTGGATGGGTTCACCAAATTGAGACCAGCATTCATCAAAGATGGCAGTGGGACAGTCACTGCTGGAAATGCATCAGGTATGGATAGAAAGTGTTGGCCATGGTTGCACATACGGGAAAAACTCTTTGTTTCATGTATTTCAGCAAAATCTTTTCCCTACCCTTGTATACAATGTTTCAATCATTGAAGGTAGAAAGCACCTCTGGGACAGATATTCGGACTCTCAAATTTTTACAACTCTTTTCTGATCTGCCTTTTGTAGGAGCTCCTTTTAAAGGTATACAGTCACCTGTAATCTAAATATGCCCATATATGGTTCCTTGTATTCAAAATGCCCATGTGAGGGTACTGTTTTTAAAAAGCAGCCACCCACTTAAAATTTGTGATTGGTTAGATTTTCTCTTTCCATGGTAAATAGCAAACTTGGAACAGGTGACAGTATACCTTTAAAGCTCTTAGAGTAAGAAAAGTTTTCACTGTCTCAGTATTTCAAAAATCCAAAATTTCATTTGTTTCCCATAAAGTTAAACACAGAGGTGGTGGCCAATTTGAATTTCGAACATCAGTAATGTTAAATAATTTGTTTGTGAAGTACCAAATTTTGCATGGTTAACCCCCTGATTTTTATTGGCTCACATTTGGTGTACCAATGTGAGGTTATCGTATAAGCTGAATCAGTTCATTTGCATCTGATTTGCATGTCTGTATGTCTGTATATTTGTGGGTATGTGCGGATGTATGTCCGTCACACACAAAGGCTCCCATACCGCCAAAGCTACCATCTCAGTATTTGGTGTACAGGTAGATGCAGGGGTTGAGATGTGAATTTGTTCAAATGAACACATCAGTGTCAAAAATGTGCAAATGAGGTAAGAAAAAGTGAAATCCTGCAAATGTGCAGGACGCATGCCACAGGCAAACTCCACTGATCTTGACTCATTTCCTGTCATTGTTTATGAACTGTTACATATTAACAGACCAGCTGCAACCATAGACAGTAGATGGGGGAAGACCGTTTATACTAAACTAAGAGGGGCTTGTTTCTGCTATGCATGTTGCTAAAGTTGACCTCCAGTACCTAAAGTTAGACCTTAATTACTTTTGTCATTCTTGTTTTTCTGGTTTAAATATTTCTTGTTGTTTTTCTGGTTGTATTGTGCAGAAATCATTGCCATAACATCAACGTAGAATTTTCCTCCACTGAACAGATAGAAACAACATTTATTGTTGAGCATTGGTAACCCATACTGGTATATACCAATTCTGATCAAATTTTAGCGACATCATATAATTGCGGTATTTTTATTGATTGGTAAGAGAATAGTGAACATTTCATTGAGGAAAATTTCAGGAAAAGTTTAAGTCTTTCACTTCCGAGATACGTACCACCTTAACAAACCAATATTGATTCAGGGAGATTCTACAAACTAACAATTAAATATAAATAATTAGAAGCTGACATACATGTAAAATTAATGAATTTATAGTATTGAAACTTGAATTTGGAACAGTTGACTAATTATTTCCAAGACAAGTCCTACAACATGTTCCTTTGTGTGATTTTAAAACTGATGCATATTAGGATTATAAATAATTTCAGAAGATGCAATCGTTGATGTGAAATGCTTTGATGTTTGAAGTTACCTTGTTGTAACTTAAATAGGGATATTTAGGATTTAAACCGTACCATTCTTTCTAAAACTTCAGAGACAGTCGTAGGTACAATGATAGTGTTTTGCCATCATACTGGCATACCTGACATGAGAATAACAGTTGTCTTTAATGCTATTTTTAACTGACAGGTATCAATGATGGTGCCGCAGCATTAGTACTGATGAAGCAGTCTGAAGCCAGTAAAAGAGGGATTTCACCGCTAGCCAGGGTGGTTGCATGGGCACAGGCAGGTGTAGACCCAGCTGTAATGGGTACTGGTCCAATTCCAGCTGTCAGAAAAGCTGTAAGTCATTAATGTATGGTTTAAGTTAGAATGTGCCTTGGGCAAATATTTAGACTCTCAAACTTTTCTAATTCTTTTCTGATCTACCACTTGTGGGGGTTCATTTTAAAACTCTAAGTGTACGAAAAATTTTTACCATCTTAGTTTGTCAAAAACCCATAGAGTTAACACAGGGATGGCAGCCATTTTTGAATTTCAAATATTGATAAATCTCAGGTAATTTGTTCCTCTAGTCCCAAAATTTGCATGGTAACCCCCCGGTTTCTAATCTTGATTTTGAAGGAGAATGGTTGGAAGATTCTTTGATGAATGTTTGAGCAAAAGTTTGAAGTCTTCACTTTTAAGGTCCATACTACCTTAAAGGACAGAGAATGGAAACGCAAGATATCATTTATTATCATTTATTCTTTTGCAGTTGGAGAAAGCTGGCTGGAATAAAGATGACGTAGATCTGTTTGAACTGAATGAAGCATTCGCTGCACAGTCCCTAGCAGTCGTCAAAGATCTGGGACTTAACCCAGACAAGGTGAGTGACACTTGGCACTGCTGTGAAAATTCAGTGAAATCTTGCATGGTTAAAGTTCGATTAGAGTGAATTAGTCTTGATTTATATGTATTTCTGATCATATTAAAATTTCTACATTTGTTGAATAAAAATTCATCTGTATATCTTTCATGACATGACAATGACATTGACATTCCCTGTTTGCTGAGAGTGATGATCGTAAACTTTGACCATATAGAATGCTACATTGTGGTTGATATTCATCATATTGAGACTTCCAATGATGTATGTTTCATGTTGCCCACAAATATTTCTTATGATAACACAAATGGCCCAAATTTGTTTCAGCCTTGTGTTATCCAAATCCATTGCATGACTTTTGGCTTTCCCTTTCCAACCAACCAAACTCTTTGATTATACTGCCCTCACAGGTGAATGTACGAGGAGGAGCCATAGCTCTTGGACATCCCATTGGTGCATCAGGTGCCCGCATCCTTGTAACTCTACTCCATGCATTGAAGTCCACTGGAGGCAAGAAAGGTGTTGCTGCCCTCTGTGTTGGAGGAGGCATGGGAATTGCAATCTGTGTCCAAAGAGACTGAACTATAATATGACCAGTCTGGTTGGGATTCGGTTCACACCATGACAAATGCAATGCAACACTGTGGCATTGATTGTTACAACTGTTTTTGAATTTGGTGATGACTCCATGTGTACCATTGTGAAAGAACCTCTACTCCATGATTTTGATTCAGCTGAAAGCTTTGTAATGACTAGCAAGTTTGTGAACATTGTTACTGATTATACACACTGCAGAGAAAAAAACACTGATACGGCAGTATGGTTTACAGCTGTAATTGCTTATTCTGTAAAGTAGTTTAACGAACAAAAGCTGATACTGCTGATACTGCACCATGTACCAAACAGTGTTGGTGCCTGACTTACATTGCCATTTTTGGCTACTCTCCAATCATGTGCTTGGAAAGCTTGGAAAGCAGGCAGAGGTATTTGTATTGAGAGAAGAAAGCATTATATTGGCTGTCATTTCATTCAGTTTTGCTAATCATTATGAACGGATACACTGGTTTCTTTGACCGATCATTACTTGTTCTACAATCTATGTCACTTACGCCGAAAGTCCTTTGCAAAACATTTCATACATCTACTTTTTTTCAACCCTTCATTCATTGAATCACTTTACCTTTAATTATTTTCATTGAATTACGGATCATTTTATTTGTCATGTAGGACATCTTAGCCATTAGCAGAATCCAGTCCAAGACTTCCACAAAATTAAAACCTATATGGTCCATGAATGTTTTATCACATAGGTTGCAAGCTGGATGTGTATGTACTTGTAGGATAAAGCACTACTTGACGAACCAAACTTTTCATTTATGTCGGACAAAAACCACTATTTACTTCAAGGTTTTGATATCTTTTCAACTATCATCTGCTTCTTTGTAGGAATTATGTGAATAATTTGCTGCCATCCAAATGTATAGATTCAAAAATTGATAATTCATATGTTTTTGTAATCATGGTAAACCTTCCAATTCTTTAATGAAAAAAGAAAGAAATGGAGTATGATCAACATGTCTTTCCTCAGAGGAAACGAATGAAATGTGACCATCAACGATGACAAACTCCACTCCAAATTACATTTGTCAAACCTCACAATGTAAAAGATTTTCATATGAAATTCTTCAAATCGGGACTAATTGTGTAAATTTTTGCAGTCATCTTAAATTAAGGGAAATCAGAATTGACCTGTTTTAAATTATGGAATAAAGATTAAAACTGTAATGCAATTTATGCAAGTTTGTGGAATGGTTTTTCTTATCTACTCATATGACGTGTGGTTGGATAAGAGGGGGCGCATCTTCAGCTGCTCAAGGTAGGTCTGCGTAAGGACTGACTATAGCACACATCTTGACTGAATAAAATATAAAGTACCTGAGATTATCATGTGCCACTATGCACTTGTACAGGCCAAGGAGATGATTCTATACTTGTGTATTCCACATATGACTATGGCAACGTCCTTGAATTTGAGAAATCTTGAGTGAAGTTCTAGATCCAAGGATATACCATGAATGAATCCTTCCCATCCTGATGTGGCCATGTTGATCTAGCCATAACAGGACTTGTGCAATTCTTGCAGTTGTTTTATCAGCTTTTCACTGGCAGATGTAGTAGTATTCACATACCCTGACCTCAAGGGTTAGACAGGGATACTAGGAGCTGGGGTAATAGATTTGGTAGGCAGGTATATGGAGGGAGACCATACATGCTGATTGGGGGGGGGGGGGGAATTCTACCTGGGACGAAATTTGTCAGTTTGCAGTAGAAATCTCATAATATCCAGATTTACATCATAGTTAAGAATGCTTGTGAAATTTGGAGGTACAAGACAGGTAAATCTCCCTCCCAATTTTATGCCTTGTATTATCAGTATGCATACTTTGTACTACAACGTTTTACAAGTGAATGGAGAAGCAAGTCTGTATATTAGACCACACAGACCTGAAAATGTAAAGTGCCAGCAAAATTTCCAGAACCTCTGATGAGGTACCGGAACTCTCCGTTTCCAAGGACATAAAAGTCTGTTGCATTGACTGTGAACATATCATGGACAAATTCGAATATACACCCAGTTCTGTATCAGAACTTAAAGATCACATTTGACAATATAATTGCTGATTTTTGGGAACATCTAGATATAATATGAAACTGTGAAAATCAAAGGAGCTTTGTGTGCTATCATAGCACCTTGTAATCTCTTTCTGTCAGACAGCCAGTCTAACCTTTTGAACATGGTCTCATAAATTCTTCTGATTTCGGAAAAAAAAAACCTGGTACTGGAGGCATTTATGATACTACTTGCAAAAACTGATGATCATACGACCACATACGGCCACCAAATATCTCTACAGAGCGAAAAACTACATTTCAAACCACAGACTTTTTTGTGGTCTTTGTATCAATTAGAATTAAGTAACAGAAACTTTGCTGATGCCATTTAGTTCTTAGTCTAGTTCGTTGATGATGAATTTTTGCCTTCAGAGATTTTTGGCCTTCGCCCATACTCCAAACATGGGTGAAGGCCAAAAATCTCTGAAGGCAAAAATACTCTGGTGTGGGATTAGGCTATGGAATTCCCAGTTAAAACAGAATATTCAAATTTATGAGACATAAAATGACTGAGGATGTCGCCCCAGATACTTTTAAATCTTTTTATTACACCTCACTCATTAAGCGTGCACCGCCATTGGTTAAACACGACTCACGTGACATGTAAAAGACTGTGATGATGCCCTCTGCGAATGTGATGATGCCCTCTGCGAACTTGATGATGCCCTCTGCATTTGATATTACATGGATGACGTCATTTTACTTACTGCGCATCCTTTCTGCGCAGAACAAATTGTCGTTCGTTTGTTGTACTTTGCAGTTGGCAACTTATGGCTGCGAAACGTCATGCAGAGCTGTCACTGGCAAAGTTAGACGATTATAAACAACACACGAACGAAAATGGCAACAAGGAATGCAATTTCTGTGTTCAGCGACTATGCAAGCAACAAATTTAGATACGCCACCGAGGAGATCGGCAAACTTTAGCGGCAACCCTAGACTCGGCATTGACAACATCTTACGCTGAGGTCCAGACTAAGAAGGCGAACTGTACTCGAAGAAGTCTTTGTGTTTTTGTTTCTTTGCATGTTTGCTTGTTCGGTGTAATAAAAATAATAACACATGAGAGCTTGGGCAATATCACGATTTTTTGCCTGCCCTCGGGCTGGTGGTCATGATCGAAATACTGATGATGCCCTCGCCTACGGCTCGGGCATCATCAGTATTTCGATCATGACCACCATCCCTTGGGCAGGCAATAAATCGTGATATTGCCCTCGCTCTCATGTGTTATTATTTAAAATATTGACTCATGGGAGCAGAACCACAAGATGATACAAGCAGTTTTAAGACTATAGGAACTGAGGAGTCTAAAGACAAGAGTAGAGATCTAGGGAGTTAATCAAGCTGTAACAATGATCACGGAAATTTGCACTGAATATGAAGCTATAATGACAGAGCTACATTTTTGGGTAATTTTATCTTGCTTACATTTTTCTCATATCAATGATTCCCAGCTTTTTCTGAATATGAACACACCATGGCCAATCAGCTGTAAACAAAACACACCATGGCCAATCAGCTGTAAACAAAACACACCAAAGCCATGATTAAACCTGATCAGGTTCAGTCACAAATGCCTTTGAATAAAACTGACCAGCCATGAGTCACATGGATGAAGAATTGCAATAAACACGAATAACACCCTTTTCTGAGTCTCATGTTTTATTTTAAAAAATCTGGCAATGAATGTCAACTTACAAATCTAATGTTTCTATCACATAATGAATAGATGCCACAGATCAAACTATGACACTGTACATGGTTGTATGTCACAGTGAACACAATTTATTGAAAGAAGGCTGCAGTTTACTCTTAAAACGACATATAAATAAAACTAAAGCAGAATTTGCAACTGCATTTCTGCATTCATTATGTGTAATGCAAAAAAATTCACAGGGCGGTGAAAAAGCTGAAGGAACAGCCTTTGTCAGTCAAATATTAATTTGTCAACTTGATTTTGATAAGATTTGCATAAGGCAGGTTGCTTTGTAAAAGCAAAGTGAAAGATCTATCGGAGTGTTTTTTTTTCCAAAAATAACTCTGAAACCTACTACTACACACTGTTGTATTGACAAAAAAAGAGAACGCATGATTCTTCCTCTCAAAGCATAGAAGCCAATATGTTACACTGATGGCATAACCTCGGTGAAGTGAACATTGAAAGAAAAGAACACACCATTGGTTTGGTATAAGATGAAATACAAATCACTGATAGGTCACTGAGAAATATTATCTACTAGCATTGACATGTATCTGAGAAAGAGAGGTTTGCTGGTCATGTAAGCAGAAACTAGAACGACTACAATGGAATGTAGCTCTTTGTCAAATATACAGGTCTGGAACCAAAGTGCTTCATGTGGGTCAGTACTGATGGAAGTTTCCTTTGATGTGGTTGTAGACTGAGAACAAATAAACTGACACAAATTCTGAATCCTGTTTTTCTGAATTGTTTTGAAGCAAGCACACTGCCAGTGTATATTTCTGTCAAGTTCCTGAAGACAACTGACAAGTACATGAGAAAGGTCAACTGGAGCACAAAGTAGCTTGTTGTATGACCAAGCACTTCAACGATATTTCCAATTTCAGTCTGACATCATAAACACAACAGGGTTGTCTGTATGGGGGGCTTGGAGGTTTCAGGGGAAATTAAACTAAAAAAGTTGGCAGCTTTAATATCTTCTCGCTGGCGCTCTCCCTGGAATGGTTATTGCAATGTCTAAGTAGTCCCCTATTTGGAACTGTGTTGAGCCTAACGTGACTGCATCGTCTGTCCCTTTTTTGCCTGAGCATGTGGTCCCGATTTCTCTCATGCGGTATCCTGGCCGACGCAGATCTGGGTAGACAACGGCAAAGTCAAAGAGGGTTCCCCGTCTTCTGGCATCTGGGTTGACTTCTTTGACAAGGCTTGACAGCTCTTTCAGAGACGCATCGAGCCTGCAGACAGAGAAGAAAACTTTCAACTTCAGTTTGGTTTCACTATACAAACTATTATGGTATTGTTTGGCCCTACACATTTACACATTGAATGTTAGGGATTTGAGACAGTGACAGAATTAGGTCAAACACTTATCATAAGTGATACAATTAAACTGTAAAGTTCAAAACCTACACTTCAAGATCAAGCACACCATAACTTTTTTCAAATTCAGCATCAGTCAAGAAACAAAACTTCTCACTTTAATTGCTACAATACGGCTTAAGAGATGGTTTTAATATCTAGCAGTTTTTGTGAGTGATTAGGTCTATTACATCTGAAGGTACTATTGCATGATGAGAAATTTCGCTTTCTATCCAATTTTCCAGAGTGGTGATAATTGCAAAAATTTTATTTTGGTATACTTTTCAAAAAATCTGCTCTTTGCCATCATCCAACAGTAAAGAGATACAGTGTTTGATACCGGTACATGGACTTGTCTTAGCTAGAGTGTCCTGCCAGATAACTTTTACATGAAACTGAATCAACCAGGTACATGTATCTGTGCCTACAAAGAACACTGCACCTTACACGTATCATGGGTATTTTGTTTCAGAAGACACAACATGATGAACGTCAGCATTTTCTCACATTTCAGGTCTATTTAATTACGGAATCAATTAATAGAATCTATTA
The DNA here is from genome assembly GCF_041260155.1 of Ptychodera flava. NCBI lineage: Eukaryota > Metazoa > Hemichordata > Enteropneusta > Ptychoderidae > Ptychodera > Ptychodera flava. The sequence goes on from NC_091937.1 coordinate 43,303,837, forward strand.
CATATTTACGGTTATATGATAGAGTTGTCATGTGCTTTTTTTGGCCACAACAAAGAAAATAAGGAAGGTTTAATACTTTTCCTGCCAGACAGTACCACTTACCTATCGGCTAAGTCAGTATAAATGCTGTATTGAACCAAAACCAATGTCTTTTCACCCACTTGGGTTAGAATATTGAAGCAGCATTAGTCAGTAACAATCATGTTTACACTATCTATTTTTCCAGGGGCCTTCAGATGTTCAAGTATATCTTAAAATGAAATGTTTGGGACATGTTATCCAGTGTTCTTCCTGAATAAGGTAACAGGGGCGTGGCGCCCTCTTGTAAATTCCGAGGGCCCCCTTGCCAGAAATGAAAAAGATTTATTTTTTGAAAATAAAACAATAAAATGTACGGGGAAAAAAGTTGACAGTGATTTACAAGCAAAATGCAAGCGTGAGCGTCGATCCTGCAGGCTGCAAACGTAATTCTCATCGATCTTGCAAATCTCGCGAGTTTGTGATGTCATCCGAGATCATAAGCCCATGTGCAACTCATTGATGGCAGCCATATTTGCATGGCACAGGCCATAACGTTAGCCACGGTCCCTCCATAGGGACCGTGCATTAGGTAACCGACTTAGCTGAGTAAACATGCCTAGGAGCTTGAGGGTAACCAAGGACAGCAGAGTACTCTGAAGTTTTTATAGGAGGTTAGAATTTTGCTTGTGTATTCCTTCCCAAAGCAAAACGACCTATTTTTAGGCTCGGTCGGACGTGTACGTGTATCAGGCTGAGATGGTGATAATTTTGACATCGACGAATAAATGTATGTCTGTCGCTATGTTTTCATTTTCAAAAAATGTAATCTTCATTGAAATCAGTGAACTGGAATAAAAGTTATGGAACACTCTCTCAGATTTCTTTTCCTTTGAGTTTTTAATACGAAAAAAATCTGAAAAAATACTCCCCAAGTGCCACCAAATAACACCATTTTAATCTCTGTTTTTCAAAAGCTCCAAAGGCAGTCGCTTGTGGTGCTTGGCACCACGTCTTCGCCCTCTTGTAAAATAATCCTGGGGAGAACACTGTTATCCTTTATTGGTTTTCACAAACTTGACCTGATGGGTGACATATGAACTTGGCAGGATAAGCACTAAATTAGTATAGTTAATTGCACGAGTAGGTGTGCTGTTACAGTTGTAATCACCACACTTATGGTCAGGAACTTGTAAACATCACGAGGCCGAAGGCCGAGTGATGCTTACAAGTTCCTGACCATAAGTGTGGTGATTACAACTGTAACAGCACACCTACGAGGTGCGATTAACGACTTATACCACGAAAAACAGGCCAATCTTCTCTAAAATTTGAAAATTACTGTCAATAAATCGTCTACTTTTGATTTGAATACCCACAATGGAATGGAGTGACCCATTGTACGTCGAAAGGTTCACAGAGGTCATCATGCACCTGTCATGCCAGTCCGGGGAGAATGACCTATCCCAGACAAGTAGGACAAGGGCTCTGGTCAACTGCAAATCTGCATTTGAATAAGGGTTACAGAGTGGTATAATGCACCTGTGGAGAAGGAAACTGTTTTAGTCTGATTGGTTAAATAAAATGGCTTGCCTTACTCTATCTTGTTGGCTATTGGCTAGCAAGAAGGAATTCAATCTGTAGATGCATGTGATTGCCTCGTGGATGCATCAGGCTTTCAATACCATTTTCATGTTTTCGACTGGTCAAGATGGACCTTGTCAACTTGTCTGATCTGATGATCCAAGAGACTCCCCAGAGTTCCATGGACGGCCATGTAAAAACAACCAAAGTGGATTTTACATTGGCAAACTGCCCTATAAGAGCAGCCGCTACTACGGAGCGCATAAAATCCACGATGTGTACTTCAACTTATAAAAAAGTACTTGGCGATGATAACACCGGACGGGATTGTACTATTGATGACCCTTGCCAAGGGATAATCAAGTTCTCCTGCCAGGAAATATACGTCTTTACACAAAGCAAATGTGCAAGATGGCTTGGCCAGACTGCCAGCACACTGGATATTCTGTCAAGTTAATTTATTCTGTTACTAAAATATTTATACACAGAACGAATTCTGTAAAGTTATGAAATTAAATTCATTGACCAAAACAATTTGTTGTGTGTGCGGCAGTATCACAGAACTTCTTTCACCTATTCCACAAACGTTACAAAAAGGCTGTACTTATTTCCATGATATTTGTGACATATGTTTTGTGTTTGATAATTTCAGGTCAATGCGGCAACATCTCTGTACCATCAGGGATTCGATGAGCAGCTTATCAAAGAACAAACAGGTCACAGATCAGATGACGGTTTACACGCCTCAAATGTATGTCTACTGCACAACAAAAGCATGTGTCGAATATATTACTACCACCTCCATCTAGTGTTAAATCAGAGGAATCTGTAAGTAAACCAGTTTCTCAAGTTACGACAAAACAATGTAACAAAACAGACAAGATTGGTTCAGCCCAAGAAGACGCCGAATCTAAAGATGGACATTCTTTATCAACAAATCATGTTGCTTACATTGAGCATGGTCCAAAGAAAGTTAAAATTGAATTATAAAATGTGATGCTATAACATATCAGTTGAACAAATTGTCTTCATTTTGTTATTGAATGTGTGTGAAAGCTTTAGAAATCTCGACTTGACCTATTGTTCTCTTGCAAATTAGTAATCAGTCATACTTTTTTTCATATTTAAATAAGTAATCACTACACTTTTATTGATATGATAATGATTTTCTTTCATTAAAGTGTGGTGATTACTTATTTACATATGAATAAAAGTATGACTGATTACTTATTTTGCATCAGAACAATAGGTGTCAGTCGTGTTTTCAGGAATAAATGGATGGCAAGAACAATAGGTCACATGACCTTGAGTGGTATAAAATATTAAAATTGTACGAGTTAATTGTGAACCATTGGGGAATATAAGTACTTGATTGAGGCATCAGCCTGACTGTTTTATTGTGTCATCTCACGGTTAGAACTTTTATTCCCTGCTTGTTCTGTTCTGTCAGAATATCTCACAATTATGTGTGGTGCAAACATGTACTGAAGTTGCCACTGACCATGTGTATATCTGGAGTTCGTTGGCCGGAACCATATTTGCTCTGCCGTACTCTGTCAGTCTGTGGTGGGAATTGTAATTGCAGAAGACACGAAGCAGGAGTGGACATGTCTACAGATTGATAATGTAAAGAGACAAATATAAATCAGAGACAGTAGATGCACTTCTGCTGTCTATGCATAAATGAATAAATACGGCTTGAATGTTGTGGCTGTTGCAATGCTTTGGTCATATTTCGTCAATGATAGTGATATCTTCTGTAGAAAAGGCATACTGCAAATAGTCACTTACATGAAATATGTATTTCCACCATGTGGAACAACTCCATTTGAACTTTTTAATGTCAAAATCATGTCACAGAATTCAACCATTAACACTTTTAAACTACGGTACCGTATTCCTCCGATTCTAAGACCCCCTTTTCAGAACCAAAGGTGACGGAAAAGATGTGGGGGGTCGTATAAACGGATGTCACCGCGAAATCGAACGTCGTACTTAATTTATGCTAATTAATGCAATGTTATGCAAATTTTATGCCAATGTTTTTTATTCATGCTGGGGCTGCAGACAACTCATACTTTGTGATATCGACTCATGGTCATGCTGCGTCGATACTGGCAGTCGAATCTGTACAGTATAAATCAATGGAGATCGACAAGTTTTGAAATTTAGCGTATTTGCCATACCTTCTTTTGCTAAACAATACGATAGTAATAAATCTTTGTATTTCGTGTATAGATAATCACCACAATACTTCGTTGCAACAAGTACGTACGCTCCCCCAGCAGCAGCTAGCTCCCCATAGCATGGCCGCAAAGGTCAGACAATGAGCAAAGGGAAAGTCCCTAAAGTTCCGCTAGCTGTGATTGGTCAATTCACGCAATAGGTCAAAGGTGTCAGTGCATGAGGTCAGGGTAAAATTCTGTTCAGCACATGCATACAGTGTGGTGCGTGGTGTCGTCCAATGTTTTCTATTAGCGATTTTCATTTACCGTACTCCTTAGAATAAACGATCAATTACACGTGAGTTTTATTATTTTGCTCCTACGGTGATTGAAAAAGTCAAACCGATATCTCGAAACGAAATGTGATCTTACGAACAGGCAGGCTCGAACTGATCATGGAGGTACTACCTCCATGAACTGATAAAGTGTTGAAGCATCGGCTGGCCGAGACGAAAGATTGCTACGCCAATCTGCTTACAATTTGATGAACTGGATTTTTGGCAATAAATCTTTGAAGTTTTTTTTTATTATTTGTATCGATGAACGAAATGTCTCTTGATGTGAAATTCAGTCATCTATGATCATCTGTTCGGAATATGGTACGAACATGCACGTTTTTGTTCTAACTGGGTATGTTTCCCTCGCAAGTCTTCGAAAGCATGCATAGCCTAATCTTGAAAATCTGTTACACTATCGCATACTCATTGCTGGGACTATGACACACACAAGCAAGAAATGCCGTTCAAACAATAAATACCTTTATTACGTGAGAAAAACTATGTACAAAATTGATACAACATTAACGAAAGAAATTCAAAGAATTTTCAGTTCATGCGCGGAAGAAACTTCGGATGTCGCGTTTGTCGATGCAATTGCCCTCTTCATCGAATTCAAATCCGTCGAAGTCTATATCATCATCTTCCCCCTCGTCATCAAACACGAGTCCTACGGCTTCATTTGATAAGTCCTCATCGAGTACCGGAATCTCCTCGGAAATCATGTTGTCTTCAGTTCCGTCGAGCGCATTCGCGATACCCGTGGAAAGGAACGATTTTTTCACCACGTCACTGGAGACATCACGCCAAGCCCTGCTCACCCAGTTTATCAGATGTTGACGGGTTGGTTGTTTCAAGTTGCCCTTCTCTGTCTTCTGGCCCTCTTGCATGTAAGCGATCCATTGCCGACGCAGGTTGTCTTTAAATGGTTTGTTAACGGAGACGTCCATCGGCTGCACGATCGAAGTACACCCAGCGGGGATGAACACCACATCGGTCTCCAGTTCTGATGCCGTATCGCGGACCGTCTGCGTCATGTGCTGACGAGCTCGATCAAGCACCAGAAGTCGCCGCACGTCGTCGACATTCTGTCCCCATATGCGTTGATACCAGTCAACCATCAGTGCACCAGTCATCCAACCATTTTCAGTGGCCTGCACCCTGACATTGGAGGGGACGGTGATGTTCTGTAAAACCCGGGGACCGAATCTGCCATTCCGTTCTCTGTTGAAAAGGAAAAAAGTAGAAATTCCAATACCGGTATGTGATCTGCTCTATCGTGATATCATGCTTGATAATTTTGTAAGCTCCTAAATTACAAGTAGTTGCTAACTTTGGTAAAATTTTAATCACGTTTATTAAGTTATTTCAAAACTACGCGTTGGGAATTCACATTGTATTTCCGTCGACATCTTTTTTTTTCAAAACCTACGCAGACCAGATCGAATACACCGACAAATACTTCTCTACGAAACTTGAATGAGACTTACTTGAAAATAATCAGTGCTGGATTTTTTTCTCCGTTAGCACGTGCACTCAAAGCCACCGTGAAACCTTTCTTCTTGGCCCCAGTCGACGCAATACGTATCGATCGCTCCCCTCTAACGTTGTTGGTTGATGATGGACAACTGTCGAAACGAACCATCGTTTCATCCATGTTACCGATGTTATACATGGTATAATCGTGCCGACGTCTCAGATCGTTGATATCTTCTCTGAATGCTGTCAGATGCTCTGTGTAGTCTTCTGGCAACTTCTGGGAGTCATTTGTACCTGAGAAAAAATACACAAATCTCAACATCAGTATGGGATAGGCATGTCGGGTTAGGCATGGGTAACTGAACATACAAGACTTCTACAATAAAATTCGGTTTCGGATTCGGTTTGTTCATAGCTTTGCTTTGCCTTGTCTTTTAAGCATTCATTTCTCCCGTTTCATTTCTAGTAAAATGAGATCTTTTCTACTCAAATCACTGTAATGTTTCTTACCCTTTCGAATGCCAACGTGAAATCGTGCCTTCCATCTTTTCAGCCAGCCGTCGGACGCCTTGAAATCGAGATTGAGAACTCGTCCCCGCTCAGCTGCAAAGGACTGTAGCATCGTGTTCGTTACGACTCTGCCCTCGACTCGCTCTTCGTTGAGAAATTCGAACACTTCGTGGTCGATTTCAGAACTAAGAGGGGGGCGCCCGAAATGGATCTTCCTTTTCTTCTTCTGGCCACCAACACGAAACTGTTGCAGATCGTTGCGCTTTCTCTTCCAATCGCGAATCTGGTTTCGACCAATCTTGAATTGAAGAGCTGCGACATGGAGACTGAGACCTTTATCTTCAATGGTCTTCAAAATATGAAGTTTCTGCTCTACGGTGTAGCTTCGTCGGATAGATTTCATCTTGTTGATTGTCGGGAATAGTACGCAATGTGTAATCTTTTGAAAGATTTTACGATACCAATGATTTATATATTTTTCACTGGTTACTTATACGGTAAAGTTGAACGTAAGAGAAAACTAATTGCAGCCCTTCATAATGATCACAAAAGAAAACTTACGTGATAGAAAACTGTTGAGCAAATCTTTTATTTTAATGGTAGGCCTAGATTTGAACGTAAGAGAAAACGTGCAGCCCAAGCACACCCATTCAAAGAATAACTTTTTCATGTGCCGGTCTTTTGTCTCGGTAGTATGAAAACAAAAGTGTAAAAGTTGAGCAAAGCAAGTTCAAAGCTTTGTGTTGTTCACACATCCCAAATTTTCTATTGATGACGGCGACAAAAGGATTCCCGACATCGTCTGAGGATCCTATAAAAATGCGTCGATTTATCGTGGACTTTATTTTGTGACAAGTCATAAGAGAGTGCATGGTCATCATGGGCAAGAAAAAAGTAATTATTCAAAACATTCTCGCTGTCGGCATGCCTTACTACCGTCGCAATCAGCTAGAACTTGGTTTGCCGTATGAACTTCGCCGTGATGCAGACAACATACACGACCGAAATGCTGTAGCCGTTGTTCAAGATGGTCGCAAAGTTGCAAGTTTGAAGCGAGATGCAGCACGGTTACTTTCGAATATCATCGATCGTGACTTGTCAGTCAACAAGAAGTACTACTTGAAGGCAAAGAAGAAAGCATTCATCCATTCTCCAAGAGTTGGCATGGCACAGAAATGTCACGTCGGTTTTTTGGCGAATGATGCGGCCGTACCTCTGCTAAAGCAATTAGTCCGAGGTACTGTTTTCACTGTACATATTCAGTAAAACAGACCAAATCATGCCGTTGACCAAAAAAATGAAACGGCCCTTTTTAGGGCCACAACAGTTTCCAAAAAGAGAACTACCGATACCCAAACTTGTTTTTGTTTGTGTGCGTGTAAATTGTGGTTGTTTGATCGTGATGAAATGAGCGAATCGTACTTGATCGACACGTTCAAAAACCCGACAATCGTAATGTTCATGTTATGGTAGCCAAATGGCATCGAAATATGCGATTCGTACTTGATCAAGATGTTCAAAAATCTGCTTACTTTGATGGTAGCAAAATGACAGTAACGAAAAGACGACATTGTACTAGATCGAGACGCTAAAAATTCCGACTCTTTTAATGTTCATTTTGGTAGCGAAATCCAAGTGTAGTTTTATTCGCCAGGAACGATAGAAGCGTTCCCGATTGACACGTTCCAAACCCCAACAATAGTGTGCTTGTTTTGAGTTTGATACTTCACTTTGGCACTTGTTTGTGACTTTGATAAGCAGCGCAGGTGTCACGGATATCCTTGTCTCATTACATGACAAAGGCTCTATTGTTCCAGCCAGAATTTGGGTGTACCCCCTGGGGGGTCTTATAAACGAACTAACGGCCAATTACGAATCGATAAAATAATCCTGGGGGGTCTTATAAACGGGCGGGGTCTTAGAATCGGAGGAATACGGTATATCTAGGACAAATTTTCCCAATCAGGAGAATTCTTCATATAAGAGGGAAACTGTAATCGGGATAGCAGTATCAAAATATACATGTGACATTTGTAGGAAGTCTCATTATCGCTCCCCTTTGAACTTGGGGGAATTTGCCTTTAGAAGTGGACCATTTTGATATTTTTTTTTGGGGGGGGTATTCTGGAAGATTAATGAGAAAGCATTTACTTTTTTTACCTTATCCATGATACATTTATTTTTCCCCACTCTACCACCTTTTTTTGTTAAGCATTCTCTGTTTTTTTCAATTCACATTTGCTGGAAATCTGGGTTTTTTTTTTAATCTTCCAGACACCCCCTCCCTCAGGATATCAAAGGGTCCATCCCTTATGTTTTGGTCGAGTGTCCCTTGCTGCCATCTCCAACAATACCGTTTTACGAAAGCCTCTTTGACAGTGTGATACCTCGATGCCTATTTTAAGTTATATGGTGACATTAAGGTAAGTAAAAGAAAATCGCTCTATAATGCACGAGCCCGGGTCCTACTAATTACTGCCCGTCACTGCCCGTCAGGAAATTAGCCTTCCAATTACTGTAATCAGTCGATATTTCAATACCAAAGACCACTACTCTTTGTAAAAACGAACGAAATAATATTCCAAGATCCGAAAAATGTTGATTTTCGAACGAGTAGCAACGCTAATCGTGTGATCGTACATGCATCACCATTGGCCATACATACTGCCCGTCGACGTCCGACCACTGCCCGTCACTGCCGTCGGGAAATTTACCTTTCAACGACTGTAATCAGTTGATATCTCATATCAAAAACATTACTTACTATACAACCAAACAAAATTGTCGTCCCAGACCCAACAACGTTGATTTGCGAACGAGTGGCAACGCTGATCGTAATCGATGTCCGAACACTGCCTATCATCACTGCCCGTCGAGTAGAGTTAACTTAGCGCTCCAATATTCACGTTAGTTCTGAGACAGGACTCGGGCATTTGGAGTAAAACAGACTCTTATTTTGTAGCTTTCTATTATGTAAATGGTCTTTGGTATTGAAATATCGACTGATTACAGTACATGGAAGGTTAATTTCCTGACGGGCAGTCGACGGGCAGCGACGGGCAGTAATTAGTAGGACCGCACGAGCCCCAATGTTTCAATTACCGCCAATGGCGCTGAAGCCATTTCCAATGGCACTGAGCTAAAAGTTAGGTAGCCATGAGGCTGTATGTTCCCGGCGTTATACGGCCTCCCATTACGCAGTATAACGCCGGAATACACAACATCGTACGCGTGGCTAGAATTTAGGAAGTGTACACATTTCAACAAAGTGCGCTGAGTTGACCAACATTGTCTGGGTGTAGAATGTTCTTGATGATTGGTAATTCGTTCTGTGAATCACACTGCCTAATGTTTTATGACTTCATTTTCTGTCAAATATATCTTAGCCTTACCTTTTCTCTATCTACAGATTTTTGTGTTTTCTTCTGAGCATTATCCACTTCCATCACGCGTGACTCGACGGCCGCCATCTTGATATTAGCCTGCAGACGCTGCGCAGCTGCATGCGCAGTGATTCGCGATTGAGTAGTCCAGGACAGCGCCAACTACGACTATGACGCTGGAAAAGGCGCTTGTTGATATATTTCCAAAACCTTGCTACTACAAAGGTGGATAAAAATGGAGATTAATTTTAGGGTCTTCACTAGAGTGTCAGTTTTTCTAGAGTACATCGTTATCTCAATTGTAAACTCCTTGCCTAAAAAGGAATTAACTGTAAAGTGACTGATGACAAGTTCTTTGGGCATTTTCATTTTTATTTTGGTGTTTTGGATTCACAATTGCTGCGAACTATGACTGTGTAGTATGAATTACAAAAGAGGCAGTCTTTCCTCATGTAAGCCCTTCTAGGCCTATTCGAACACGTTTCTCCAATTATCAAACCCGAAACCTTAAGCTGGCAGATAAGCATATTTTCCCTTTGGGAATGATAGATATGGCGTCATAAGTCTGTACAGGAATCAATCTTCGCCAAAGAATATTTCCCCTTATTGTAAATGACCGTATCCTAAACAGTTTCGTACTCCGTAGCAAACGGACTGATTTTCCGAAATGAGGGTGTGATTTTTCTTTACCTATGCCTTATATTTAAGCAAACCTAATTCGGCGAAAGGAATGGCGCGGTTCAAAATGTCATTTTGGGACCTCAATGGCATAATTTTGTTTTGTCGTTGAATGTGTAGGTGGGAAGAAACAAGTTGATGGCAACTTCCTGAGCTATCAATTTTATTTCTCGATGTACATCTTTAAAAACACGTGTCAGGGACATAGAAAACGATAGCTTAAACTCAATTATCACACAATATGCGATACATCAATCAGAAGGACATATTGTGATAATACCGAATATGCGTGGTTGTGTGCCACACAAAAGGTAAAAGCCGAGAAATTGGATATTTGTGAGAATTTCAACCAGTCTCACTTTCCAAGTTCATAGCTTCGGTTTCTTCCTTCCAACATATTTGCAGAAAAATCTCCACTACTTTTACGGTGTGCGCCAATTACACAAAATATGTCGCCTTTGTATATCATATGGTACAAAGTTAGCCACAAGTCGCATAATGCATACAATGATACAAGACTTAGCTGAGACTGTTTTACGGTGAATGATACAGAAAAAATACCTCAATATTAAACGTGCATTTCTGTTTATGGCGATAGGTTTGTTGCACAATGTATGCAATTTTTGATTATGTGTGTTTAACCATGAGTCATCAGGGTAATCGATGTACCGGGACTGATCATTGTTTCCCTCAGAGATACAGTTCAAATAATATTTGAACAAAAAACAAGCTATTAAAATCGCTTTCCCTTGAGAAGTTGCTTGGTAACACGATTTCCTGAATATAATAATCGTTTAGTCGAGCGGCATTTTGAAATAGAAAGGTCATTTATAGGGTAGGGTAGGATATAAGCTGGGGGGAATGTTGTAGACTTCGGCCGTTGAACAGCAAGGTTCCAACTTTGAATATCAACGTGAATTTCCACCAATTTAATCAACATTGAATAAATTCAATTTCACGGTTTATTGTATTTATTAGGCATTTAGAAAAGAAAGAAACTGTTTGGTCAACTTTCGGAAAGTCTACAATTCTTGAATGGACATTACATGAATGGATATATATATATATATATATATATATATATATATATATATATATATATATATATATATATACATGTATATATGTGTGTGTGTGCGTGTGTGTATATGTATATGTTATATATATATATATATATATATATATATATATATATATATATATATATTTATATATATCGGCTATGTGTACCTTGGTATTTCTATGCATTTCTATGCATATACTTATCTGGATATTTATGCTTTCATATATTTGTCGATGTATCTGTACCTACATTACTGTACATGTACGTACTAGGGTGTACGTGCGTGTGTACGCATATGAGATTAATTCTGAGCAATTTTCTTCTCCGCGGTCAACCTCCTAAAAATTCGCCGAGTAAACCATGGAAACCGATAATTGGACTCGACAATATTAGGCTATCCGATCTGCGCTTGCAGCCAGTTCTTGTATATATTTAGTCCTTTTCACGTAAATCTAGACTTATATACTTATCAGTTCGATAATCTATCGAGTGAATACGTCGTCGAAAGTTCGCCTCAAGAAATGTTTGTCGATGGCATTATTAATTCACGCGGCAGTGATAACAGTCGCTTTGTGAGTTCTGCCGAGCAGACGTTATTGTGCCACTGGTAATTTGCGTTCTGAATTTAACGTGTCTGCATATCAACCTATTGTCCACGTCAGAAGCATCAGACTATTAGCTCTCTGAAAAGATACTTTGAAAATGAATATAAAGCCAAAAATTGCTCTCAATTCATTTTCAAGGAGATTCAAGACAAATTTAGAAGTTGGTTTGGCAATTTTCTTTATCTGCAGCGAATTCGTTTGCGTACATGGAGACTTTCGTTAATGCACTGTCATTATTGGTGGCACAACTTTTCGAATCGATGGGTCCCTAAAATACTTAATCGACCAATGTCACGTGATAAAATTTCCTTTGGTTAAAAGTAAAACAAAATATTTTTGCTTGATACTTGAAACCTTCTTAGCTATATTTCATCTGTTCGATGACATGATTCTTATGCCTTCTATCCGATTTTGACTGATTTGGATCAACAACGTGCAGACGATAAGTTTGGCGCGTAAAGTTCAGATGATTAGGTACATGATCTTGTTGCTTTTACGATGAAAGATATTAAACTTCCTCGCGTCTGTTTAGTCAGTCCGATATCGCTCTAGGGTCTATGGTATAATTCAGGATAGCTGGTTTATGTTATATACAGAATAAAATGAAAATATCGATTTTCTTTACCTTCACGCTAAAAAGATATTAAGAATGATAAATGAAGGAGAATGAATGAAGAAAATGCTTTACAGGATGATGTCGTCCCTTGAAGATATGTGAACACGCAGACATTTGCAGTTTCATTTTTTCATGCGTTTTATTGAGACATTCATATGTATACAATATATATGTATATCAAAACCAAGATGGTTTTGAAATGAAAAGAGACGATAATTAAAATGCATAGATACATATTTACAACTTCATTTTGCAATGAGTAAATTAAAATAGTCACCAATATTGAACAGGAAATGAGACTGAAGAATTGTAATGCATTTTAATGCGCCATTAGGCATAAATTTTTACAGTTAATTGAGAATATTCACAAATTTGTCGCCAGCTCAACCATCGTTCACTAAAAGAGTTGCGCATGCTCAGTGTTCATGCTGCTCAGACGAAAGGCAGACAGCAGCAGTATAAGACGGTGGTTGTAAATAGTTGTAACATTGATGGCCCATTTTGAGTATTAAGTGGCTTCAGTTGATGTTTTTACTGTAAGTTATGTATGGCATTGCTGAGGGGCTGTGTTGTTCGGCGGTAACTGGCTGTTCGCTGGGTATACATACATGCAATACAGCTGTCATTCAAGAGATTAAACATGATAGGAATGTGGTTATTGGTAGAAATACTACAGGAAATGACATAAAAATAAATAAATAGAAACTTTTCGCTTCTTTTGGGATTTTACATGGAAATTATCAGGACGAATTACAGCTAATGAAGCATTATGCTAAGGGAGTCTTCTTCATTTACAGGGAGTGGGAGGGCGCGCAATGGAATTTCAGAAACATAGGAAATGTAAAAGTTGACTCCCTCAAAGTATTTATTCCAAAATGTGACACCCTCAATTCGTCAATTGTAAAGTGTGATCCCAGTTATATGATTGATCTGATTAGATTAATAAGAAAACTATAATTTAGCCATTACGTGTCATCAAGACGTGGCGCTAGTGTTTTAAGCGCACAACCACAAATCTTTGCAGTATGGACACTATCTGAAACTTTTGGCTATTTTCAGAATTTTGCCCTTAGTAGTCAACTCCAGTTTCATGTTCTACTTCCCATAGAATCCTCAAATATCCAGTATGATAGTAAGCACAGCCTCCATATGTGGCATGACCATTGTTATTGTTGACAAATTAATTCAAATTCTGACTTGAAGGCAATTTTTGACAATAACAATGCTACTTGCACGCATATTGCCTTTGTTAAGAAGCTAAACACTTGGCATTTCAGTTTGCTGTTGAGAATTTAATTAGGGGCTATTCTATTTCCTGCTTTTGAATTTTTGGTTCTATTTTGGTAATTTCATACGTCTATTCCAATCTTGTAAAATATAAGCTTCATCCTCAAACTTCCTATTTTAAAATTTGACCCCTCTTCCATAACCGTTTTCTAACCCTAACTCTAACTCGCGGTTACCACCGACCCCCTCCCAATAAAAATGAAGGCTCCCTAAAACGTATGCTAATTTACATGAAAACTATTGCGATAAGATATTATGGTTTGCACGCCCTAAAATATGTGTTGTGACGCTCTTTGTTCAAGTGTTAACTTTTCAGGGGTAGCCAGCAAAGCTGTTAGTGCAAAAACGTCGTCCGTAAGCTATTTCTTGGCTGGCAGGTAGGAATTATTTAAACATCAGTGAGCGGAATTTTGTTCAAATTGTACATCATGAAAGGGCCTTAAATATTTTTTGCTAGCGCATGCCCAAACCACTGCTTTACTGTAGCCTTTGATATTTGTTGAAACAAATTCTTGTTACTTATACAGTCGAAGAAAATTCATATAAAACTTTTTTGGGAAAGTTGAGCTGGGAAGACATAGGGTATCATTGTAGTCTAATTGTGAAGACGGTCAATACGAGAAGATTAGGGGCTGCGTATATTCTAGCTTGCAAAGCAATTTGTCGTTTTATAGCAAAAATCAAGTGATTCAATTACGATTTCATTCACTAAACATTAAAATGTTATTCACATGTGTCAAATACTGAGTGTAGATTACACAACCACTTTACCTCATTAAAATCTGAGACCCTGAAATCAAAGCGAAGATGCCAGATGTCCCAAGTGAACAAACCAAACAAACTGCTCAGTTAGTCAAAAGCTTGTCATATGGTGTGCTTATTTTTGCTATGAATTTTTCAGTTTCTGCATAGGCATCGTACAACTTCGTAGTTGTGGCGCTATATCAAACCGTGATATTCATGCTGGGTGAGGGGTAAACTCGATAAGGGGTGACGACCGTAAAGATTGCAATACCATGTATGGTGATGGTTGACGACGGCGACCAACGCCTCCAGGGCGGAAATTTTTGTTCGAGATGTTGTTCACAAACCATACAAGAAATAAATAAACAAAATTCAGAACGTAAAAGAAACGGGCGACCTACATGTAGTTTTTGTCTGTCGAGAAGGTAAACTCTGATGAGATTATCGTTTTAACTGTCACGTCAACTACCGTAGAATCAAATATAAGTCAGCTATTTAAACGTACTTTAGATATGACTAGGCAACTTGCGTTCATTGTGAATTTTACGTACAGTTACTTCAAGGCGACTTTTGTTAAGCTGTCAAACAGAATATACTTATAATGTTCACCGAAGGCGGTTTGATAGACGGGATATGATTGGATCATTAGCACCGCTTGAGGGCGTCATCAAAAAACTGGTTGGTTTTCTTTTTTTGAGACTGAATGTTATCAGTGTACTGTTTTACGTGTGTAGATACTTCGCTACGATACCGAGATGTAGAGATATTGAAATGATGCATAATGAAAGGATACAAAAATAGCAAGAGACACAACCACTGTGAAGTAAACGGTTTTACCCTACGATTTTCTTAGGCCAAATATTGGAATGATTTTTTTCCAAATCGGAGAAAAAAGGGAAAATCTTGTACTCTTTTCCATATTCATTTTAAGTGAATACGAATGCTTATAGGCGAAAGTTGTGAACAATTATTGAAGGCTGAGATAGTGACATGATACTAATCGGAATTTGTCAAAAGTAGTTCAATTATCTTCTAAATCCTTACAATTAGCCCATTTGGGATGGCTTTGGATAAGTTACTGATTGCTGGAGCCATGGTTCCCTGATATTAGTATCATAGCTATTCTCGGTCACTATTCACATATATAGAACAGCTGGGGAGAAAGTTGAACTTGACGCTTGGAAACGGTTTCCACTGACACACTGACCAGCTTTTGTCGGTCTAAAGAATGCCTATGCTCCAGAGAGAGTTAATGAGAGTCCGTAGTCATATTCTTGTGTTCATTTTGAAACTCCTCTCGATCGCATCAGATTTTACTCTCGTTGATAAATTTACAAACGACACATCTTTGAAGAAGACTCCGAGTTCTCGTGTATCATGGACTTCAAGACCATCAAATTTTTCTACGTACGATCCACCTTTTACGGTTACACATCCCGTGATTTCATGCGATGACACTCAGTGAAAGAGACATAATGCAAGAACTCTTGGTCTATGTCTAGTCCTGAATCATAGAAAACAAAGCAAACCCTTCCTCTGTTCTTTAAGATAATCACAACTTTTCGGCAGATCGCAGTCGCGGAATCTCTGCTTTCCAGAAGGCGATCTTTCACTACTAACACTTCTCATCTTATTTTCTCCGCCCAGGGCGTCTCGCCAGTAGGCCTCACCATGAATCACACCCCTCTTCCTGGAAGGAACTGTGTTACAATCAATTCCAGACGTCGCCAACGGCACGTCCAAGCATGAGCTCCCGTCATGTCAAATCACAACTTTTCGTACTAGCCATCTGTCAGCCCATCAAGTAATCTCAATATCATCTCCATGACTGTCAATACAGAAAAGCGAGAATATCGCCATGCAAACACTCAATTGCAGGTCACAGTACGCGATTCCAGCCACATTCGATTGTAAGGATTCTGTCTCGGCGTAATGAAAACTTACACCAATACATTGATAAGATTTGCGTTGTCCTGATAAGATAAATATTATCAATATGTAAATGTCCAGTTTCTTGAAAAGACGTGTTATGGTGATTACGGAATTTCCATGGACAGAAATTGTCTGAAGGACAGGACTTAAATCCAGCAATTAAACTCTATGTTACAACACATTATGTATGTTTTCCTTCGGCGAAGGCTTGAACGACTAACTATATCTATATTTTAATGAACAAGATGTGCGCGCAGGCGCATTGTATCTTTAAATTGACCGATTGCAACAAGGCTTGGCCCGCCACTGTGGCTGCAGGTAGATATTGACCAATTACAACAAGGTTTGGCCCGCCACTGTGGCTGAAGGTACATGGCAATCTTAACTTGCTTTAATCATCACGGCGGCTTATATATAATCACAATGACTCGGTATTTAAGGCGCAAACGATGACAGACGGGTTATTATTATATGTTATAAACTGAATTTTGACCCACATTACCAGTTGAATGAGAATGAAACTTTAAAGTTAAGGCTGAATTGGAAACGATGTCTCGTGGACATGTATGCACAATTTCCGAATTCCGGTAAATACTTTGGCAACGTGTACTAGACGACAATTTACACATTCTTTTGGTAATACACAGTGAGTTCGTGAGCCTTAGCTCAAATCCCGAGCAAGAAGCTCACCAGAGTTCGTAATTCCTTCCACGATATCCTCTGTCTGTGCCTTCATATTATTGACTAGTTCCCTAGCTATTTCACACCGTCTCAAGTTGAGTTTCATAAACTGTTTGGCGCGAAGTTTCTCCCACCATCGCAAGTCCAGCCTGTCCACCACAACGAAGAACTGTTGCTGGTCGTCAAGGAGTTCCTGGAGTCCGGCCGCCGCCCTCGGTGCCAGGTCGAGGACAGCTTGGACCGCTTGACTTAGACCCCCTATTGTGCGAATGGTCTGGTCCACCAGTTGAGGTATCATAGCAACATCGCCAAACACACAAAGTTTAAATCCACCTTGTTCCTTAAAGACTATACAGAGGCGAATATCTTCTGAAACAAATGGGAAATCATGTTAAGGTAATATGCGCTTAGAAAGTGAAAGACTTAAAATTTTGCTCAAACTTTGCTCAATGAAACTTTCGATTATTCTCTTACCAAAGCAAGAATAGAATTCAGGGGTCACCGTGCAAAATTTGATGCAAGAGAGACAAATTACCTAAGATTTCCCAATAAGCTCATTTCAAATTCAAAATGGCCGCAATCCCTGCGTTAACTCTATGGAGAAAAATAAAATTTCCGATTTTCAACGAAGTCGGTGAAAAATTTTCTTTCATTAAGAGCTTTAAAAAATGAGCCCCCACAAATGGTATATAAGAAGAGAATTTATAAAATTTGAAAGCCCGAAGGAGTCGTAAGTTGGGAAAAAAATATATCCATGCAAAGTTATGCAAATCACCTGTATGGGTCCCATACGACCTTTGAGCGCAGTTCCCACCATGGGCAACGAACCACACCTAGCACCAGGAGATCTTGACCAGTTTACGACATATAAACACTAGTAGTCCGTGGGCTAGAAGGGGTCTACGTGCACCCCCCCACAGGATAACAAATCTGTATTTTTCAGAACCCTTGGGATCCCTAGAATACGAAATGGAATTTTAACAGGAAAAATATAGGGACGCAATAGCTGTTATGGTCATGTTTTGAAGGGTACCGCAAAATCACGATTTTCCAAGCCAAATGCATTTTCGTCAAATCTGTCTTCTTGTAAGTCATGTGCTGAGTTAATTTTTTAACATAACCTCATTTGTTTGGTATCATTAGAAAGGAAATTTATTCCTCTTTAAGATGACATATTGCACTATGCAATATCTTCTACAGTTTTTGTCAAATATAACCAAAACTTACCCCTTACCCCAAAATTTAACATTGCAAATTACAGTAAAACTCAAATTCTACCAATTTTTTAGCTAGGCATAATAAAATATGCATTGCTTTGTCTGAAATCTGTTTTATTTGATACAGGGACATGTCAGAAATATGAAATAGACTTTTAACAGAAAAAATATTGGGAATCTACAGCTGTAACAGTTATATTTTGAAGGGTACCGCAAAATAACAGTGTTGCAGATTTGCATGCATTTTTGTTAAAACTGTCTTCTTATAAGTTATCTGCTGAGCTTGTTTTTGAATATAACCTGGCTTGTTAGATATCATTAGAAAGATAATTTACTAATCTTTAGAATGACATATTGTAACATGCAATATCTTCTATAGTTTTCATGATATATAACCAAAACTTACCCCATACCCCAAAGTTTACATTGAAAATTTCAGTCATAGCTAAAACCAAATTCTACCATTTTTTTAGCTTGACACAAAATATCTGGCCGTTTTTGCTATTAAATCTATTTTATTTGGTACAGGGACATGTCAGAAATATGAAATAGACTTTTAACAGAAAAAATATTGGGAATCTACAGCTGTAGCGGTCATATTTTGAAGGGTACCGCAAAATCACAGTGTTGCAGATTTGCATGTATTTTTGTTAAATTTGTCTTCCTATAAGTTATCTGCTGAGCTTGTTTTTGAATATAACCTGGCTTGTTAGGTATCATTAGAAAGATAATTTACTAATCTTTAGAATGACATATTGTAACATGCAATATCTTGTGTAGTTTTCATGATATATAACCAAAATTTACCCCTTACCCCAAAGTTTACATTGAAAATTTCAGTCATAGCTAAAACCAAATTCTACCATTTTTTTAGCTTGACACAAAAAATCTGGCCGTTTTTGCTATTAAATCTATTTTATTTGGTACAGGGACATGTCAGAAATATGAAATAGACTTTTAACAGAAAAAATATTGGGAATCTACAGCTGTAACAGTTATATTTTGAAGGGTACCGCAAAATAACAGTGTTGCAGATTTGCATGCATTTTTGTTAAAACTGTCTTCTTATAAGTTATCTGCTGAGCTTGTTTTTGAATATAACCTGGCTTGTTAGATATCATTAGAAAGATAATTTACTAATCTTTAGAATGACATATTGTAACATGCAATATCTTGTGTAGTTTTCATGATATATAACCAAAACTTACCCCATACCCCAAAGTTTACATTGAAAATTTCAGTCATAGCTAAAACCAAATTCTACCATTTTTTTAGCTTGACACAAAAAATCTGGCCGTTTTTGCTATTAAATCTATTTCATTTGGTACAGGGACATGTCAGAAATATAAAATAGACTTTTAACAGAAAAAATATTAGGACTCTACAGCTGTAGCGGTCATATTTTGAAGGGTACTGCAAAATATTAGTGTTGCAGATTTGCATGCATTTTTGTTAAATCTGTCTTCTTATAAGTTATCTGCTGAGCTTGGTTTTGAATATAACCTGGCTTGTTAGGTATCATTAGAAAGATAATTTACTAATCTTTAGAATGACATATTGTAACATGCAATATCTTGTGTAGTTTTCATGATATATAACCAAAATTTACCCCATACCCCAAAGTTTACATTGAAAATTTCAGTCATAGCTAAAACCAAATTCTACCATTTTTTTAGCTTGACACAAAAAATCTGGCCGTTTTTGCTATTAAATCTATTTCATTTGGTACAGGGACATGTCAGAAATATGAAATAGACTTTTAACAGAAAGAATATCGGTATTCTTTGGCCTTAACAGGCATATTCTGTGGAGTACTGCAAAATCACAGCAGTGCAGACTCGTATGTGTTTTTGTTAACTTTGTCCCATTGTAGGTTATCTGCTGCGCTTGTTTTATTACATAACCATGTTTATTTGGTATCATTAAAAAGCTAATTTACTGCTTTTCTAAATGACATATTGTTATATGCCATATCTGATATAGTTTTCATGGAATATGACGAAAACTTACCCCATACCACAAAGTTTATATCGAAAATTACTTTCGTAGCTATCGTCAAATTCTACCAATTTTCTAGCTAGATATAACAAATAAGGCACAGTCATAGATTTCATACAAATAAATGCCTGATTTTATATGTCTAGGTAAAGAAAATGGTAGAATTTGATTTTAGCTATGACTGCAATTTTCAATGAAAATTTTGGGATATGGGGTAAGTTTTGGTCATATTTCATGAAAACTATAGAAGATATTGCATGTTACAATATGTCATTCTAAAGATTAGTAAATTATCTTTCTAATGATACCTAACAAGCCAGGTTATATTCAAAAACAAGCTCAGCAGATAACTTATAAAAAGACAGATTTAACAAAAATGCATGCAAATCTGCAACACTAATATTTTGCAGTACCCTTCAAAATATGACCGCTACAGCTGTAGAGTCCTAATATTTTTTCTGTTAAAAGTCTATTTCATACTTCTGACATGTCCCTGTACCAAATAAAATAGATTTAATAGCAAAAACGGCCAGATTTTTTGTGTCAAGCTAAAAAAATGGTAGAATTTGTTTTAGCTGTGACTGCAATTTTCAATGTAAACTTTGGGGTAAGGTAATTTTTGGTTATATATCATAAAAACTACACAAGATATTGCATGTTACAATATGTCATTCTAAAGATTAGTAAATTATCTTTCTAATGATACCTAACAAGCCAGGTTATATTCAAAACCAAGCTCAGCAGATAACTTATAAAAAGACAGATTTAACAAAAATGCATGCAAATCTGCAACACTAATATTTTGCAGTACCCTTCAAAATATGACCGCTACAGCTGTAGAGTCCTAATATTTTTTCTGTTAAAAGTCTATTTCATACTTCTGACATGTCCCTGTACCAAATAAAATAGATTTAATAGCAAAAACGGCCAGATTTTTTGTGTCAAGCTAAAAAAATGGTAGAATTTGGTTTTAGCTATGACTGCAATTTTCAATGTAAACTTTGGGGTAAGGGGTAAGTTTTGGTTATATATCATAAAAACTACACAAGATATTGCATGTTACAATATGTCGTTTCAAAGACTAGTGAATTTCTTTCTAATGGTACCTAACAAGCCAGGTTATATTCAAAAACAAGCTCAGCAGATAACTTATAGGAAGACAAATTTAACAAAAATACATGCAAATCTGCAACACTGTGATTTTGCGGTACCCTTCAAAATATGACCGCTACAGCTGTAGAGTCCTAATATTTTTTCTGTTAAAAGTCTATTTCATATTTCTGACATGTTTCTGTACCATATAAAATAGATTTAATAGCAAAAACGGCCAGATTTTTTGTGTCAAGCTAAAAAAATGGTAGAATTTGGTTTTAGCTGTGACTGAAATTTTCAATGTAAACTTTGGGGTATGGGGTAAGTTTTGGTTATATATCATGAAAACTATAGAAGATATTGCATGTTACAATATGTCATTCTGAAGATTAGTAAATTATCTTTCTAATGATACCTAACAAGCCAGGTTATATTCAAAAACAAGCTCAGCAGATAACTTATAAGAAGACTTCTGAAGCCTCAGTACATTGGGTGAGTTAACCTTTGACCTGCGATGTTATCAGACATGATAATTGTACAACACACTGTTGTAGTCTCAGCAGGTGCGTCTCTCGATACTTCCAATATTCTGTTCGAGTGTTACTTTTACTGAACTGCGCAACCTTATAACTCACATACATTCTGAAAGCATCGCCTGTTTGTTCACTTGAAATGCATCCGATCTCCTTAACCAACTCAACAAATTAAAAGAAACAGATAAATTGAACAATCACACGTTCATTTGTTATTTGTTGTGCTGCTGTCTACCACGGAGCAAGCCGATGCAAGTAATTCATGCATCTGCAGAATTGAACGGCTCATTAGCTTGACCTTACGGCTTCTGTGTCGCAAGACGTACAGAGGAAACGTGGAAAGGCCAGTGAAAATGTAAAATATTGTGGATGGCTTTGACGAACTCGTCTAAGTTTCATGAGAAGCTTCCATGGCATTCTCTGTGAAACGGCCTTGCTATCTTACAAATAAGACGCATACAACATGTTTTACGACACAAGTCACTCTATACCGACAAAAGACAGAGGCATTCTGATACTTTTACATCATTGGAATTGATGCACCTCAGAAAATGATCTGGGTTTTTTTGGTGTTGGTCAACCGCTTTACGAATATTGTTTTCACTTACGGTTGTACGAAGAATATTCAATTCAGAACAGCTACCTCCAGAAACTCGATTTAAAAAATACATGACGTATTTACAGATTACCATAGCGACCGAGAAATATGCAGCGACCAAGAATCGAGTCGAGAGGTGATTACTTCCAAGGCAATTAATCAATTTTCTGTACGAATTACTGGAAAGTACACCCGTAATATCTATCAACCACAGCGGTACAATCGGTGAACTGTCTTGAATCGCCAAACAGTCGCCGTGAAAACATGTCACCCCGCTCGGTACGGTCTATTATTTCACCTGCTCGTCAAACGTAATGACTGGCTGTCTTTCCCAACGCATGCAGCATAAAACACATCCGGTAATTGACACGGGGGAATGTACAGTAACGATTGACACCTGTGTGCGTCACATGCAGCTCAGTTTTGATGGCCTTATCGTGGGGTTTACGAGCTCTTCACGTTTGAGCCTGTCTCGATGATCACTTCCTCAGGCTAAATTCTCCTGATACTCAACAAAATCAAATCATGAAAGAAAGAAAAAAATGCGCACAGAAACACAGTTAACATAATTCGTTCATCAACATAAAATGTACGCTCAAAGGGATGTGTCGAGCATAGAAGTTTCTTATCTCGCGAATACATAGAGATAGATAGATAGACAGGTAGATAGATAGATAGATAGATAGATAGCTAGATAGATAGGCAGATAGATAGCCAGCCAGCCAGCCAGCCAGCCAGCCAGACAGTAATCGAATGCATCGAACTGTCTAGAATCGAACCGTCTACCAACAATCGCGAGAAAAAGTTCACTAACCAAAGGCCCTCACATTATACTAGTTATCGACAAAGTTTTAGATCAAATTTCGCTTTGAAACACATTTTCATGTGAAAGTCCTTCATGTGATAAGTTTGTCAGATGTCTTGTTTTTTTAAAGGTTGACTTGAAATCTATCACTGCCACACAAATTCTATATGTTATGTTGACAAGCATCTAAAACCATTCATTTAAGAAAGTATTTTTATAAACATCAGCCATTGGTCATTGTTTGGATATTATATTTAGTTGCTGGACATGTGAAAAACGCTGTTTTCCTTTGCTGGTGATACCTTACGACTCCATAGAATGGAATAAAGTCGGAATATGCATCTGAAACATTTTGGTCTTCCCTCATCCAATATACCTTTTTTCCTGTGAAAACTTATGCAAACTGAAGTATCAGTGACCCTCATCCCAATGAGGCTACTACGATCACCCCTCTAAAGAATAAATGGTTTGTCCCTGTCGCTTAACTTTGATCAGAACAGCTTCTCGAGGAAACCTCGCGGGCTCCCGCGTGACCAGGAGAAAATTATCAGCTCGATTCGTCTAACTCTACAGAGTGATTATTGAGATAAAGGTAATGACAAGATAAGGATTCTTCTTCTATGTGACGTTGTATTGGCTAAGTTGGCGTTTCGGCGTGATCAAACTAGGAGAGGGCGAGACATTCTCCAAGCAAAGAACGTGAAAAGCCTTATAGAAGAAAATATCACAGGGAAAATGTTCGAGAAAGAGCAACTATACGAAGTAACACAAGAAATGTTGAGACGAATGATTATTTTATAAATAGCCATTCTCGGCCGATTTGTTGAAAATAGATTTACTCTTACAGTTATATTGCTCCTAGACTAGCTAGTGAACTGTGCCTGCAGCTTGTAAAATGTGTAGCCGTGCTCTCTTCAAGGTAATACACGCCTCGAAATTGATATCCTTGAACCTTCAATCAAAGTTTTCTCAACTGAGTTTTCAACCATTGTGATGAAAAATCGAGAAAAAAAAGAGTAGTCACCGTGCAAATTTTGGTATTATTCACGTGTTAACTCTATGGCTAAAAACTAGATTTTTCGATTTTCACAAAATTAGGACGCGAACACTTTACGTACTTCAAATGCTTCTAAATAAGCCCACACAAGGGTAGATAAGAAAAGTATTGCACACATTTTAGAGTCTGAATATCTGTCCCCGAGGCGCATTCTACCTTAAACAGACAACTTCGCAGGTGTCTACGTCGACAAGAGTACAATATCCAGCTGGGTATTTAAAGTTATGCACCTGGAGAAAACCTTCCGGCTATACCTGTCGTTAACTGAAGCCCCTAGCTTGCTCTGGAATGTCGGCTTTCTAATTCCACCTTGTGGGCTGACATGACTCCCTAGCTGCGTTAACGGTGTCGCGATCAGCCCCCGGGCCATCACAGTGAGGTATGAGAGTGGACCGCTATAAAAAGTCTGTACGTGCGAGGTGTTTATTACGACTTAAACTCAATAAAATATCGAACGAAAAATTTTCAGCACGTTCTGTTTCTTGGGTCTAAGGTTTCATCGCTCTATAAATCACCGATCTCTAGAAGCAGACGATGCGGAAGTGTGAGAATGTTCGCCAGCGCAATCTTCCTTCAAACAGGAGGACATTTTGGGGAGCGCATCATGCCAAATCGCTGACTAATCACCTGGAAATTCTTACTATAACTTAAAATAGGAGAAAACGTGAAAGTGTCCAATTGAAGATTAGTTATATTCATCATTATTATCGCCATGGACCCTCGAGAAATGGTGCAGTCACATACCTTATCACAGCCGTCCATATGATTTTATTAATGTAAATAAAGCTCGTTCTCTCCTTTATCATTTCAAGGACAGATGAGATAATACAAACAAGGTAATTACACAGCTTGCGCGTCGCTATACTTACCACGTTCGCACTACAGAGTTTAGGTCGCCCCTGAGATGGCCCTGGTTTTAAAACGCCGACGTCAACGCGCTGTGTCGGTATTGGGCCGGTCGAATTTATGTCGGGTCTGAGGGGTGAATTCAGAGCCGACACATATTTTAGACCAGGCCCACACTGTGCGTGTGAACGGGTTGCGTCGCCCCTATGGGTCTAGTTGGTGGTCTAACAGTTAGCCTAGAACGAGGACGAGGTATGACTGAAAGGCGGGAGATTTAAATATATTGTGACCGCAGACAAAGCCCAGGCGCCCCTGTTCGTGCAAACCTAGCAATAAACGCACTTTATAAGGGAGCAGTAATGTTGGATCGATGCAAGTTTGTGTATAAAATAATGCCCACATGTCTATTGTGTTCAAAAAAGGATTTGGCAGAAAAGATAGGCAGAAAAAAAGTGTCACACTTACTGTAGCGAGTTCTAAAATTTAAAAAGCAGGTTTCAAAGGCATCGTCTATGGTGTATCCTACAAGTTGTTTGAAGGTCTTCTCTGATTCCTTCATAACTCGGTAACTCTCTATCAGAGAGTTATAAGGCTGTATTAACTCCAGAAAAACTCTGTCGATGGAAGAAACTTGAATATCTCGTAGTTCTAGTTTATCCACTCGCAGTGCCGTTGAGACCTTGAACTTTCTCACTGGGAAAAGAAAGTGGAATGAATAAGCCGTTACGTTTATTATTAGCAAGGCATTTTCCGTCAAGCGCGACAAACTTGGACAGAAAGTGCAACTAATGCGCATGTGCTCGGCAGGAGATCATGGTGACCAGCCAAATTTTGCATGCATATTTAAAACGAATGTCGGAGCAGTAATAGCCTATTATTAAACGATTTAACCACTGAGCCATCGCGGTGATGTTTGTCCCGCGAATTTAAAGTACGAAATTAAATTGAAAGGGCAGTAGTCGCAAAATGACTGATTATCCAATAAAGTCTGGTGAAAGTAGATTAATTCAGAACAACAGAAAAGCTAATTTATTGGTTTGAAGCCTAGTATTTTAAATTATACATGGCATTAATGTTTTCAGGTATTTCTGACAGCTTTGCAAAGCTTTCATTAGAGTATACTGTCGTATTCTGTACGAAGCGCGAATGATTAACCATGACTGCAACGATCTGCGACATACGCTGTAGATATTTATCGTGCGTCAAATTTACACGCCAAAATTTATCGTTTCAAGTGCTTCAAATGTTTGCCGTTTTAGATAAAGATATATGAACAGAATTGCAGGAAGGTCTCTGTGTTTTATATTTGAAAATCGTGACATCTTTTAACAAGCGATATTTAAAAAAAATGCTATTTTTATTCGATTTTTGTAAACGACATTTAAACTCTCGCGGGAATACAGGGGAACGAGAAATGACATTCGCACCAAAAGATGAATGGGCAGGAGACCTCACCTCTGGCATTGCTCTGCGTTTCCTTGTGTAATTCTTCCCCGCAAGGGGTGACGGGAGTCGTTGGTTCAGATGGTGTGTAGGTAGGAGGTCGGGATTCTCCAATTAGCTGATCATCCTCTCTGGATCTTCGCTGCAAAAACGAAATGAAAAACATTATAAAGAGTGGCACGCGTACGCGTAGAACTTACAATTACTCAGACCGCCGGTCTAAAGTTGCATTCGCGTGATACATTCACGGCCAGACAAAGCAGTAGCCACTGGCGCCGGTCCCAAATGCAAGCCAAACGATGTATTCGCTAATCAAGATGCGATCTACGAGAACGAATTGGTCTGCGAGACATGGCCGGGATAACAGTCACATATCCCAACGGATTTGAACTACGAGACTCGCATACACACTCACGCTGATCACGAATAACTTCAGCTGGAGTTTCCTTCATCAGTTGTTCCCCTATAGAGAAGGCAATAAAGCGGAGAATCTCCCAGTTTGACCTTTACAAATCTAAGACACCGATTATCGCCATCGATTTATCTCCACGAATTTGACCTGCATTCTGAGTCTCAATCAACCCCAGGACACATTTCGATAAGACTTTTCTGCGTCCTCAACGAAACCGAGCTTTATGCAAATCTCTTAGAAGCAGTCACCGATGGGAGGTATTCAAAACTGACATTAAAAATGACCATTCATAACGTAAAGGACGAGGGACAATTCGTAAGAATTTGGTAGATATCGTCATGTACAGATCTCTAGAGTAAATACAATTCTAAAATCAGAACACCTCTGTCAGATACCTAAATACTAAGTTATTACATTATTTCTTATCTTGCTTATTGAAACTTTTATTAGAAATATAAATATGCTCGACCATGCTCTTTGATCTACCCTAAATGGTAGTTTCCAGAATGAATCAATTGTCGGCGCAAAATATTTAAAATTTAAAGATCGTGAGGATGTAAATTCTTGTAATTTAGATTGGTAGCTCTAATGTGGCATGATAAGTGCTAGAATTGCGTCAAACACCCCCCACGTTAATCATGAGCGATGCCCATTACAAATTAAATTCAGCGGCCTTCCTTGAAACACCTTCCTTTACATTCAAGTTTAGTACATTAGCAAGACTTGGAGAGAATCCTCCATAGTGCAGGTATAACGTACTTTATTCCCACGGGCACGATTTTAGCTGCCATGAATAACAAATGTGTCGCTCTCACACTTGTCTTCTCGCTGGCTCAAAGCCCCATATCTTGTCTCCAACGACAGCAGAAGCAATTTGATGAAGAGTGCAGATAAGTGGAAATTATGAGCTATGCATTGTACGTCTTCTGCTTGGCTCTGAGGATTGCAATCACGAAATATTAAGAAGGTGACAGCTGTGAATTAGGAAAAGAATTTTTCGGAAAATAATTTCCACACGTCTTGTTGGCGATTTGCTTTCTGTTAAATAACTCCCGCGTTTGTTTTGCGTCATCATTGACGCCGATGTGCCGTCATATGTTAAATTGAAACAAAACGAATGCAGTCTGTCGTAATTACAGATATATATTGGCGGCTTTTCCACTGTATGTGCACACATGGATCATGGATGGGAATACAGTCTTGGACTTTCTCCATATCATGAATAACAACTGTATAGTAACCGTGAGCGTGAGACACTGGCATTTATTGACTCATTTTATTAATTTATCTACTGATTAATTATAACATTTCTGTATTATTATGATAAGAAATCAAGCAAAATCCAACACTTTCACAAAGCAGTTCTGGAGGATCGCAAAATTTGCCATTTTGCCAGATTGTAAAAGTTTTAGGATCTGCAGCTTGTCAAAAAACTAATACTTTTTTTTTTTTTTTATCTTTTATTGTAAAATATCATCCCAACTGACGGGGGGAAATCCCCATATACAACAAATCTCCTCTTTACATTAATCTATTAATTCTCTCAAAAGCATGCAGTATGTCAACTTTTAAGTGCATCTCTTTAAGAAGATTGTATCTTACATTGAATTCGTTTTTGAAAACAGTCTCAATAGGTACATTTACATTTGCAATCCAGTATTTATGGATACTCCATTTTCCAACTAAAATTAAATATTGTACAGATTTTCTATGTGTGTCAGTAACGGTACTTACATTACACTCTGTGAAAATAATATTTGATGGTGATATTTCAACTTCTTTCCCTACAAATCTTTTAATAACGTTTTTTGCTTTGGTCCAGCATCTTACAGCAATTGAACAATTTAAAAATCTATGTTCCAAGGAATCTATTTCTTGGCAAACTGAACACAGCATTGTATCTTTTATCTTCCAAAAATATAAATATTTGTTACATGGGAGTAGACGGTGCAAAAGCTTCCATTGGAACTCTCTCAGTTTAAGTTCATTTGTAATATCATACACATTTTTCCAAATAAGGTTGATTTCTGATTCTCTAGGAGTTACATTTAAATTGTGAAACCATTTCAAAAGTTGGTACATAGGGGGTTCTGTACGCTTTCGTATGAGAATGGAATACAGTGTCTTACATGTCAATTTGTTCAGTGGAATTTTACTATCATTGGCAGATACCTCAAAATTATCATCTGTAGAAACCATGGAGTAAAAACAACAATATTTCCTAGACCAGCCAAGTAAGAAGTGACGATCTGCATGGTCCACACTGTGATTCACATCATACCAAGCGTTCAAAACATTAATATAGAAAACTGGTAAAGCAGCTACAATGCAGTTTGGGACAACACGCCATAGAGAGTGTTGCTGTAATAAATTTGTGTTATTATCAAGATAAAAGTACGACCATGGTAACGCTGTCCATGTCGTGTCTTTACTTTCCACAAAAAACTAATACTTATGATCATTGAAGCGGTGGAAAGTTGCGACCTACATAAGCCTACATACGTGACTTGAATAGATCATTAGATAAAGAGGCGACGCAACCACAGACTTTGCAAAATCTTTCGCTTGATTTAACCAGATTACCATATACATGTTACCGTTCTATAAATAGACCTTAAACGTCGTGTGTTATCACTATTCTTTGAAGAATTACGCAATTTTACTATTTTGTAATTTATATTCTGTAATATAATTAAATTGTGGCACTTGAAAGTCTTGCTTTTTTCAAGTTACTGTAATATAACGAAAATTTAAAGCATCGTGTTTTGATCCCAGTTCTGCCCCGGAGTTTTGATGCATTACGTCACATACTGCTAGGCTTTAGAGATTGTAATTCATATTCGCCAATAGAATTTATGAGCTGGATGTTTAAAACAGGCAAACTATGATATTCCAAAAATGACTGAGTAATGATCATGTGATAACATTTGCGAACTTTTGATTGCCGAAGAAGTATCCAAACTGCAATTGTACTGACCAAAACATATTATCCAAAAAGGTTTCTAAATTTACTCTCGTTTACCAGATGCAATTTGATCAATTTTGAGTCTTGACGTTGTGATAGTTCACATCATGAATCTGTATGCTCTGCGAATTTTGTCAAAATAAATTTCAGTCCGGACCTAAAACTTGATTCGTAAACATACTTTCGGTAGAAATACACACTTAACTTATCATAATACCGGTTTTATAAAGCACCGACAGACTTAGTAAGTCGACGATTACTAGTGTGTGAATTATTTGATTTGCAGATGACACAGAAAATTTATGTGCCGTGAGCGCATGATTTTTTAGGAAAAAAGATCTTGACGTATAAATATGTCGATAAGTTGTTAAAGGTATACTGTCACTTGTTCCACTTTTGCCACAGTTACCACGGAAAGAGAAAATCTAACCAATCACAGATTTTAAGCGGGTGGTCGCTTTTTAAAAATAGCGTCCTCCCATGAGCATTTTGAATACCAAGGAACGCCCCTTTGACCATATATGAGCATACTTAGATTACAGGTGACTGTATGCCTTTAAATATAGTAAGATAAGGCCCACCTGGCTTAGCGGCAACCTGTTTACATATTCTGAGATTTTTACATGTTATGTAAAACTCTCTCTCTCTCTCTCTCTCTCTCTCTCTCTCTCTCTCTCTCAGACATAGCGAAGCAAGATGTTGAACTCTAAGTCCTCACGTTCATAAATGCAGATGAAATATATAGGACACCGTCTGTTAACCATGCAAAATTGTTGGGCCATGACCTCGTATGTCAGTTACAGTAATCGGGCGAGTTAGCACAAGGATACATAAAATACAGCAGACAGGTTTTCGTCTGTGTTGTCTCATGGCACTCGGGTGTCAAAACCACACATCTGTCAAATGACATGAGGCGAACGACCTTGAATTGTTCTCAATTCATAATTTATGATCGAAATCACCGGAGGCACGTGACTATAATAGGAGAAGATCACAGAAGATTGAGACAGAGGTCAAGAAATCAATAACGGGGTCAGGTGAGATCACAAGTAGAGCTACGGTACACCGTCATTTGAAAGAACGACTCGGTTGATGCCGTTCATCATGAAAAGCATTCTGAGAAAATGAAAGCTAGCTTTTACTGCTTTTTTTATGTTGTTTCCTTTCTCAAGCGAGCGCGATATTTGCGAATTCCCTTCCCCGTCTGCATATTCTGTCAGATTCAATAGTTACACGCAAACAATGCCCTGAGGGCGTAACGGCGTGATTTGCAGCCGTGGGTGTTGTACTATCGACAGGGTTATTTCCCTGACAATCTTCTCTTTCAAATATCGAGAGAAGCTAGTCTCTAAGTCTTCGACCGCCATACGTAGGAAAATAAAAATTAAAAAATCTATTTCTTTTTTGTTAATTGAAGCAAAAATTTGATAAAACTGTTATATCCCTGTCAGTCTGTCTCTTAGTCTATGTCTCTCTCTGTAGTTGTTTCTAAGCGTGTGTCGTTTTTCTGTGTAATATATTTCTGTATTTTCCGCCAAATTTTCCAGAATGGTAATATCTGTGTCTGTCTCTCTTGACACATTGTCAATGCAAGCAACATTTTTTAAAATGTTGATATCTTCATCTCTGTCTGTCGCTTTGTCCGACCATCTTTCCTACTTACGGTCTTCGCCTCCGTATCTCTCAACATAGTTTGTATAAGTAAAGGGGCCACTAATGTTAATTTTTGATGATTTTTCCTCTATTTTTGTTTTGTTTTTAATGTCAACCATAATTTCTTGTTCTATTCCTCAAAACATGTCAATATATACAGTATTCAGCTCGTCAAGTCAGCCTGTACATGAGTAATTACGTTGTTATTGTCGACAAGTGAATTCTGGTCCGGACTAGAATTCAAATGTAAGCAATAACAGTACACTGTGTACTATCTAGACAAGTTAAATAGCAGCTGTTTCAACATGGCCTTTGACAATAGAACAAGAACGTGCAAATGACATACACAATAAAATAATGAAAAATCATCAAAAGTTAGCATATTTGGCCCTTTAATGCTCAAAATTACAAAAATGATATTATTTGCACGCCTCTATCTCTCTAGTTGTCTGTCTGTCTGTCTGTCCCTGTCTCTGTCTGTCTGTCTGTCTGTCTGTGTCTCTCTCTGTCTCTCTCTGTCTCTCTCTCTCTCTCGGCAAATTTCATAGACTTCAGGCGGGTTTTTTACGCAATAATATATCCTTTCCCGGCCCATAATGGATGAAAGGAAACTTAGCACAACGTCATGTACGAGACGACTCCGAGCACATTATGGACATCGGAGTTCAAAATTTGTTCAAGTCCATAATGGACCAGAAGGGGGTACATTATTGCTTTTATTTCAGAGTTTTGGCAATGCCTGTGAATTTGTAGATGTAGAAAATATCCGGGCCACAATAGTGGATACTCTGGATGACGTCACAAAATTCACTGGTATTGACAAGCTGTAATATAATTTCAATTATAGTTTTTTTTTTCATCGTAATTGCTCCCCCTCCCTCTTTATCGTTCAAATTATATCAATGCGCTGACTTATTCATAGCGATCAAACATTAATTTACTGTGCAAGGAAATTGATTTATTGATTAATTCATTTGTTACGGAAAGGAAAAAAATTAAACCCCATTTTTTGCCATACACAATATCTTGCCTCATCACTCGCGTCACATGTCTTGAGGCACGTCAACGATACATCTAGGTGCAATAGCTATTCCGTTTTTTAAAAAAAGATTCACAGTTCACCGCAGAAATCATTGGCAGGTCTTTCATTCTATGGGTTCACAAACATTCTTTCTCTTTAATCGCCGACTGAGAGTCTGGTAGTGTGAAGTTATTGGGGGCCCACGTATGATGAATCGTGATAGCGTGGTGCTGTCTCATTTGAATATGACGGTTTGTTCGGTGAGTAGTTGCATAGTTCGGTGTGTATCAGCGCACATCGTCAAGAATTAAGAGGCCCTGATCACTTGTAAATATCTGCATTTGTTCGGACTAAAAACCCCACATGTATTTGCATATTATAGATTCATGGGCATACTACAAAAGTCAAATACTGTGAAATTCAACGCCTCCGCGAAGAACATACCGTAGTTCCTGCACGCGATATTATCTGTGAAAAATTTATGAGAGGTTACGGCCGAAAGACATCCATTTATCAAGCCCTGTCTGAAATGTTTCTCCGAATCCTCATGAGGGTTCTCTGTTCTAAATGCAAAGGCTTTCGATGGAAATAAAACAGTACTTAACAACTGCTCGTGGTTTTCATACATTTTGAATACAGATTACAAATACAAATCACATAGAATTTTCTGGCATAATGACTATTTGGTTCAGATTCCAGCATTTGCATGGGTGTTTTTTTGTAATGCCTACCTAGGTAACAGCGTGAGGAACTAAATAGCAATATCTGATTGCCGTTTGAGTGAATTTTTGTTGCAAACGACAATTTTTGAAGATTCATAGCGCATGCCGGATGGCAATATGGCGCCAAGTCGTCGTCCGGCTGCATCGTCTAGGTTCAGTGATTTATCAGCCTCTTCCATATTTCCAAGATGTAAATGTGATTCAAACAGAAAATTGCGTCATGAATAGTTTTTGCCTTGACGTATTACCAACGTACAGTACTTCAGTAGTTCTCAGACGTCAGAAGTAAAATAAAAGTGGTCAACTGGGATGAAGTAAGAATTTTACACCCCATTTTATTCATTTATCTACATGAAGCGAAGGAAAAATTAACCATCCATGTAACTAAAGTATGACCCTGACCTATATATGAACTCACGCGCAGCAGTGCATTGTCCTGAACTAAGCGGGGAAATTCCCTGCTGAGCATGTTTATACACGTTCCGAAGGTGTACGGGAAATTCCGTGTGAGTCATCACCATCAAACTAGCCTATATAAAGGAGCCCCGTTGTCAGTCCGGCCGGCCGGTCGCGGAGTCTAGCTGATGTTGAACACGAAGTTCCTATCGGTACGAACTAACTTTCATATCCATTCAATCCATAATATCGTAGATATCGCTCCAGCGGTGGACTAAATCCTTCTTGTTTTTGTATTTCTAGCGCCTGATGAAATATGTCCTGAATAAGTTCTGACCCCGGGGCCTCTGTTGTTGCACCTTTTTCTTGTATTTGTGTAAGCAGCTGTTTATATTGAACATAATAATGTTTATATTTCTCTCGCCTCTTTGATACTCCCGTTTTCCCTTGTATTACATCAATAACGACACCTGGTATAGGAGTTAAGGCTAACAGTACCGGAACTGTTGGAATTGCTGCTATTACAGCAGAGCTTACAAGAATTCCCTTAGTAATATTGAGAGCCATATCAATTCGACCCATTAATTTATAACTTCGTCGATATGCAGCACTTGTTCTTTCTATGTAATCAGCCAATTGTTCAACGCTTTCAACAACTGAGATGTGCATTTTTTACTGTATATGTAAGGGATGATAAAAATAATTGTAGTAATATAGAAAGACAATATGGCAGAAGGAGGAGAAGATATACCACTCCAGGATTTCGATGATGCAAATTTAAATGATGATGACGCTACTGCTGAAACATACTTCATAGACGATGATAATGCTCTCGCAGAAGCCGATCCTTTCCTTGCTAGCCCGAAGGTTGATCGCTTGAATGAACTTAGAGTAGATAAAAAATTAAGTATGATTAGGCAATTCTTAAAGGAGAATAAGATTACTGATCCGGATGCACTAAATGTATTGGCTACGGAATCTGAGATTAGGGATGGAAAGCTGTATTATAAAAACCTCAAGCTGTCTAAAGATAGAGGAGGTGGATTTTATAAGCTCACCACATTAATGAGAGAAAAAGGAGGACATGAATTTATGAGAGATGTACTCGGAGGTCGCTCTAGCGCAGAGCCTGAATATGTGAGTCGTACATTGTATTCTGAAGATGTGAAAAATGATAAAATACCGGCTGAGAAGATGACGCCAGAAGACATGGGTATATACAAAGATGAACTGACAGAGTTACGGCAAGATGCTTCCGGTAATGCAGATAAAATACAAGATTTTGAAAATAAAATCGAACAATGGAACAATCTAAACCCAGAATATATAGCTATTAATGATGAATTAAGGATTGCGAATATGCATCTTGGCGAGCTTAACAACGAAAAAGTTAAAATAAGGCTAGAGAAAAGAGAAGCTGAAAAACAGTTAGAGGATCCTGAAACGAGCACCCAAGGAAAAGGAAAAGCCGAAAAACTACTAGCTGAACTCATAACAAGAGAAGCTAAAATTGACAATCGAATTGAATACGAACATGGTAAGATCAGTGAGGCACGTGAAAGTCTGGCTACGACTAGGTCTCTTCGTGATGTAATTTCTGATCCAGAATTATCACTGAGACTGAAGCTGACTGAGTTATTTAACGAAATGGATTACAATCGCTGCAATACTGACTGCCCTTGGAATGACAATATCAACAATTGCCCTGGCTGTGACTAGAGGAGGAGGAGGAGCGGGAGCAGGGGGAGGAGGAGCAAACGCAGGAGGTTCAGGTCCGCCCAAAGTATATACAAAAGCGAAAGAAATTGTAAAGCAATTTGGCGAATGGTTAAAAACATTGGCTGCAAAAAGTGCTGCTGCAATACCAGGTTTAATCGGTTCCCTCGTCAGTTTTCTATTAAAAACAGCAGGATCGGTTGTCGGATTTGTCGGAGAACAGCTATGGATATTTTTAACTGGTTTAACATTAGTCATTATAAATAAAATTATGTATTAATATATGACACCCCTACGGCATCAACATGTTTGGTGAAAAGAATATTGCAAAGTTTCTTTCAAAAATAAAGACCTGTTTGGTTTCTCTGTCGAATTGGAATGGTGCAAACTCCGGCGGGTAAATCGACATATCCTTCGAGCAAATCCAGGTGTCCGACTCAAAGATGATAATCTATATCATAACATTTTAGCTTTCGTGAAGGAATGTCAGAAGACTAACTTCTTTAAGCGACTAGAATTCATAAACGTCTTTCAGGAGATTGACAATGATGATATGGAAGTCCAACATTTACAAGAATATTGGGTCCTTCGATTGATTCGCGACACAGGCAATCGATTATCTTTCAGGCAGACGAAATATTTAGTAATTTATGTAAAGATGTGATTTTTTCTTCTAAGTCATTATATACACGAAGTGAAACATAAGATGTGATTTATTTTCTTTTTTTCTTCTACTATATACATTACACAGAAAATGGGGTACGATAGAACATTATCACCGACTTTCACCAACCGAATACCGAATGGAACGAAGTCAGAAAGAACTCATCACGTGATTGCTCATAATCCAAGTGAGGCAGATCCAGGCCAGACACTTATCATACGATGTCCGAAGTTAGAAAGCGGAATACTCTTAGTTCCAGATACTTTCGACCTGGTTTTTGATCTCGAAGTAATGGGAGGTGGAACTACCCGTGTAGTACAAAATGTTGCAAAAAATTTGGTGGAGAGTATGAAACTCACATTTGAGGGCCAGGCACTTCCGATTTGAGTAAATATAACCTCATTGAATGCTATCGTGATCTCTTCAAACATAAAAAGGAGAGATCGAACATGACACTGTACGGAATTCAGAACGAAAATCTAAGAAAATTGAGAAGTGGCGCGGCCGATGCAGATGCCGCCGTCGTGGGCGATAATTTACTTTTTGACACATATAAAACAAAATATGCTATTCGTCTCATTCATCCCTCATAACAGGCCATGGAGTTGCATATCCAAAAGCGTTAGGGAGTCATATTGAATGGGAAATTACGTTGGCACCCGCCCCCCAATTACTTGTCAGTAATAAACTGATTACAACCAATTATAAATTAAAAAACATTCAAATGGAATACGAGACAATTTCTGACCTCAATCTCGCGAGGTCAACTGCTGGTTATTACAACGGTGGAAAAAGTTACCTTTACGAGCATATACATTATTTTAGAACAATCCCATTCAAAGAATCGGACACGGTTATCAATGAAAATATAAATGTACCACGACGTAGCATTAGAGGTATCGCTATACTCTTCACTAAAAATCAGAATCAGTCAGAACTGAACAGTGAACTTTTCTTTAACCCATCCATTGAATCTGTGTCTGTAATGATTGAAGGCATTGCAAATAAAGTGTACGCTCAGAAGATGATACCAAGACAATTTTGGCGAGAGGTGCGACGGTATTTTGCTGAAGATAAAGATGGTGTGAAATTGATATAGATGAGGCCGATTATTTGAAGAATAAATTCTGTCTGTTTATCGATCTGCGTAGCTTTAAAGATATTGAGTTTCATGGAATGGTTTAAAAGTAATGAACACAAAGGACGGAATTCAACTTGAGATCCTGAAGAAAGATACCGCGTGGGTTGGCGATGACGCTCACAATGATAATATATTTGCCCACATTTATGTTATCAGTGATGCCCTGGTCTCTATTGAAAATAGTAGATTAAAGTCTTTACAATTTTAAACCGTAACCATGACCCGTCGTCCGTCCTATCGGCCATGTTTCTGCCAGCCATTCGCCTGTGTCTGGATTGTATAACTGCACACGTTTGATATCATTTGGCGCCATCATGATTTTACTACGCTTTTCACTACGGATTTCTCCAGCCTTTTTCCGTACAAACTGTACAAACTGCGCCGGCTCGGGCTCCTTCCCAGTTTCAAATAGATCTTTATAATCTTCAAAGTTCAAATGTTTTCTAACACAAACATCTTTCACCCCTTTATTTTTTTTCGTCTCCGAAGTTGGAGTTCGAAAAGCATACACTTTCGAGCGTATGCCGACAAAATCAAGAATAGGTTCACCATTCAACTCATCTTTAAATTTACCTATCACTTTTTTATTAATCTTCGGAAAGTTGGGGGCCACCATGGGTCCACTCATCCCACTAGTATCATATATAGACTTCTCACCATTCTTTTCAACATCTTCTCGGACTATATCATTGAAAGTTACGTCCGGGTCCGGGGAGGGTATTGGCACACTGTAAACAAAACTATCAGTATCCATGTAGGCTAATCGTATTCCAGGGAACTGGGCCCGAAAGTAATTGTAATGCGTCTCATACATAAGCAGCTTAGAAAGTTCCAGTACTGCGGCGCCGATGAAAACTGTTTTACATATCTATGCTCATCCGTTTTCAGTTCCAGTAGGGCACTGTCGCAGGAATCGCCATCCTCTTCGGAAGTTATGAAAGTTATATGTTTCATCTTTGGATTATACTTCTGAATCTTTTACGTCCACTATCCGTGCCGTTCCAGTCCGAAACAAATTTAAAGTCTCTGTACTTTCGAACATCCTCTATTGTCTTACCGAACATTGCATTATTCATCAGCTTATAGAAATTCTTTTCGAAATCTGTCCTCCCCTTTGCCCTCATTTTAGTGTTAAAGTCAATATATTCCGCGAGACATGGAGCTTCATCGAAAGCAAGCACCCGATAAATCTTTTTCAATCTCATTCCCATCCGAAGATAGAATTCCAGCAACTTGTAGTGTAAGACGTATCTCTCTCTATCCATCACACTTGTAATCAGTCGACCGCCCTGCCTCGGAAATTCATAGTGATGCGGTGCTAATGGCAAATCGCTGTGTTCTTCATGTAATTCGGCTGGGTATTCTAAGTCTACTTCTAGAAAACTTGGTGGAAAGGTGGAACCAGGTCCCCACCCTCCGGCTCCGCCCCCCGCTCCGCCGGCTCCACCCCCTTTTTCCCATTCCTCCCACTCTTCCATCGTCATCCAATGAAGTCCGCCCGTAGGCATTGCCTGACTCATTGCCCAGCCGTAGAGATTGTTTGCATCGAGATATTTTATTTCGGTCACTGGCTTCTCTGGATCGTAATTCCCGCCAGCTTCCCCCTCGGCGACGGCCGGATGATTTGTCTGTAAATAATGAATATTACACTGGCTGATACCGCCTCGAATTCCCCTCTGTACGAAAGTCATCTGCTCTTTATCCTGAATGAGCCCAAACTTATTACCCGTGTAAAGTAACATAGCATCCCATGTCAAGCCGGGCGCTGACATATAGTGGGCTGGATCTAACTTATATGCTTCTAAACATGTGTCACGGAAATTTTCGAATATATTTGCAAGAAGTAGAACGTCAGTCTCACAATAGAATTCCATATAATCACGAATCGTCTTACATCCAACTTCGTCCCACACCTTCAATGCATGTTCGTAATCAGACTCAGAAATCCCCTCTTCCGTCAATTCGCTATAAAATTCCCCCCTCTCCGGGAGCTCACCCTCTTCTAATCTGTCAACCGAGTCTAAATATTCGTAGGGGAAGAAACCTTTCGCCCTTTGAATGTCCGGGTATGAAAGTGGCGCCGCCGTCCACCCGTGGGTCTCTGGCACAGTTTTTGCCAACTTCGCCAATGACCCCATCATCAACTGAGCACTGTCCATAAACTTTATAGAAAATAAACGTCTCTTTATCTCCCTCTTCCCATCGACAACAATTGAGCCACTAAAAATAAATGTTTTCGAGAGACCCATAATTCCACCATTGCTCGTCTTAGCTATTAAATTTGGCTCTTGTCCGGGACCATCATCTATTTCATGTAACTTTTTCAAAATAAAAGAACCATCGTATCCCTTGAGGTTGTGAAAGTAGATAGGAATGGTTCTCGACGGGCGACATCCCTCGCAATAGAAGGTCGCCTCCTCCTTCACTACTCGGTATCCTGCCGGCTCTCCACATGCAATACAGACTGGATCACATCCGTCACGCTGGTAATTAGATCTATCTTTCATCGGTATTATTTTCCAATAATACGATTTCGAATAATACTCGGCCCGTTCTTTCATATCCTTTAGAAATTCTGTAACACAGGAGAGACCTGTGAATGTTCTTTTACCATAAACAGTGGGTCGGCCCGGGCCTCGTTCCGAAGGTCCCCACCCCCGTTCCACCATAACATATGAAAGACAAATTGGAATGTGCCGGCCGGTCCCCTTCTCAATAATTGCCTCAGTATCTGCATAGACGACGTAGGGAGAAGGAACCTTCTTCCGATGTCCTTCGAATTGACACACTTCCTTAGGAAAAACTGGCTGGGCGTCGTCTGTTCCACAGTACACCTGATGTATTTCTAATTCTTCTGTTGACTTAAAACCTCTTTTACAAACCATACAAATACACTTCCGTCTGCGCTCATTCTTTCGATTAGTACGAGAATTACGAAGGCGATTTAACGCAGTAATTGGTATGAAGTGGCACCTTCGGGCTTCGCCAACTATCAGTAAGATATTTGCTATTTGATTCCTATCGGCTCCGCCTTCGGAACGGGCTCCGCCTTCCGTTCCGTCAGGGGCTCCGCTACAGCTACTATATAACACATTTATGCCGGACGGGGGAGCGGGATCATTCTCGTAGATCTGAAATACTTGAAGTTTGACGCTCGGATTTTGCTGCTCGAAGCGCCTGAATACAGTCAGATCGGCGGGCGTAGGAAAGGGAATACCTTCCCAACAGTAGTCAGCCATAAATGGGGCGTACGTATTCCATTTTCTCCTTACCTGACCACATTTCTTTTCACGAAACTCGGGGTCGGTCAACTTTAAACTTGCTACGATGGCGTATTGAAAACAATTCTCAGCCCCCACCGGTAGCACCAGATCGCTAACACAATGCTTATTTTTTAACCATCCGGGAAGTTGGACTGCGCCAGCCCCAGCCCCGAGTAAAACTTCTACTAGAATTACTTCAAAATTAAGTATCTCCTCGAGAACGAGACCAGAACCTCAACATTTTCAATTGTATCAAGCATACGATCGTAGCGATCTATTAATTGTTGCCCCACATCCGATCCCGATCCTCTTACATCTTTTGTGTATGTATCATTTAATTTAACATACAATGAACGCGGTTGTGTATTACCAGTTTTCGGATCCGATAATTTGACTTCCATTTCAGTATAAACAGAGTACATCTTTCGTTCCGTTTCTTTAACCATACCTTCAATATCCACCAGCTCCCCGATATCCTTGACTCGCTTGACTTCAGGAAATTTTTTTGTAAAACTGCTCCCTTGAATGCTGTATGTAAACTGGCCATCTTTATGATATATATACTATCCTAAAATTTTTAAAAATGAAAAATAATTATTCTATGATAGGTCATCAAAATCCACTATAATATTTTTGTCAGCATTTATTTGTTTATATATCTCACCTAATCTTTCTAAGTCGACTAGTTTCTTCCACATCTTGAATTTCTGGTTTATTAGGCGCAGCAACAAAATAACCTCTCAACAGTGAAAGAAAGAGCACGCTTACTTAAGCGCGGTTTAAATGCTAAGAATTCTATCTTACTACCTTTTCGGATATTACGAGGTACAATAGCAGGATTTTCTCGGACTGGTAGTAACGGACTCACTGTTTTAAAACCGCAGTCAATTCTTGAACCATATCAATACATGTAGCGAAATCGTGAGCCCCTCTCCCTCTCCCTCTTTAAACTGAAATTTAAAATACCTCATGCCCGGCTGTGCCTCGCTCCCTCGCTTCGGATACACTTTAGATGGATTGTAAAATCCGATAGTATTCTTGGAGTGAGCGGCCAGGCTTTCAGCATAACTTTTAGCAGTTCTTGCATCGAAACTTTCACCTAAGGTACGGAATACTATTAAATCGGTAAACTTTTGAAGACTCAGTTGCCAACTGACACACACCCCATCGCATGTAGCAGGATCTCCTCCCGAACCGTACTTAAGTCCTATGTTGAAAACTACTTCTAGCTCACTGTCTACGTATATGAAAGGATCTACATATTCACCAAATACTAATTTGCCTCCATCATCAATTTTGATGTTTTCTCCGGTTTCAAGTATTTTTATTGCATCTGAAATAGAAAGGATTGTCATTGTCTTATCGTATATATCTTAATAAAAAAAAAAAAAAAAAAATTAAAAAAAATTTCTATGATATAGTATCCCAAAATGTCATACATATTCATAAATGGACCAACTGGAAGTGGTAAGAGTTACGATGCAGTAAATTTGGATCCGTATCACGTACCAGAATTTGACACTAGTTTTTCCAGCAACATTGCCGACTTTTATAATGGGCGTGTCACCCACGTTTCGATTGCCGATTTTCAGAACCAGTTTATAGAACATACGCTTAGTTTACAATGTCAGGCTGGGAGGAGGAGGGAGGAGGAAACCTCCCCCCTCCCTTCAGAACAATACATTATTTGTGACTCTTCCATAATTCAACATCTGACTTTTTCTCGAATCCGGGGCGTTTCCACGGAGTGGGAAGAAAAAAAGATTGTTTCTAGAGCATTTGACCATTTACCCAGTTTCATTATCATATTCAAAGATATGCCTTGGGATTATTGCAGGCGGAATGTGTTGACTCGAGCCAGGTCGTACGAAATAGCCGCCTTAGAAGAACTAGAAGAGATTCACAACAAGTTCAAACAGACTTTCTTAGAAATTTGCCACGACTACAGACTTCCATGTTTGGTAATTCGGAACGCTCTTACCCCCCTCGTTCTCAAGAATATACTTAATCCAACAATTGATACCGAGACAGTCGGACCAGTAGAATATCCACGAGCTTTTGACTTTGGAATTGCATGGGGCAGCTCACGCGATAGCGGCAGCCAGGATTTTTAATAGACGGTTTCAAGGAGAGGAACTTGAAAAAGCGTACTTCCCACCTGGTCAAGAACAACTAGAACAACCTCGAGTCTCACTAAAGAACCTACACAAACTTCTTAACGCTTGTGAATCTGTGTGTGCTTATAATGCTTCGTTTGACCTACGAGCACTTGACATTATGAAACCCTACGGTTCTGTAACACCGGACTTTGAAGTTACTTGTCTATGGCTTATGTCAGTTGTGTACATTATACTTCAACCAGAACTTATCGATAAAGCTGAACAAGGGGGACTCGAAAGAACGGACTGTGGTAACATGAGAAGTCGTTTTGAAGATCTTGCAAACTTAATATGTGCCTCCGGAGGAACTGAGGGGCCCCCACCTCATCCACATACGGCCGAAAAAGATGCAGTAAGTGAACATTACTTACGACAGTACATGATAAATACTTGGCCAGGTGGGGGGTGGAAGTGGGGTGGTAAACTGACACTTTCGGCTTTCAAGAAATTAAGACTTTTTCCATGGTACTTATTGAATAACTTTCGTAAATACTTACGTTAGTACTTACGTAGTACTTGACAAGTACCATGGACAGGAACTTACGAAGTACTTACGTAGTACCAGCACAGGAACTTACGAAGTTCTAATAACATTTTC
The DNA here is from genome assembly GCF_041260155.1 of Ptychodera flava. NCBI lineage: Eukaryota > Metazoa > Hemichordata > Enteropneusta > Ptychoderidae > Ptychodera > Ptychodera flava. The sequence goes on from NC_091937.1 coordinate 43,347,216, forward strand.
CTCCGGCTCCCAACTATTGAAACTTTCTGGATAACCTTTCCATTTTATCAGATAATATTTCTTTCCTCTAATTTTTTTCGTCTTCAAAATTCGTTCTACTCTGTACAGCTCGTCGCGTTCCGAAAGGGCGCTCTGAAGTTCATCAGAATAGAAAGTGCCGAGTATTTCCTCTCCATTCAGATCTTTTATTTTGTAAACTGGTGGCGTTCCCAAGCCAGCTGCGTACACAACTTTTGAAACTACGAAAATCTCCTCTGTCCAATTTGGTAAATATCCTTTCTTAAAAGTGGTCTTGTATTTTGTAATTCGAACCCGTTCTCCCGGCTTGAATTCAGGGTCAACTCCCCCGGCTGCCAACTCAGGACCGAATAGTGTATAAAATGCCTGCCAATCGTTCTCCTCTGTTACGTCCCTGGGTTTCATTTTGATACTTCCGTGAACGGTGTTATTGTAATTCTCGAGAAGTTGTGGTAGAATGGGGAGCCAGGAACGTGTCTGTTTATATGTAAAGTATTTCCACATCATCGTCTTGAGGGTTCGATTAAAACGTTCAACGACGCTAGCTTTTTTGTCACTGTAGGTGTGAAACCAGTGAATTCCCACCTCCTGGAGCCACCCCTGCATTTTCTGATTAGTAAATTCCCGCCCCTCATCTGTCTGAAGTTTGTCGGGTCTTCTCCCAGATTTCTTAATCACATCTTGTAGTGCCTTCAGAGTGTCATCAGCCGTTTTTGACTGTATCGGCCTGGCCCATGCGTATTTACTGAGCACATCGATTACTGTTAGCATGTATCGAATGTTATGGTTCTCTTTTGCGAACGGGGGAGGGAATTCCACGAGATCCGCTTGCCATTGAGAGTCTATCGATGTTACAAAAACGCGCCGGCCGCCCGTAGCATGAGAACGAGGTACCGGTTTATGTAGATTATAAGTTAGCTGAGTTTTTAACCACTCCTGCACCTCTTTCTTGGTCACGGACAGGAGTCCGCTGGCCCGTGCTGCGTCATACAATTTTTGTACACCTCCAAAACCAGTTTTCGGGTTGTAATATAATTCTCTAAGAGTACCTTCGGTAGAACCTTCGGGCGCAGCCATAATTGCTATATTATACGAAAAATTTTATGTCGTACGGTTGCCGTAAACGAAATACTAGTTTACTGAATGGCCTACTTTTCAATTGCTTGATTAGGCCCACGGCTTCCCGTTCTGACACCTCCATTCCATATTCTTTTATAATAGTTTTGTTGTCTATCTTGTTCGGTGTGTAAAATAGTACTAACATCTGTATGTTTTCCCTGAATGGTTTACTAATACTAGTATATTGTTGAGTCAGAACCCAGACAGATAATCCGTCATGTCTTGCGCTGAAACCAAGTTGGACTAAAACGTTACTGCGCTTCTTCATATCTTTGGACGAGGCGCAGTCATCGAGGATTATTAAAGTGTTCGTTCCAGCCCATTCTTTATGCACGTAGGTTAATGTATCATCCACTGCATCGAGTCCGACTGGAAATATAAACACATTATCATCGTCGAAAATGAATCTTCTATTATACGCTTTATTATTCATGAATGTTGGGCAAATGAATATCACATATTCGAATTTCCTTAAGTACGGACCGGTGAGGAGGTCCAACATAAATTCTGTTTTGCCAGAATATGTCGGTCCAGTTATAATCATGTTGAATGGTGGGGTTACGTATATTGACATTTCCTCTGGATCTATATACTGTAAATTAATGAATCTCTTCTAGTTCTTTTAAGTTACTGGTTCGAGTTAGATGAAACCCAGTCACATCGACAGCATCTGAATGAACTATATAGTTAGTGACTTTATTCCAGTACCTACAATAGTAATGAATATTGCTAAAGATAACAAACCAATTTTACCATATTCGTGAATAGGGTCTACGCTGGTCGTAGATGCTGCCCGTTCCGGGGAGGGGAGGGGAGGGGACCGAATCCGAGTCGTGTCATTGTGAGGTGGTGGTGATCCTCCGGGCTCGTCTTGCCACTTCACAGGATCTCCCCCCTCCATCTCGTGTACAGCACTTTCTCGAACTTCCGTGTTTATATCACCGTTCACTCCGAAGGACATAGATTCTGTTGCGTATTGCAATTCATTATTATAACCCGAGATTGCCGGGCCCGAAAGAATGACCATCTCAGACGGTAAGAGAAGTAAATTGGCGAAACTGCCATATCAAGTTTCACACCAGTATTCATTATTGTGTCTTGATATCGCCTATAACTAATTACTTTGTCGGTATTGCGATTTCATCTTCGAGGAGAACGCCGAATTCTTTTCTTACTTGCTGTGCACTGCCAGTATCACCCACTATGGTACTACGAATATTTGCTTGTGCGCCAAGTATGCAATATACGTAGGCTTCAAGACTTTCGTTGAGGCGAGCGAGACCGGCCTTTGTTAGTCCGGAGTCTCCCTTCAGAGGAATGAAACTATTGTATTGACCCTCCGTTCCATCATTTCGGAAGAAATAATAGTGTGGTCTGTCTTTGTCGGGCAGTACATGTTTTTTCTTTCCAAAAATGGTATGTGTATAGAAAACGCCTCCGTCGGCGGAGAGGAAAAAGTCCCGACCGTTGTATATCGCTTTGGCTGTCGAACAGGCCCACGATTAGTGTAATATTCATATCCATAACCAAGACCTTTATTTTGACCTTTTCGATAACGAAAGTCGGACTTCGTTGGACTTATATTTCCAAATTCAGTACATAGAAGTTCATATTGGACGAGATTGTACGGATTGTCGCCCGCTTTGAAGGTGGGGGTATCGTCTGGAAGTGCAACGCCCATTTCGTGAAGGATCCGACGTATTGTAAAGTATACATGGAAACGGCAGAATGATCGTATTTGCGGAGGAAAATCCCCCCTTCGGAACCAAAGAGATGGGCGAATGATATACCACAACCAGTAGTGCTGCACCATACAGCGAAATTCAGTTGCTGGTCCCAGTATTTCATCTTTGGGCTGCCCAGCCAGACATTACTTTCTTTTGCTGTTCTATGAGTGATTACATTATCTTTGAACACATCCGAGGATGGAAAGTAAATTTATCTGTCGGCGTTACATATATTTCTAAGTCCATGAGAATAGGTTTTATTCCCCCGTCCGGTTTGGAAGGAATATCAGCATGCTGTACTGTCGGTACGCTCGTCTTATTCAATTGAAAAGCAACTGGGAATAGGTCTGTACTCATTATTCGTGTTTCTATATACAGATAGATTTAAATGGAGGAGAATTTTCTCGGAATCCCTGTCGGAACGATTTCTTTAGGGGTACTAACATTCCAGACCATGTTAATATTATATTTCGGATTCAGGTTTAAACGAATTTTTTATTTTTTACTAAGAATAGATAACATACTGCAAACAATGGAGAATTTAATAAAGTCATCGGCAGCGGCAAATATGGCAGCGCATTCCGAAGGGGCTTCGGACCTTCGGTGCCTTCGGACGCTCAATCCATAATAGAGACAAAACGTGAAAAAATACTCTGTGTCATCGCAAGTGGTCAAAGTAAGTTATTTTTTGGTAAGGAGATTACAGTTAGAGAAGTGGAAACGTGGAAAGATGAATTCATAACACGAGCCTTTAAAGTCTATGAAGCGAAATACAGTTCTCTTATAAGTGATAATATCACTCAAAGTTTCATAGATCTAGGAGCCCGCGCAATAAGTCAGGTAGTTCCAATCGATGATCGAGATAACTATGCCACTGATCTTAAACAGGATTTTATTCTAAACAGTGAAATAAAACGATTATCAGGACGGATAGCCTACACATGGGGACCCATACTTGCTCTAGTTTCCACCGGTTTAATTACGGGTAAACATTTAAATTTTAAAAAAATCGGGTTTAATATAGTACCTGAAATAAATGGATTCAACTTCGCCGACTCAGCAAACGACTCCGTCAGAAGCCCCGCCGACGACCCCCACACCGCAAACGGCTCCGCCGACTCCGACACAGCGCAACATAGAGAAAGTGACGTTACCGCCGAAGCATCCAGGGAGAGTTGCTTCAGGGAAGCGACTAGCGGAATGGAACAGGCAAAACAGGGAGAAGAAACTAAAAGCAATGGAGGGGGGAGAGGGGGGGAGGGGAATGATGCGGTAGCAGACCTACCGCCTACAATGAAAGAACAGTGTGATAATAATTCACGCTGGTATAATAAATGTTATCTTGTTTTAGGAATTGTGGGAGTTTCATTGACTGCATTAGGGCTATATTGGGGGCGTGCTCGGCATACCCCCTGTCTCCCCGGAAACCGCGGGAACCGCTTCAGAAAGCGAAAAAACAGAGCCCGTAGCGGCTCCCTCCAGAACAGTTCCGAGGGAGGGGAGGGGGAGGGGGAGGGGAGGGGGAGGGAGAGGTTTCCAGCTCCTCTACATTGTATGAGATGGATTAACTCCCATATTTTTTATTTTTTATTTTTCTATTTTATATACTAGTCAGCAATCATGGATATTAAAACAGTTGTAAACACAATGTACGATGGTATTGTAATCGCAGGACTTGCATGGGATATCTTATGATCTCCAGCAAATTTCTGAAAATAGAGGTTGGTGATCCAAGTCGACCAAATTTAACTCGATTGCAAAATTAGGCGGTGCGACTGCTGCCGCGGTTGCGACCAAAGATCTCCTTGAACAGAAAAATATTATTCCTGCAGAACCTTATACTGTGTAATGGCACCTTCGGAATAATAATAATATTCATCGAACACTTATACTTAGTAATATATACAACGTACAACAATGATCATTTGGATTGAAAGCCAAACAGGTGAACCAGTCACTGTTAATTTTTACCCTTGCATTGACACGACACAGTTTACGAAGATAAGACTGCTAGAGTGCGGACTATATAATTCATGGCATAACATAACATCGACGAATAATGTAATAAAATATCAAGAAGGTGACCAACCGAAGAAGACTAAATCAATACGTCCAGGTAACTACAATATCGATACGTTAAACAAAGCAATCGGGTTGAAGCAAAAAATTAATTTTGAAAACATCTGCCGACAAACCATGTTTATCTAACTTTGGCTAAAGATATTAAAGTCTATTTCAATGCTACAGGTAGCTTTGCCAACGTAGTTGGTTTTTCAGATAACCTGAGGACAACCCAGTTATAAAAAGTACTATTAGTCCGAAGAAAGTGGATTTCTTAACAGTCACTAAATATATAGTTCATTCAGATGTAGTCGATGTTACTGGAAATTATGTTTCATTTGGTTCGGGTGCCTCCGGAGGATACATACAGGGGAAAGTATCGAACTGTTTACAAATACTTCCCATCCGGGATACGAGAGAAATAAGTGAAAAGGTTACTTACGATTTTAAAAACGGAGCAATTTCTATGCCATTGAGAAAAGGGGGAGATTACATGAATTCAATGCGTATCTGGATAACAGATCAGGATGGGAACATGATCGATTTCAATAACTGGCCAATTAGCTTTTGTATTGAATTATTGTAGTCCCGAAGCGGGGCCGGTGTAACCCTATCGGAAGATAAACCATCCCACGACCAATCCTCCAGCAATATAGATCATCTCATATTTCTTTTGCTCAGGACTGGGTTGATAATAATCTGAGAATTGAACTGCTTCGCCTTCGGAACGGCTTTGCACCGCTTCTGCTTCTTCCAGGATTTCTGCATCTGTATCTCTTAATTCTGCCGCAGCATGCGCATCCTTTGCTTGATTTTCTCTTTCCCAGTCAGCCTGTAGTAATCTTTTTTCTGACCAGACGTTGCGATCATGTTCAAATTTTTCTAATGCTTTATCATGTCGGACTTTCTCTTCAATAAGAGCGTCACCATTCCCAGAAAGCTTTTGTCCGATAATATTTCCTCCTGTGAATGCCGTTGCATTTAATACAGCACCGAGAACTGTCATTCCTATTGCTGAAGCCATGGTTGTGTATATTACAAGGTATTATTTTAATTTTCACTGTATATAACATAATTATGTCTGATCCAAGTGGCTTCGGTCTAGGTACAATTCGTATGCAAAATCTTGAGCTTGAAGATCTGAGTGATGTTAAAGTTAACAATAATACTAAAATGGCTGCTAATCATAATAAGGATTACGTCCTTCGTTATAAAGACCGCGAAAAATATTTCGTTTTAGCCAATGCCGCGGCGCCACCCCACGAACATGCTGTAGAATTTTCCGAACTTAAAGACATTGATGAAACTGTATTGACGCCACAAGGCTTCGAATGATCCTACTCCTTTTGCTCTGACATGGGATGGGGATAGTCAGAAATTCATGCCTTATAATGTGCCGCGTAACATCTTAGATATATTGGATAGTGAAATTGCAGGAGGTGTTGCTGAACCACCAGGAACTCCGAATGTGATTTATTTTGATAGCAATGTAAACAAATATAAATTGTTAGATTTTCGTAGTTGGCTTACTCCTACGAATCCATACATTGCACTTCTTGGTATACCGATTCACCTTAAAATTAGTCCTCTTAATACAATAATGAAGGCGGATAATACACTAAGAAGGTGGATAAACGAGGGGGAGAATTATTGCTCGTATACAGCTAGCGGAGTTCCAGTTAGATTATTTTGGGACACAACTTTAAAGAAACTGGGTCTGAAAAGTGTTGGTGATGAGGCAGCTGTTCTCACTTTACAGACAGTAAATCAACAGATGACTGATAATATGAAAATACTTCAACATGGTACAGTTCTCATTAGATGTGTAAAGTTAGCTACTGGAGATGAATTTGACGATTTGGTTGGATATTATGCTATGAAAACAGATAACAGAACAACTTGTGATATTATCATAAGTATTGATAAAGATCGGGGAGGGGAAATGAGTATTGAATGTTTTGTTGGTGGGAATAGAATAGAGAACGACTTAGGAACTACATTTGTACGTAGAGATAAAAGAGTGAACACTTTAGATATCAGTACCATTCATCTGAAACGTCTCATATTATTTGAAGTAATGGTCTTCCGTCACATTTTAAGTTCAGAGGAAATTACTAAAATTTTATCTATCAGGTGAACAAGTTCGCACCGATAGGAACTTCATGTTCAACATCAGCTAGACTCCGCGACCGGCCGGCCGGACTGACAACGGGGCTCCTTTATATAGGCTAGTTTGATGGTGATGACTCACACGGAATTTCCCGTACACCTTCGGAACGTGTATAAACATGCTCAGCAGGGAATTTCCCCGCTTAGTTCAGGACAATGCACTGCTGCGCGTGAGTTCATATATAGGTCAGGGTCATACTTTAGTTACATGGATGGTTAATTTTTCCTTCGCTTCATGTAGATAAATGAATAAAATGGGGTGTAAAATTCTTACTTCATCCCAGTTGACCACTTTTATTTTACTACTGACGTCAGAAGATGCAAAAATTCGCAGAAAGAATGGTAACCTAAAGTCTTGATCGAATTATATTGTGTGGCTATGTGAGGCAGCGGAGACCTCACCTGTATCAATTTAGCACACCTGGGTGAGACCAATTCCTAAGAGCCAAAGGATTGGAACTAAATTACTGTAATATTATGCTAAAACTCACTGAATTCTCCGTGGAGATTTAATCAGGGTGGTAATTTTTTTGAATTATTCGTCGAGTAATTCATAAACACTCGCGATCGATAGCGTTGGAAGCGGACGTCAAGCCGATATGCTGCCGAAATTCTAAACAGTGTGTTAGCTGTCATCGCTCAACATGCGAACTATCTGACCCAAAAACGCATGAACTAACACATTTCAGTGAAACTATATTAAAGTCTTTTGAGAACGTCGATGCAAACGTCTTTTAAAACTTAGATTCCTGCCGGAACTACAAGCGAAAGAGCGGCGGGTCGATATGCGTTTAGTAACGATCGATTTCACGGCTTTTCTTCGTTCATTTGAAAACTAATAGCACATGTTTCCTTGTGCTTTGGATCGATATAAGGTCTTGATTTAACATTGCAGGTCTTAACAATGTTATTTGTGCCAGCTCGCCCTCTTCGGTTCCGGAATCGTACATTCATTATTCATCTTCGCGTGCCACTGCCAATATGCGTATGCAATTTCGCAGCTTGATGTGATCAAACTTTTATGGCGTTTCATTATTCTGCATACATTGATTTCCTTACATCTAATACACTCGTTTTTGGTCACCATCTTAAAATACAGCAAGGCTACGGCTCGATAGAATGGAAAACTGGCTAATGGATAAATAAAAAAGCTTGACACTACACAGGGGTTTGTCGTTGGTTGAAAACGATTATCTTGTTTGCTGAAGCACAATGCATAAATTATGCTGTTTCTGCTTCTGATCGCGAACGCAATATCTATTTCAGAAACAACATTGTGGGAATAGTGTCTTTAAAATATTCTTCAAAACTCATGGCTATGTCATGGCTATTTCTGCGTGAGCCACAATCTATTTTATGTATGTATGTATGTATGTATGTATGTATGTATGTATGTATGTATGTATGTATGTATGTATGTATGTATGTATGTATGTATGTATGTATGTATGTATGTATGTATGTATGTATGTATGTATGTATGTATGTATGTATGTTTGTATATGCATATATGTATATATGTATGCCCCTATATCTGTATACAGTACATCTGTATGTTTGTTTGTCTACAAAATAGTCTTGATGAAGATCATATCAGCATATTTATCTTTTTGTACTTATATATTATGTAAATATGGTCTTCGCCAAAGAGTTTTTGTAAGCAAATATACATTCATATACCTACTTACATACCACTTGACAATCAAAATGCATCTTTGTTCTATCATACATATTGACAGCATTGAAAGAGTTCAAAATCACTAAACACAGACAGAAATCGCCTTACTTCATCTTGGAGGGACTGTGGTTTCAATGACAAGTAGTTGCCTAAACCTGGGTCGCCATATGCCTCGCACACAACGTGTATACACCTCAAAGTTAAACAAAATGCGACGTGTGGCGAATGATACCGCGACGGAGATAGGAAAAGCTGTAGAAAATTGGAAGAACATGATTGAGTAAAAAGCAAACGATAGAATCATATACGTTTGTTATTTGAACTTATAACGGAGTAACATGCGGGGAATTTACTTAGTCATAGAGTACATTGCCCGGCAACCGGTGAATTCTTTACACAAGTTCATAAATCTTCTTTGATTTAGCTCTTTCCACGCGGCAAAATCTTACACATCTCGCCGTTGCTTATTTCGATCACCTGGGCGACATCCAAACTGAAATCGATCAAAACGGCGACACGCAGGTTTACAAGCCATACATAGACGAAATAAATCAATCGACAGAGATCGAAATCTTGCACCGGCGGTGAAGTGTTGCACTGTCGCCGGGAAAACCGCAGGTCTCGATCGAAGTCACTAAATACGACGTCAATGCAGGGTCAACGGAATATCTTAAGAAGCAAGGACTTGAAGCCAAGGAGCGTGAGATATTTTCATGACGTACCAGCAAAAAAGGTCGTCTGTGAAGTGTTCAGCACTTTTTCTTCGAGATTATCTTGGCTGACTGATTTTGTATAAGAGCGACGGCGACAACGCCACAAATTTAAGACCAGGAATTTATCTGCAGGCTAGCACATTGGTAATATTAAAAGACCATACTCCAAATAGGGCATGTCGCCATCTTAACACTTTAAAATTCCTAGGGGTGTAAAAGTAGCTGATGGGATTACAATATGTGCAGAAAATTGTAATTTTATACCACCCAAAATAAGTAAAAATTGATATCAGTGATTTGAGATAGCTAAATAGATAGGTATAGATTGTTATGTAATCATTTATTCTGTGTGCAAATCACCTGACCCACTGCTCACATCATGATTTTTGAATATCAGTGACGCTAGACTTTATATAATATGCGCTTGTTCAGGGCGATGAATTTTCCCAACATTACCGTCACATTTCATCCTTGGGTTCCGTGCATGTCACGTTTTTTTATCGAATTTGGCACAAGAAGCCAGAATAAACAAACAAACAACTAAAGTCACTCACAAAATTTACTGAGTTGTGATACTGACCTCGCATCTTGAATATGTTGCATGTGTTTTTCAGTCAATTATTTCAGTTCTTCAATTTATGTTTTCTCTTATATTTGTTTATTATTTGTTATTAGTTTATTGGTTTATATATTTATTTTTGCTTGTTTGTTTATCCCGGCGTCCCTGTGATTTAAGCAGAGAGTAAGACCAGAAAAGCATGAACTTCAATCCTATATTATAAATCTGTGACATTTTCAATAAACACATGTCTTTGCTATCGACAGTCAGCTACTGTCGCCATGTTTTATATCATTTGCACAGCGTACATACCGTACACCAATCTAGACATTAGACCAAACTTGGATTTTGTTGTAAAGCCAGTCAACACTGCAATATACAACTTGTTGCGTGCCAGTTACATCTATCTTTCACATCAATATGTTCCACTTACGATCTCAACCTTTCAACTAAATTTGACAAGGCATGTCTGCACCGACTTGTCAAATCTAAAAATATAATTTTTATTGTTGCGAAAAACCATTATTAATAATAATTGCATACCGATGAATGGCTGCTGTTGGCAATAGGCCAACTGAAGGAAAGAAGTACTCATTCGACAGCCCACGCCTACGTTAATTTCTGAGAGAGAGAGAGAGAGAGAGAGAGAGAGAGAGAGAGAGAGAGAGAGAGAGAGAGAGAGAGAGAGAGAGAGAGAGAAGGGGAGATGGACAGACCGACAGGTATGGACAGACAAAGAACAAAGAAACTTCAACACCTCAGAAGGCGGACGGAAAGAAAGAGGCACTTGTGAAAACAACCTTTGCATGAAAGAAAAAGAACAGACAGACAGACAGACAGTCAAGGGCCGTGAAAGGTTTTACTTTAACACCGGTGTGCGGCACCAGGTCTAACAACACCATAATTAGTTACACATAATTAGGTATGACAAGTGCAAGCACGACAAGGAATCACGACACGCGTGAATAAAATCACTCTTGAAATTTCATCAATGCACACTTCTGAGGAGCCCCGACTCACAGTTCTATAGTTTCGTGGGAATGGAGAGTACTAGAAACCGTCCTGCGTGGCGTCTGCCGCCGTCAAATAAAGACTGTCTAAAGGGCACGATTTTTTTCAAGACACTTGTTGTCGTCAATAGATTTCGAACATTTAAAGGTTTACTCAGCTGAGCCATCTATGGGAATTACGCGCATGCGTCGCAGTAACGTATCAGGCGATAATTGATATGGTGTTACGGAAGTAGCAATTACCAACAAAATCTCGGGTCGTGCGCCAATAGCATTCCGACAACTGAATACTTTCTCTGACTGCTCAAGGTTAAGCGACAAGAAAGTGAAATAGCCATATTTGTTACGGCGATACTGTGTGTAAATACTGAGTATTTAACAAGGTAGACACACGCATGCATCAACTCTTCAATATTGCTGCCTTGATATAAGTGCCACTGTAATATACAAATTTAGACCAAAAGGAATTGATTTTCTTATCTCACTCCGATCAAAGAACTATGATTTCGGTTCATTGTTTTAGATATTGTGTGAAAAAAGATGGACAATTTTTGCGCTATAAAACGGTGAAAAATACCATAGTTTCAACTCACTACTTTGAATCCATAGACTTCAAGTTGATCGTCAGGGATTACGCCAGGGATTACAATGCACGTAGAAGTGTACATACGTATGACTTGTACATAAAAGAGAGGTATAAACCTTTTCAAAATACCTTTCGTTGCTTTATTTGATATATCAACAACAAATACACCTTGCATTGATATACAAGAGATTCGTATTGTTCACTGCACATGTTTAATGAACAGAACTTTAATGACATCTTTCACGCCTAAAAATAGACTTGGTACAAGTTTCTGATTTTTGAATGTTTGAGTGGGGTGAATTTGGCGATGATTTGTGTTCTGTTTTCATGTGAAACGCGTGAGTGGGGTGAACACGATGGGTGGGATGAAACCTATACAGGGGAGTTTCTCCTGGTGAATCCGGCAGAAACTACCTCACTACTGCGCAGACTCAAAGGTGACGCGTTCGATCGCTGGGCAAACCTGGCCTGGGCTGCCAAATTTCAAATAGGTTGGTATGAAATTGGAGAGACCCAAGTGAAACTGTTGGAAATGATTTTATTTTTAAAACGTTAACCGACTTGACTGAACAACAAATGAGTTCAATCACTGAGGATTTGTCGATCACATTAGTGCCTTGACCCCATGCCGTAAATGGTCTCCTGCCTGTCTTGAACTGGAAAGGCAAAAACGGATGCAGATCCATAGTAACCGTAGTTCTGATTAACAAAAAAATCCCTACCTTCCCTGTAGAGCAAGAAAGACGAAGATTCAAACAAGCCATGCTTTTGCAGTTTAATCTACCGACAGTGTTCGCGCTTAAAATGGACAGTCGTCGGTGAAACTGTTGGGGCATATGTGAATTGATTAAATTCCAATGCGAAATTGATGTCAGTCTAAACACGGCCCTTTCTGCCTCTTCTGTCAACCCAATTAGTACTTATAATGGAATTTGAAGATATTGCCATCTACGCTGCTTGTATTTAATTAGTTTACGCTGCAAAATCTCTCTCTCTCTCTCTCTCTCTCTCTCTCTCTCTCTCTCTCTCTCTCTCTTTCTTATTTATCAAACTTAAATTTTGTTTGTAACATAAAAGAAAGATGATACTTGCACTCACAATTTCTGCCGATTCCATCCTCCAAAATTGGATTCCGCTCATTTTGTTTCAGCCGAGTCATAGAGGTCAAATTTGATTAAATAAAGGGGAAAATGAAAATAAAAATACTGCACATGCGCACCTGAACTACGACTATATCGGTCCCCGACTAAAAAAAACATACTGTTAAAACGTTATGTTCATTAGCTTTTTTTCTACTCGAACTTTGACGATAAAAGACACAGCAAAAACTAAATGAGCGAAATTCTGGATGGATGAGCGAGTATCCAATCTTTAATTTTCACGTTTCATCAAGCAACTCAAGTTATTCTCTGCCTTCGAGTATTTCCATTGGGTATGTATGGCCGCCATTTTGAATTTCAAATATCGGTTAAGTTCAGGTAATCTGTTTCAATGGTACCAACATTTCCACGGTGACCCTAAACTTTTATTCCTGATTTTGAAAGAGAATGAGTTGAACTTTCCTTGTGGAAAATTTGAGCCAAACTTTAAGTCCTTCAAGTTAAATTTCGAGGCGCACACTTGCCTAACTTTAATATGACCAGTGTTCTCGCTAAAAGCCGGCAGCCCGCAAAAATAGCTGCCTTGGGAGTCTCAAAAACATGTTATCTGCCGGCTGGTTTCATAGATGTAAAGTACTTAATCTCATATTTTCACTAAAGCCTTGTGTAATTGGCCATAAAATGTCTGAAGTTATGGAAGAAAACGAATTGAAACTTGCCGAAACACGTCCCGATAAAACCCAGACGTCGTACTTCCGTAAACAAAAGAACCTACACATTTGACCTTGCATACGTATGTAACATGTCCAATCAGATTGAACGTTCTTATGTAGGCTTTCCAACACATGAGAATTTACATAGGATAAGATTTGAATAGATGTAATAACTGCGGGGATTGCCAGAAACGTTTACACGCCCTGTAACATGCCTAAGGGGTCATATGTGTATTTTCTTAAACTGCACACGCAATGGCAACGAAAGTTCGAGCGAGCGGAACTGGGAAAAAGAAATCTAACGATATTCAACACTATTTTACTTAAAAAAACCCCAAAAATTAGACAAAGGTAAACGTTAAAGTGAATCATGTGTTTTCGAAATGTAATTAACGTATTTCTTGTACTGGATTGGGAATATGGTCATGTGTAATCTATCAACATCGCATCGTGTCCCTGCAGGCCATTAGCCAAGTTTACTGTAACTGTATAGCGTATCACTCCTACAGGGTCGTTTAAGCCCATTGTCGTAAAACGAATTGTCTGAATCTTATCATGTGCTCGGCATTCTGTTTTATCCCATTTGCTTCATCACCACTACAATAAGGGTTATTTTCTTTGCCAATAATAGTTAGTAGCATCATGCAATCAGAATTTAGAAGACCTAACATGAGCAATGTTTAGAGTAAAACTCCATTTGTGCACGGAAGTAGAATGAGAAATGATTAGTGTTAACCAGTTGAGCGCCAGTCACTTTTTGTCACCTTTACAAAATATAACCTAGTCATTGTTTTTAGTCAAAAAATTGATTAAATAGATGTTGCCGATGAAAAGTGATGTCCATTCGGTCAAAACGTATTTTTCAAATGACAGAAAAATTCAAAAAAATTACTAAAATTTTGACAGGGAAAAACTACTGTAACGGCACTGAAATAGTTAAAGTGTAGCTTTAAACATTGAGTCTAATTTTTTTTTATCTCGTTTCTAGTATGTATTTTTTTCCAATATACTTTATTTTACTTCCAGTGTGTGATGTTTTTTTCAGGTCAATATTTTGTATTTCATTTTTTGTATTTTTTTTAATTACCAAATATTATATTTTATTTCTAGTATGTTACTTTTTCACTTCTTTAGTCCAGTGCTTGTTGATACAGGTTGGCATAGCCACACGTGTTGCTTTGGAAGAAGATTTAGCCACTCGTACTCTTAAACTTTCGAAGTAATTAGCGGACTATTGTGATGATCTTTCAGATGCAGATGGTGGTGATATTGTAATGATGATTACTGATGGAGGTGACCTGAAATTATATGCTACTAAACTTAATTTTGATAAAATCTGTTAACATCTCAGTAAACAAATGGTATGGAAAATCAGGTACTCAAGTGTCACCAAATGATCACAATCACAAGTACTCAAACAAAAAATCTCCAGCAGTTGGGAGGGGGAAACCCACCCGCCAAACCCATTCCCCTCGGCCGCCCCGCTCCCTCACCGTCTGATATATTGTTTTTCAACCACCTGAACTACAACTTAGAGATAACCCTGATGACCCTGTTTATTAATTTCTTTTTTAGCATCTTCCCCCTCTACTGTCTATGGTTTTACATTTCAATTGAAAATATGGAATTTTACAGATTATATCGCCAACGTAAAAAGGACACCGATTTGCTGACGTCAGACAAAATTCAGTTTCGAGTGGTCACAAATGCGCGCAGACGACACCGGCTGAATTTGCGACCTTGGGGTTATGGGACCAACGGCAGACCTTCCAGCGTGCTAAAAATAACAACAGACTCTGACGTCATAGCAACACACGCTCTAAGACGCATGACTATTTTTCTGCTATTGATTATTACATTTTGACGAATATTTTAACAAATATTCTCCTTGGACATACTTGTTAAAGATTTTTTTGACATTTTACTATCAACTATTTCTTCAAGTCTAAAATCGAACCTAAAACCATAGTTATTCAGAATGCTTCAATCACTGTGATCTGTCACTGTTGTCACTAAGACAGTTCAAGAAAATGCGTATATGCGACAATGGCTGGCATGGTTGCATGATATACTAGAAATCAGAACAAAAGTTTTCCTTACGTAATATTATCTCTCATCTTTATGAAATTTTCCTGGTGGTGTCCGCAGTTACATTTTATTGGCATCGCGGCACGGATTGCCTGCTTAGGCCTATATTCGCGCGTATATATGTACGTATGCAAATACCGTACGCTGACAGGTAAAATGGATTGCAGGTGGATTTCGCGAATTCGTTTGTTTGACCTTGTGACCTGTGTTAATATTCTGGCTGATAATAATTCTCGCTGAACCGTCATCAATATTGAAGATGTATGTCAGCTCCAACGAGAACTTGTCGAGTTATTTTGTTAGATTTACAGGGAGGGGGGGGGGGTAAAGTTTGTCACAACTCTGGTGCTATATCGTAACTTTCAAAGGTTCAAAAAGTTGAAATGCCAGTTGCGTCTCTAAATCGCGTGGCTTCGTATAGTATCTATAGACCATGGCAGAACTTCCTGCGACTAAACACAACGCAAGGTGCACCTGTCATTCTTGCCTGGTTGCGTCTATACACACAGAAAATAAGAATAAGCGGAATTAGAAGGAGCAAAATTCAAGATCGAGAAGCAAACGATAGCAAAATATCACAAGATTTTCCTGTCTGCTCGAGTCACGGCTTGCGCATGCTTAAAGACAGAATTGCTATTTTACTGAGAACCTCGAAAGATGTCAACTTTTTCTATAATTAACGTTAAGAAACGCACTAAAATTCTTTTCGTCTGAAACAGTCGGGGATTTAGAGAAGTAGCCTTCCCTATTACACTTACTGTGAAGTGATTCAAATCCCCTTAAGCCTGAAAAAAATCAAAAAGGGAATTTATCAGAGGCGAGACTGAGCGGTGAGTTAACATACTCTTTGCTCTTCATCATTGCATCATGCTGGATGGCGCTATTGTGACGCGATGCGTAGGGTTATTGACCCTGACAAAGGAAGTCGGTATCCATAAAATACCCTTCAGACGTCACACTATCACAAAAATCTCTGACTTCAATATTTTTAACACCATGAAATTATCTCGAGGGAACCACCTGACACGCGAGCAAAAGGACTCTTGGGGAAAGTTACAATTTTACGATTTGGGCTGGTAGGCTTGGGCACGGCACTAAGCGACCATATGGGAAGATATAAAGCTGGTAATTTTCAATATGAGATTTCCACTTTAGGGATTATATTTTGTAATTTATATTTTGAGACTACAACGTCGCAGCGAAAGAGCAAATAATGCCCCGCAAAATATTCTAGTTTTATGATTTCAAAATCGTTAAAAATGGCACAGCGACGAATACCAATTTGAGTAGATCACAAATCAGTCAATCTACATTTTTTTGTGTTAGTGCATACAATTTCCCAGAAGAAGTTTTCTCCTGGAAAGTTTTCTCTTTCCTATTTTGTTTAGAACGCGCCTCGAGGACTGATATTCCCACTCTCAAATTTCTACAATTCTTTTCTGATTAACCACTTGTGAGGGCTCCTTTTAGAGATCTTGGAGAAAGAAAAACTTTAACCGTCTTAGTTTTTCGAAAATCAAATATTTTATTTTTACCCCATAGAGTTAACACAAGAATGGCGGCCATTTTGAATTTCAAATATCGCAAAATGTTTAGTAATTTGTTTCGCTAATTCCAAACTTTGTACGGCTTGATTATTATTGTTATTGATTATTATTGATTATTATTGATTTGGTAAGAGAATGGTTGAAAGATTCATTTGGGAAAGTTTGAGCAAAATTTTAATTCTTTGATTTTCGAGGCACACACTACCTTAAGACAATCGGTTGCGAGAGAAAACGCCCTGTACTATGCGACTAGATGGCTTTTTGCAAATCATTCGATCGACTTGCCACAATGACGACTAAATGACGTATGTCTTCACACTGTGCGAACAAAACAAACGAGCAATTATTAAAATATCGATTGCAGGAGTGTCGTTATAACTAATGTCAAGATGACATGAAAAACGTCTCTTCAAAAGTAAATTAACTTTCGTGATAATTCGTCACGTTTTCAGCACGTCTGTGGCCGTGGGCTAACCAAATACCTTCCCACCTGCTTTTCTGTCGGGACGTGGGACGTGTATACCGCATTGATTTTCAACCCTCAAAAGGATTAACACTAGATTTTCAAAATATGATATGATCAACCCGTTGTCCACTGTCACCGCGGCTTGTGAATGAAAACGGAAGTATCGCTCTCTTCGACGCGCTATAAAAATGTTACTTTTCTCTCAAATTGACATCTTTTATTCAATTGACGTCTTGTATGACGCCCTCGTACGTTAACTTTCGCTTCACTGAGCGAGACGGTGGGCGGATGTGATTCCTCCTGTTTTTACGACAGGTTCTCGCGTGCTCACTTCTTGTGCATAAACTATTCATTTTAGATTTTTACAAAACTAATGTCTAATTGTTCAGAAGACAGGCTGATACTAAATTGGACAGATGCCGAGAAATGAGCACGGCGCAGTCACGTGACGGTGTCCCCCAAGAGGAAAACCCGGCTCACGAGGTCACTGAGATAATAATATAGCAATAATGACGCGGCGGCCAGGCGCGCTTGAAAAGACGAACTGTTACTTCCAATTTAAAATTACACCGCTATTTTGATTAACAAGACTCGACACAAAACTGACTGAAAGCAATAGCGTAATTACGTGTTACAATCTCTCATACGTTGCCGCGGTGCAGGATTGTCTGGGACGACGTCTCGATTGGTAAAACCTCGTAAAACATCAGAAATATTGCAGGCCGGCCAGTCAGTACAGCACCAGCTCTTCGATCGAGCGTCGTGTGTTACATTAAAACAACAGGCTTACGGGATACCCTACAACGACTACCTGTAAAATGTCGTACATGCATGACGAGATTACAATTACTCTATCTAATTACGGTTACTCATTTATAAAATATCTGTAGATAATTGCCTTCATCCTGTATGAGTGTCAACTGCTAGCTTTAAAAAATGTAGGACATGAATTTGATCGTAATTGCCCCAGATCTCTGTAAATTCGCTCAATATGCGAGGCGCTGACCGAATTTAAATGAGCATTCTTTGGCGATGTCAGCGTTGCTGGATAGAAAAGTCAATCGCGGTCTGTATTTTTTTGCATTTGTAATCAGACTGTTCGGTTTTTTCTTCAACCATTATTTTCCAGATCTGCTGTTTCACTGTGTTTGGATGAAATTAAAGAAAGGTTGCTTACCGCGTCTCCAAATGGATGTGGCGCCCCAATACAGCAGAGGATGCGGGATAGAAGCTTGCCCATTGTCCAGAGATGGTGCGGGCACTATTGGTGTGGATTCTAAACAGCAGTTCGGTGACGAGGAAGGCAACGCCTATAGACTAAGGGATAAATCCGTCCAACTACATCTTGGCGGTGTCTACATCCTTCAGAAAGAAAGAAAAAAACGGTCAGTGGGCTGACACACACGCACACGTACATCCACCTCTGCTTGGAACTATACCTCTGTAAGAATTTCCGGCTGTCACAGTGCGCAGAGAGGGTGTGCGCATCGCCTAATTCATGCGAAGTGATCAGAGAATATATTTGACGATCTAAGGTAACAATTGACAGCAGACAGGCAGCCGTCGAGGTCGTCAAATATGTGTATCTCTCAGGAGAAGAAAAAAGGACACAATCGTTCTAAAAAAATTAACATCAAGTTACTAAAACGTCGGTCGATCGCACCTGCCACTCGCTGTTTTCTTGCGTGTCTTCTTACTTTTTAGAGATGAACAAAGATGCTGATGTCAGTAGGGGAAGAGAAAATGCAAAATCGCGTTTTCAACGGTGCTTACGTCACGGAGATCCCGTTGTGTGACGACACAAACACGTCGAATCTTGTCTGTCGACAAAATACAGCGGGCAAAATATCGCGTGTGTGTTTTTTTTTGGCATTCAGCATGGAATACCCGAGGAAGCTCAAAGCACGCGTAATTTACATAAACCATTCTCATAAATGACTCCAGGCTGGATCGATAAACTAGGGCATTTACATGGCGGGGTTTGGATTGCTTGGCTTGCCTCAGAAAATCAAATGAAGTCAGCATCATTGTTGCAGACTGTATTCCGTAAACGTCACCCGCCTTGAACGAGATTCCAGGCACATTCCCGCCCCTTTGTATCGAGCTGGGCACCTAAATAATGCAAAAGCGCATAGTGTTCGCGCAGCATCTCCTTCACGCAGACGATGTTACAAACGAGAATCATTCTAAATGGGCGCACTTATCAGTATCTGCGGTTGCCTAGCAACACCTTCAGGAAATCAGTTTATCAACGTTGTAGATGTTATCAGCATTCATTGGTTATACGTTGTCTCGCGAAACGTTCACCGATAATAAAATGATGAAGAGCTTCCCGCAAACACGAAAATTGCTTGACTCTGCAACCTCTCCAAAGTCGATATCATCGTGACACAAAATCGCTCACGTGTATGGCTCCCATGCCTTTGAAATTATCTGCTTGCAGGGTTGCTTCAAGTTTTAAGAGCAAACATAAATCACACCAGGCTAATATCTAATTCCTTGCAAAAGATTCTGTATATTACTTTTTTCAGCACTACGTGCCTTGTCAAATAAGACAAGTAGGGCTGCATTCACAAACATCTCTGGAGGGGGTATGGGAGAATTGACGAGGGGATTTGAAGATATCAAGGGTATGTTGCGGGTCATTTGAAGGGACTTTGGGGATTTTGGGGCTGAAAGGGGGAATCGGAATGAAACTCTCTCTGATTGAATTGGAATATGCGTTCGTTTACCTCTTAAATAGAAAGTCACAAAAAATAACTTGTGTGGGAAAAACCACATTCTGTGTTGTGTACCTTTTGTTAGGAATACATACACAAACATATAGGTACTTTCTCACACCCATAGGCATTACTGAGCTCAGATCACATGGAAACGCTCCAGCCTCTTTGTTCTGTGTGTCAACAGAAGCATTAAAATTGATTTCAAGTCTCAACCAGCATTCGTTTGTCATCAATAACAATGATTACGGTCTTTACACATGCATAGAGTATGTTTACAAACAAAATATTTGTTATTCTAGCATGCTGTGGGAAGTAAAACAAGAAACTGCAGATGATACACGGAACAAAATGTACTGGAAATCGGTAACAAGGTACAGTTTATGTCTTTTGTATACAATCATCTTAATTGTGTTCAGTTTTCCTGACAGGTGAAAGGAATCATCCTGTTTCAAAAAGTTTTTAAAGTGATCGCTGTTTTTCTGTATTACAAGATGAAGTTTTTCCTTTGGGAGAAAATAGGTTAAAACAGCGCTCTCCTTAACTGGAAGAAAAACACAGACAGACACACACACAAACAGATAGACAGACAGTTAGACCGTAAAATCTGTTCACTCCAAAATCAGGCCAGTTTTATTTTGAGGTGGGATTTCAAAATTATGGTAAATTAGAAGGGGGCATTTGAACGCGTTTTGAGTTTCTTAGGGAATTTTTTTTTTTATCTTTTCTCATTTTATTGTCATTATTCATATTTTACAGAGAAAAGGTATCCTGAAACGGAGAAAAATGATTACATTAAATTGATTATGCTAACGTATTCCTTTAGCTGACTAGCATGTGGATTCTTCAATTTTTCTATTTTGTACCGTTGAATAAATTCATTTTTCAAAATAATCTTTACAGGCATTACTGTGCCTCCAGTTACCCAGTATTTATGGATTGACCATTTAGCAAGTAGAATTAAGAGGTCAACCATGCCACCTTTATCTCCAGATCGAGTCTCACCTAAGTCGCAATTAAAAATAATATCTGCCTTTGATAATATAATATTGTGTCCTGTATAATTACTTGCAATATACGAAACATGTTTCCATAAATTTTGTGCTACATCACATTCAATACTGAAACAAAAATTACAGTACATAAAATCGATTCTTTTCCAGTAAAATAAATATTTGTTACATGGCATGAGTCTGTGTAATAGTTTCCACTGAAACTCTCTCAATTTGTATTCTTTTGTAACTATGTAAATATTTCTCCATACTCTAATACAATTATGTTGGTTTCTTAAACTTGTTGCTTGTAAAGATACAAACCACTTAAGTAACTTATCGTCTGCTCCACGTTTTTGCTTTTCAAATAATCTATAATAAACTCTCGATGTCAATTTATTTACACGAACAAAATTGGACTCTGTTCGTACTCCATACTCTGTGTTACCTTCTGTTGTAATACATGGGTAAAACATATTATATTTATTCGTCCATTTCCATAATACTCTGTTCATCTTAGCATTATCACTTGCTTTGTACCATGCATTGAGAATATTTACATAAAAACTTGGAATCTGTGATTTGACATTTATGTGTACAGAATTACAAAATTGATTTTGCTGCAACAAATCATGAGAATCACCCAGCTGGAAATAGGACCAAGGAATAGCAGTCCATGTGCTGCCTTTACTATCAAGGAGCCTTTGGATCCACATTGCACTGATGGCTTTTAATTTGTTATCTAAGTTAAGATGGTTTACTCCCCCCTGCTCATATCCAAATTCGAGTATTCGATTTTTTATAGGCCGTTTTTTCTTTAAGAAGTTGTCCACGACTATTTTTGTTAAAGATAGGCATTCTCTGGAAGCTGTTTTCGAAGTTATGGATACCTTTCATAGGAGCAGTGGTTTGAAAATGAGTAACAAGAAGACTAAAGCTATGTGGGTTGGGGAAAAAAGGAATTGCAATGAGAAAATTGGAAGTGTAGAGTGGACAAACGACCCAATCAAAACCCTTGGAGTTTACTTTGGTTATGATGAAAAGAAATGTGATTCACTGAATTGGGACGGGAAATTAATCAAATTAGAAAAACTACTTAACTCTTGGGCACAAAGAAATCTAACTATCTTTGGCCGGGTTACAATTGTAAAAGTTTTAGGCATTTCTCAGATAGTTTTTTTAGCCAGTGTAATAGGTATCCCAGGCAATATTAAAGTTATAGTGCAAAATCTTAGGGAAATTTTTTGGACCCCCCATCAGAGGTGTTCGTGAATGCAGCCTAAATTGCTTGTCTTACTAAAACCATTGGTTCATGTATCATTCAATCTAGCCACAGATGCGCATGTACGTGCATACTTATTAAAGTGCGTATCTATTCAAGTATATGTGTCAATATGTATGCTTTCAAAAATTCCATGCACATATCAGTGTCTAGCTGTGTACCAATACTTGCCTTCTCAGCCTACGTATGTATGTATGTATGTATGTATGTATGTATGTATGTATGTATGTATGTATGTATGTATGTATGTATGTATGTATGTATGTATGTATGTATGTATGTATGCATGTATGCATGCATTTCGTCTGTCTGTCTGTCTGTCTGTCTGTATATATGTATGTATGTATGTGTGGTTGCATGCGTACATGTCTTTCTCACTACCTATTTATCTAACTATCCAACTATCTATCTACCGACCCCTCCATCTGTTTGTTTATATTTATTTATTTATTTATTTATTTATTTTATTTATTTATTTATTTATTATTTATCTGTCTGTTTATCTATCTGTCTGTATGTCTATCTATCTACCTATCTATCTCTCTATCTATCTATCTACCTGTTCTACCTGCCTGCCTGCCTGCCTGCCTGTCTGTCTGCCTGTCTGATTATCTATCTATCTATCTATCTATCTATCTATCTATCTATCTATCTATCTATCTGCGATTATTTTGAATATTTTATGAAATACTTTCCTATCCGTTTATTTTCTCTCCAGCTTCTATACATGTAATCTGTCAGTTGAATATTTATCAGAATATTCATTGATTGGTTGGTTTTTATTTTGCATACATTTCCTCTGTCTGAGCTATCAGTCTGTCTGTCTATTCTTCGACCCGTCTTGGACGGACGTACATCGTCTTCGAGGTGTGTTATAAGTCTTTACTGTAAATCCTGGGTCCTGGCATTATTGGATTTAAGTGCTGTTCAGAACGTCATCGGAATGTTAGTTTCCGTTGAATTTCAGGGATAAGCCATTAAATCTTGGAAGTAAAATGATAAGAAACGGAAAAGATAAAATCTTCGAAGCAAAAATGTTGATTACTATGCCGTGCTGCGTTCACTAAGAAGATATTCACATGCTTGATCCTTAAATAAATTAGAAATCTGAAGACAAGTTGAACGCTCTCTAAAATCATAAGGTGTCAAATCCTGGAAGGCGAAAAAAATGTTCACTCGCCGATCAGTACAAGTTCTTTGAAAGCATCTTTACTCGGCCAACCTAGGCAAGCCGCGGCGATCGGAAAAAAGTGGCTATGAATGCATACATCCACAGTGACTGATGACTGGCGCTTACCTGCAAGACGCTCGCAATGTTTGACAAGTTTGCCCCACAATCTTGCTAAACATATTTCCCAAATGCATCGCATCTAACAATGGGTCTGGTCGAGGCTGTTAACATCTACGCTTCCACGTTTTTGCGCAACTTTACTGTCTGTCCATATTGACACACTCACAGTTCCCAAAGCATCAAGAGTTTAACTCAGTTGCCCGTGGTTTTTCGATGCATGGTTCGTGTAGTGCGTATGGGTTTCATGGTACGAGTTTGCTGGGCCTGGCCGGGCTGGAAAAGAAAACTTTGGCAAACGATACTAAAATATCATTGCTTCTTCCATTCTCTGAAATTGTAGATGAAGTAATTATATCGTACAACTTTATGTCGTTCAAGTATAGTTTAACAGACAGGTGACGAGTTTACAGAGGCGTTCAATATCCCGGGCCAGTCTTAACATTTCTGTCGTTGTTTGTTTTCTCAGTGATTGGCACGTGGGTTGTCATGTACATATGGCGAGAGCAGCAAATGCAGGAATGGCATTCGCTTTAGTTTGAAAGGATTCATAGCGTACGCTTTTCAGATACATAATTGCTATATCCCGTTCCTTTGTCAACAATCTTTTATTGTCCACGCGTCGAGTTTACTGAAAAACCCGATTGGAAGATGGTAAACACTGCTTTTGCACTTTGAAAGTGCACTGACATTTCAATATTAGTGAAAATTCCGATCAGAACTCGTTTTAACCAATAAATGATGAAATACTTGTTTAAAAAAAGGCAGATAACAGGAGATGTTAGAGTCTCACTCTTCTTGAGAATAAGTTCGAACGACTACGAACATGTGTGGATGCGCATGCGTTTGTGCGAAATCGTACGATTACATGCTGCCCGAAATTGCCCGACCGGCTAAATTATACAGAAGACTTCGATGTCGTGCCGATTTCAACTCCTAAATTATCTCCAACCGATTCACGTCGTTATCGCGTCCGTCATCAGTATAACTATAATTTGCAATTTCCTATTGTTTGCGCGTTATTTCGTTCTCTCATTTAGCACAGCCATAGTCGTTAACAGCGAAAATACGTGTGTCCATTACGGGGAAAATCAAATTTAATCATACCCTGAATGAACGAACCGTCAGCATCGATAACAGCAGGTTGACCTTTGACCTCATTTTCTTCTGTGCGGTAGTTCTGCAACAGATGCTGCTCGACTGTATATCTCATCAATTGGTTATGATTAATCTAATCGGGTCGTATTTATTTTAGTTACCTTCAACTATCGAGAGTGAAATCTCGTCTATGAGGAATATGAAGTAAATGTTAAAGGTCGGCGGCGTTCTCTGTACATCTTGAACGTTAATATAGGAGAGTCCAATGCGTTGTCTTTATGACTTTATGACCTAGGCATTCCAATACTCAACATTTCCATCTAAGTCATACAGAAAAAAAACATTTGCGTCATTTCATTTCCAACAAATGATGAAGAAATGGATCGTATTGATTCTACTTGGAAATTCAGATTTTCTCGGGATCGCTCTGACCGGGCAGCGTGTTCGAAGACATAAATGCAGAACACCGACAATTCTAGTAGGTGATAAAGTATATTAACCAAAACCCGTTTCACATGATTGGGAACGGTTGTCCTGGAGGCAAGACTTTTATTAATTAAAGAGGGATGCTGTGATTTGTGATTGTATCAACCAACTTCTCTTTAAATCGTCAAATCAGTGAAATTTGTTTTATGGCAGTTTGTTGTTAACTGCCAGTAAAACGCCCTCACAAACTTGAAGATTATCTTTGAATGTGGTCTTAAATTATCTTTGTGAGTTCAAATGTCTAGATTTGTATCAACTTAGCACTTATTCTGAATACAAATGAACTATGCGGTAAAGGCCTAGAAGTACTCGAAAAATCCGAAATCAAATACGGATCTGAAAAAAAAGTTTTGAAGGGAGTAACGATTGGATAAATGGCATTGTCTCTCTTATACATGTGGTCGTCTCAAAATCAATGTTGAATGTAACGTAAATAGTGAAAATTATGGGCGTCGCCGTGGCGACAGACAGAAGGAAGATTCACTTAAGTCGGTAGCATTACGTGCACAGGAACTTAAGATCTATGTGAGTGACGTCAGTCAACAGAATGAGTACTCTGAACCGATGTTAGGAATAATACATTTACAGACTCGATCTACATGCGTTTTCTGTTTCAATTTGGAACACGGTGTTGTCATCAATACGGAGGCCACTGTGCTATTCCCGCCCTCACGTAGTGACTATGTCAGCGACGTTGCTCAGTTGTCTCCAGTCTTCTCTATCACATGCAATGTTGTTGTGACGTAGTTGATAGTCTGGTGAAAACGCGGCGGACAGTCCTTCGTCTGTAGACGTACAATTTACGATGAATTTGGGACTGTGTAAATAAATAGAATCAGGCTAGAATGTCGATGAAGAGGCCACAGTTTTCAACTTTTAACGTACGCCTGATGGCTTTTTGCTTGTCTCCTTGCCCGAATGACGGGCTGATTTCCCGCCAAAATATTGTTCTCACTTTCCTTTTTAGTTAGGCTCACATTCATTAATTTTCATCACATATAACAGCATGCATGGTCGCACAAGAATTTGACGGCATTATTTTTGATCACAGGTACAAAGTGTAACTGAATAAAAATATGCAATAGAAGCAGATGCAATAATTTCGAAGATGACGAATTTGTTTCTATGCTCATACGAGTCAAAAATAACCATGAAGGCATTTTTATGTTTAGGTTGGATGCGTCTCGGGTGATAGACATTCGGTTTCTAAAATTAAGAATTCTTTACCCGTTTTGGGGCTCATTTTAAAGCTCTTTGAGAAAGTAAAAAAATCACCGTCGTAGTTTTTCGAAAATTGTATTTTCCCTATAACTTTTATTAACTCACCAAAAATTTAAGTCCTCCACTTTAAAGATGCGTACTACCTTATGGTTGCGATACCAAATATACGCTTTCAGATTTTTATTTTTTTATCAGTTATAGAAGTCCCAAACCCCAATAAAGTATATATTTTCTGAAAGCCCTGATATTGGAAGCGCGACCGTACACAGTACAAAATCATTACATGCATAATAAAGGTAATATCCCTCAAATCCGTGTCTGGGATTACTTTTATACGCTTTTGTTTTTTTTTCTTTGCACTATTAAAGGTGTTAGACAAAAGTGCTTTCCAGGGAATTGTAATTGTCGCGCCATATAATTTGAATGGAGACTAGGAGAAAAAATCGCAGACATGGATTTGAAGGGTATTGCTAAGATCTGTCAATGTATAAATTTCAACCGGTAATCTTGCAGCGGGAAAACTGATTTTTGGAAGGTTCAGCCTAACGCTTGTCACATGACTATTATGCAAATAATGACTGTGTACTGTGCAAGGTCGGACTTCCCAATATCAGCGCTTTCAGAAAATATATACTTTATTGGGGTTTGGGACTTCTATAACTGATAAAAAAGAGAAAATCTGAAAGTGTCTATTGGGTATGTCGCTACCTTAAGTTTGAGAGAGAGAGAGAGAGAGAGAGAGAGAGAGAGAGAGAGAGAGAGAGAGAGACAGACAGACAGACAGACAGACAGACAGACAGAAGACGATCTCATCATCTTTTGGAGACGTGACTGTTGGTCGGTAATTATACACATATGCATCATGTGTGTATCAATGCTACATGATGCTGCTTTCGATTGCTTGATGACAAAAAACGGCCATCTTGTATGAATAACTTCTGATTCACTCAGTGTTACCAAATGGTTGATAATGAATCGGCAAAGTGTTTTTCGGCGTTATCAGCATGCATTCGAGACTTGGTCAGACTAGTAAAATTGCCACCAAGGGGGCGTACAATAGCCAGGTAAAAATTCTCAAGTTCCTCCATTAATGACCAATGATAGCAGAACATCATTTATGTGGCAGTTCAAATTACTTGGATAATCTTTTAAGTTTAGGAAAAGAGCGTCAATTGTGAGTTAAAAAGATATATGTAAAGAAGGGGCTAACTGCAAAAAATTATGTGCTTTTTGTAGTGGCTCCAAGAATATACATTGTATCATGAGAAACTATGAAGGGTGTTGTCATAATTTTTTAATTATGATGATATCAGTTATGTATTTAAGTTCAACAATAATATCGATTTTCATCACAAAGCTTCCTTCTCGTGAACTAGTCATTAGATTCTTTCAACAATGTGTTCCTGTTCGATAGGATAATCTTTGTCATAGTATTTTTTAAATATTCCATGCTGTATGGATATTCCATGTGGTCAAAAATTTGTTTCCCTGATTTTTTCCTGGATGCCGGTACGTTTGATTCGCATATTCCCAGATTTTCCTGTTGGGAATTGTCAAAATAATGACAAGTCACCAACGGTGTATTTTGACCTTTTATTCTATTTTCGAATATCGTAAAGATCCAGCAAAATCAGTACTCAAAGCAACATGATGTACGCTAGTTTGTGTGGTTGCCGTGAAAACATTTCTGTGCAAAAACATACCGTTAAAACCTTTTATCACCGTTGTTCTGGTAAAACAATAAACTTTCTCTCAAATCTTGGTTATATTCAAACCATTTTTCATAGCTCCGATGACTACCAGAAAATTGTATGTTCTCGATTTACCGCAGAAATTTTCTTTGGAAACTACTGAGGGCGCTGTTCCGTCGGCCTTCAAGACTCATGCAGTTATCAATATACTTTTTGAAGATCCAGTGGTTGACGATCCCTGTATGAGAAATAGTGTTCACGACATATATGCATGAGTAATAGCGGGTGCATATATGAAGTGAACTGGTCAAAACCGAGTGGTATACCGTCGCTGGGTGTGATTTATTGCTATTATATCATAACAGTATATTGAAATTCTGGCATGGAATGTCAAAAAGGGATTTTTGCTCTTGCCGAGAGCTCGCGTGTGTGCCAGCCGTTGTATAT
Organism: Ptychodera flava; assembly: GCF_041260155.1. Classification (NCBI taxonomy): domain Eukaryota; kingdom Metazoa; phylum Hemichordata; class Enteropneusta; family Ptychoderidae; genus Ptychodera; species Ptychodera flava. The sequence goes on from NC_091937.1 coordinate 43,375,995, forward strand.
CGCGAATATACACGTCTAGACCAATTAGATCGCTGTATTTGAGCCATAAATATACTGGTATGATGTAATAGAGTATAAAACACTCACCTTATGAGCTATTTCGGCCTGTAAGGCCTCATCAAAATTACCTTGCAGATAATTGATGGCGCCCTATGTGCAGGGCCTGAACCACTTCAAAGAAATGGCCATCGAGTAGGAGCTAAGGGAGCCGTCGTTATTTACAGCATTGCGGGGGGGGGGGGTCGAGGAATTTCATTGGAAACTCCAAAATTTCGAGTAATACCTGCCAACCCATGATGATTTTGAGTACCCCCCCCCCTTTAACTCAGAAATTTTGACTGACCCCCCACTTGGAAAAGTTAATACCGATACATGTATTTGTAAAATTTACAAAAACATAGCAATAAGTAAAGACTTTTCAAATCCTGATGTACCCTGCTAGATTATCATCGTTTATCTCATGACGGTTGAAAAAGGTGAAACCAACAAAATGAAATTCAAAGTGACAACAAAATACAGATATAAAAGCTCACGCTATAACCAGTATCCAACCCTGTAGTACTGTTTAACTTTGATGAGTATCATGACAGGGTTTTCACTAGAATATCTGACTGGGCAGCATTTTAAAGTACAGGGCAGAACGAGAGGCCGAGGTAAAAAAACAAAGTGTCAGAGGGGCTGTTCCCTATTTTGCGTAGAAAATTGAGAAATTGATGTGTGCAATAATGGTGCAGCCTGATGCAATCTTACAGTTGTTTTAAATTTCTTTCTTTTTTTATTTTAGTAAAACTGTTAGAACAATCGTGGGGAGAGCACGAGGGGCCACTTCTCGTATCAAAAATTTTGAGGATTTGATCTGTGTAAAGTTGCAATCTGAGAGATGTTTCAATTTATTTTGCACTCGGTAAAATTGTTTGAAAATTACACTGAAATTTTATTACATTTTTTGCGTGATCAGTAGACTTGGTTCAAGTCGGTGAATTTAATAAAAATAAAATTATTTACAATAGTTTTTCTTGTGTCTCTCCTATTTCGTACAAACCTTTTCGGAATTTGGTAGCCCAGGCCAGGTTTTCTCAGCCAGTGAATGCGTTACCTTTGAGTCTGTGCAGTACAGTGAGTTAGTTTCTGCCGGATTCCGGGTGAAACTCTCCTGTATAGCGTTCACCCCAATCATCGCGTCTGCTCCGCTCACGCACACGTTTCACATGAAAGCAAAATACAAATCATTGCGTTCACTCCACTCAAACATTCACAAATCACAGACTTGAACCAAGTCTACGTGATCAGTGTTTGAGTCACAATATTCAACATCCAAACAATGACATTACATTTTGTAAAAAACAGTTCTCAGCTTACCAGAGACTGAAGAACAAAGAATATGCTTGAATGGAAAATCTGTGACCTTCTTGTGTCATTTCTCCAGCTGCAAGCTTCTAATGAAAAGCTTGAATGCGGTATGGTTAAATGTCAAAATGGTCATTGATCTGAAGTCACTTAATACGTTTCTTTGATAAAAAAGGTTGAATTCACAACAGTTCAGTTTTGTCCTAGATCCTGTAAAAAAATTAAGAAATTGATGTATGCAATGGTGCAGTCTGGTGTAATCTGAGATGTGTTCAAGATTTGTCTTTTACAAGTAAAAGTGGTACAATATCCCAAGGGGGGGGGGGAGCATGAGAGGGGGTGCCCCCCTCGCGTCGAAAAGTTTGAGAAATTGATGTATGGAATGGTGCAATCTGAGAGCTGTTTCAATTTATTTCGCACAAAAATTTGAGTAGAACCCCTCCTTCCTCACCACATTTTGAGCAACCACCTTTGAAGTTTTCAATTTTTTGAGTGACCCCTTCACATTCCTCCGACCCCAGGCCGTAAATAATGTCGGCTCTCTAATATTAGCTCTACCAGCTAAGCTGTCAAATTGTCAGTTGTTAATAGAAGCAGAAATTTACTTCAAATCGAATCAAAATCTGAACCCTCCCCTCCATGAAGAATCTGAGCCGTTGTATTTCTCGGCGAACCAAGTGAAGTTGAGCTGTAGTAGCTTCTAAGTCCTTGGCAAGCTTCCGTATTCTTTCATGTTGCTTTCTACGTCTTCGAATGAGTTTAACCTTTCCATTCCCACTTCTGGCCAAGTCTGAACACTTTTGTCACTTGTTCTCAAAACTTTGATGAGAATACTCGCGTCTTGGCTTGTACATCGATTTCCATTTCCATACTGCAACACAACGTTCATGGGTTTACTCGAGAACTTGAAGGTGATACCGACTAAATGCAAGCTCCAAAGCGTTCACCGAAGCACTGCATAGAAAGGCTGCAAACAGGCCGGGGCTGCAAATGAATTATTTAATCACCTGTAATTGGTGAATGATATAAGAAGGCGGGACTAATATTTGCATTGACGTTACCTGAAAGCTATCACTACCATGCAGATACAATATGTGATCACGCGCTTTCGAAAATTCTCGAACTGCCATGCATGTGACAACCATCATGTTTATTCACTCTCGAGATTTCTATAACTACTAATTAAGACTGACCTTATTTATAATGTTACGTGCAGAGAAAACGAACAAAAGGGTGAACTCAGCAGTTAACGTTTAAACAAAATTTATTACGAAAATAAAACTAATTGCTAAGTCAGGGATAGAGTACAAGCTTTAAAAGTGTACAGACTACTTATCTCAGCTGGGACGGCAAAGCTCCAGTCTCAGAGTTGTAACAGTCAGTCGGATGAATGAACAGTCCTTTGGCTTGCAGGCTTGAAACTGCACAAAGTCCACAGTATAAATCCAGCGTTGGCAGTGAAGGTCTTGAAAAGTCTTGAGAATGACTACTGCTGGAGTTTAGTAACACACAAGAGACACGATCCCAAAAGTCTGACTGGAAGCTGTGCACGTCCCTTTTATAAAGGCATATAAGAACAATCTAGAACTTTTATTGACATGCTAATTACTGTTCTAAAATTATCTCCCTTACACAACTAATCAACTTTCCAGAACATTCCAAACATGACTAATTGAATTCAAGGTTGTGAGGTCATCAAGGGCAGTGACCTTGAGAATGTTCTAGACTAATTGAACTCAGGTCATGATGAGTGTGGGGGAATGACCTACATAACACACCCCCTCTTCAAAAAAGAAAATTTTTCAAAGAAAAATCTTTCTTTTACAAATGTAATCTTGAAAGGATGTAAGTACTCAAATTTTGTTTTACTCTAAAGTAAAATTTCTTGAAAGTGAACAACAATAAAATTTCTTGAAAGTGAACAACAATAAACTCTAAATACGAGAGAGACAGTCTGCAATTAAATTGTCTCTGCCTTTGATATGTCTAATGTCAAGATTAAACTCCTGTAACATTAAACTCCATCTTAGCAATCTCTGATTTTTGCCTTTAAATTTCTGCAGAAAAACAAGAGGGTTGTGATCAATATAAACCACTATTGGCTGATTTGAAGAAGTAACATAAACTTCAAAATGCTGTAAAGCTAATATCAAAGATAAACACTCTGTTTCAATTGTAGAGTAGTTTCTCTGAGATTTGTTAAATTTGTGTGAAAAGTAGCAAACAGGATGTCCCATGACTATCTTCTTGCAATTTGTTGTTGGAAACTTGAAATGGCACTGAATTTGGCATAAAGTATGCACGGCAAAGTCCGTTATTTTTACTGAGTTCGATAAAGTCATTGTTCGGCAAATACTTGGCTTCCTCCTGGAGATATTCCGCTTTCGCAGGATTCAGTCCGTCTGGATGTTGTTCCACTGGATTACTGTCGCAGACATCTTCGTTGTGGTAGATGATGTTTGTCCTCGTTGGAACATCTTGGAACAAATGTTCATGGATTGGTTCTTTCAGCTGTTGTTGTTGTTCTGGCTGGAGGTGTGCCAACTTTGTAGACTCCAGCTTCTCCAGGATTTCTGAGTTCTGAAGCTTGACCGAGCCCAGCTTTGAGTTTAGAGTATTTTCACTCAAGTCAGTTTCAGTATCACTATCTTCATAATGGCCAGAACTGACAGTACTGACAGGCTGAGTTATAGTAGGATTATCCCTATCCAAATATGGCTTAAGCATATTTATGTGACATAGCTGTTTTTGTTTTCGCCTGTCAGGTGTTATTATGATGTAATTTAAATCACTCAATTTCTTATCAATTAGGTATGGCCCAAAGTAACGAGCATGGAGTGGTTTGCCAGGAATTGGAAGTAGAACAAGAACTTTTTGACCTGGTTCAAACTTCCGTTTTGAGGTGTTTTTATCATATTTGGTTTTCATTGACTGCTGAGATGACTCAAGATTTTCTCTGGCTAATTCACATGCTTTAGAGAGCTTTGTACGAAAATCTGAGACATATTGCAAAATATTCAGACAATCATCATCGTCTGATAGGAATTTCTCTTTAACGAGCTTAAGTGGGCCACGGACTGTATGTCCAAATACAAGCTCAAATGGGCTAAAACCAAGAGACTCTTGAATTGACTCTCTAACAGCAAAGAGCAGAAAATGAATTCCTTCATCCCACTGCTTCTCTGTGTCAAAACAGTAGGTCCTAATCATGTTTTTCAAAGTTTGATGAAATCGCTCAAGAGCACCCTGACTTTCTGGATGATAGGCGGATGACCTATACTGTTTAATGCCTAGCTGATCCATTACTTGTTGAAAAATACCAGACATAAAGTTGGAGCCTTGATCGGACTGGACACATTTAGGGAGGCCAAATAAAGTGAAAAATTTGACTAAAGCTCTCACTATAGTCTTTGTCTTTATATTTCTCAGTGGTATGGCTTCTGGGAACCGAGTTGATGTACACATTATTGTCAGCATGTACTCATTTCCTGATCTTGTTTTTGGTAAGGGCCCAACACAGTCTATTAGAATCCTACTAAATGGTTCTTGAAATGCAGGAATTGGCTGTAAAGGGGCCTTTGGAATTGTCTGATTCGGCTTTCCTACCACTTGACATGTGTGACAAGTTTTACAGAAATGTGCTACATCCTGCCTGAGATTAGGCCAATAAAAGTGACTGAGAATTTTATGATAAGTTTTCCTTACCCCTAAATGACCAGCCCAGGGCGTTTCATGGGCCAGGCGCAATATTTCAGCACGATAGGGCTTTGGAACCACAATTTGATGTTTTATAGCCCAGTTGTCATCAACCAAGACATCTGGAGGTCTCCATTTACGCATGAGAATACCAATTTTGTATAATAGGAAACAGAGCTATCTGAAGTTTTATCTTCATCATCTACCCTGTCAAACAAACACAAAATATCTGGGTCTTTGTGTTGTTCTGCAATGAGATTTGATCTAGAAAATGTCTGACTTTGGTCAGCAGAAGTTTTACTGGAAGTTTCAAATCCACGAGGGATAACGGAATGCTCCGTGTCAAACACCTGACTGAGAAAGGTGTCATTTAAGTCAACGTCTGTGACATTATTTTTGAGAGTATTTTGATTCTCAGAAGTTTTCTTTGACATGGCTCGAGTAATGGCACATGAAGGAAATAAATCGGGTATCTCTTGTTCAATTGGCTCTGGATCTTGATCTAAACTAGGATTATCAGTCACAAGTGGATTAGTAATGACCTTGTCCCCCAGCAAGGTCGTTTCCAAGAAGAAAGTGAATCCCTTTTACAGTCACAGGTCCTGAAACAAAGTCCGAAGACAAATAGACATTATGGAGAGGAACAGGAATGTAGTCATTACAATCTACCCCCTTAATAAGAACTTTAGAACCTGAAAATGACTTTTCAGAAAACGGCAGGGTATCTGCCAACAAAAGAGACTGGGAAGCCCCGGTATCTCTTAAAATTTTGACAGGGGTAGCGGAAGAAAAATCACTAGAAAGTGATATAAAACCATCATGAATGAATGGTTCGAAAATACCCATAATGCTATCTTGAGAAGAATTGACCTTGACCTCATTAATTGGGGATGAGAGGGTTTAACCTCAGAAAATGTGTTGCACACATTATTAGACTCTAATTGAGTTGATGAAGAAATAAAGCCGGTGGGCTTAGATCCACTTTGACCACTTTGACCTTCACGTTTTCTTTTCAATTTGAAACACTCTGACATTAAATGGCCGTCTTTCTTACAATAATTACAAGAAGTGTACCAAACTGTTTTTCAGAAGGAGATTGAGACTTGGGATCTGATGATGTGGGAGTGTTACTTGAACTCTGTGAACTGTTGTCATTTGATTTTCTACTGTCCTTTGAAAAATTCTTGGATGAAAAGGAGGAGTTAAATTTACCTGCATTGTTTCTGTAGGAAAAGGACTGGGATGGTTTGCTGAGAAATGAAGATTTGTGGGTCAATGAATAATCATCGGCCAAACGTGCAGCAACCTCTAATGTATCTGCCTTTTGTTCATTGATAAACGTCTTGATGTCACTCCGGATGCACCTTTTAAATTCCTCAATCAAAACAAGTTGTCGTAATTTGTCATAATTCTGACTGACCTTTTCCGAGAGCACCAACGGTCAAACAGTTGTTCTTTTGTTCGAGCAAATTCAACGTAAGTTTGATCTTTCACCTTCTCACAATCCCTAAATTTCTGACGGTAAGCTTCAGGCACCAACTCACAACCCTTGAGAATTAATTCCTTCACAGAATCATAATCTGAAGCCTGCTCTACTGACAACTGAATGTAAATTTCTCTGGCTTTACCCACCAAAGCACTCTGCAAAAGCATAGACCAGGACTCCTTAGGCCAATTCAGACTCTGAGCAATTTTCTCAAAATGGAGAAAATATTTATCAACATCCTTTTCTTGGAAAGGGGGAACTAACCTGAAATGCTTAGTGATGTCAAAATTGTCTGAAGGGAAGAATTTTCCTGACTTTCCAAGCTCTAAACGTCTCATTTCTAACTGCAGTCGGTGTTCTGCTAATTCTCTTTCCTTTTCTTTTCCTCTCTTTCTTTCTCCCTTTGTCTTTCTTCCATTTGCAATTCTTTTCTTTCATTTCCAATTCCCTCTCTTTCTGTCTTTCTTCCATTTCTAATCTTTCCTGCCTTTCTTTTTCTTTCTGTCTTTCTTCCATTTGCAATTCTTTTTCTTTCATTTGTAATTGCATTTGTATTTTTTCTTTTTCTAATGCCAATTTTTTAAGCTCCAAATCTGCCTGAATTTCTAATTCTAATTTTCTTAGTTCAAAGGCAGACTCGGCTCATAATCTTTCAAGGTGGATTCCTCAAATTGGCCTAAATTAACTAAATGTTTTGCAATGTGGTACTGTATTTCCCGCTTGCGCATAGATCTTTTGACATCTACTTTAAGGAAATTGGCCAGTGCAATGAGGTTGTCCTTTTTGAGGGAATCAAATGCGTCCTGATCAAGGTCATCCATAAATTCGTCTGGCTTGAATTCCGCCATGATTGAATTTCGCTGAGTTCACAGTATACAGTAGTTTTGAAAAGGCAGGCAAAATGTTGTCAAACGGCTCAAAATATTCGTCTCCCGGACGAGCCCCCATTTTGTTACGTGCAGAGAAAACGAACAAAAGGGTGAACTCAGCAGTTAACGTTTAAACAAAATTTATTACGAAATAAAACTAATTGCTAAGTCAGGGATAGAGTACAAGCTTAAAAGTGTACAGACTACTTATCTCAGCTGGGACGGCAAAGCTCCAGTCTCAGAGTTGTAACAGTCAGTCGGATGAATGAACAGTCCTTTGGCTTGCAGGCTTGAAACTGCACAAAGTCCACAGTATAAATCCAGCGTTGGCAGTGAAGGTCTTGAAAAGTCTTGAGAATGACTACTGCTGGAGTTTAGTAACACACAAGAGACACGATCCCCAAAGTCTGACTGGAAGCTGTGCACGTCCCTTTTATAAAGGCATATAAGAACAATCTAGAACTTTTATTGACATGCTAATTACTGTTCTAAAATTATCTCCCTTACACAACTAATCAACTTTCCAGAACATTCCAAACATGACTAATTGAATTCAAGGTTGTGAGGTCATCAAGGGCAGTGACCTTGAGAATGTTCTAGACTAATTGAACTCAGGTCATGATGAGTGTGGGGGAAATGACCTACATAACATAAAAAAACGAGAAATTTCCCGAAGTTGAGAGACCACACCTTTCCAAAAGAATACATATGCTTCAGCCTGAGGTCGTTGTATTCAGATTTGTACATGTGTTTTCAGTCGAGTTTAGTACACTGTCAGTTTTTGTATTTTCGACCAAAAAATCTGACCTGAAACAAACCCTTTTTCACTTTGGCCATATCTGTGAGAGGTACAATGGTAGGATACTGTCGAAATGAGGTAATAACATGTTAGGGTTATACGTGCTACACAGCTTGTGACCCAATAACCTATTTCCAAAGGGCAGCCTGCTGGTACATTTGGTAACACTACTGGCATTGATTGAACAGAGAATTTTTCCGAGGGTAAAAAAGATACGACCTTTTAAAAGAATACATATGCTTTACAGAGTAAAAGCATACCTGTAACGCTAGTGGGGAAAAAAGACTTTGTTTTTTTGTGTGGGCTGGAAAGACTTCATTCTTTCAGAGAAATGTAGTCTGATTAATCTTCGATTGTATGCACACACAAAATGCATTTTAAGGACTGCAACATGAATACAACAACAAATCAATAGAAAGAGGTTTTCATGATCGTGCACATTACACACGCTCTGTTTCTTGATACCTTTTATAGAACATAAATGCGTGTACCCGCCGGTACAAATATGAACATAGAAGGACCATGGCCGATAGAACTTGTAAGAGCTGCAACAAAACGTTTATGGTTGAATACGCCTCGGGGACAGATATTCGGACTCTCAAACTTTTCTAAATCTTTTCTGATCTACCACTTTTTGGGGTTCATTTTGAAGCTCTTGTTGTAAGGAAACCTTTTATCGGCTTAGTTTTTCGACATTCGAAAATTTTATTTTTCTCCATAGAGTTAACACAGGCATGATGGCCATTTTAAATTTTAAATATCGGTAAAAGTCTTTGGTTATTTGTTTCTTTAGTACCAAATTTGCACGCTGACCCCCAATTTTTATTCTTGATTTTGAAAGAGAATGATTGAAAGATTCCTTAAGGTCTTTCACTTTCGAGGCGCATACCAACTTAAATTTCCGGTTTTCAACCCCTAACACCATTTTCTGAAATCTTGATTTAGGTTCTTCCTGAAATGGTGATAGCATATATTTTTACCGTTAAATTTATAAGTTTGACGAAGGACAAACGTTATACGATGAAGGGTTTCAAAAAGTAAATGTAGAGTTATGAGAGTGGTTTCTATGCTCAATGCCCATTTCAGAAAAAAAATCTGAAATGGTGAGAGGGGTTTGAAAAAGTTATAAATATAAAGTTATAGGAGAATTTTGTATGCTGAAACAAGCCCTTTTTTCTTTTTACTCATTTAATACAGGAAATACGTTTTTTCACACATTACCCACTTTTATTTCACCACAGCGCCGTAGCTACTCATATTACCACAACTAAAGTCCAACAGATAACGTTAGGTCAAACTTTCTTTTCTTTTGTAAAATGATAATTACGTTCATATCACAGTCCTATTTAGCTCAAAGTTCTATATATGTATGTATGCACTGCTATATATTGTATGAAATTATATTCTGTATCATTTCATACAATATTTAGACAATTTTGGGACCAATCCTGACGGGTGTAGCATGCTAGCAGGGTACGCTTACCCATTCCGGACACCTGGTACCACCACTAACTATCAGTGGTTCAGGATGGTCCTACTTAAATTTGTAAATCACAAATGTCCCATGGAATTGGTAATGTATTACCTTGAATGGAAATGATTATTGGACCAGTTTTATGTCATATTGCTATATAGGCCTGTGTTTGAGAGAGTTTGTATAACTTAGTGTTATACATATACATATGCATGTAAATACGTATATAGTATGTATGAGTGAGCATAGAGCGTCCTTAGGGACTCTGGTGTGAACTTTCGTTTGACTTATTCCTATATGAACATCAATTTAACCTCTTTGTTGCAGCAAATACCCAGTACATTCTGCACCTTGCAAATTTGTTGTTCATACCATATGGCAAGTACAGAATTATCGTCCCTCTCCCCGTCTTACTTAGCATGAGATGTTTTTCTAATGGCAAACCAGGTACCCAAGTTTACCCGTGAAGCCGGGAATATCGCTAAAAGAAGGTACAAATGAAATTTATTGAAAATGGGAAACGTGGTTCTTGCGAATGTTTTCATACCTTTATGAAAACAATATCAGGTGTAGGAATTCTCGTTTATTATAAGCATCGAGAGATTGTCTATTGTGAAAATTCCTGGACACAGTTTTCCATGTGTCTAGACACACAATTCCATTCAGTATGTTACTCTTGAAGCGTAACTTCTCCAGTATCCAATAAAATTTAAAATTGCAGCGTCTTTATCAATTCCTGCGACCAACCATCTCGCCAAGTGATAAGAGTACCTAGCCCTATTCTAAACAAAGAAAAAATATTTTAGGTCATCGCTGTGATAACTTCGACACCTAAGGGTCACGCCTTTGTGACTCCATTGTTGGCACATTCAACAAACCAAGTGGTTTATCTCACCTTGATTAGATTTTTAGACAGGATTCAACTGCCCGCGGGCACGAACTGAACAATTCATGAATTATTTATTTATTTCACCGGAAATATGATACAAGTGACGTAAATATGATTAAATACAATATGAACATCAGAACATTGAAAATAATAATAATAAAATCACACACACAAAGTCTGGTGAGGACTAAGAAGGTAATTCTTCAAGAACTAATCTAGTCCTTGGCCCGGACAACAATTTACATGACAAATAAGTTAAAATACGTGCTAGAGGTGGATAAAGTTGAGAAGTAGGATATGGCAAATTAATACATATACATTTTAAATAAATAAAGATTCAGTAAAAAAAATCACAATCGCTCAGAAAAAAGAATTTAGACTCTGCTAAGTAAACAAGCACTTATGACCCGCTTGAAAGATTTTCTAGACCTGCTAGACTTTGTGAAAACTGGGATATCATTCCTGTATTTCGAAATCGAACATGTAATGCTGTTTAAATTTTTGTTCTGAATAAGTTTACTTTTGGATATAAAAATTTTCTATTATTTACAGACCTAGTAAAATGTGAATGACAAGCAGGAGAGGCGTACTGATCAATGTAATATCATAGAGAAAGATAGACTATGTTACTCTGTGGTAATATGCATAATGATTATTGAACAAATAAAAAAATAAATGTACATGTCTGATATTTGCTTAATTTATGGATATCAAGAATACATAGTCGATTAAATAAAGGTGCACACGTCACACAGTTGACAACATCTGCAAAACTTAAAGTTGTTTATTCCATATGAGGAGCTCAGAAAATAGAATACATGTTAAACAGCATACGGTAGCAATCTAAAGCTAGACAAATCTTATTTTACAGATGTGCCTGTGGGACAGCTGATAAACAATTTAATAATGTAGGACCATTCTTAAATAACGCAATATAACAACATTATTCTATACAATGTATACACTTATACCGCGATATAGACACCTCGTTCTGAACAGTTTGCTGTTCCAGGGAAATGTCAGAAAATCTAACCGATATAAATGTTATCGCTACAACAACTATCGAATAATGATATATATGTTTACGATGAGAGCGAGTGATTTACTCATCAACCCCGCGTCGTACAAACACATAGAGCTGAGTCTGTATGTGGCTGTTATTGCCATTCATGTGAAAAATAAAAAAAAAGGCATAGCGAGCCACTACTTCAGTTCCCCAGAAAAACTGTCGACTAAGTGAACCATCATTTAAAGTTCCATTAGCTGTATCTTCTTGCGATTTTTCCGTTAGTTTTGATTGAAATGATCACTGGCTCGTTGTGAATAGCCTGTCAAATAACAGAGAATCGAACATTATTCGGAAACATTACGTGCCCTACAACTAAATAACATGTGATTTTACAACGAAAATTTCAATTTTTGTCCGGACAGAAATACAAACTCTGTTGACTCGCGGATTACAACGTAGGCATTCTTCTGCAACTGCGCGAGCCATTTACAGCAATTTCAAAATAAATATTCATTACTTATGCCCGGCACTTACGTCGTAGTCCATTGTCCGAGCACGTTGCGTAGCCAGATGTCTGGCAATCCACGACGCAATGTTGTTTTGATCCCGCAATAAACGTGAACCATCTGGCGTGATCGCGGCGTCACCATATCTAAGTTCTCCCCAGCACGCTGAGCATGCCAGACGTCAACAAACGAGCTCGGAACGAAGGGCAACACGTTTGAACAAAAATTAGCAGTTTTATGTGGCTATAACATCACTAATCATGTTTGTTTCTTCGTAAAACAACATTTTGCAACAAATATGAGCCTCCAACATGGAATTTTCCGAGGTGAAAAATGGTCAAGAGTTACAAATAATGGCCCTTTAAACGGGCCTCAATGGCTATAAAGTTACATAATATCTTCATAATTTTTGTTTCATAAAAGTATACTTTCGACGACAAATGAATTCCAGGACGGACTTGAAGACAAGTGTAAACAATAACATTGGACATTAAGCACTCATGCCATAATGGTGCCACCACATTGAAAAGTTGATCACCTGACCCTGCGATATAACTTGGGGAGCAGAACAAAAAACTGTTCTTCAGACACGAAAACAATGGAAAATACAGCAAATGATACAGTCGTCGGAACTGCGCGTGTGTGACTTTCTTGTTTGCAAACAATGTATTTCGTGCATGATATCTATAGATGTATCACGTCAACATAGCTGCAACACTTAAATTTTATGATATCCATTGTTAACAAACATATTTTAACTTTCATCAATCGCCAACATACCCTAGATACAGTGTTTACATCGGTGGAAGGGGTCCATTGCAACCTTTGAACACCCTCCTTTTAATATGGACCAAAAATGTGATTTTTACAGACCTAGGAGAAACAAAGTAAAATTAGCCATCGTTTTGCACCTCGCAAATTGATGTTTTTGTGTTGTATGACAATTTCACTTATAGCTTTAGGAACAGACCATCGGATTTCAGAAGGCCAGTGTCGTCAGAACTCTACTAAAAGATTGCCAGGGACTCCTACGACCGATGTGAGCACTGTATCTAGGAGACTTTGGCGATGATGAAATTTAAAAAATGTTTGTTAAATATTAATATCGTAACATTTCAATGTTGAAGCTTTGTTGACGTGATGCATCTAGATATCATGCATGAAATACATTGTAAATGAGAAAGTCGCACATGCGTTCCAACGACACCCTCCCTTTAAAGAATAAAATTGGTAGCAATTGTCACAGATCCTCCACGTGCGATTTATTTGACGTCTGCCAACCTCAACTGACTTGTGCGGGACAAAGCCAAGAGCAGTGACTGTCGTTCTGTATCTCTACGGTCTTCTACGTATGGAGCAACACTCCACGCATCTTGATTCGGTACAACATTTCAAATTGAAAAACCAGTCAGCAAACTTTGAAATTCTCGAAAGCATCAGATTAATGTAGATAGACAGTAAGAGGAGACCGGTGATGATGTAAAACGAAATGAAGAAGTGTTTGGTGTTTGAATCGATGTCCGGAACATAGTCACCAAACCCGACCGTCGTAATGGTTATGACGCTGAAATACAGAGACACCCCGTATGACCAGTCCTCCATAGCGGAGAATATGGCGGCACAGATCAATACATAGACAACAACGACCAGCGTGAGGATAATTACTGGAATTTCACCATCATCCGGAGAACGCTCTGATATATCGTCAGTTTTTAAGTCTTCCTGGTCGGAACTTCGACCCCGCCTCTTTACCCTCTTATCGTCCTCCCCATCTTCCAACTCCTTCAAGTTTCTGTTCGTCCTGCCTGACCCTCTTCCGAACAATGACGAAGTTTGTCGCCTCGCAATGGTACAGCAGCTCAGGTAGACTCTCTTGATGGGAACGGCCAAGAGTTCCCCCAGTTTGAAAATGTAGATGAAAAACAACGGAATGCCCACGACGGTGTAGACTAGCAACAGACCGTAGCCAGCTGAAGTTACTGGTATAAGATGGCCGTAACCTGAAAGTAAGGATGTCAAGGTTGTCATTTCATGACCTTACCGTGCACCGAGTGACCTTGAAGTTCTACCGCTGCTGAAATGTGTTCATATTACGTAGGCAGTCCCCTATGTGTATGAATATAAGTATGTGCCTTATGTGTATAATAATGTATGTATGTATGTATGTATGTATGTATGTATGTATGTATGTATGTATGTATCAGGTGCAGCCAACGGAGCTATTCATCGAAAAAGCTATTCCGGAAGCAACTTTTGAGGGCAGGGGAAATTTTAATTTTGCTAGGGCAGGGGACATATTTTAGGTGGCAGGGGAGCAAATTTTAGTTTTTTTGTAGGGCAGGGCAGATATTGGTTGATTGTCCTGGGGACAGGGCTTGGCGAAAAACGAGGAGAGGGGAAGCTACTTTTAAAACGGGGACAGGGGAATTTCAGCCATGGTGTTTCCGGGAATGGGGACACAGTGCAAGTACTTATACCTTTTAAAAGTTACCCAGACTACTTAGCCTATCGATTGACCCCCACATCTCACTCTATGTACTGCGAGATGGAAACCAAATACAAGGCCACTGCAGTATGTGTCTGCATGGGAATGTTAATTTTCAGGGGAAATTTTTTCTCAGGCAAGGGGAAAATCGACAGTTTTTATTTCATCACAGGGTAGGGTAGCTTCATGTCTGCAGGGGAAATGGAATGACAAACTTTTAAAGGGACTTTTTTCCACGGCAGGGGAAATCGGCAAGTTTTTCTCGCCACAGGGCAGGGGAGCTTCAAACATTCACAGTGGGGAGGGGGAACAGGCAAAAATGTGTGGGGACCGGGTAAAAATAAAGTTTGAGTGCGGCAGGGTAAGTCGGAAAATTTTCAGTGGGAGGGCAAATTATGAACAGCTAATTAATTACCCTCTTGACTTAAAATTAGTCAGTTCATATTACTTGTCATGCACAATATATCTTGTCGTAGTAAAGACCCCTTTAAAAGTGCGTTGTTCGTTGGCTGCACCCGATGTATGTATGTATGTATGACCCTCTTGTCTTGTGCAGAATGTCTGGAAACTTGCGCTCACTGTGTACATTATTTGCAGAATTCCCGAGCACATATATGAAAGCATGGGGATGTACACTATAGTTTTCACCCACCTGTTGCTCTTTTTTAACAAGATTAGAAAAAGTGAACGTGTCTTGTCATGTGCATGTATGCAGGCCACCACTGCTTCTGTGGACTGAAGATATAATTTATGTATTTTTGAGGGAAGGGGATTTAACATTATTTTGAGTTGAAAGGGTACCTGAATAATTTGACTTCATTCGAGAGAGGTGAAGCTTAAAACAAATCGGCAGTTTGATGATTCTCCCCCCCCCCCCGTACTATAGAGCTTTGTGAACACAGCCCGTTTCGTTGTTGTTTGTGTACGTGCAACCTTGTCAATCCAGAAATTCAATTTGCGAGATCAATACAACGTAATATAATTGAGCCTTTCGTCAATTCTGTTTATCGATGTAGAATGAAATTGCACCGAAGAAAATTCGTTTATCCATATTATGAGATTGCAGCCATGAACTTTTATATTTGTAAATTTGACCAGGCTTGCTATCACAGGGGTACACTCACCTATCGAGGTGATCACTGTTAGACAAAAGAAACAAGCGTTGAACCAATCCCTGAACTTACGCCTCGTGTAGTCATCGTCATCAGCTTCGGCCTCGGCGTTCAGCGCGGCTTGGATCTCTTCCACCTGATGATCGTAATTTCTCAAATATTTAACTGCCTCGTCGGTCCAGTTGTCCGGGTCGCTTGTCAAGACATCTCGCAGCGATTGCAGCAGTTCCAGCCTGACCGTATTTATGTCGGGTTTTGTATCGTTGCCTGGCCGGTCAGTGGTGGTACTACTACTGTTGTCTGGAACTGACTCCACCAACATAAATACTGCTCCTCCGAGGAGAACGTAACCGACAATGACCAGCCAAGAGATCATGTACGCCCGAAAACGTCCCAGCGCCCGTTTGCATTTACTCCGACGTGAACGACTATGTTGTCGCCGCCAGCATGACTCTCAATGCGTTCGGCACGATCGTCCGTCGTGAGGTCGGCCATTTTGCTTTTTGTTTGCTTTTTTTGCCTTTCACTTTTCAATGATGAATGCTCACCCCAGACCTGTGAACAGTACTGCGATCATTTCGCATGCAAATATATTAGGTTCGAAAAGGCATCATATACCGTGTCCAGGGAACGCCAATAGCGGACAGTCCTTCAATGTCGTCGATGTTATTTTGAAGGGAACGCACTTCTGTGCAAATCTGTGGGTTTTTTTTGGGTATTATCCTACATGAACTTTAATTTGAAAATGCTGCTATTAAGTTGTTTTGTCGGTATACGATGAAATGTCACTCATACCTTTTAATTTTTTGGTTTTGTGTTTCATTAAGACATATTTTCCTTGAATAAATACCGATAAATATTTGTAACGATAAATTTAGGTGATGAAAGCGGTTGGATAGTAGTATAGTGTTCTTTAAAGATTTCTTACAATGATATTGAAGTCACGCCTTGATGACGCAAACTAATAATGTATGCGACCTTGACCTACGTTTTCAACTACGCTTATGGGCATTTCCGAAGTGCAGGTCAATCATAGGAAATTGCACGTAAGTCCGTCCCCAGGGGAAGGGGTGCTTGGTCTCAGGACAAGGTTCTTCTTGCTATGGTCTATTTTATTTTAATACGCTTGACTATGATATATATTGCCAATAAAGATTTATACCACCAACCTTTGTTTGCAGCTTTGGTGTCTTTGTCTTATGTTAGCACTGGTTTTGTAACGATTTCTTTTTTCGTATTCGTCCTTTGTTGCGTCTATTATCACAGGCGCTTGGCACATTGCTGGGATAGTAAATCGTGTAGAATGTCTATATACGACTTGATTATTCAATAAAAGAATCACCGTACGTGATATTAGTGTAGGCCTATAGGCCTACATGCTGACTGGCATTATACGAATGGCTATGGCTGCCTGGCTCGGGCCCGGCGAACGCACTGCATAATCATCAATGTTTAGAATGTCTACATGACTTGATTATTGATAAAGAATAACGGTACGTGATATTACTGTACATGTCGGCTAGCCTAACCGAGCGGCTGTAGCTGCAGGGCTTGGGCCGAGCTTGGGCCCGTTGTCCACTGCTGCACAGACATAAACTCAAGGTGAGAAAGCTTTTCACAGCCCGATTTCATAAATCAGCGAAATTCACGAACTTTGAGCGTTTCCGGTGATAAAAACTGGTCAACAGTCAGATGGTTGGATAAACAATCGATCGACTGGCCTCTTTTGCCTAAATTCATACCTTACCCTATGCTACTGGCGAGAAATCGTCCTGAAATCGGCTGGGCACACCAACCCAGCGCCGGCCATTTTGAATAAGCTGCATGCAATGTACGCGTCCAATGAGAGAAGAGCAATTGAAAGACAATACGTCATCTGCCAAGGGTTGTACGCACAGGCGCATACATTGCATGCAGCTTATTCAAAATGGCCGGCGCTGGGTTGGTGTGCCCAGCCGATTTCAGGACGATTTCTCGCCAGTAGCATAGGGTAAGGTATGAATTTAGGCAAAAGAGGCCAGTCGATCGATTGTTTATCCAACCATCTGACCATTGACCAGTTTTATCACCGGAAACGCTCAGAGTTCGTGAATTTCGCTGATTTATGAAATCGGGCTGTGAAAAGCTTTCTCACCTTGAGTTTATGTCTGTGCAGCAATGGACAACGGGCCCAAGCACGGCCCAAGCCCTGCAGCAACAGCCGCTCGGTTAGGCTAGCCGACATGTACAGTAATATCACGTACCATTATTCTTTATCAAATAATCAAGTCATGTAGACATTCTAAACATTGATGATTATGCAGTGCGTTCGCTGGGCCCGAGCCAGGCAGCCATAGCCACTCGGTATAGTGCCAGTCCACACGTAGCCTATAGGCCTACACTTATTTCACGTACGGTGATTTTTTATTGAATACACAAGTCGTATGTAGACATTCTACATATTAAATAAGATTATTATCCAAGCAATGTGCCAAGCGCCTGTGTCTATTATCTGATGCCTTTGATCATCTAATTCGCCAAAGCAAGCAAGGGTAAATTACTAATCTGTGGACGCTGTCACTAGATTATCACCAGATTGAATTTGACAAAGTCAACAACGAACGCACCAGCAAGGTATAACAAAAGGCGCGTTCGTTGTTGACTTTGTCAAAGTTAATCCAGTGGTAATCTGGTGACAGCGTCCACAGATTAGTAATGGTTCTACTCCGGAATAAAAAGGGACGCGATGCGTACGCTGTTCTACATACTCAGTACGCCCAAATAATCACGTGATGCCAGTACAAACAAACCCACATGTGTACTAACGCGTATCATACTGAGATGGTAGCT
Source organism: Ptychodera flava (assembly GCF_041260155.1). Classification (NCBI taxonomy): domain Eukaryota; kingdom Metazoa; phylum Hemichordata; class Enteropneusta; family Ptychoderidae; genus Ptychodera; species Ptychodera flava. Next base: position 43,394,496 of record NC_091937.1, read on the forward strand.
TTGGCGGTATGGGAGCCTTTGTGTGTGACGGACATACATCCGCACATACTTACCCACAAATATACAGACATACAGACGCCACCGACTCATCATATAAGCTATTTCTGGTATTTATAATATTATATAAAACCAAATATGAGCTAAAAAATGTCGCCCTTATGAATCTTCATCGGAATTGAGGACAGACCGAGCATGCTGGTTGAGCTCGGCAGTTGCACAAGCGTGGTACGGTAAGCTTACGGATCTAGCTTCATGAGTACAAGTACCGCCGATCGTACGCACACCAAAACCTATCCCTAAATTTGTTTCACGAACAACCTCTCCTTTTTTAATCAGACGCAGTTAGAAATAAGAAGATGCTTAGAAAAGAGAAAAAATATAGGTTTATCGGCAACGGCGAGCACGTTTCTTTGCGAAGCAAAATCAAAACACGGCAGAGGTACATGAAGTAGGTCATGGCCTTGGACTCTGTGCACGGATCTGATTGGACACTTCGATACCTTTGACCCCCAACTTATTATTCATGAGCACTTCCATATTTAGGGATCGGGGCGAGTGCGTATGGAAATACACCAATCTGATTAAAATCAGATGTAGAGTACGGCGACGTCTTCTTATGCGTACGCGGTATTCTCTCGCTGTCGCCTCTCACTACTGACTTAATTGGACTTCGCATTGAATTGAGGGCCGGGTAAGGTAGTTCGAATTCAGTATGGCGGATACAGGGCAAGTGTGCGGAATCCCCAGGAAGTGAATATTGCCAAATTTCGGCACATGTAACATTTCTAGGCCGGCCATACTGGAGCAATAAACATTTGAAGGTATTTGTGATAGTCGGGGATCATTTATTTGACGCCAGATTGTTTCTTTTGTTTCTTTTAGGCTGCTTATCTGAAATCGGTGTCTGACCTTTCTATTTTTCCAAGTAAACGGCGACCTGCGGCCGCCCGCCTCGAACGACTATCCAAGCAACATTACGATAACCTGTGGGTTCGGCCGAACGATGCAAGCTCCTGTGGAGTGACCATGGTCCATCACATCCGAAAGTTTATTCATCTGTCCAGCTACCACAATAACAAGTAGTTCAAACAAACAATTCATCGGGGTAACTCGCATTCAAGTTCTGTGTCTGTTATCACGCACCACTGTTCACAAAAGTACATATGGTATAGTCACAAAGCTTTCTTCTCATTAACTAATTAGATTCTTTAAACAACGTTTTCCGGTACGAGCTGTTGTTCTCTTTCAAGGTATCTTTCAAATTAAAATATATATCAAGACGCAATTTAAGGATATTCCATGCTGTATATGGTCAAAATTTTTTTGAATGCCTGTACGTTTGATTCGCATGTTCCAAGACATTTCTTTTTAGAATCGTCAAAATAATAGTCTATTTCCAACTCGTCGTAAAGATTCCAACAAAATCATTACTCAAAGAAATATGATATCATTCCCCAATTTGTATGGTTGCCATGACCACATTTCTGTGTAAAGACACTACCGACATACACACTGTTAAAAAGATTTATCGATATTATTCCAAGAAAACAATATATTATGATCAACTTAGTTTTCTATCCACTCATGAAGTTTTTCAAACCATTTCCTATATGATGACTACTAGAACTTGTCTGACATTTCATTGCTGTTTTTTTATCTCGACTCCCGCAGAAAATCTTCATTACAACTACTGAGGGCGCTGTTCTGCATGCCTTCAGTATGCCGACTTCTTAGACTTTGAAAGATTTATCTATCTTTACTTTAATAACTGACAAACAAACTAACAAACTGACTGACTTACTGATTGGCAGACTGATAGACACACAGACAGACAGACACTCACTGACTGACAGAAAACCCCCAAAAGAAAATGCAGTATCTCGCAAGCAAAAAATGTGCAGGTCATATTCTCGTATCTGAGTGGTTAGAGTAAAAGGAAAATGGAGAAAAGAAAATTGCATAATTTTGCAAAGTGATAAGAGAAAGAAAAATTGTATTTTTGCTAAATCAGTTTCAGTGTATCGGGATAATACGCTGCGTTATAGGTAAACCTTCTTTCCCCTCCAAAGATATTGATACGCTGGGCTTCACCGCGCCTCGGATCGTTCTTTTCTTGTCTCGTCGAGCGAGGGCAAACATGCCGCCAGGTACAATACACGCTGACATAAAGCTAGGCATAATGCAACATAACTGGTTCAACGCTGATCAAGTTTATCACTCAAGTAATTCTGATATGCGAGAATCAAGTTCAATACCAAGTTATTTATTTTATTCAAATCTGCCTCACATACAAATTGTTTATCTCACCATGATTAGATTTGTAGACAGGATTTAATCGCCCGCGGGCGCTGTCTAACTGAACACGTCACACGGTTGACAACGTCAGCAAGACTTCAATTTGTTTATTCCATGTTAATAGCGTTGAAAACAGACAATGTTAAACACCATATGACAGCAATCTAAAGCCGAACGAATCTGATACACATTTTAATAATATAGGACCATTCTTAGATAACGCGGTAAAACAATATTATTTTATAAAATGTGTTGTAACGCGATACAGACACCTTATAATATGAGTAAGGAATTTGGAACAGTACCTTGTTCCTGAGAAATGTCAGCCTTTAAACAATTTGGCGTATGTAGTTGTTATTGATACAATTATCGAGAAAATGATATCTATGTTTACGGTGACGATGAGTGACTTGCTCTTCAACCCCGTGACGGTGCTGTTCAGAAATATAGGACTTGAGTCGGAATGTGGTACACAGCTCGACGTGTAGATTCTTGAAATTCGCTAACCATTGCGAAAAATGCAAAAATAATTAGCACAGCTAACCACTTTTCAGTTCCCCAGACAAAGTGTCGACTATTGAAGTGAACTATCATTTGAACGGGCCTCGATGGCTATAGCTTGTCACAATATCCTCGTCGTTTTTGTTTAAAAAAAAGTACACTTCCACAAAAAAATTCAGGATGGAATAGAACTCAGCTGTCAGCAAGTGGGCTCACACATAACGGTGCCACTACATTGAAAGGTTCATCCCCTGACATTGCCATAGAAATTTAAGGGTAGAAAAAGAAAACTGTTTTTCAGACAATAAAATGATGAAAAATACCATACAGCAAACGATACAGTTAGTGAGTTCCAGAATGAACTAAATGTGATTTTACAAACCTCGGACAATCAAATTAAAATTAATCATCATTCTGCGCGTCAGAGAATCGCAAATTAATGTTGTGTGTTGTATTGCAATTTCACTTATTGCTGTAGGAACAGACGATCGAATTTCAGAAGGTCGGAGGCCAATTTCAAAGACATTTTGTTTAAAAGAATAAAATGGGTCAAAACTGTCACAAATCCTCCACATGTGTTGGCAATCGTAAATGAGTAGGGGCCCCGTCGCGTACTTATGTGCCTTCATTACCTGACAACGGTGGTACAAAGTTGCCACCTTGAATTCTGACGATCCATACAATATCGTGATGGTTTGCAATATGGTGTCGTGTCTGCTATCATGCAACAACAAAGGTTGGACAAAAGGACGCCTGTATACCTTGCGTAATTTTGCGATACAACTAGGTAAAAATATAGAAATCGCCGGCTCGAAATGTTCATCTGAGCAAGATCATGATATCTCTCCGAACATGTACGTTGTGGCATTTTATATAGACTCTCATATTTTTTCGTAATTTTAACTTTTGTGTTTGGAAGTCCGAAATCTTTTTTTTATAACTTCACCCGTTGAAAAACCACATCCGTGCGCGTGAGAAAATAAATTTGTAAGTGCAACAAAGTAACAGTGAATGATCTTACACCTGATTATCTTGTCCGCCGAAATGCGAATATAGATGTCAGTAAGATCATAATTTAACTATAACCTAAACGGAGTGTTTTAGCCTCGGAGATTTGGAGTGTGGGAAAGGCAAAAAAACGCTGTGCTAAACTAGATCGTAATTGGCTTTCAGCAATAAATAGTAAAGTTTACAATTTTAAATCAGTTTTTCGCAAAATGAAAATTATCTGACCTAAGCTTGTACGCTTAAATTACCATCACCGAATCAGTATAAAGCGTAGGCGCAAGTTTGCTACTTAATTTGACGTTTGCTAAACTGCAAATGAGAGAGCAAATAGTATCATTCTCAACTGACTCGTGCAGGACAAACGTCGCTGTGTATCTCTACAGCTTTCTACGTAGAGCAACATTTTAAGCACCTTGCTTCGGTACAACATTTCAAATTGAAAAACCAGTCTGCAAACTTTGAAATTCTGGAGAGCATTAGATTAATGCAAATGGACAGTAAGAGGAGACCGGTGACGATATAGAACGAAATGAAGAAGTGCTTGGTGTTGGGGTCGGTGTCCGGAATGTAATCACCAAACCCGACTGTCGTAATGGTGATGACGCTGAAATACGCAGACGCCGCGTACGGCCAGCCCTCCATGGCGGAGAATATGGCGGCACAGATCAAGACATAGATGAAAACGACAAGCATAAGGACAACTACTGGAATTTCAACATCATCCGGAGAACGCTCTGATATATCGTCAGTTTGGAATTCCACCTTGATATTGTCCTGTTCCGGAGCATCAACGCCGAAGTCGTCAGACAAGATGGCTTCTTCTTGGTCGGAGCCTCGACCCCTCCTCTTGACCCTCTTATCGTCCTCCCCATTTTCCAGCTCCTTGAAGTTTCTGTTGGCCCTACCTGACCTTCTTCCGACTAAAGCCGAAGCTTGTCGCCTCGCTAAGGTACAGCAGCTCAGGTAGACTCTCTTGATGGGAACGGCCAAGAGTTCCCCCAGTTTGAAAATGTAGATGAAAAACAACGGAATGCCCACGACGGTGTAGACTAGCAACAGACCGTAGCCAGCTGAAGTTACTGGTATAAGATGGCCGTAACCTGAAAGTAAGGATGTCAAGAGAATGCTATTTCATGACATTACCATGTAACAGAAAACATGTCAAGCAAATAAATTTACGCCGAGTTCTGTGCCCCAATAGTGATATAGCTGCTGTAATGTGTAAATATTAAGCATGTATGTATGTATGTATGTATGTATGTATGTATGTATGTATGTATGTATGTATGTATGTATGTATGTATGTATGTAATACATGTATGTATGTATGTATACGAGAATTTTAAAGGAGAAAGAGCCGCATTTTCATCGTGGATGTAGGTTTTTGCTTATGACGGCTAAACCCGAGGGGTGGAGTCGAACAATTGAAGGGTGCACTGGGACTTGAATAAACTGAGTAACTGACACGGTGTTATTGGGAAAAGGATAATGCTGCTTATTGGAAGTGCCATAATGGACGTACAATGATAAAAAAGCGAGTAAATAAATTTTGATAAAAAATGTGAGCCTGCGTTCTCGGTTGTGTTCAGTGTACATTTTCACATACATAAAGGTTAGCAGAAATCACATAAAACTGTTCCAGCCATTTTGTTGTGTCAAGAGAAAGCTCTTTGTGTAGTAGTACATATAGTGATCAAGATTACAATGACTCTCTCGTCTTGTGCAGAATGTCTGGAAGCTTGTGCCCCCCCCCCGCCCGTGATCAGTTCTGCTCTTTTTTTAACATTAAAAGGTGAACGTATTGCATTTATGCAGCCCACTACTGCTTCTGCGGACTTAAGATATGATTTATATATTTTTGAGGAAAGGGAGTTTTAAAATTATGAGTGGGAAGGGTACATAATCTTTTTGAGTTTGTTCGAGGGAGGGAAACTGAAAACAAATTAGATATTTTCTCTTCCCCTCCCCTCGGAGCTTTGTGAACACAGCCTATGCCGTTCCTGTTTGCGACGTCCAAGCCCATTGTTGTCCGTCTAGAAATTAAATTTGTGGGATAAACAATGAATAAGGAGGCTCCACGCCAATCCTTTATAACGCTACAAATGTTTTTCTTTGAAATTACGCAATGGGTAAGTGCGTCACAAGATCAACACAAAACGCATTAGGTTATTGATGATTATAATAGATATCAGTTGTCGCAACTGTTCACTTATTAAAGCGGTGTGCCATGTATATTATAGTTGACGATCGTTCATATTAACACGGCTGCATTTGCGAGTCCAGTGCGCATGCGGGTATAATATGGCCCATGGACAATAGTAGTGATAGTAGGCCTGTTCGGAATTGGTGTAATTAACATTTATGGAATCGACCTTGCATTAAAGAGGAATTGTTGCGAATGCCAACTATCCGGACAAGATAAAAAAATCGAATTCTGCAAAAGTTAAATGTGGTTGTATCGGATACATTCCCTTTCACTTGAATCAAATACACAATTTTTATTTTCATATTGATGGTTTTTAAGTAACAATAGTGCTAGTGACACGTTGTAACACTACCTTTCGCAGCTATTTTGTTGTTGGGATTTTCTTCGCAACATATTATGAGTTCCCTCCCACCTGTTGAACCCCTGAAAATTTTGTAACAGGCATGCTATTTCACGGTACACTTACCGATTGAGGTGATCACTGTTAGACAAAAGAAACAAGCGTTGAACCAATCCCCGAAATGCCGCCTCGTGTATCTGTGGTTATCTGCTTCGGCCTCGGCGTTCAGCAGCGCCGCTTGGATCTGTTCCACCTGACGATCGTAATTGCTCAAATATTTCACGGCCTCGTCGGTCCAGTTGCCCGGGTCGCTTGCCCAGACATCTCGCAGCGAGTGCAGCAGTTCCAGCCTGACCAGATCCATGTTGGGTTTTGAAAAAGTCTCGGTGTCGTTGCCGGGCCGGTCAGTGGCGGTACTACCGTTGTCCGGAATCCAGTCCCGGGATTCCACCATCATGAATGCTGCACCTCCAACCAGCACGTAGAGGACTATAACCAACCATGATATCATGTACGCCCGAAAACTTCCACAGCGGTCCGTTGCATTATCTGCTGCGACGTGAACGACTCCGTTGTCGCCCCCTGCTTGACTCTCCTCCATGTGTTCGGCATGATCGTCCGTGGTGAGGTCGGCCATTGGGCTTTTTGTTTGCTTTTTCCCTTTCACTTTTCAACGACGCTCAGTAAGCTTATAGACCCGCGAGTGAGCGCTGCAATCATCATTTCGCATGCAAATTGGGTACGAAAGGACAGTGGCATCGTAAACTGTGCTGGGAGAGCGCCAATGGCGGATGATCCCTCAACGTCGTCATTGATATTCGAAGGGAACGCACTTCTGTGCAAATATCTTTTTTAGGATTATATGAACTTTATTTTGAAAATGCTAATACTTAATAAATTGTTTTGTCGAAGTTAGATGAAATTAAATGTCACTTGTTTCTTAATTTATTGGGGGGGGGTTGTGTTTCATCGAGACATTGTTCTCGAATTTAATCGTCCACAAATATTTGGAAAACAATTAGGCGATGAAAGCGGTTAGATGGTTGTTTTGAGTACTTTTTACTATGATCATGATGATATCGAAGACGCGCCTCAAGTGATGACGCAAACCGCGCGTTAACCGGTAATGAGTGCGACTTTGTCGTAATATAGGTACTAACCTGGAGGTCACATGGGTCATACGTTTTCAACTGTACGCTTCTGTGCCTTCCGTAGCGAAATGTCGATGCACAACTCGTGCCACAATATGTTGAGTGACCGTGGTCTATCACACCCTCATGTTCATTCATCTTTCCCAACTACCACAATAACGAGTCTTTCAAACAGACAATTCATCTGGGTACCTCACATTTGTCATGTTTGTTATCGATGAAAGACAGTTACTTGATAATTTTTTTAGTAATTTAATTGTGTAGCAATGTGATAAAGAGAAAGGATGCGTTAATAATATAGTTCTAATGACTACCGTTCAAGAAATATAGATGAATAAAAGCAATAAAATCACACTTGGGACGTGTCACAGTCTTGAATTTCTCACATCGAGCGTATATTTTCCACCAAGTACGGAGTGACAGGAACAGGGTTTTATGATGTTGATTTATGATGCAATATCTCCCAAGTCAGCATTTTACACGTCAGCATCTTTAATTTAAGAAAGTGGCGTGATTGTACATACGTACAGCGCGTGGTGTTTCAACGTGACAATCCAGGTGGCAATAAAAGTGCCGACAATGACAGTAAGTTTGCAGAGTCAACATATCATGAAGAGTCAGCATTGAGTGTATCACGAGATAATGTGTCAATAGAATACAATGTGTATTACCGTTAGAGTAAAGGTAGATTACGTAAGAGAGTAAGCCTAAAATTGTGATAAATGAGAAATGACATTCATTCAGGGAGAGACGATGAGGAGACGATGATGAGAGAGTTTACGTTGTAACTCGGGCTGAGTTCCCGAGCAGTAAAAAAAAAAGCCATCAATCTCAATTCTACCGGCGTGTTCGTCTTCAATTACACAAGTATTACTACGGTCCCGTGGTACCTCGGATATCTGGTAAGGACTGGACAATACACGAATACTGTCCGCAACAGACAGCTTGAGGATATTGCCCAGTAAAACCCAGAGTGAAGCTGAGACAGAGTTACGACAGGACGTAAATAATGATATGCCCTTATGACGTCATGAGGGCAGTACATATCAATACAGTGTTATATCACGATATGCCGACTCTACCCCTCACCGAGGTGAATCCGTGACCATGCCCTAATCTGTTTGACACAGCTGTGTGAAAATGGAGTGTACGATTTAGGCGCGGCAGTGGCTGGCAAGCATTCTCTTATTAAAAGGACAGTAGCTGAATTCGAACACTTTTGATGATAGCATGCTAGGACACATAGCGACAGCAAGTTGAATCAGATGAAGTGTTGCTTAATTATCGCAAACGTACCCGCATCAGTCGATGTCTGCCCGTTGTTCATTTTTCGAATTTCCGGCCGTGAAAATAAAACATACTACTTTTTCCCGCCCACTGACATAAAAGAGATGCTCTCTTTCCCGTCCACTGATGGAACAAAATAATTGCCTTCCTGCTACTCTGTAAACTTTTAACACGATTGGAACTAATTTGGGATAATTGGATTGGCAACATTTCTCAAGAATTTTAGAAACTGTCTAATATACACTACATTTCTTACCATCTTTAAAATCTTATTCAAAATTTACGATGCTGTTGAAATGTTATGAGTAAGAATCAGTGCATGATAGTATCTAATGCAATATTGTTCAAAACATTGAACAATATTCATATTTGAATGAAAATATGAGAGTTTGTCTGTAGTATCTTCATTACTGAAACAGTAGTAATAATCTCAGTTTGTCACTTTTCCTCGACCAAATGAAGATTTTCGATTGATTTACAGTTAAGTCAGTCAGGGTCATTTAAAATGTGCCCTGAATCAATTTAATGTTTATGAAGCCTAAATTTACGAAAAAGTCAGGGGCATTTCAAAAGTGCCCTGACTCAAAAGTCGTTAAGTAGAGAAATTTTAAGCGTTTTGTCTCATTTCTTTAGTACATTTACACAAAAATGAACTATTTTTCATGAAAATGAATCCGATGAAAGAGGTATGCAATAATCGTTGTGGTTTCGTTGTTTTGTTCGATGTGAACAATATTTCAAATTTTACACTATTCTATCATTTTGTAAAATTTGAGCTGTAAAAATTTCGATTTCGTTACATTTTTCTAATAATTACTCTCATCCAATTTTCCCAAATTAGTTCCAATCGTGTTTCTTTTAAACAAACAGCTTTGGCTGACCCTCATACTGTATGTTCTGGTATATTTCCAACTTCTGTGCCGAAATTGACCGTACACAGAATTGTTTTTGGCCACCACTATGCTACAAACCGATAACTTAGAAGTTGTTTAATTCTCTCCTTCTTGGTGTTTTAAACTCATCACATGATCACCATGTTTCGTGTACGTCTTCAGAATTCGTCGGCCGACAACACCGCTGTAATTAACAAATGCCGCACATTCATACGCTTCAATATTTGACGGCTGTGAATTGCTACGTGTCCACTTTGCCCTTTGCACAGCATCAGAAAATGTCATCATGCCGTCGCATGATTATTTTCACTAGAGTTGATGTACAAAGTGTTAAGTCTATTGATGTATCTTGGTGTAAATTTGATCCCAAGTTGATCAATTTACAGGGGCAGCTATGAAGTAAAACGATGTTCGCCAGTGGTTCGATGGCTGGAGGGCATTTGTTCTATGCTATCAATGGGCGGGAAAGAGAGCATCTTTTAAGTTAAGGCGGGAAAAATTGTTGTATTTTTTTATTATTATTATCACAAGTGGGCAATTTAAAACACGAACAACGGGCAGACATCATCAGATGCGGGTACATCTGCGATAAGCAGCACTTCATCAACTTTTTTACGCTTGCAAAAATTGAAGTTTAACATAAAAAAATACATTAATCGCCAGTCAAAGGTTATTGTGAACGAGATTTTTCGGTCCAAAGTAAACTTAGTCCTAGCAAACCTGAAAGATAGCAAACTTTTGTGGGAAGGAAAAAATCATGTGATATAAATGAGAGGGCAAAGAGAAACTTTTGGTTTTGGAAGAGCTCAGGGCACTTGAGAGTTTAAATACTTTGAGGGGAGAGGGGAAATTGTAGGTTGGAGGGAAAGCTTTTCCAGCCGTGATGGGAAGGCAGTTGCGAACAGCTTTTACTTGCCCCTCCAAAGTTTCGTTTAGTCCAAAATTCTTTTACATGCTATATTTACACTTAAAACACAGAAAACGCCCGAGTTAATGAAAATTTATTGAAATAGCCCGATTAGCCGCCTCTGATATAATATGCGACAAGATACCGATCACTTTGAACCCTAGGCCCTGAGGCCTCTCCTTGAACACAGAAATTGGTAAACAAAAGTTTAACATATAACGTCACTTACAATTGGATACCCATGGATATGGATTAGAGTTATAGCCTACTCATCTAACTGTGCCTTTTGAAAACTGCGATTGCAATGCCATACTATTATTAATTTGTTCACAGTGTTTTGTGGACCGAGCTATTTAGGAGCACTGGGACCCAGTTAAATGCTAATTTTCAGTCATTATTCTGATCTTCTAACGGTGTCATCCGTAAATTGCATTACCATAACGAGATAATGGTACTTTTGTGCCTCTCTTCCGCGGCTCCAATAGACCTACTAAGCTTATAGACTCATAACTTGCATAGAAATAGAGAACAATGAAGAACAAAATTGAAACCATTTATCTGAAAAATAAATTAATATAATTCAAAAGCATCTTTCAGCATCCCTGTGAAGGTCAGACATTTATATATCAGTTGATAAAGACCTCGCGAAGTCGACGTACAATTTAATGGTTTTTTTTTGTGTTTTGCAAAACAACAGACCGAGCCGTGCAGTCCATACCGTTTGGGCCTATAACCCTCGAATTTCTTACCAAAGCTATCGTTTTGTGATTTTTGACACTCAGGCTGTTTAAAATTCCGGTAAGTTACCATTTTCGAGAAGTGGGTCTCGCTTTCCTCAAATATCTCGAAACAGTGACACTAGTATTTTGACTCTGGTTATCACTCCTAGCATAGATGACACGTCGCTAAGAAGAGAGAGACACAAATGCAACTGAAATTCAGCCCAGCCCTGCGATTATTCACCTTATCGGACTTAGTGCATTGTGGGTAATTTTCAAGATGGCAGCGCGCGTAAACACAAAATGCGCCGTGCAGTCCATTGATCGCATTTCATGTGATCACGTAGAGTTTAGTAAAGTTGCTGTTTGTAAAGGACAAGGATTTGAAAATAACAAGTCTGTACTCGTCGTCGGAGGGGGTAATTTTATCTATTTATATCGCAATCACCAAAGAAAGGTGAGTCTGTGATCTTGTTGGCTCTTCATTCACCTATTTGTCACGTCCGTTCGGTATCTAGCTCTGCATGGCAGGGCTGTGAACCGGTATGCTAAATGTACTGTGTACCCGCTACGCCTCTCACATACAGCCCTGCCATGTAGAGCTAGTCGGTATCATACTCACGGCAACAGAGTCGCAGTCACTTTTGAAGTTGGGGGCTTCAAGCAAGCGATGGTTGTCACTACGCACCTCACTTCGGGAGGGGGTGGGGCGGAAGAAGAACGTGCCTTTGCGATCGATGATAAAAAATTCTACAAGATATGGTGCTATATTACTAATACATTTCCAGTATGATTTTTGTTCACATGACTGCTCTTGAATTTTTAGTTACTGCAGGTGACATATTCCTATTTTTGATATTGAAGATGTTCAGTAACGTTATCAATATAGAAAGAAAAAAAAAATTGATACCAACACATGTAACATGTGTTGGTATATGCACAGTCCCTCCACGAGGGACCATGGTATATGTAACATTTCGTTGAATCACAGAGAACACCTTCGTCTCAGAGATGAGTCACTTTGAAGAGACATTCCTGATGAGATTGTGCAGGAAGCAATTTGTATCAACAGATTGAACATTTAAATTAAAAACAAAACAAAATTGCAAGCTGTGAATTAAATAGGTACACGTATAGAATGATGTACCACAACAAACAATGTTAGAGCATAGACCCTCGTTTTTCTCAAGGGTGTATGGCTAGAGGGCCGGCAGTCCTCAATCCCAGGTTTCATTGTTGACATTAGGGGACGACTGCATTAACTTGCATGGTACCTGAAACCCGAGTCCTTGCCTGAGCAACTCGGGTGACAAACAGAAGACTTTTAATCCCCAGGGTGTGAATGTTCCATTGTTATGTTTATCTAATCCAGTGGTGCTATTGTAGTGCCATTGTAGGAAAGGCAGGTCTGTGAAATTGATCCTCTAGGGAAGTAGGGTATTCCTAAGTTAATGGAGCCTTCCCGTAATGTGACATTGAGTATTTACATGTTGTCAGTCCTTTGTTTCATTGAAATTTTTATCAAGGCGGTCAATTTGCTTTTAGATAACACTGATAAATATTTAAAAGGGGCAGTCGTCAATCCCTGGTTCACTCAGTGCTTGTAGACTGTAAGATCATTCTGTCAAGGGCATGGCACTCTCTTTGCTCTACAGGGTGAGTGTAGAGAGCGCCCTCGGGCGACGGATCTTTCAGTCTATCAGTGCTTGTTGAGATTGACTATTTCTATGTTGTTAGACCTTTGTTCTCCTTTGGAAGTTGTCTCAAGTTAATCAGTTTGCTTAGAGAGAAAGCCGAAAAGACTTGCCTCATCAAGCAGGCATTCTGCAAGCCTTATCAAAGTGTGACAGCACTTTTGTTTTAAAACAATCAATCTTTTCTTTCCTCCAGGTTATATTCAAATTTGCAGATGCAGTACAAAGCTTTGCAGTGACCCAGTCTGAGCCTGATCAGAGAAACCGACTGTGGTGCTTGACTGGAGGTGGAAAATTGCATTCTGTAGACATAAACAGATATTTGAAGAAAAAGAAAAGGTGCGTAGCAATCATGTTCTGGACCCTGCTTTCTCTTTTGAAACACTCAATTTTACTTTGTCAGTGGATTTGTACTAATCTAAAAACTCTAAAATAGATTACGGTATTAAAAAACAATGGCAGGCATGCATTTAGTTCATATGTTCCATCAGAGACCCTCCACCCACTATGTTTCCATATGTCAGCTCATAGACTCTAGCTCTAGGGTCTATGTTTTTCTCTAGGGTCTATGGTCAGCTAAATAATTTTCATTCAAACAGTCTTAGGCTCTTGAAAGGTCACATGGGCCCCTTATGGCCATGAAGATTAGTAAAAATTTACAAGGTTGCGCCAAATTGTCTTCTGTGCCACATAATGGTTGATTAAAATGCCGTTGCTAACGTGTTTGAAGTAGTACATTCTTAATCAACAAGAAAGTCACCTGACTCATTTGCAAACTTGGTGACAATACTCCTGTAAGGTTATGCCTGGTCATCTGTACAACTCTGAAGCCAATACTACATTTGACTGCACAACTTAGACGTTCCTTCAGTTAATCTTGCTTGCATGAAAAAGTACAAAGAAAATAGTGCCAAAGTGATAAAAATTACTGGTAATGCAATATTTCTAAGTTCACCAGGGAAAGACTGCAATAACTTGCATGGTACCTGAAACCCTTGCCTGACCAGCTCGGGTGAAAAACAGAAGATTCTTAATCCCCTCAAGGTGTGAATGTCCCATTGTTATGTTTATCTTATCCAGCTGGTGCCATTGTAGTGCCATTGTAGGAAAGACAGGTCTGTGAAATTGATCCTCTGCTAAGTAGGGAAGTAGGGTATTCCTAAGTTGATGGAGCTTTCCCGTAATGTGCCTCGCATCTATCTGTACAGAAAACACAAGAAGAAGTCTACAAAGGAAAATGTGACATCAGATGTGAATACTTCAAATCAAGACATCTTCACAGGTCTCTTGGTTGACAGTCCGATGGTCGGAGAGGCCAACGATATTGATGTGGAGATAGAAGTCAGCTCTGATAGAGTGATTGAAGTCGGAGAGAGGAATTTATGTCTGCATATCAATGACATGAAAGACTTCTTGCTGTTTCAGGATTATGTCATAGCTGCAACAAAGAGAGAGCAGAGTCTTCACATTGCAATCTTTAGTTCTGATTCCCTGGTTCAGTGTGATGATGTGGAAGAAACCGCAGCAGCGGACAACAACACTCCTCTGCATAAAGTTGATATCCCATATCCACAATCTACCAATGAGAGAAGCAGTGCATCTTTGTCGTTGGATCTCTTCACCCCATCTCAATCCAAAGATCTTTTCGCAGAAGATGACAGTGGCAATAGTTGTACTGTAGTTGGCATTGTACCTTCTGGTGGATTGGCAGGTACAAGGATGTTTTCTGAACGCATCATCTCTGTGGAACCTGAGCTTTTCACAACGCTGTTTGGTGCAGATAATTGTGTGATTGACAGTCCTGTAATCCTTGTTGGGCTGCATGATGGAAAAATTTACTACTATCCTTTGAAAAACATCGCAAGGACAGACAGACTTATTTCTGAATCTGAAAAACTGAGTCAAATGCCATTTTGTACTTCAACTGTATTCCCCCTGTACAATCTACAACAGTGCCTCATAAATATTCATGGTGTGCATTTACCAAATAAGGCTGAGCAGTCAGACAGCTCAGCCAATGAGGAGACAGGAATTCAGAACTGTTGCAATGCGCTTTTGCTTGTGGGCAAGGACGGCAAAATTGTGGTTGTTTCCACGACAAAAGGAAAATTGGATTTTAAAGAATACATTGTCAAAGGACCGGTCTCCTCATCCTGTGTAAATGGCAAAGGTGATTTGCTCATGTACAGTACACAAGCAGACTTGTATCTTGTTAATCTTGTGAACAGACAGAATGACAGCAGACAAGGGAGTGCAAACAGTGAAAGTAAGACCCAATCAGAAGCTGTTCTACCAAATGTGCTAACACCCTGCAGCACAGGTCTAGCCAGGATAGAGAGTGCTTCATACGATCAAGAAGGTGTGTATTTGACATAAAAATAATCAAGAAGAAAAAAATGTTGATTCAATGCCACAAAGTTTTCCAGAAGCAATTGTTTTCTGTTGCATCAATCTGGAAAGACAAGGATTTATTTTTGATGCTGTGGCTCATGGAGCAGTGTCGCTATATGAAATCTAGTGACTCTGTGAGATATTTAATCTGTCAAGACACTGCATAAACAAGCAGTCTTTCATGGAGATCTCTGGGAGCCAAACAGTTGACAGTAAAACTTTAACCTTCAAAACAATTTTCATATTTTAAGAAAACTTTTGTCTTTATGGTCACACATTAAGACACGTGCAAAACCTTCAAAAGAATTACTGTATGGTAATCTCTCTTGTTTAGTGAGACATCTAAGTTGGTTGTTAAATGAATATGCAAATTATCATATTCATGATGCAATTGATAGATCAATTGTTGTGTCAATGCAAGAAGGTCATCTTCTGAAAATGTATTAACAAGATGTCACTGATTCAAACAAAGGTAAAATCTTTGCACTTTACATGAATTAATATTATGACTATAAGTTTATTTGGCACACCTACCAAATACAGAACTTTGCAGACACAACCTTGTTGCATCAACATGTCAGAATATCAGCTACAAAGTGAGAAATTCGCTTGACATCTTTTAATAACCAACTCTTGGTCCAGTGACTAAAAATTCACCTATTTTGTCCAACAGGTAATGTGTATGCCATCAGGAACAATGGTCAAATTGTCTCCATCACCTTGGAAACTGGGGACCATGGCGATAACCTCTCATTGTCAATGCCACCTTCTGTGGCTGGTCAAAGGATGAAGGAAGTGTTAGCCGGCATAAGTCACACTGCTGAGAAATTGGCCAAAATGAACTTGACCTTGAAGACACAAGATGAAGTCCTCAAAGAGTTGCATCTTGCTGCTGACCTTACATGTTCTATGTATGAAGGAGACAGTAGCAAGACATTAGAATCGCAGTTTCCGTGTACAACACAGTGTGTCATACAGGATATGGGATATCGGTTCAATTATGGTCTGACTGTCAAACTTCAAAATGCATCCAGTAGTGTACTCTCTTCATGGGCATGGATGGTTTGTGTGCAGAGGCATGGAAACTGCAAATCACTCTCCTATCAATTGTACACAAAGACGGTATCTCTTGATCAATTTCAGCCCAGTGATTTCCGTGAAATTTACATTCCGCTTGATGACAGCATGCAGGGCTGTCTTCCTGTGACAGTAAAGTGCTATTTGCACTTTGACCTTCATCATTTACATAACAAGCTGTCCTTGGCCAATGACGTTAGCCGTGAGTCTCACCTGACCCTCACAAGTAATGGAATATGTCTTCCTGTTGGGTCTAGTGAACTTGACATTTTGCATTTGCTCAGACCAGTGGCCAGACAGGGAGCAGGCTCATCGTCCGTTACACTGGTCAGTTGCAGTAGTTGGGGCAACAGGTTGCAAAGGCTGACAGGGCAGCTCAAGGAAATTCAGTCACAGAGACCAGAGTCTGTCAGTGACCTTGAAGAAATCAATTTGGTCAGTACTGTGACTTCCAAAGTCTTGATATCGGCTGGTTATGTTGACCACAGTGGCGTTATCCAAGGTAAATTCTTTGTACATGTAGGGGCAATCTGTATCTTCAATACCGTTACATATGGGAAATTTCTCCATGTTTTCTGTTTAAGAATTAGTGATGCAGCAGAAGACACATTATGCAAATTTATGTATATTTTTACTCATATGTTGCCAATCAGTATTTCACTGAATTGGTCCGATTATAAAATAGTTACTGATAATTTGTACAGAATACTAAGCATTACGGAACGTTTGACCATCATTACTCTTTCTGACAGGCAGTGCAATTATGTAAGGGTACAGCAGAAATTGTGTGTGAGTGTGTGTGTGTACACAAAAGTGTGTGTTCATACATTTTGGTCTCTCAACATGATTAATTTCAACTATTTCACTCTTCCTTGTCACCAGATCAAAACGTAGTCGGCTCTAAAACTGCTGAATCTATGTTGCTACGGCAACTACTCCAAGGAAACCCAAAGGTTGAGGAGATTTTTCCTTCAGATAAATCCACACTACAGTTGGTGGCGCCATCAGGAGACAGTGTAATCCTACAGTGCCACAGAGTGACTGTAGCTGACAGGGAAGTGCTTGAACTCACAATCAGTGCTGACTCCCTACATTTGCTGTGTCAGCTCCATGAGGGCGCTCTTCGGAGAATACAGGTATCAACTCGCTTTCATTAAACTTTATATAGCTTTTCACACCATCTCCCAGTACAGAGACATCCCTGCATCATTGTAAACAGTAAGGTTTTGGAAATGTTCCTGAAGGGCTTGGCAACAAATGATGGGGGAAATGTGTTCAAGTTTGTTAGCTAGTTATCTTTTATTTGTAAATTTTGTACAGGAATTTAATGATACAAGGATCGTTGGGACAGCAACTACCAGGGGACATCAAAATCTGCCGTCAAATCATCACTGATAGTGATAACTCTGAATCATTTTAACAGTCATTTTGGATTATAAAGGTTTGGGTCACTGTGGGTTTTAACAAGCGGTATTCCATAATTAAATTTATAATGTCACCATTGCTATGGCATGATACAAGGAGGTTTGTCCAAATAATAATATTTGCTGGATTCCTGAACACCATGACTTTTGATTTTTCTCCAGCAGTGCTGAATCTGACTTGGCCAGCATATCTTGAAGTTGAGACCGTCAGGGGCAGATGTTGTTCGTGGGCTCTAGAGGGCGACATCCATTCACATGAAAAACCATACAAAGTTGCTAGTATGAGTTCTCTGATCATTAGTTTGTGACGGGAGTCTTTTGCCTCAGGTCTCACCACTTTATTTAATCAATTGAACCTGATTAACTTGACAAAGGCTTACAATAATGAAACAAACTGAGAAGTTCTGATATTACAATACAATGTAAACTGGTATTATTATGCTCTTGATATGGGCAAGTCTTCATGAAAATAATATTTCAGGAGCACTCCAAAGGCTTGTGTATCTTGTCTCTCAGATTGGAAGTAAAAGGCAGTCTAGACACATTTTCATTTCTAGAAAATGGATTCTTGGACAGTGGAGTCTAGGTTTTTCACATTGATTTCACATTGTGGAGTACTAGTTACTTTCTTCAAAGCTTGATTCATTATAGCGCTTTCTTCCTTTCACTTGTAGGTTATCAGAAAAAGTGGAGAGGGTTCATCGGTGAGCATTCATCTGTTGCAGCAAGAATTGAGAAGAATCCAGGTAAATTTTCACTGGAAGGAAATACTGATAAAGTGTATTGTTGGATAATTTACATCCATGTTGAAATGAATTTCGGGAAAAATCTCACGTTGTCGGTATCAGTCGAGCTGAGTGAAAGTAATGACAGTGGTTTGTGTGCACTCAGTGTTGTTTGGTCTTGTAGAAGTGTGATTGTGTGCTTGATGGGCTAATAATATATTCAAAATAATGATAAGTTAGATATCAACAGAAAGAAAATAGTGCTATACAAGATCACGAAACTGGAACACGTAAGAAAACTAATGATTTTCATTGAAGCATACCCACATCAGAGTTCTCCACAAGGCAGTGTTTAGGGGTGGGCCACCCTCTGTTTTTTGGTTTATTCTTTTTACATGTTAATAACAATATAAAAATATATTTTCACAACAAAAGAATATGCAAATTGTACATTGTTACGTAAATTGGCGTCTGTTTTTGTATGCTGTTGAGAACACTGCACATGACAACTTGGCAAGTCTACACTGATCAAGGACATATTGTGTATCTATTGTGTGAAAGGTTTAACAGTGGAAATATAAAACTGAATTGAAGGGTCTTATACTGACCAACACTGGATTGTAAATTATGATTTCATTTGAAAACACTTAAATAAAACATTGGCATACCTTTGTCATCAAAATTTTTTTACACGTTTTCACATTAATTAATTTTTTTTTGCAGAATTTACAACATGAATTACGGAACCTGGAGGATAAATTTTACAGTTGTCACGGCACATCCATGGTAACAGAGGCAATGGAAATCTACAACAAATTGAGACAGAACACATTTCTCGTCATGTAATGATTACGTAGATGGTATTTTGTGAACAGAATAAATTCTGTGACCCTCTTGTATAATAAATTCTGTGACTCTCTTGTATCAAGATGTTCTGGTGGCATTGAATAAAATGGCTTTTGAGATTACAAATGTATACATAGACTTTTCAGATTTATTGTGTAAAGATTTTATCTGTACAACCCCAATTCCCTGTTATGTAAGCAGTCCATGGTGGTATATAAGGATTAATTAGACGTTTAGCCTGGTAATATCACAGAAAGCTAGCGTTTCTTCATTTGAACCCATACTTTCTGGTAATCTATGCCATCATATGTAAATTTCCTCTTAGGACCATGCAGAGAAGGTATTTGTCCCAAGTCAGTTGGCTCATTACTATCATGGTAGATTGAAGTCATGAACTTCAACAGACTGCTGCATGATGGTGGGGCGATCATAAAATAGGAATAAATTCCAGCACACTGTTACCTTGACGGTAGGGTGATTGCAGACACTCAGCAAGCCAATATCTATCCTGTGTAACCAAGCAAAGTTCCTGACAAAATACCAAGTGATCAGTTGTCTAGTTGATGAAATGAAGTACTTAAGGTTGTTTTCAAAAGTCTAGGCATTACATTTATTTCCAGTATTTGCTGTTTTTCTTTCTCTACCCATTACTTTGCATCCATGCGTTCCTCTCAACCATCTTGTTGATATTAACCCTAGAGTGCTGTCATTTTTCACATCAAAATAATTTTAGTGCAAAATTTCACCAATTCTTAAGAATTTCTTTGTAATTTTTTGACAATTTTAGACTAAATGGGCATCACTTTTCATTGGCTAAATTTTGATCAAAATTTTGGAAGATAAAATTGTTTGAATTACATTTTATTTATTTATTTATTTATTTATTCAGCTTTGACATAAAGTCAGGATGAATCGCACAGGTGACTAACACCTATACAAAAGCAACCCTCCACAAAAGCACACATTTAACAAGTTACACATACAAAATAAAAACAGAAAAGACAAACGCAGAATAAAACAATCATAAAAAAAATACATAAAATTTCAAAACAAAACAAAACAAAACAGATAAATTAACAGAGACGGCAATTTTTACAGTGGCACTTTCCCACCCAAGTACAAGTGTTATCAGGATAAAAATTATTGTTTAACAAAACCGTGTAATGTTTTAATAAAATAGACTTGTATGACCTAACACTTGTTGAAGATATGCCATGAAAGGGCATAACACTACTTGAGTAAAAAGCTCTGTTAAATAACGAGTAACGAAAACATTCAGTTTTAAAAAGTGGCATCTTCATTGAAGTGTCATCAGGAGATTTAAATGTGACAAACTGGCTTAAATTTAAGTCATACATACCAGTAAAACATTTAGCTAAAAAGACACAGTCATTTAATTCTCTCCTGTAGCTCAATGGGAGCAAATTCAATTTAATCATACGCTCTTTGTAATCCACCTCCTTGGGATATCCAAGAATATATTTTGTGGCTCTCCTTTGGACACCTCAAGATGAAGCATTGATTGCTTAGTCGTGACAGCCCATGACTGGGATGAATAATCAAGAATACTACGGACAAGGATAAATACAGTTGGAGTTTCATTTTAGTGGAACAGGTGTGGCCACATGTACGTTTAATCAGTCCCAGCATGCGGTTTGCTTTTGTAACAGATATATTGATATGCTTATCCCAAAATTTGAAGAAACTTCGACTCCAAGATCACGGATGCTGTCAACTTTTTCTAGGGAAACACCACGCATTTTGTACAGGATAAAAATTTGACTTTGGCACTTAGAGGGTTTACATGTGAATGTTTGAGTTGCATTTATATCTTTCAATGCTCTCCTAGCTTATGAACCTGGAAAACCTTGAATTTCATTTTTGCGTGCAACAACACCGAGGAGAGGAACCATAATAACAGTGATGGGTTGAAAGTTTGACATATTATGATCTTTGGCATCAATATTCTGGTGTGCAAATGAACGGGATATACCAAGAGGCATGCTCATTCTCTGGGGTGATTTTCTCCATTGTTGACAAAACTGGTAATCACCATAGACTATGATGCTGTTCAAGAACTTGCAGACGACACACTCTTTCTAAGACATACACTTTTTTTATTGACAAAAAAATTTACAATTTTGACTACTGGTTCAAATTACAAAAGCAGACAACATTGAACAAGAGGATCAAGATACAAAAGTAAAATACATGTATTGATAATGATCTACCATACACCCAATCACATTCAAGGAATTCTAGTACAAGGGATTATGGGAAGGGGTCACATGTAAATATTGACCCTAAAATAATGTGTAGCAGACTTCCGCAGTGTATCATATTCAACATGTTGAGAGTTTAGTGAAGAGAAAATACGGTTTGCAAGGGAGCGTGTCTGTCACTGAATTCTATCAACTCTAAGAGTTGCTTTCAAATCTTTTTATCAGTCTTACAAGTTCCTGGCAAGGGTAATCGCACAGTCTTTGCTTTGGTTAAATCTGCTGCTTATTTGAAAAGTTTTCTGCATAGAGATTAACTATGAAAAGCAATGTAAATTATTCGTATTTTCTATTTACCTACTGATATCTTTAAAGAAAGCTTGGTTCAGTCACTGCCAGTTTAGAAAATGTTTGTGGCTCAAGATAACATTGACAAATCAAGTAATAAATTACACACCTCCCCCCCCCCCCCCCTCGAAAGTGCATTGTGATTTTTTTGCCAGGTGCTGCAGATAAAATTGAGAATTGAGAACAGTCCCATTCAGAAGCGAGCCCACCAACTGAAGCTGTTCAGAGTTAAACATCTCATACAGAGGTACTTAATTTACTTATGAAATATTTAGGCACAAGATCGCCAAAGCATGACATTTGTGGACCAACAGAGACAGCTTGGTTGTTGACAACAGTTCATTACAATTGTTAACTCTCGTCAACAAGTGTTATAAAATTAATATGTAAATTTATAGACAAAGGACAGCTTCTGCAGGTTAGAAAAAACATATAGCAGATTACAGGCTTATTATAAATAGTACAAAAACAGGATTATAATGATTAAAAACTTTTTTCAAACATCTCTAATATACCAGTTGTCTGACTCACACCAGCTGACTCCACTAGCTTGTACGAGTGCTTACTTTGGGGGGAAGATTATTTCATCAGGAGTGAGCTATATGATGTGGACGTATAAGTTCTACCCTGCTTGCTGGCTGAGAAGGCAATGGTTCACTTCACCATATCAACAAGACTTTTTGCTATGGTTCAGACCTATTTCATTTCTATCACAAAGAATCTGCAAGAAGAATGATCAGTCTTATGCACTTTTAACATCTATTGTTTTTTATCAGCAGGTACGGAGCATGTCCAGCTTCCACCTCACATTTTAACGTTCTGAATTTGATATGTACTCACACAGATTACAGATGCAATCAGTATACAAAACCAACTCTCTATGCATTTTTCCTGGTCAATAAGGGCTATTTTAGGTGAGGCATAAGCTTGATAAAAATTTAAACTTGCCTCTCAGGCCATAAAAGCACTAACTCTGACAAAACATAATTCCCATACCAGAAGATTGACCAAGACATTGGTTAAGTGATTGTACTTTGGGATATTCTCAAGAAAATTATATATTTTTTTTTTGGGGGGGGGGGGGGGGGGGGGGGATTGGGGAGGGCCTTGAATGTATATTTCCTTTGGCAAAATTATGCTGCTGAGTCAGATAATCCTGTCAAAGGATAAAATTGTCTGTTTCATTTGAATAAATCTTATTTTGAAAGATTCTGATACTGGCATTTCATGTCTTACTCGGGCACCTGTCCAGGAAAACAGGACTGCTCAAAAGACTAAAATTCAGTACAACACAGACCGCTGGTCTCTTGGATTAAAATTCATCACAGGAACATGTCGCTGAAGTTTGTACAGGACAACAAAACTTTACAAAAAGCTGGTTGATGGTAACATTTTTTGAACACATCAAACTTCAGGACAAATGAGAATCAGATTTATCATTATGAAGTCATGGTGGCGCTGTATTTTCAGATGGCATCCCCCACCACATTAACTTGACTGAAGCTTTCCTTCAAATTTAGGTACAAGCTGACTTTCCAATGCATATGTATGCATCGACATAAGAAAATGGAGGTTGACCCTTTCATCCCCATTTCCCTATATATAGGTCCAACAATGCAATCAGGAACTAGGGGCTTGTACCAAATTGTGGTCGTGAAAGGGTTATGGTCAAGATGAAAACCGCTAAGGGGCCGTCGATAATAAAAGCTGACGCACGACAAACGTAATTCTTTTGTTTAGGGGGGGAGGGGGTAAAAGCTCATTTCGTTTTGTGTGCGTCAAAATCGCATAAGGATTTTCTATTGTTTTTGAAGTGCGACGTTGCTGTGAGGACGCAATACTACCTTCGCGTTCATCGAGAACAGAATGACCACAAAATTCAGGGACAGAAAAGACAATGAAAAGACATGAATTTGAAATAAAAACTTGTAGCTTTTTCACGTGAACATGTACGTGAAACATTTTCCTATGTCCGAAGTGTATTAAAATGTTCAATCTTAAAAAGTGAAACGCGTAAAGTGGAGGTTTATTAATTAAAGTGCACTTCCGGTATTTTTCCAAGGGCATGCAGATCGTCGAGGTGCGTGTGGGTTTGTCAGAAACGGCATCATAATATGAAATTGATTTTGCATGAGAAGTTTCGTTTTGAGGGGGGAGGGGGTTTCAAGTAAAACGAAGGAATTACGTTTCTTGTGTGTCAGCTTTTATTATCGAAAACCGCTAAGTGTCAACAACTCATCAGAGTGTAGTATACAGGCAACTGACACACCTATAGATGTCAGTGATTGTTACTTTCTGTCACAATACTCTAGAGCCAACTTTGTGGCGCCTCATTTATAGTTGACGTCCACTCATTATTGACATTCACTTGGTTTCTTGATCATGGCCCTCTGACAGTGAAATGTCTATGGTATTTACAAATACACTAAACACACTACAACGACAGCTACGCTAAACCTACAAGAATTTTGTGTCTTCTACACTCATACCACATTTGTTAGCATACTACATACTTTATTTCCATAAATAATTTTGAAAAGTTTGGAGTAACGTTTTCTTTCATTTTCCATAATTTTTCAACATTGCACACACTTCATTACTAACATAACGATTATTAAAATCATGTTGTTTTTGTCATTAACAGCCTGCCTGACCCTTCTGACAGATAATCTTCTATTAATACTTCCATTTTTTTGTAATTTATTGAACTGATGCTTTATCCTACAAGTCTTTTTTCAAGTTATTTGTTCAAACATGTAGATTTGACAAGTAATGAGCCATTAGGGATAAATGCAATGTTTTCTTTTGAGACACGCTCCCTAACAATCAGATGGCTCTGTACTCACATGACGTTGAAACATGCAAATTTAATGTTGGCCGATCACAGACAGCATATCGGCGTATGTTTCTATTTATGTAAATTACTTGTACCCTGGACCAGGCGTGGGATACCTGGGCCCTGCCGTGTACTGCTGCTGCCCTCTAGAGTACGGGTTACCAGCAGAACTGGCTGGATACGGCTGTGGGTTTGCATAGCCTGGCTGGGGGGGGGTTGCCCTACATAGGGTTGCGGCTGAGATGATGGTGGATACCCGCCATACTGTTGCTGGGTATATGCCTGACCAGGCTGCTGCTGCTGCTGTTGTTGTTGCTGGCTTCCCTGGCTTTGAGGTGGGTACCCAGGTTGCCCGGCTGCACCGTAACCTGGTTGCCCACCGTACCCGGTCGGAGCCTGTTGCTGGGCTGGGTAGCCCGGCTGCTGCTGCTGCTGTGGTTGTTGTTGCTGCGGGGGTGTCTGCTGGTACTGCTGTGCTGGAGGCTGCTGCTGTTGGAATCCTATCTGTGGACTCGCAGAAGGGGACTGTCCGTATGGTGCACTTGCCGGTTGACTAGAGGTCTGTGGCTGTGCTGAAAAAAACAAATTCCAAAACAAATATCTAGTTCACTTTCTACTTCAACCTGTGAAGATGGCAAGAATCTGGAACTGAGCTTGAACTTGTTTCTGTATGTCAATAAGTTTGCAGAATGAACTTGATGATGGTTTTCAGAGCACATGGCTCTTGTGTGTCAGCTACATGAAAACACTTGATAACCGTATGTTAGAAACATGACATATGAATACAGGAGTCATGGCAGATCAAAGGGGCAAACATTAATCAGCATACAGAAACTTTGAAAAGAATACATGTCAAGTCAATATACAGAACATGTGACAATGAAAACAGACACAAACACGCAGCAAGTTAGTGAACAGAAACACATGACAAACACAGTACAGAACACATGTATAGTCTGTATACAGAACACAAGTCAAATCATTACACATAAGGCCAAAAAAAGAAAAAGAAATGTTTCTGGTCAGCGCGCGCGTCACTTGAACAACAGCGCGTCACCCTTTTTTTTCTGTTTGTGGCCGGCGGCCGTGGCTGACACCAAACCAAAATGGCTGAAGAGAAAGAGAAAATTCTGTGGGGGGCATGATCAGTGACTGCATGAACAGTATATATGTGACTATATTGATAAAACTATAAAACTGACCCTCCTCCCTCCCTTGAGGGAAAAAAAAAAAAAAAAAAAAAAAAAAAAAAAAAAAAAAAAATGAAATGCGCGTCGCCGCACCATTTTTTAAAGGGAGACCTGACCAGAAACATTTCTTTTTTTTTTTTGGCCTAACACACAACAAGTCAGAGAGGAATCACAGAACAAAAGGAAATATGAAGAAGAGACTAAGAAAACCTACCAGGCTGTGCAGTTGGATACTGTTGTGGATAGGTTGGCTGCGGTTGAGCCTGTGGCTGAGGTGGTTGCTGTTGATGTGGCTGCTGCTGTTGTTGTTGCTGTTGTTGTTGTTGTTTGAGTTGCTGGCTAGCTGAAGACCCTAAGCTAGACGTACTGTCTGCCGGTGAGCTTGGTCTTGAACCTTAGAATGTTTGAATAATAGGTGCTGTGAGTTTCCTAAAGTGGAACTTTTGCTGGTGTAACAACAGAGAGGCTATATACTGAGTATGACAATTGGAATTTCTACAGATTCTTTGGCTCAGATTCAAAACACATAATTGCAGTCATCTTTCAGGCATAGGGTGTTCATCAAAATCATGCTCACTGCAGGCAATCTATTTATTCACATGAAAAACTTTATTCTTACTCTACAATTCCATCATATATGTGATTATCTACCTTTCAATTTTTCACATCTACTTAATGATTTTCACAATGCTTGGCTTCTTTGAAGCATTTCCCCATCAACTAACCAATACATATTTAACCTGTTGTGGGTAAAGTCTAGACAGCACACGGCAGTTATTTCAAACAAATGGCTGTGTGCGCAAATACATGTCTACACGCTCACAAACAAGCTTATAGAAACTTATTTTTCATTGGATTATAGGGCCGTTCTGACACAGCATTTAACAACGTTGCGAACGCCGTTGTTATGGTAAACAATGACGAAAACCACGTGTGAGAACAGTTAACGACGGTGTGCTGCGACGGCGTCGATCTACGGCGTCGAATTTCGTCAGACCTGCAACGGCGCGCCGACGCAAATTGTGTGTCAGAACGGTTAACGACGGTGTAAACGCCCTCTCGCGACGACTTTTGTCCAAAACATTACCTCTGACCTATCAGCTCGACACGTATGTTTAGTTAGCTGAAAACCGAGAATTAAGTTGTGCGCATGCGCAAGCTAAATTTACACAGGGCAAAGGTCGTGTGCAAAAAAATGTCACCTGATTGTATGTTAATGAGCTACAGAGCTTCGTAGCAACCGGGCGGGGATTTCTTCAAGTTTCTATGGCCTTTTAACCAATAAAAATGATCAGAATGATGTCAAACTAGTGTCAGAATGTTCTTTGGGAACTAATTATATGAATATGTATGAGTTTGGGGCGGTCAGACGATTGTAAACCCGCGAAAATTTGATCGAGTTGTAGGCCCACCTAGCGACTCACGTCTGTCTGCCAGCTGTTGTGTACAGTTTTGAGGTCAAATTTTGTCGGCGATTTTTGATATTTTCTTGAGTTTGTCAACTAATTTCACCAACATAGTAAGTTAAAGCTACTTATTTTTATTACATTCCAACAAAGTTTCACTGAGGCTAATTTTTTTTGGTAAGGTTTTTGAAAAAAAAATTACGTAGTGGTTTAGACTCTGTTTACACTTCAGTTCATTGACCTTCATTGTAATTTACAACCCAGCTGACGGCCTTCTACTTTTTTTCTTGAGTTTGGCATAATTTTTTTGCGGTTTCTTCTTTTTTTGTGTTGTGAAGATGTCTGGTTTTGATTTTCATCTTGCCTGCCTCAGAAAGATGTGCAGAATTTGTGGGGGTAGGGCCCAAAATTCAGTAGATGAGCTGACAGGAAAATGTCCTAAATTATGTTCCAAATATACAGATCAGATTTCTTTTACTTTTGGTATTGATGTAGGGACTGATGAACAGGATGTGCATCCAAACCACATTTGTTATTTATGTTATAAGCGTTTGTTCAATGATTCAGTATTTCTTTTGACAATGATGTATGGGAACCCCACCCAAGAACAGGAGAATGTAATGTTTGTAAAGAATTTAAACAGCAAAGTAAAGGAGGAAAGCCAAAAAAGGTAAAACGGGGCAGACCACCAACAAAATCAAAACAAAATCATGACAGTGACCACCAAACTGATATAATTTTAACAGAGGA
Source organism: Ptychodera flava (assembly GCF_041260155.1). Lineage (NCBI taxonomy): Eukaryota > Metazoa > Hemichordata > Enteropneusta > Ptychoderidae > Ptychodera > Ptychodera flava. Next base: position 43,422,709 of record NC_091937.1, read on the forward strand.
TGGTAAGGCACACTTAATGCAACAAGCTGAAATGTCACCGACTTTTGATTGGCCTGACCAATTCAAGCCAATACCAATGGATGATGTAAAATGCACCATTTGCCTGTCTGTTTTCACTAATCCATTGGAGACACCGTGTGAACATGTTTTTTGTAGTAAATGTCTTGTTGAAGTATTTCTTACTGAAAATGCCCAGTGTGTCCGTTGTCCATTTTGTACCCAGTCTGTATGTTGTTTTTCTGTCCGTCCTGCCAAGTTGTATTTTATTAATATTTTACGTTCTTTACCAATGAAATGCCAAACATGTCAACAAATTTGCAACTCCTCTGACCTCAATAAACACAGCTGTACACCAAGTCAGATTACAGAGTCAAATAAACAAAGTGAACAAACAGCAGGCATATTGTCGGTATTAGAGCGACCAATAGAATTACCACTCACAAAGGACTTGGAGAAAGTGGCAACACATTTACTGAAAAGTAAACAAAACATGGGGCCCGGGGGCACCGACGTCCTTTGTACCTCCTTACTGTTTATTATTTGCCATAAATGTGAAATTTGGCAAAAAGTCAAATTGTTTGGACATAAATGAAAGTTATTTGAACTGGTTGGTTACTGCTCCAGCATAAGTTCAAGTGTGGATTCTAAGTATCAACAACCTTGATATGTGTGAAAGTGAATTAAGAATAAGAGATGGGACTACATAGGATCAACAATCTCTAAAACAGGAAATGGTGAACTTATATAATACAGAAGGGGGGAAAATTTAGCCACAAACTATTGTAATATAATGGACAATGGCTAATCTAAACCAAATTACTTAAACTGGATTGTTGGCATTGATTACACATGTATTTATTGTCCATCAAATAGGAAATAAATTTGGGCCATTGACTAAAAAACATTTGCTTGTTACACTCACCACACTTGTACTTAGTATTTGGAGTGTACACCTATCTACAATACAATGATAAAAAGTTTGGACTCTGTAGGTCAACAGTGCATCTTTAATGTATGAGAATAAATAAGCTTACCCCTCAAGTAAATGTATAGGCCAAAAACAATATTTTAAATTTTGAATTATGTGGTGCAGGGAAGGACATACAATATGGTGAAAAGCAAACTAAATATAAAAACTGAATATACAATTATATGGAAATGTTGTTCCACAGTCATGAGTATCTGGTGTGTGCCGAGAGACAAATATTAAAATAGGACAGTATCATCCTGACCACAGTTTGTCTGACTGAATGTTTCCTCTGATTTTCTGACACGGTGATAGGTACAAAATATTATGTTATTCACGATAGTTATACAACATGGCTTGCATTTTGTTCATTAGAACTGAGTTTTACATGTAAGATAACTTTCTCATAAACTGTAAATTCTGGCTTCTGGCAGCTCAAACGTCGCAATACTACATTTTGATATGATATGTATGATATGAAGTGACTTGCACACATATGCAATATGCAGTGACAGTCGATATATTCATAGTGAGAGTCTACTACATTCAAGCATAGTGATGTTGACAACTACATGCATGCCAATGCACGATTTCAAAGTAGCCAGGAGGAAATTCTAATGGTCTTTTAGTGGAAATATAAACGACAGTGAAACAAACAACATTAGTTATCGTTACCTTGCTTAAGTGCAATCTCGGATCATGCATGATCTGATGATCATGCCTGAAGTGCGCGTAAATCGGTCAACATAAGCACACACTGTCTTTAGCGATCGAATGATGTCAAAATCAATGCACAACTGTCGAAATTACCCAAAATGGGCAACAGAAAACTAAAAGTTATCGCTGTGTCAAAAGGACAGTACATCAACATAAAACGACGCTAGTTTGTTATGACATGGAGGTAGAAGGATAGAGCATTCCCTCCGCTCTCACCTAGCCCTGCGTACGACGCTGTGTGTTCCGCTACAGCTAATCGCCCCGCTCACCACATGTCACAGCCCTGCAAAGACCCGTACGTAGGGTCGCGGTCAGTCGGTGACTTCAAATCCATTTGGGACTTGACGTAAAAAGCCAAATTACTGCCGAAATTCAGCGTTCTTGGGCCAGGTCGTATCCCTGCCTACCTCAGCTACTCGATCGCTTCCAAAAATGTCAGTCTTTTATTCACTTCTCGTAAATAACCGTCGATGTCGGCAACTCTCTCGCTAGCCCTGCGTACGATGCTGTGTGTTGGCTGCCAACGCACAGCATCGTACGCAGGGCTAGCGAGAGAGTAATAATAAATAAACTCTAAAAACTTTAGAACGTCAAAATTCGCACAAGACCGAGGAACAAGATCGCGTCGGTTTGATTTTTCAGTCTTTGCAAAACAACGCTAACTTGTTATATGCGCATGCGCATATTAAGGGAAGACCCATTTGATTTCGGGGGGGGGGGGGGGTATGCAGGAAGTGCGTATGGGAACTTTTTTTTGGTCAGAGAGACAGCATTTTTTTATTTCAACTGTCAGACCTGCATCAATTTTTTTTATCAAATGGAGTAGCAGTGCAATTTTTCAAATTTAAGCCAGTGTTTCACATATCACAGGATGGTTTCATATATTCATTTTACATTCCAACAAATGAAAACAAAATGGAAAGTCTAGTATATATACAACTTTAAATTATAGAACACATTTTTGGCAAATCAACAATGATCAGTACTATACCTGCTTTTCTTTAAAACAGTCAATTCCTTTTAAGTTCTCAGGGGATATGTTATCTCTTGTGGTCAGAGACACAAGGCTCACACATTGTATTTCATTATATTTGTTGTTCCTCAATTTTTCATTGTCAACTTGTAATCTTTCTAACATATTCATATTGAGAGAATAATGTATTGGTTTTAACACTAGTTTATTGACTCCTGTCTTGTGTTTTAAATTTTCACAATTTACAGAAGTCAAATAGTCCCATATAGATATTGCCTGTACCATAGAGATATTGCAAGAGAAATCCTGAAATATGATTTCTTATATCATAAGTGCTGGAACAAAAAAACACATAAGAATTGCTTGTGGTAAAAACATTTGCGCTGCCTGTGGCAGCATGCTAGCAAACAATACATGAGAATGAAGTTTCCAAAATTTTGTTGTTTTCAACTGCATTGTGACAGTTCCTTTTTTATTTCTGTCTGTTATGAGTATTTTTTTTTTCAAGCCATTACAGGCTTAATTTTTTTCTTTTATTTCACCTGGTGACATTTTTTTTCTCAAAATCCTCCATACCTCCCCCCCAGAAATCAAGTGGTTCTCCCCTAAGTGAGTCCCTGACCTGTACGGGCCAGTGGATTACTTCCTCAGTAGAACTGATATGCCTGCCGGTACCGGTGTTTATCGCCTACGGAGGCCATCATTCTTCAGTCGATAAAAGGCGCCTTTCGTACCAAAAAATACACGACAGCTGCAAAAGTGCATCACTGTCAACTTCATAACTTTAGAACACATTGAAATACACAGTGAAACGTTCAAAAACGTAAAAAATGTGCCCATACCGAGAAACAAGATGGCGTCCGTTTCGATTCTTCAACTCAGATTTTGTCCTACAGTTGTGCGCATGCGCAGACGGTAGCTTTAGCGAAAGTGAGGCAAAATCAAGTAAATATAAAATAAAAATGGATAAAAATATTGTTTAAAAATAATGTAATGCATATATCACCAAATTTTGAACATTTCTGACGGTATTTCAACTATACGAACACCCATGCCAAACATCACAATAATCAAATCAGTGGTTTTGAGGAAAAATTGAAAATAGTGGTTTTCAGAAAAAAGCTAAAAAAGTGACTTTAAAATGATTCAATCGAAAAAAGAAAAAAAACCGTTTGAGATACATGCCCAAGTGACCACCAGACCAAATTTCAGAAAAAGTTACTGAAGCGTTTCTGAGATACCTGCGTCCACAGCTTACGGCCCACTATGTTGGCCATATTGGGCCGCGCCATCACATTAGTACCTTTGTGCCCACAGGGCACAAAGTACTAAAAATCAGCAGATGGAAAAACAGCCATCTACAAAACAGGAGGACCAGTAAGTTTTTTTCTATTTTTTATTGATATTGCAACAATAAAATTTTTAACAGAAAACATACAGAAAGTTATGTGTGGATATTGATCATTTAATGAGTTTACAGAAAACACTAGTATATATGCTGCTGGGCTAGAGTAGATTGTAGTAGATTGGAAAATAACTGCTCATCCAAAGTTTACAACTGAGATAAGAATGAAAAGTCAGTGGTCTTTTACAATATTTGATGATGATATGCTTTGCATTCTAAAATATGTATTTCAGGATATTTCTGCCCAGATAAATATTTATTTCATTCAGCGAGTCAAGAATCCGTTGCAACAAAATCAGTTGTGTACATCATCAATCCTCAATTTATCTTTTCTTCAGAACCTTGTTGTTGTTCAGACACCACAAGCAAGAGTTGCTACAAACACTGCCTGCAGGAGCACCATACGCAAACGGTCCATTTACCTGGAAAATCAAAGAGAGAAAATTAGTAAAGGGTCAACAGATGCGCAACAAACAGATGAAATTAAAGTTGCTGCAAAACAAAGGAGAATAGATGAGTTGTTTGCCAAAATCCCAAAGAAGACGATCAGCGGTGAAGAAATGTTGGCTGTAAAAAGTGATCTTGGAATGTCTTGGAACAGCAACAGGAAATTGAAGAGGTTAGTCTTCGCGTATCCTACTTACCTGCTAGAGAAGAAACACTATAAAATGGAAAAAAATTCAATTAAAGGGTCAAAGTAACAAACACATATTATTGATATTATTTTTGTCATTCTAGTTTCATTGATATTATATATTATATATAAATGAAACCAGAATGACAAAATTAATATCAAAAGTTGTTGTTTGTGTCAAGCCTCACTGAGCAGAACAATATGAATAATATTATTATTCATATTGTTCTGCTCACTAAGGCTTGACACACCATAGCTATACATGGACATAGAACAAAAGTACATGTGTACACTGAAAGTTAACTGGACATTCTTTCTATTGTTTTGCATAGATGGTTCAGTCAGTGGGGTTTGAGAAGTGAAGGTGAACTGAAAATGAGAAGAGAAAAGGAACACATTATTGGTGATAATTTGCTAGCAGAAAGTTTGCGTTTTGTCTTCAATGATGAAAAGGGGAAAACTGTGAAGCCTGCACCCTGTGTGTATGCAAGAAGTCTGCCTGAAAAAGTGTTACAACATCTTGAGGACAATGACAAGTAAGTGATGTAACTGTGCACTGGAATCTAAATTTTGAAATTCATTTCTGATACTGACAATGTGATCATACTCCATAGATCTTTCATTTTTTTTTGTCATCAAAGCCCAGTAACTGTAACTTTGAGTTTTATATGTAGTTCACATGTCAACTAAACATGTAAAGGGTACAGATACTGGGGCTTTTAAGTCATAAAGTCTTTATTTTCCAGATTAAACCTACTGACATGGCATGACGGACACATACCAGAGAATGAACTGTGGATTAAACTAGGTGGAGACAAGGGCGGAGGAAGTTTTAAATCCATGTTCCAGCTAGGCAACGTTCCTCACCCTAACGCCAAACAAAACACAGTTGTATTTTGCCTGTTTGAAAGTGGAGACAGCTTTCAAAACTTGCTCACTGCTCTGGGAAGATACAAAGAACAACTACATCATCTCAAGACACTGACCTGGAAGTGAGTTGAAAATATTGAAAACATTACTTACATGACTTTCAACAGCAACAGCAAGGGGTGGACGATACTCCACAATACTGGAGTATGTGGTCCCAGTTTCCCCTAAATTTTGATGTTTATCTTTCTGTATACACAAAATCAAACTCAAAATGACTACGAATTGTACAACCTTCGTGAGTACGTATGTTAGCGTGTGCATTTGTGTGCATCTCACCAGACTCAGCTGTGTCATAACACCACGCATTGGATTGTAAAAACTTGGCCAGTTGTTGAATTTAGGGTTGAGAATATGGCAGAGCGGTCTGATGTCCCAGCTACGCAATTTGGTGCAGTAGGTGTGGGTTCAAGATCTGGTGGTAAAATATATGAAATTGTCTGCAGAATTCAGTCAAGCTGTTACTCAATGGTCTTCTGGTTTTAAAATACTCACTTTCACTTGTTTTTTTTTTGCATATATTCTCTATATTTCTTCGGGGAAAGACATTCAGGCTGTTTGCTTTCGGAGACTATGAATATCTTTGTAAGATGTACGGTTTGAGTGGACCAAGTGGAAGACATTTTTGTCTGTGGTGTTTAGTAACCCAAGAGAGTCCCAGATACCAAGACAACTGAGAATTTCACAACCCAGGACCCTTGAACAATTTCCAAGGACTACAATGAATTCCTGACCATTGGCAAAGGGAAGTTGTCAAATGCAAAGCACTTCAACAATGCAATAAATGAACCATATTTGACATCCCAATAACACAGGTAATTATGCACTTACTTCTTACTGTATACAGGCAAGACTTGTTATGGGTTTTAGTGCTGTCAATTATACTCATTACCCAACCCAACTAGATGGACAAATTAATCTGTAATATTTACATTTGTATAGACCACAATGTACTCTGTTTTCCTAATCTGAAATGGCAATCTTTATACCGAATTGTTGTGAGAAAAGTTGAAGACCTCTACTTGGGTTTGATACAGTAGGTAAAGACTTACACATCCATATATTTTTACTTCTGTTTAAAAACAATTAGGTGTGTGTGCCGAGTCTTCATCTGGACCTGGGTATTTACCTACGCTTCTACAATATGTTTGAAATGGAAGTTAGTAAGCTGGACAAAAAAATAGATGCAGACGGTCTTCTTGTGCAGACACTTGACAACACTCTGCAAAAAATAAATGTCCACCGGCAGGCATATCATGGAAAGGCATTCGTTGGAAATCATGTGCACAAATGTTTACAGGTTAGTTGACAAACTGTGCAAAGTAAAGTCATGCACGATGTGGGATACAGAATTTGACAAGCACATGACAGAATATACATGTCATCTGCACAAGTTCTGTATCACACACACATTAGGCATTACATTTGGAAATCAAGAAAATGACTTACCTTATACTTGTGGTGATTATCCACTTCTTAACTGACCATTATTGAGCCTACCAAACTTCTTTAAACTTCACACATGCAATATGTTCTCATCCATGCATGTAGGACTGCAACATTGATATGCTCACACAAGCTGTAGTTGATGAAGTGGGAAAGAGAAACCAAGAGATTACTGCTGAAGCCGTGACTGTATGTGAGAAATTCAACAAACTTTTCAAATTGTTTGCCAAGTGCCATGCTGCATACAGCTCATCTAACTACATGGAAGCTGGAGAAATCAACAACTTAGGTAAGGTATACTTCTGTATAGAAACAATCCTATCATCTGGAAGTGGGGTAACTGGTGGGGTAACAAGAGCTTTATGAGTAATTGTGCCAACTGACCATTTTAATTGGTTTGTTTTTTCTCTTTCTCTAGAAGCAAATATAGATGCTCTCATGGCCTACTACAGGCAGCAATTTCCTGATGCCAAGATCTCACCGAAGTTACACATCCTTGAAAATCACACCGTCCCATGGATCAGAAGATGGGGATTTGGCTGCGGTTTTCATGGGGAACAGGGTGGGGAGCATATTCATGCAGACCTCAATAATATCAGATTTAGTATAAGGGGCCTAAAAGACAGTCTCGAAATTGCCAAGAGCCTGATGAAAGAACACTGGATGCAGGCATCTCCCACCACTCAGAAGCACAAACCCGAAATCGTGTGTAAAATTGGAAAGAATAAAAGCCAATAAATGTTATATGTATCGACAAAAATGCTTGTGTACACAGAATGTACTGGTACATGTATATAGTACTGAAAATGTTAATGAGACATTTTATTGGTTTGACAATCTGTAATTTGGTCAGTCACTCGCAAAATCCATTTCTATTTTTACTTTTATTTTTGAAGATAAATGCCATTCAATGCATGTAACTTTTAACTCAAAGTCGGGTTCTTGTACCTGCTCCATAACTGTACATGAACCAAAACATCCTCACAAATGGGTTCATAAGCATCTCCTTCAACATATCATTAGTCTTGCAATCATATCTAATTAGCTTTGATGGAAGAGAATCTGCAAGGGAAACACCATTTTTTGTGTGTATGATACAACAGTTCTCACCATGTGTATATAGTAAATGTTTATGTGATTGATACTTACCTTTTTATGGTGAAGAATGATAAACATTTATGTGATTGATACCAATCTGATTATAATCAGACTTTAGGGAATGGCAAAGTGAATTCTGATGTGTTGTCGTCTCTGACTACAGGCGGCAACACATCAGACTTCACGACGCTGTTCCCTACATCTCAGATTTTGATCAGATTGGATCGATACTTACCTGTTTATGGTGAATAATAAATGTTTACGTGATTGATACTTACCTGTTATTTGTTTCTGTCTCAAGGACATGACATGACAATGACAACTTATGAATATTATTAATATATGACTTGCCTTTTGATTTGTCCGTTGCCAGCTCCCCCTTTTTTCGGATTTTCTATCCACATATCCATTCACCTATCCATGCCAAGCATCACAGCCTGCACACTTTGGTGTGTGAGTTGTCCTATTTTATCCTACAAATAATGCATAAATCACCAGATTGATAATATATCACATCCAATGCACTGAAGTACGTAGTAAATAATATCACGTACATCAAAATGAGATACTTTACCTCAATCATATTTGCATAAGTCAAAATGGAAGTATCATCATCCACTGACATGGAAAAATGACATTATGCTACAACTGTTGAACTGATGTCTAGACAAACCATTTTCAACAATGCTGACTTACTGTGACCTTCGTGAAATTTTCTGATTCCCCATTTGCTATATAGAATTAATCATCCTCTAGTCCACTGTTGACTTGAACCACAGTCGTTTGGAGAGCTATTCAGCGCTGGGACTATTCGCCCCATAGACGAGAGTACAGAAGCGAGAAATACCTCAAGTCTGGAAACAGAATGGCTATAAAAACCACGCCATGTCACATTCCGTGTCCGATTTCACTGTGAAAATTAGCAAGTTCATCTATCATGCAACCGTCGATCGTTCCCTATCATTCTAAAAGTTCATACCTGATACTTTATCTGATTCAAAAACGCTCGTTTCGTGTGATTTTCGGCCGAATTCGACGGACACCTCGCCAAAACCTGGGGGTGAGCAACATTCCGGTCACCTCTTGGGTACCTCCACTTTACTGACGTTGGCGCCGCCTACCCATGAGGGATGACTGGAATGTTGCTCACGCTTATGTTTTGGCCAGGTGTCTCTCGAACTCGGCCGAAAATCACAGGAAATGAGCATTTTGTAAGCAGATGAAGTATCAGGTATGAATTTTCGTGTGATTTTCGGCCGAGTTCAGAAGACACGTCGCCAAAACATAAGGCATGAAAAACCTTCCAGTCACCCCTCATGGGTACGCGGCGCTAATGTCAGTAAAGTGGAGGTGCCCAACGTCCACTGTGAGGTGACCGGAATGTTGCTCACCCCCAGGTTTTGGCGAGGTGTCCGTCGAATTCGGCCGAAAATCACACGAAACGAGCGTTTTTGAATCAGATAAAGTATCAGGTATGAAATTTTAGAATGATAGGGAACGATCGACGGTTGCATGATAGATGAACTTGCTAATTTTCACAGTGAAATCGGACACGGAATGTGACATGGCGTGGTTTTTATAGCCATTCTGTTTCCAGACTTGAGGTATTTCTCGCTTCTGTACTCTCGTCTATGGGCGAATAGCGCTGAATAGCTCTCCAAACGACTGTGCTTGAACCCAAAAAGCTGAACAGCAATATTTTTTATGCAGTGAACGGCAAAGGTCAATAAACTCTACCACCCACGTCTTGGAGATATTTAAATGGCTTCCGTCAGTTCTACTTTGTAGTGGATTTCCAGCTATTCATCAGTCAGGTCACTGTTATTGAGTGAGCACCCACAAATACAAAAGTGTCCAAGTAAGAATTCTGAACTCTTACCATGTCATTTCAACGTGAGCTATAGATCGCCTGCTACGCAATCGATGGCATGTCGACAATGCATGTCATTGTCAGTGTCATGTCACCTGGCATTTCAAATCACGCTAGTCTGTTCAGATGAAATTATAAGCACGTTTCTACCCATTAGACGTAACTGAAATAACTTATTTAATACTATAAGCCATGGCTTTACGCCACAAACACTTCGTGAAAGAGCGGGACCGTGATCATGCCATTTCGAAATCGAGCGTTACTTCCGGTTTCCCACGCTCGGCATGTACAACGTTGATATATGCTTCTACAAGTACGTACTATGCATAAACGATGACCAGATCAGCCCAAGACCAATTTAGAGCTAAAATGAACCAAAACGGGAATATGCCTGAAGTAATATCACTCGGAATTTGTTTCAGTACATAATTTAACGAACTATAGGCTTCGACAAGAGCTATTAATGCATAAAACTTACCTCTCAGTCCGTGAACTACATCGAGCTGTGGCGGCGGCTAGGAAAATTAGCCGCGCACATGGTCGGGTGTGGCAGTAAAACTGAGGCACACACTTCTCAAATCACCATGTGATTTTCTCCGGAAAACTCAAGAACATAATAATATTCATCATCAATGTCTTGGAATTTTCGGAAATTCAAAAATATGACCGTTACGCCAGTATTGTTCGATAAAACGTTTGGATACTACGATTTTCATCCCGTTTTCGCACCAGAACTATCTCTTGTGAAGGAAAACATTATTATGCATTCAAATTATTCATGACGATTTTAGATTATCGGATTTCATTGGTTAAAGTAAGGGGCGGAGTTCGTTGCTAACGACGGTTGCTATGTTATTAACATAATCCGTCAGTGCACAAAGACGCGTTCGCTGGCGCATGCGCACAACTAAATTCACGCCCAAAACATACGTGTCTGAGTGCACAGTACGCATAGCTGGACTCGACACGAACCATGGAACAACAAAGTTTTCTAAAGTTTTCTACCCAATCCCTATTATCCCATGTCTCCAGCACGACTGATTGCCACCAATTATCTGAGCGTTCTCTTGTCCAGAATGCTCGGGCACTGGCGTCAATGCATTGTTTAAATGCTGAAGCAGCATGTACATGAAACGCATGGTCGATCGCCTACGGCGTTCTTGAAAATTTCTTGCGTACTCGTCATGTCAAACTGAAGGACGTTGTGTCCATGTTGCTGGGCATTCCTGAGGCGACGATTGAACTGTTGAATCCGTCTGGATTGCATATGAAGGTGAAATACAGGAGACACGCCGCTACAGTTGCGTCCTGGACATCCGCCATTGTTGTTTATATCCAACCTGTACTATAGACATATATTGAACGTAGAGGGCGCAAAACACCGGTGTTTTCCTCAAAACACCGGAGGAAATTCCGTGTATGGACATAAGTAGAGATTAAGGGTTAATCCACAGGTGTTTACTAATCAAAACCGTTAGTTACCGGCGGCGTTGGTTTGGCTAGTGGGAACACAGTATATCATATGTGTGGTTTTGTATTGGGTATGCTGCAGTTATCAGAATGTCTAACTCAGATTGCTTTAGTCCTTGAACCCTCTCACAATCAAAGATTTGGTGCAGGCCATTGTTTTCAAATGGCATGGGTGAGCCTACATGTACAAAGGTAGGATTAGAGGGATTCTACTTGTTCATGTACATAACTGCATATTCCATGAAAAAAGATCGCAATGTCATCACAATTGAGGAAGTGGTAGATTTGAGTGGCATTGTGCAGCATCTTGGAATCTTGCAGCTTATTGGTTAGCTGAACACATCATTGTCATTATTGATTTGTTTCCAAACAGCCAATCAGGTGCACAACAGCCTTAATTTCAGACTTCATAACTTGCTGTGAAGAATTTGGAGCCACCAATTAAATTTAACCTTCTGAGCCACTGCATATTGGCGCAGCTTTGACAGTGCGAGAGAGAGAGAGAGAGAGAGAGAGAGAGAGAGAGAGAGAGAGAGAGACGTACATACCTCCACCTTCTTTGTTGAGTCCAAATGACTGCATAACAGCCTCAGTTTCTTTCTGTTTGTACGGATCAAATGCCGCTGTGTCGGCTGCATTGACTACATTCTGTGCTTTCACCGGTGATTGTTGCAAGTCTTGCACTGGCTCTGTTCAACAGACATCAGACATCAATTAAATGATGTTAAGTTAGAGTGCGCTGGGAGGGGGCAGATACATGTATTCAGACTCTTGAACTTTTCAATGCTGTTCTACTCTACCACATATTTGGACTCATTTTAAAGATTATGGAATACTGGAGACCTAAGTTTTCACCTGCTTATTGTTGTGAAAATTAAAAAAAACCCCCATTTTTCACCATGGAGATGACATTGGGATAGCGGCCATTTTGAATTTCAAGTGTTTGTAAAATTGGGTAATGTGTCTCTGTAGTGCTAAATTTTGCATGGTGACCCCTGATTTTTATTCTTGATTTCAAAATGAACTGTTTAAGTTTTCAAAAGAAAAGTTTAGGCAAAAGTTTGGGCAAAAGTGTAAGTCTTCAAATTTTTTAGGCCCATACTATGATATTAAACATGTAGAATTCTGATGAAACCCTTCCATTCCTTAAATTCCTGTATAATAGCCATGCCTTGTGACTGCAATTGATGTTGTTCTTTTAGTTTTCTGGTGAATAGTGAAGATGTTACACAGGGGCATACGGCATTATGGGTGACTTTGGCATAAACACTGATCATCATTTAGGATTTGAGTGCTGTGGGTTATTTTGTAAGTATACAATAATGATAGAAAGATTTAATTTTTAATTTATTCATAATCATAGATTTATTTATTTTTTACACTCTTACTATGACTGATAATGCCTTGTGCCCCTGTGGATGGTATTGAGATTCCAGGATAACCACCCTGATAGAAATCTACTAACACAATGTGGATAAAGATGCTCAAGGGAAAACCGCAAAATCAATATCATCAAACAGTGTTTTCTCTCTCAATAAATTCTGTTTTCTGCCCTTCCATTTCACCCCTATCTCCAAATAAACAGGTCTGACTTCACCACACAAAACAATGCAAATGGACAAAACTACTCTTGTGAAAGGGATACGGTCTGCCATAATGTTGCCGAAATAATTACTATCCAGAAGCCAGCACTTTAGCTTCAAACCAAATATAGGTAACATGAGGGATGGAGAAAATATTTTTTCTCCTTTCCTGAAACACTCTTTTGTACATTCTTCCACACAAAACCATATAAAACAAGTCATCGTTGATGACACAGTCCCCACTTGTTAATGGGTACTTTGATTACAGATCCTCAGAGAGGATAGAGTCCTCTTCATTAATTAGGTCTGTGATAAAAATACTTTGATACAGATGGCGCTCAATGGCTAAGAATGAGTTCCATGGTGATGAAAACATAAAACCAATGTAGGCCACCATCCTAAAGTTCAGAAAATGAGTCAACTAGAAATTAATCAACAGGATGTTACAAAACATTTTGCATACAATTCTAACACTTGACAGATTATCATTGGTACCATATTTCATAAAGTTTGATGCAGTATTTACAACACTATGAGATCAACATCTGTATCAAGTTTCATCACATTTGACGTTGTATTAATTTGTGGCTATATCACCCTAATTAGGAAAGTTCATTACTTATGCAATTACAAATTAATTAAAATGACACTGATAAATGTCTTTTTCAATGTTAAAGCAATGTGAGCTTAACATCAGTTAACATCTGTATAAAGTTTCATGAATTTGATGCAGTACGTATTTCTTGACATATCAGCCTACTTATGAAACTTCAATAATTGACATGTTACTGCTACATGACGTGAAACAAATTGACGAACATATGTATGAAATAGGTCAATGTCCTTGTACCAACTTTGAATGATACTGGTGGAAATATGTCTGAGTTATGGCTCTGTACATTTGAAAATTGTAACAAAATCACCGCCATGCAGCGATATTTGATATTACTGTTTAAAAAATCAACATGTATATGTATGACATGTACATGTACCAACTTTGAATAAGATCAGTTGAGACTTGCCAGAGTTATGGCTCTCGACATGAAACAACCATAACAAAATTGCTACCATGTGGCCATATTGGACCATCTCGTGAAACCAATCGACAAACATATGTATAAATAAGTCAATTTCCTTGTACCAACTTTGAATAAATTTGCTTGATACATGTCTGAGTTATGGTTCCGGACATGAAAAAATCGGAAAAAAAATGGCCACACGGCGGCCATATTGGATTGTATCATAAAACAAATCAATGTGCATATGTATGACAAAGGTCAATGTCCTTATACAATGAATAAAATCGGTGAATAAAATTAGTTGAGACATGCCCAAGTTTTGGCTAAGGACACGAAAAAATTGTAACAAAATGGCTGCCATGCAGCCATATTGGATCATATCATGAAACAAATTGACATACATATGTATGACATAGGTTAATGTCCTTGTACCAACTTTGAATAAAATCGGTTGAGATATGCCTGAGAGTATCATGGCTCTGTACATGAAAAAATCTTAACAAAATGACCGCAACGCAGCCATATTGGATCGTATCACAAAACAAATTGTCCTTGTACCAACGTTGAATAAAATTGGTTGAAACATGTCTGAGTTATGGCTCTGTATATGAAAAAATTGTAATAAAATGGCCGCCTGGCGGCCATATTGGATCGTATCACAAAACAAATTGACGTGCATATCTATGACATTGGTCAATGTCCTTGTACCAACATTGAATAAAATCGGTTGAAACATGTCTGATTTATGGCTCTGTACATGAAAAAATCGTAACAAAATGGCCGCCTGGCGGCCATATTGGATCGTATCACAAAACAAATTGACCTACATATGTATGACATAGGTCAATGTCCTTGTACCAACTTTGAATGAAATCGGTTGCAACATGTCTGATTTATGGCTCTGTACATGAAAAAATCGTAATAAAATGGCCGCCTGGCGGCCATATTGGATCGTATCACAAAACAAATTGACGTGCATATCTATGACATTGGTCAATGTCCTTGTACCAACTTTGAATAAAATCGGTTGAAAGATGTCTGAGTTATGGCTCTGTACATGAAAAAATCGTAATAAAATGGCCGCCTGGCAGCCATATCGGATCGTATCACAAAACAAATTGACGTGCATATCTATGACATAGGTCAATGTCCTTGTACCAACTTTGAATAAAATCGGTTGAAACATGTCTGATTTATGGCTCTGTACATGAAAAAATCGTAATAAAATGGCCGCCTGGCGGCCATATTGGATTGTATCACAAAACAAATTGACGTGCATATCTATGACATAGGTCAATGTCCTTGTACTAACTTTGAATAAAATTGGTTGAAACATGTCTGATTTATGGCTCTGTACATGAAAAAATCGTAATAAAATGGCCGCCTGGCGGCCATATTGGATTGTATCACAAAACAAATCAACGTGCATCTGTATGACATATGAAGTAATCTTGTACCAAGTTTGAATGAAATCGCTTCTTGCATCTCTGAGATATCTGCGTGAACGGACGGACGGACGCACGCACGGACATGACCAAACCTATAAGTCCCCCCGGACGGTGTCCGTGGGGGACTAAATAACCCTTTGAGTGCTGTATTTTTTCCCACCAAAATTTCAGTGCAACATTTTACCAATTTTTATGAACTTTTCTGTAACTTTTCTGATAATTTTGGTCCAAATGAACACAACATTTCATTGGCCACAGTTTTTCACAAAATTTTGGCAAAAATCTGACAAAAATTGACTTGGTATATTTTATAAGGTTGACAAAAATTGACTTTGGCACTTAAAGGGTTAAAGAATCATTGCTGTCCTTTTTTGTATAGGCAGAAAAAACTGTGATACAGAACTGTGATAAATGTAGTTCATGATTTTGTTATGTCTTTCCATGATCTCAGTCATAAAACATCAATGTATACACTAAAATTGATAGAGAAAAGTAAATATATGAGATATTAGTATGACTTAGCAGACACCATTCTCTGGGTCAAACAACTTTTCCACTAGAGGTTAGGTCAAAGGTCAGTTGATAGGTTAAAGTTCACCACTAGTCCCTGTGAGTAGCCACCATGCAAAGAAGTCAAAGGTTCTGTGATTTACCTTGCTGTCTGGGTTTTGTAGCTTGAAATGACGATAATAAGTTACTCTGTTTACTCAAATCTTCCCGTGATGGCGGGAAGGGGCTTTTACCTGGGGTCTTGGGTCTGGCAGGTGGCTCCAGGCCATCCAGCAGCTGGTTGAGACGGTTGCGAAGATCTGTGATCTCTGTACGTAAATGCTTGACCTGGTCACTTTCGAGTGGCCTGGGTTGACCATTGACTGTGTATGCAATGATGGATATGAAGGAAGTCATTTTGGTCTTTTGTGATATATATCATACTGTAATATTTTTAACGATATTTCTGAAATATCACACTTGTATTTGCTATCGCCAGATGTTCTGAAAAGAACTTTGTAAGAATTTTGAAATGTTTTGAGGTGAAAAAAGTTCTTGAAAATATTCAACTTGTTGAAAAAGGATTTTTTAAATACATTCTGCCATTTCAAATACACTTACCCTGTATCTACGTTTTTTAACATCACTTATCTTTACAGGCACATTTTGCTTTGTGTTTCGTACAATATAATAATGCACACTGTTTGCCAAGCTGTGGTTTAAATATATTGAAGGCACTGTACTTGTGTCGCTTATGCATGATGAATATTGTGACAATAGAAGCCTTTCAATCTCCTCAATGAGGAGTGACACCCCAACAAACAAACTTCCCTGCGTTAATGATAGAGAGGGTGACCTCTATTTTGATTACGGTACACAGATTTGCACTAATTACATGTCATGGGACATCATCGTGTAACTAGACCACCTTTTACTTTGAGATATTTGTTGTTAAGAAAACTTGTCAGCACTTCCTACAACCTGTTTAAGCAATTTTTCCTGTTTGGAAGAAGTTGATATCATGATTTCATTTGTCACGTGTTGCACTTCCACACTTTTTTCAGGTTTTGAGTTCAATAGTAACAAGATTTCTTTGCCGTGCACCTGTTACAGTCATTCATGGCCCCTACAGCATCAGAACAGAAGATGAAAATTTCCACTCACCAAATAAAGTTAATTTTAAAATTCTGCTACACTGTATGGCAAACGACAAGTCTGAGTTATCACATATCGTAATCAAATCTCCATCTGTTGATAAAAAGAAAAAGAATTTAACATTTTCTTTTACCATGTGGGATGCGCAAGACTGTTCACATTGGAGTATTTTCCTGCCCCGCCTGCATCTATCATCCTGCAAAGTCAGTGACTAGCAGTAATATAACAAACTGGGTGTGCCATGG
Organism: Ptychodera flava; assembly: GCF_041260155.1. NCBI lineage: Eukaryota > Metazoa > Hemichordata > Enteropneusta > Ptychoderidae > Ptychodera > Ptychodera flava. Next base: position 43,440,155 of record NC_091937.1, read on the forward strand.
TAACTTATAGAAATGAGAATGTAACACCAGACCTATTTTTGTGCTCTGCTCGGCAGTTTGAGCACACTATAGACCCATCAAAATATACTGTGTCACTGAACTTGTCTAGCTGGCTTTCATATATTGATACACTGTATTACTGAAATTCATTAACTTGGCAGGACAATGACAGCTTCTAGGAATCTTGAAGAAACTTCCATCAACTTGGTAGGATAAGGGTTAAATACATAATTCTACTATGCAAGTGACAAATAAGTAAGAAGCAAGATACAATATCTGTAATATGATGACTTTGCTTATTCACAAAATACGAGATTGAAGCCTAAGTATGTTGTACACATGTAGTTTCAAGAACAATTATAAAGAATATGAGTGTATTAGAGGACATCAATCCTGGTATTTTGTGAAATACCTTATAATGTTCCATGTACACCTTTACAAAGTTGACTTCTACAAGCAAAGTTGAATAGATAGTGTGTTCAGAATTCCACCAGAATGCAATTTCATAGGTTATACACTCTGGTGTACAATATTACTGATTTATAAACTACTATTATGACGTATGCTCTGACACGTTTGTTCATAAGATGTAAGGGACAACATGTGGACAAATAAATAAATAAATAAACTAAGTACTGTACAATAGATTACTCATTCAATACGTTAGCAAAGAGATCTTTTTTGCATGCTACATGTATGTGATTTTCTGGTAGTAATGAGCATGCAGGCTAACCACAAAGCTGACAGTCTGCATGTTTTGTAATCACTTGTGGTTGCATATTAGTCTTGACCAGGAAACCAGTTTTACTTCTCTGGAACCTTGTGGGATATGCCTTGTCAATGAGTGTGACATACAGACATACAAAGTGGCCCTCAAACAATTTTCAAACTAAAACCACTGAAAGCTAGCCGAGCCTCAGCTCCTTCATCAAACTTACCTTCATCCTTGTACTTGATTCCGACTTCGTCAGTGCTGTTGAGACGGCCACGGAAAACCCTCTGCATCATCAGCAGTAGCTCATCGTAGGTGATGTCTTCATTGTGGATGGGTATGCGTCGTATATCGTCCCCTAGCTGTACCTTGATTATCAGTTTGTTACTAAGGTCTATCTGGGCAAACCCTGTGTCATTGTGTCTGGTATGGGAAGCCATGGTTATCCGGTAATATCACACTGTAAACAGCCTGTACATAAAAACATACACAAATCAATACAATAATTCATTGGACATAAAATGTAAAGTGTGAACAAAATAAAATATCTTCATGTATTACAGTGTAACGTAGAATGCACAACCAAACTGAAAATTTGACACTTATGCTCAACCATATTCTAAGAGTGCTGGATGGCTCATTTATATTGCATTAATTACTAAAGCCCCATTACCTGTATCTTTTAGCATTCTTTATGTGATTTTACTTCTGAACTAAAACAAGTTTTTTGGAATTTGCTCTTTGAGGGGTTGGAATACAAGTATTGTTAACTGCCCAGTGAGACTGCATGTGCAATTTTAAACAAGAAAAATAATAAATATGTGCGCAAACGTCAAATGGCCCCCCCCCCCAAATATAGCAAAACCAGTGTACACCGTGCATATATGCATTTGAATATTCACAGAAACAACAGAGTAGTCCAATGTAATGCAAAGTGTTGAATGTTTTCAACTGGGACATGCTTTGTTTTCTTTTTAGTATGGTGGGAAATAATAATAATGGTAAATTGGTTAAAATGTAAATTTACTTGTCCAATTTTTCACTAAAGAATGTTTTGTAAAGCAGTAAAAGACTATATCCTGTAAATGGGTAGAATTTAAAGAAAACCAGAGAAAATAGGAAGCCTATCTAGGTCAACCAATTTCAAGATTAACAGCTAGTGGGGCTTTCATATTCATAAAAAAAATTCTAACAGTTCATATGTTTGTATGTTTACTTTCTTGGGGCTTAATGTACAAATAATAACAGCCATTTCAATTGTACCTTCAAGGTGTTTTTGCTTTTAAAAGTTTTAACTTATCTATACAGAAAGAAAAAATCTGTAACTATAAAGGAATGTTTTGAAGCTTCTGAAAAATAATGCACTTCTGTTTTGTTTTTACTGCGCTTATATCATACACCAGCCCTATAAAGTTTGGATTGCCATTGCACTATGCAGAGTTCGCGTTTACGCAAAAATCGTGCGTATTTACGCATTGAAATTGACTCTCTACGCATTTTTTTCATCATTATGCGTTTTCTATACGCAAAGGATAACACCAGACGAAATTTGTTGCAACACATTTCTGTCAATCACTCATTTTGTATGGAAAGTTTCGGATTCTCTGGGCGTTGTCTGAAAAATCGGCATCGTAGTCCACACGTTATGTCACGTTAGGCACGTTATCATGTCAGCTGTGCCTATGAATTACGTTGCTAATTTTCAGGCGAGCGATAGTTTCTGAAAGTGAGTGATTGACAGAAATGTTGCGACAAATTATATAAATGCCAACCGTGCACGATCATTGCGTAGTTCCCAAATTTTGATCAAGCACACATGCAGCATGGCGTCGAAGCAGACAAATCTGTTTTAATTTCTTTCAACTTTGCTCTACGAGTCCGTGAAAAATATGATTCATTTGTAGAGCTCGTCGGAATCCCGATAAATTTTGAACACTGCAGAAGTGTCTGGATGGTAACTTGTCGTTCAGGCACCAAGTCGTTTCGGCCCAAGTCGTTTCAGCCTCTCAATTTCCAGTCCCAAGTCACTTCGGCCCAAGACGTTTCGGGTCCAACGGCATCTGTGTTTTGATTTTTTTAAAACTATTAAGTAATTGACTGATCCGTCATATTCGTAAGCGTGACCTTTGCGTTCTGACCAGTACTTTATGTGCATTTTGTGTGAATTTTGCCGTGCTGTTTCCTCACCGCTTTCAAACTTTTTCCGTGTCGGCGGCTATTGATATCGATAAACTTGTGTCACAGATTTGAAAATGATATGAAGTTTTTTCTTACGGTCTCTTCCCATGTTCTCACAAAGATTACGCATGTACGTGAATGTTAGTTGACACTATACTTTTTAGTACTTTGATTTGTAACATTACGCTCCAGCACTAGTTCCCACAGGTAGCCTTCAGCGGTGTCGAAACGTCTTGGGTTGCGGTGCCGAAACGACTCGGACTTGGGGCCTGAAATTGGAAGGCCGAAACGTCTTGGGCCGAAACGACTTGGTGCCGAAACGTCCAGAAACCGTCTGGATAAGCTGCCATAACTCTAACTTTTGGGTTGCCCGATGTGTTGTGACGGTTGCATGTATACCCTTCGCTGTTACGTTTCAACATTGTTCAAGTTGTTCGTTAAACTGTTTTCATTAAAATAATGTTACATCGTACAATCCGAATATGTAGTGTAGGTTTGGTCAACGGCACATTGTATTTTGCAGTAAGTTTTTTCATCAATCGAGTGCGGAAATGAAATTACGCACTCAAATCCAGCCATTACGCAATGTTAGCAGACTAATGCGTATGCCGTATGCGAGGAGAAAAAAGTCACCGCGAACACTGACTATGCCAGTATCCTATGTTTTCTAATAACCTAGGTGGTCTTTTTAATGCTCATGCGCAGACTAATAGAATTAAACCAACAACCTAAAGCGTCGGTGTTTTTCAATGTGTCTTGAAAGCTGAATCTCTCGATGTCAAACTCGCTCCAATTGCTTCTTGAGAGTCATTTTAGAATGGGAAAATTCACAAACAGAGAGGTTGGTCGCCACGGACAAGTAACTTTTGGCTTATTGACCTGAAAATTCAGTCAGTGTTTGTTGAAAATTCAAAGACTTGACCCGTTGACACCAAATATTGCTCATGACTTCATTGCATGCGGTCTTGCCACTGACTTTGCCACTCACTGTCCCTCAACAAGTTAACATTGAAGAGTACGTTTTAGTAAAAGTCCAATTTTATGTGGTGATTTTTAACCACTGGACTTTATTTTTACATTATTATAAACGTTCATACAAAGCACAAAAACCACTGTGTGTTTCTTTTTTTACCGTATCGACATATTGTGAGACACCGTAACTTCACATTATACCTCCATGATGCGATGAACTTTGGTGAACGTACGTTCACCAGCTGAACAGCTTTTTCATATGCAAAATCAGCGTACGGTAATTTATCGGTACCGGTGTATTGTTTGAACTGGATTTTATTGACAGCGATTATATGATTCTTTTCGTCAGCTCTTCATGCAATTTTATGAAAAATCTTATGGAAATGTTCACAATGACATAATATAATTTTTTTTGTTTAAGTCCATGTTCCCTCACCAGAAAATTGCTCTCGTGAATTCGATTTCTAGGTAATTATTATTTGCACTTATCCCGTCGGGCAAGTGGCATCGGAGGTTCACTTGTCCGAACGCAACTTTCACTTGCCCTGGGCAATCGGACAACCCTTAGTGTCTTATCCTGTATAATTTGCAAATATCTCCAATTTAAAATAGCTTTTTTTCACTCAGTTGTGTGAACTCATGAGCTTAAAAAAAAAAAGAAATCTAGCAATGATAAATTTACCATTTATGAAACACAATGTGAATCTCATAGTTATGATGAAACTTTTTTAAACTCCAAAACTTGTCCTGAAATCACAGTGTTCACTTGAAATCCTAGGCTTTAATCTGAGTGGCTGGACAAATTTTACTCAATAAAACTGGATGGAAATTTTTTGCACGAGAAACGTGGATTGTTTTTGCTGACCATTTCTGCTATCAAATTACATATGGCAATTCTGAGTATATATACTGCTCAACCAGTGTTCGAAATACGCCTGTCCGGCAGTCCGAGACTGGCTATTTTTCCACCAGACTGGTAAAATAAAAAAGTTACCAGTCCGTCGGACAGGTTGAATTCAGCGTGGGGTCGACAATTAACTTCGGCCGATTATACTTCATAGACCGTTATGTGATACTGGCCGTCCTGGATAGCGCCACCAACGGTATCTTTGTCCCCTTCCTCAGTTCATGTATTGCAAGTAAGAAACAAGCCGATTGTACAAAATGGCGCATGACCTTGAAAATTAACCAATCAAAGTAGATTTTGCATGAGTTTCAAAGTACTGTAGCAATCGACAATAACACGTAATTGCGCGGAAGTACGTTTTGAGGAATTATGATCCGCTCTTATCTAGGCCTACCAACTCTCTCGACTAAACGAAGAACACCGGAGAAAACCTTACGGACAAACAGGGAGTATGATGCCACGAAACGTAGGAGAACAATTGTTCAGTCATGGAAAATTATATTTAAATATTGGTTAGTTATCGACGATAGTGCTCGCGAGCAGAAGTTGTACTGCAAATTATGCAGAACTGTGTAGGCGCCCATTGCCTAAAACTTGCTGACAAGTACAAAAAATACTCGAATAGTTCATTCGGTAGAGTCTCTACAAATCTCAAACACGGGGCCCTAAAACACATGAAACTTCAGCGGGGCATAAATATGCCAAACAATACCTCGATGCAAAAAAAATGCTGCTCCACGTGACTCGGTAGTGGAAAAGATACTGCAATCAATGAACACTGCAACATTTGATAAGCTGTCTATAAAACTGTTCAGAAACGCTCATGCTAATGCAAAACTGTGTACATTGTGCACCTGTTTCCTCCCAGACTCATGACTTTAAATATATGATTGTATTCTGTTATACATGGAAAATGACAGTACGCATTGTGAATACAAAGTAAAGTACTCACGTATTGTGCAGTATATGTACCTTGCAATTTATGTTTGTTTACAAGTAAAGGTTATTGAAAGAGAAAGATGATTCCATACCATCTCTTACAGACAAGGTAATAGCCTATTACAGTATAGGTAACTCTTAATTGTATTTGATTACGTTTCATTGCAAGGCATAATATCAGGACTGGCAAGTTTTTGGCAGGACAGGCAACTTTTTAAAGTTACCAGTCCTGTTGACTGGTTGATATTTTCCACGAATTTCGAACACTGGCTCAACATGAGCACTTTTCTCTGTATACAGCACCAATATCTTCAGAATATGTGTACAGGTACAGAGTACTGTTAAACATTATGGATATGTGCATAAAAGCTGCATGCTTTTAATATATTTGGATTGCCATTGCAACCAGCACCTTTCAACTTAGCTAAAAGTACATCCTGACCACCTACATGTACACACAGCAAATATATGAAAAAGTTTAAATTAATGGCATCTCACGCCAATAAACAAATTGAGCTAAATTCACTAAACAGGACAATTTTTTTCTATATCATCAACAGGAAATAATGCCATAAGAATGAACAATTGATTATTATCATTGTCATGGTGATTTTTAGGTCTGACTTGTAGATAATTGTGCATTCTTACTACTCAAAATCAGCTTCACATGAGCTGTGTTGCTAAACTGACCCGAATGAGGAATACTTCTATTGTACCTGTAGTAATGCAAGGTACATTGTACATATAGCTATTATTATTGCTATGAGGGATATTGAGGATATTGATGAAAGGGTTGGAAGGTTTTGCGATAAGATGTGACAATAGGCAGAGTTATATAAAAAGATGAAGAAAGATGTTTTACCTCTGGCTGAGAGCCAGATAGCCAAAGCAAGACTACAACCAGTACAACAATGCCAACATGCAATAATGGCACCACCATCCCTTTCAACCAGCAGTAATACCTTCACTTGTGCATACTTGTCTTAAGGTAGAACATCTCGGGGACAGACATTCAGACTCTCAAACTTTTACAATTCTTTTCTGATATACCGCTTGTTGGGGTTCATTTTAAAGTTCTTGGCATAAGAAAACTTTTCATTAGCTCACTTTCTCGAAATTTGAAAATTTATTTTTCTCCACAGAGTTAACACACGGATGGCAGCCATTTTGAATTTTAAATATGGGTGAATGTTGGGTAATTTGTTTCTCCAGTCCCAAAATTTGCACGGTGACCCAGGCCCTGATTTTTATTCTTGATTTTGAAAATGAATGGTTCAAAGATTCCTTTAACAAAGTTTAAGCAAAATCGTAAGAAGTCTTTCACTTGTGAGGTGCATACAGTAAAGTTTTTCAAGTTGAGTCACTCATGGCAGCTACAAAAAAAGACCTCCATTGGGTGATTAGAATTGATTGTCTAAAGATTTAACCAGTACACACCATTACATAATAATAATTACATAGTTATTAATTTAACCAGGGCATAGCATAGCCAGCAATTCAATCTTAAAGGACAATACAAGGCTGCAAAAAGTTTCCTGTATAGATGTTTTTGCAACTTCAACCGTTCCCTTGTTTTTGTGAAACCACAGCACTCTCATCCATAGTCAATGGTGTAGATCCCATTATATAAATACCAGCATGTTGTAACACCCTGATTTTGTCGATATTGATATTGTAGGATCTAAAATAATCAGTCAACCTTTGACCTTCGGAGTTGATTAGCTGACCCATGGAGGTAGTATATGTACCATCTTTTGTTCGTATATACCTCTAAATTATCCACTTTCGATACCCAAAATGAATCAGTAAAAATGCAGGAAGGCATACAACGTTTTGAGTTAAACTTTGGTGTTGACGTCCATTCTAATCAGGGAGTATCTGCACAAGTATGTGTGTGGCCACGTAGCAATCAAGCAGATAAACAGCCTTTAATACATGAATGTGCATCGTGTGTACATGTGGTCAGCTGACCACACGAAATACCACGCCCAACAAAATATCTCCTCACTCCAGAAGAATTGGTAAATTTATCTGGTTTGCGGTCGGTGCTTGTGGTAGAGTAGCATATATTAACGAATATGACTAACGGCAACACGTTGGTGTGCAGTATTACTGGTCATGATTCGCCATATCATGCATGAGATGCATATGCATGACACAATACATGTATATTGTACTAGTAGCGTGCACTACACGTTCGCTCCTGCGACAAAGGTTTAACGCTGACGTTATAAAGTTCCACGGAACATCAAACCACTTACCTATTGTGCCGTATTTAAGCTGCCTTCTAGACCCTAAAATTTTAAGCGAACGATAAAAAAAGGTCCCTTCAGTGGTCGGCCACGGCTTCGATTTCGAAGTCGCCTTTCCCCCAAACAGCCTAGCGGAAGTAGTTTGTCTGTGTGTCCTCCTTCACAGACGTGGAAAGACCCTTTAGCATAATTAACAAGGTTGAGTATGACTGCCCAAGTTCTGCTTTATTCGCACTTTACTTCCTTGCTGCACAGATCCAAACAACCTTGATCCAAACAGACTGTCCGTCCGTGGAGGGACTGTGCTTACAAAACGGTGACGGTCAGTGATCCTATCCACTCCATGTGATGCATACATTTATAACTTTGAGATTAACATAATGTATGCCCCAATTATTATATGCATAGTACGCGGCGGCCGGTACGTATGACTCCACTCGTAACTGTGATAGTGTAGGCCTAATCAATGTCAAGGTAGAGAGTGCCCCGAAAGTGAAAGACTTTTGCTCAAACTTTCTCTAATGAAACTTTAGTCAACCATTCTCTTGCCGAATAATGAATAAAAATCAGGGGTCATGGTGCTAAATTAAAAATACAGAAACAAGTAACCTGATATTTACCGATATTTGAAATTCAAAATGGCCTGTGTTAACTCTATGACGGAAAATAAAATTTTCGAAAGGACAAGATTTTCAAAAAACAAAGACTTTTTAATTTTTTTCTCAGTAATCATAACACTTTTATTGATATGATAATGATTTTCTTTCATTAAAGAGGCACTCCCACTTGGTAACATTTTTAAAACACATTTTTTTAATGCCAACGGTCGATATTTGACGTGGCGACTCCGCGCGGTTCGCGAGATATCGATAAAAACATGTCATTTCTCGAACGTATTTTTCACATCCCGAAGTTTTACGATCGTTTCTGGTTATGACCCGAAATCCCCTGAAAGTGTGTTGTTGTACTGATTGACGATATTCTAAGGAGTCCAAAAACGTTCGAATGACGCAATTAATTTACCTCCTACTGCAATGACTTTATATAGGCCTACATCATTATCAATGCCTTTACCTCTGGTAATTCTTTTTTAAAACTTCTCCTTAGTTTTTGTCGTTTTCATTATTCTCAATCAGTTGTAGTAAATTTTTAAACAATACCACATAGATATCAGTTTTTACGTGTAAAATATTAGTTGCCTCTGATGACTACATTTTGTCGTCTGCCACACAGTTACGCGTGGTTCGATACATAGCGGCCGCCGCGTGTGGTATGCGCGCATACCACGCGGCGGCCACTATGCATACTATGTATCAACCGCACCTATCTGTGCTAGTCACCTATGCGAATTCTGGTGGAATCAGCAAACTTTGTTTTTCGTTTTTTTGCCGAGTCAGTAGGACTCGGCTTTCTCCCATGGGACATGACCGCTCACCGACGAGAGTGGTACTGCTGTGGCGTACAGCAGCGTCAGCGTAGACTCGTACTCCATAGCTTAGTTGACAATGGCCCCAGTGCCGAACGTTCTATGTTCGGAAGCTGAATTCAGGTGGGCCACCGGAATTCAAACTTTAACTTTTTTGAGGACATGTTTTTATCGATATCTCGCGATCCGCGCGCAGTCGCCATGTCAAATATCGACCGTTGGCATTAAAAAAATGTGTTTTAAAAATGTTACCAAGTGGGAGTGCCTCTTTAAAGTGTGGTGATTACTTATTTACGTATGAATAAAAGTATGACCGATTACTTCTTTGCAATAAGAACAATAGGTGGCAGTCGTGTTTTCAGGAGATAAATGGATGGCAAGAACAAGGTCACACGACCTGGGGTGGTATAAATAACGTAGGCCCTATATCTTAAGAAGTAAGATGGGAACGCCTATTTGCATGAGTTAATAAAAAGGCAGTCATGTTCATATCGTGGCATTTGAAGTATAACTGTGAGTATGTGGGGGTATTGTTTGCACCGGGCTTTTCAGTTTTGTACGTGCACAACAAACAAGCGAACAAACACACGATGGATTTTTTTTGCGTGTACGAACCGTTTTCTAAGCGTGCGCGATATGCGCGATATGCAAGCAAATAGTGGACAAACTTTACAAAGACATTGAATTCCCATGCATACACATTAAAACGTAGACTGGCTCAAGTCGGTGAATTTCTAACAATAAAATCAGTTGCTCACGTGTTTCTCCTTTTTTCACTTTTTTCACAAACCTATTCTCGACCGCGGAGTGAAGTTAGTAGGTGAAATGCATACGAGCGCGGTGAATGAGAGATCAGACGATACAGAAGAGCGAATGACACAGAAATTGTGTGGAAAAAAGCAGAACTAAAAGTTATGTCATTTAAGTATATTGAAACTTTGAATATTGTTTTGGTGGTTGAAAAATCCGAACCCCTTCACGGCGCTGTGACGCAAAAATGACGTAAAAAACCGCAAGTACCCGGATGACCCGCGGTCGAGAATTTGGAATTTGGCAGCCCAGGCCAGGTTTTCCCACGCGTGAGGTTTTCCTAGCGATTGCACGCGTTACCTTTGAGTCTGCGCAGACGTGAGTCAGTTTCCGCCGCGGTTCAAAACGATGACGACAACGATGGTGTATCCAATGGCATATTTTTCGAACCTGAACTTTCTTGTATTTTTCTTAAGTTCATTACCAATTCCTGAATTTCTTTCGATGTTCCTTGTCAACCTTGTCTCAAGGGTCCACATGTTTACATGACCTTACTAGTTCGCTCGAATATCGTGAATGACGTGAAACTTACAGATCGAGGTTCGAGATCGAGCGATGCATACGACTTTGTTCACAGTGATGTTGGGGAACAAACTGCATACGATCTCTCGAAACAGCCCAACGGCAGAAAATGAAGTTTGAAATCGGGCGAAGATAAAGTTACGTCACTGCCACACAAAGAAATATTTACCAGTTTCATTTTTTTGAAACTTGCAAAGTCCTTTGTCGGCTTATTTTTGTCTTCAGAATTTTCACATTTTGTTTGGTTTGTTCCTGTTTTTGGTTTGGAGAGCAATTCGTACTTCAGCGAAATTCCTCTGGCACATGTGTCTGACCCTTCGAGGGATACCCGAATGCATCAGTGTTTGCCATGGGGCTTCGAACGTAAACGTCTCGAAATACCCAGTATTGGCCTTGAAAACACATTGCAGTGCGTGCAATGTACAAATTAAGTTATTGTTCAATTATTCCACTCCAGAACTCATCGACGATAACATGAAACATCACACGCTAGGTACTTCGAGACGAGCGTCGGATAAGAAAGAAAGCATTTTGAAGGAAATAAACGAAAATCTCGGAAAATTCATCAAAAGTTACAATTGCTGGCGATTAGAAGATCAGATGTAAAGTTTGATGACATCTTCATCACTTTTGTTCAGGGAAACTAGTGTATTTTCTTATGTTGCTTCGTGTTGACAAGTTGCATGGCACTCAGGCACGATTTTCGCAACAGAGGAACGGCTAGTAGGTCGGCGGAGTATAGTCTTCCTAACCAACCATCGGCAAGCGAATTTTCTGCTAATGTGCAGCGTGGTCGGAAGGTGATATCTGATTGATCGATTGTCACTATTCACAGCAACTTAGGGAGTCTATTCGTATATTTAATTATAACGGTGAGATTCAGCCAACCAATTGGATAACAGCTTTGCACATTGGCATTTTACCAAGGGAATAAAATCGATGGAAAATACTGCGAAAGTTGTCGCCATTTTCCCTTCATTGATCATCAGCATTATCGGAAGGACACGATAGCTGAACATCGGGTATAGTTTGACGTGAAAACAGAAACAAGACAGGCTATAACTTTTTTGTTCTTAAAAGTATTTTAATACAACTTTGCTTTTTCTTCCGTAAAAATCAGATTTTAATTTCACTTATTCTAAAATTGGTTATTTTTTTTAAAAAAAAGGGTTTAAATCACATGGGTTAATGTTCTTGCATGCAGGATGTTGTTAGCAATGACGTCATCACGGGCTTATTTTCAAATGACCAGAAGGTGGTGTCTCATTACATGTGTACAGAAAATCAGCGAGAATCCTTTTACTTGCTGACGCACTCAAAGTCTCCTTTGGCAGCTGTAAGAAGAAAACAAAAAACACAAACATTAACGTTTGAAGTAGTGTGTCCGTATGACTGATCACTATGGAAAACGAAGACAGCATTCTGAGAACTAGTCAGTCTTTCCTTGCAGACCTCGTGCCGATCGATCAAAAGTTCCTAGTGCAAGAGGGGTAACAAACGTAAAGTGCGCCGCCAGCGGTAGCGATGAATATGGCGAGGATCGAAGGTCTTTCTCGCTCAACCTCTAGCAGTGCACTTTACTTTTAATTTTCGAACGGAGCGACATGGTCGTGAGAAAGTGAGAACAGAAACTTGCGCTGAAATATACCTGACGACAGAAAGTGCGAAGAGTCCTTAAAGTATGAGGGCGATGTCAAGAGTTCAATTCGGGTCAAAATATTTCCTGTCGTTTCGGGGTAGGTCGGGTTTTGACACAAAAAGCTTCCCTACGGAAATCGATTTAAAGGGACAAAGTCGGCCATTTTTGATACGAGATACTACTTAATTGTTGGACATGTTGAAAGATACTGAATAAATGGGAAACTATGCATATATTCGACCCCGGTTTTAGACAAATTAAATGAAACCATCGCAAAAATGAATTAATGGTCATGACCATTGATTCATTTTCGCGATGGTTTCATGTATTGTGTCTAAAACTGGGTCGAATATATGCATGGTTTCACATTTATTCAGTATCTTACAAAATGTCAAACAATGTATGTAGGATCTCGTATCAAACAAAATTCATGAATAATGGCCAACTTTGTCCCTTTAATAACCGAATAACCGAAAATCGATTTAATATGTAAATAAAACTGACTGACAAATGCTCCTTTTCCATTGAACAAGTACTAATAGGTGGGAGTTTCGTATTTACTACTTCTCTGACCCAGCCTTTGCATCAAAATGGGGAGTTTTGCTGAATCCGAGAATACGCACACTTATTTTGATATTTCAACATAATGTCATGGGCTCTAGGGGATTGCGCTTGGCATGTGTGTGTGTGTGTGCTTGGGTAGCCTGCAAGAAATGCTTTAGAATCACCAGTTTCGCGTTGATCCACAACTTGGAAATCATATGTTGCGGAGCAAGGCTCTTCTGAGTCTATTGCTAAACTAATGACATCGCCCAAAGTCCTGAGAGCCATGTGCGAGCATGCTCAAAGGTCGTACAGCATAACTTGAAAATTGCGGACTACTTACCGTGTTCATGATGTGATTTGGCACAGAGACCGTAGTATTCACCACTTTCCTTCATCTGGTGTAGATGCGCGCTGAACCATTCAGGCACGTTGCTGTCCTTGCGGGTCATCACGTGGAGGGTTCCACCAAGACCACATGCTACACCTTCGCCGAGTTTCTCAAATCCGTGAGCTTCGGCTTCCGCTGCGCTGAGGTCGATCAGGAAGGCAGCAGCCAACTGAAAATATCAAAATGTAAAAATAATCAAACATCTTTCTATGGAGAAAAATATGAAACTATCTTCGAAGCAGAGCTCGGACAAACAAATCCCAGAAAGATTATGGTTTCCGCGATTCCCTCCATGGAGTGAACGACCTTTGATTTTCTATCGGGAGTATGGGTTGGGCTCAGTATCGTCTCATGTTCATAATCACATTTTTCTTGGCCTTGAGAGAAATCAGTTAACCTCTAAGGAAACGACTCTGTCAGAGACAACATGTCCAGTCTCTGTATCAAGGGAGCACTAAGTATCTTCAGCGCCTAAACTTGCATTAAATTTTAAAACTCCTCAATGGACTTGTCCTTCAAAATGGCCACTAATCCTGTGTGTACTCTATCCATGGCCTCATTTATTTACGCAAACGATCTATTCAAGAGAAAAATATGTTTCAGAAAATCAAGACCGCGAACATTTTGTTTAGTTCAAACGCTTATAAACGAGTCCAAGCTAGAAGCAGCTGGTGAAGTATTGAATACAATTTTAGTGTCCCACAAACCTTTTCTATGGCACATATTCTACCTTTAAAATTGTGGAAATTTAATTTTTTTGGATTTTTTAGAGTTTTTTGGGGGGGTCTGGAAAATGTCATGGTGTCTAAACAGACATCAAAAGATGGAACATCCTTTGACGTAGCTACTGGCTGTTGCCTCCTGTCAGATTTACTTGTGGCTTTGTGGTTTGGAAATGCTGAGCATCAATAAGGGCGTCAAATTGAGTCTATAGCTTTCTTTCTCTGTAGTTTTAAATTTTGTGGTACGCAGTCTTGAGCTTGTCAACTGACCCCGCACAAAATGTAGACTGCATTGTAATTGTTGACAAGGGAATTCTGGCCCGAACTAGAATTACAAATGTAAACCGTAAGTAACAGCAGTCACGGTGAACTTGGCACCCATATACGCTGTGTGTTCACAAGCTAAAAGTAGGTGTGGCAGTGTGGCACGAACTTGCAACTGACATACAAGAAAAAGAATTGGTGAAAAAAATAATAAAAGATGACAGCTACTGGTCCTTGCAAGTGGATACGTACATTTCCACTTTCAACGTTTGTGAAGAGTTCCTTTCTGGTGTCATAGTAGTGGGACTGGTCGGGATGGAGGCGGGCTCCCTTGAATACGTGCTCTTGGGTGTCTTCGTGTCCAAATTCTTCAAGATCTTCTTCGTGACCCTCGGCAACGTGAGCCAAACAGTATTCATCACTAATCCAGCCGTTAAGGAAACCTTTGGATTAAAGGGACAAAAGTACCGGTGCGATTTAATATATATTTGAAATAAAACTCTCTCTCTCTCTCTCTCTCTCTCTCTCTCTCTCTCTCTCTCTCTCTCTCTCTCTCTCTCTCTCTTACATATTCTTGCCCCGGACTCTAGACTGAGAAAGCTTGTACATAGTGAAAACAGCGTGTCTTGGTGTCGTTCAAATTCAATATAGCATCTGTTGCTGCTGCCGGTGCCCGTTGTTTCGACCTTGACATCACACTAGAATACGCCCCATAGCATGCACTCACACGCAAAATCAGGTCTGTACGTTTATATGCACGTTCAATATTATACACACCAATTTGCTTGTCTCCAATATTGTTCATGTCAAAGCCGTCGGGGTTGCCCTTCTTGACGTAGAAGTGAGCGTTGTGTTCGATGTGGGCGAAAGCTTCTGTGAAGGCGACGGAACGCTCACGTTCGTGACTTCTGACCCAGGTCACACAGCCATCGTAGTAGTGGTTCATCAGACCTGTTGAGAATGTTACAGAGAACCTGTTTACTCTCGTATTCCGAATGGTGAAGAGTTGTGCGAATGGTTGCTAGCTTGCACGGTTGTGATTGTTACTTTTATTTTATATTATTTAATGTAGTATTTAAGGAAGAACGCGCCTAAATTCGGATTCTCTACCACTTGTTCGGGTTCATTTTAAAGCTCTCGGTGTAAGAAAACTTTTCAACGACTAAGTTTTTCGAAAGTCGATTTTATCCTCTCCATAGCGTTACCACAGGCATGGCTGCCATTTTGAACTTCAAATATCGGTAAATCTTGGGTACTTTGTTTCTATAGTACCAAAATTTGCACGGTTACCCCCGATTTTTATTCTTGATTTTGAAAAAGAATTGTTGAAATTCTCCTTGAGGAAATTTAAGCGAAAGGTTGAGTCTTTCACTTTCGAGGTGCACACTACCTTAAGTTCACTGTGTGGGTACATTATAGGTTTTACACCAGTTTAAAGATAAACTTTAGTCTTTTTTTATCTTTGCCCTCAGTTATTTTTAAGTTTAATGTGGCATGGTCCTCAACAGACATTTTGGTCAGGCCCATCCTTAGGTCAACTGGTAGGCCGGGAATTGCTTCTAGTGTAAAGTTGTACCTACCATCACCAGCTCTGGAGTGTTCACCGTGGACGTGAGAATAACAGTTGGAGCCAGTGTCGTACATGATAGCGCAGTTCTTACCGGCGTGCTTACAGACTGCAAAAAAAAAAGGAAATTACGGTTAAAAGGGATCATAAACATTGAGTGATTTTTCTCTATGAGAGACCTGACAACAGAGGACGGTCACTTGTCAGGAATCCTTGTATGCCATTATGCTTCTACAGTAGGAAAGTGTCTGAATTGGGCCTGAATGTGCCCCGGAATGAATTTAGGTCTCTCAAACTCTGAAAAAAAACGCCAGTTAACGCCCGTTCTATAATGCCTTGATTTTATAAAATCGA
This sequence comes from Ptychodera flava, assembly GCF_041260155.1. NCBI lineage: Eukaryota > Metazoa > Hemichordata > Enteropneusta > Ptychoderidae > Ptychodera > Ptychodera flava. The sequence continues at coordinate 43,456,353 of NC_091937.1, forward strand.
AATCCAATCGTCGTCCACAGAACGGCGGCCACTTTGAAGTAGATTCACTGAGCAGAAGTTTCGATAACGGCCTGGATTTTATCTCTATGAGTTGGAAACCTTCATTCCTAAGTTTGCCGACGGTTTAAATTCATATTCAAGCCCTCTACAGACGTACTAAGCATTTTAAAAATTGACAACAAGAAAATGTATAGTGGGGATAACAAGTTAACAATCGACATGGATATTCTGGCAAACTTTAATTTTGGAGAAGTCATTCGTATAGTTCAATCTCATCGGTTTTTTCGACTTTAGTCAATATTTCATGTTAGCTGTGACCTTTTGATTCAATCGTACAGTAGGTCCTTGGGTTTAGATATACGCGACATCTTACACACGTGGAATCTTTTAAAGATTTTGACTGGGAACAGATCTAAATTTCAGTTGTACCGATTCAACCGTAAAACTTCAATCCATATGCATAATTTGACACACCTGTATAATGTTTTCGTTCCTATAATCAATGGACTTTAGGAATTTTCGCAAAAGTTGCAAAAATTCAAATTTGTATCAGTTGATTCTAACTCCGACTGACATCAAAGCAAGGTCAGAGTTCAAAGGTGAGAAAGGTTTCCGATTCTAACACGAACTTACCTGCGTTGACGACGTCAAGACTGAAACCTCTCATCTCGTTATGGTCATCTCTGAAACAGTAAGAAATCATTGTAAGTACGCAATGGGCCATCTAAGTATTGTTTTAGGTGGTAATATTGACCACATTTAATATTTAGCCCTAACTGCAAAAACACCATGCCCGGTGCTACACATGCCAACACAACGGAAGAAGCCAGCCCAAGGCCCGAGTGTTACAATCATTGCAGTTGTTTTAGCTCTGCCATAAAGTCACTAAAATCTAAAAGCATCTGGTGTAGCTACACATTTTATAAGTATTCTCCAACGTTCATATTTCTATAAACCTACTGAATATTTTCCAAAGTGAAACAGGCTCCGAAAACTTTTTAATAGTTTACAGTTTTTTATTATTCCTGTAAATGATCATTCTGTCCGACGAAGTCTGACGATCCTTCTCTGCATATAACTTGTTACACCCGACGAAGCTAAAGTTGAAAGCCGGGTATGTGCGATCGAACGAACGAAAACCAACACTATTTGTACCAAAAGACCATTTAAGTTGTTCTTTCTAACCCCCAGCGAGATTTTTCGATTTTTGTATCCATTACGAGTTCCTGGACATGGTAAACCTATATCTATTTTGTGCCTGCGATCACCGATCGCCTGACAAGTCACCAGACTAATTATACAATTTGGTTTCTTCTTTTGTTTTTGGCCAATAGCAAAGGAGAGAGACTGAGAGGTTAATCGCTCGAGGGCGCTCTATACACTCCCGCAAGACGGTATCGCATAAAGAACGCCCTCGAGCGACGCATCTTTCAGACGAGAAAGGAGAGAATCCAAGCGATGTTTACTTACATGTATTCTAAGGCACAGTCGCAGCCAAGGGAAGTGGCGAAGGTGTAGACACGGTGGCTTTCTTTAGTATCCTTGACCTCCTTCAAGAATCTTTCTCCCATGCGCTTGCCGAGAAGTCGGAAAAGGAGCATGTTGCGGACAAGGCTGCCAGTTGGGCGTTGGAGGCCGCTCAAAGGTCCGGCGCCGCTTGCACCGCCGAGAATCCTACGGAGGAACATCATTCTTGCGAGGGGCTTATCGGCGAGAGGGCCATCACCTTGTCCACTCAGAAGTTTGCCAATTGGTCCCAGTGCGCTCTGTCGTAATTGTTCCTCTACACTGCTGCTTAAACCGCCCTCTTCTGAGCTGTCGTAGATGTCTTGGTCTCCTTCTTGACTGCTGCTGATACCACCCTCATCGCTACTGTCAGCTTCCTTTGCCATGTCGCCACCATGGCCAAACAGGTTCTTTGGAGAAAGACAAAGAATTATTGCAGAAAAATATACGAAAAAGTACATATATCGAAAAGAGGATCGTAATATAATCTTATGTTATGACATCCATGTAAACGTTGGAAATTGGACATTATAAGATCCGTAGACAACAGGTGTAAGCTTATATTTTGAAAAACACACTCCTTAATGTACGGAATGACCCACCGTCAGGTTGGCGGACAGATTATATATATATATATATATATTATATATATATATATATATATATATATTATATATATATATATATATATATATATATATATATATATATATATATAAAGATAGATAGATAGATAGATAGATAGATATGATATATAGATAGATATAGATATATTATATATACATATATACTTATATATATATATCTATATCTATATCTATATATATATATATATATATATATATATATATATATATAGAGAGAGAGAGAGAGAGAGAGAGAGAGAGAGACAGAGACAGAGACAGAGACAGACAGATAGGTAGGTAGACAGACGATAGACATGCCAAACCTCTGAGTTCATATTCACATAAACCTCTTTTCTCTATACGAATCAAATGGCAAGCAAATAATTTCATACACCGAGAGCAAACGACAGAGGAAAGTCACGTACTTCAAAGGAACAGCGAGTATTTTTTATTTTGAGATGGTTGGGGAGCAACAGTTAATTAAGTCTTGATCAACAAACTCTAGAGGGTGCTATACAACCTATCTATTACTGGAAATTGATCCTGACGGCGGTTTGTCTTATCTTACTTCCGGTGTATGTGATTCGACCGCCAGTCGGCTTATCAGTGATAGATTTATGTCAGTCATCACTATCGGCTTGTCTGTCAATCAGTCCTGTGATACCACTCTTCGAAAGGGTGGTTTGCAAACATTTTGACCCAGAATCCGTTTTTTAATCAATCTGTAATTACTTTGACTGTACCATTCTTTGAAAGGGTGGTGTGCAAACATTTTGATTCCGAACTCTTTCGTGTACTCAGCAATAGTCTGACGCATACATTCAAGGATCAAATGAAAGATTTAAAAAACGACATAGGTATACGAATAAAAGGTGGAATCTTAGTTTTCTAAGATTCTGACCTCGTCACTTCAATTTCTATGGGTTTTTCGCGATACGATAATGCCTGCAAACATTGTTTCAAAACACACAAGGACGAAAACCCGAAGAAAACGAAAGAAGCTTACTTCTAGGGCATGGAAGAGGTCGCCATCAAGAGGTCCCCCAATATCATCTTCAATTCCTATGTATCCATAAGCTGCAATGAAAGTGGTAAATAATAAAACGCAAAATAGCTGAAAGAGAGGCTAGAAGTCGTGCAGCGACGGGAGACAACGCAAGAACGCGCACAGAACGGGCTACCTGGGCAAACGTATTTGATTAAACGCAACTGTGGCCATAGAGCCACAGCTTAGACATAGGGAAGTCTATCTATCAACATTTGAAAAAAAATTGCCCGTCAAACGATGACGCTACAAAACAGAAGTACAGTGAAGTATATCTTCGGGCACAGACATAGCAAAAGACAAATATCATTTTGCATGTATCTTAAAACACATGTACGTACTATAACACAGTAATGAACAGGGCAAAAAAATTTTAAGGGACAATTAATTGTGTTACAAACATTGCTTTTAGTTATTTTTAACTTTTGACGAGAACTATGAAATGTCATCGACTTTGAGCAATGTTTATTGCAATTCATATCCCGGGTCGACTTCTTCATCGCAAAATAAAAAAAAAATGCAAATCAATTTTCAACTGTTGTGATGATACTAAAATTCAAAAAAAAAAAAAAAAAAAAAAAATTCCAATGCATGTAAATGTGCAAATCTTCCAAGGTTGTGAGTACAGGAATTCACACTTGCAATCGGGGTAGAAGGAATGAAAAAGAAAAGTATAGTACTTGCATAAAACGTACACACTGTGCATGCAGTAAGGTAATTTCCGAAAAAAAAAATATCAGAAAAGAAACTTTGTTGGTTATGAGAATGACACATCTCAAAACGTTGAGAAAGCGTCTGCATACAGAGAGTCGCGCTCTATAGAGTCTGTTACTCACCATGGGCCAAGAGGCCAAGGCACATAAGCGCAAGTACGGAGAGACGAGCCATGGTGCTTACAGAACCGGTCCGATGCAAAATGTGCGAAACCTATGGCAGCTACAGGTAGACAACGGCCCTGTGCAGTGATTGATAATTCTTTGTGTGATTTTTTTTATATCAGGCGATGCTTGTTGGAGATAACGGAGTTCCGCTGCTCGACCGGTCTGGTCAAGTGACCACAGCGGTAACAATGGACAGCTCTGTTAATTTATAACTTTTATGACCTGCTCACACGATGGTCGAGGTCAACACAAACAAAAAATACCAGGCCAAACAGAATCTGTGTCTGACCCCTCATTTTTCTTTTGAACGAAATATTTATTGCTCTAATTGATTGATGAACTGGAAAAAAAAATCAGGTCAAGCTTCTGAAGTTTATAGATGAACCGTTATATGCATTACGCTGAGTCAGCGAAGCATATGCTTGAAAAATTTACTAGTATTACACTAACCAGGATAAACTAATATAACAATATCATGTGAATAAAGCACCAGAAATCCATCCAGAACTCTCAAGGCCGGTCAATTTAAATGATCATCGGGATGATGCAGCCAGTTAACGAAGCAAAGGTCGACGCTAAACTTTCAGCCAATCAAAACGCTCGTTACAGAGGCAAGAGCAAGATTCGTTGGAGAGTGGCTCCTGGCCTTGTTAAGGAATGCATCACACAATTATGCCTCAGGTTTTCAAGAGATTTTGGTTTTTGTTCCCGTAAGCGATATTTTGGTCCTTAAACGAAGTAGATTTTTAAATAAATCGCCCAATTAGAGGGCATGTCGAAGTAAAATGCATGTTCAGTTTTAGAGGGCGCTGCATACGCAAGCCGTAAAATACCTGTTAAGTCCGCCTTTCCTATCAAGTTTCTGATGCGTAAAACTGACAGAGCGCCCCCAACCATGCGGAATTGCCATTTGGAATTTTGTACTGAATAGTAAGAAGATTATGACAATCAGCCAAACCACAATCAATAACAATCTGACCAACGCTGGTATCATCAAGTGTATGGTTTCCTGTTTTTAAAGATAAAAATGTCTGACTGTTTTCGTCCGGTGAACTGTCATGCCAAAAGTTTTGGCAAAATGCCCTCTATTGGAAATGCCATGTAGCTAACCTCTCTGATTATCGTCAAGTGTCGGTAATTTCCGATTTCCTCGCCGTATCTCCTGGAAGACGGCCAAGCTTCTGTAAGTTTGGCTGACTCAGCCAAAGAGAGTAGACAATGGATGACCGCTTTGTATGACCTCGCTGAGAGAGCAAGACCATATCGCACCATATTGTAGGTGAGTGTTGTCAACTACTTTAAGCTTGCAAAATGTAGCCAGCTGTATTATTCTAGATTTCTCATTCCCTGGACACCGTCTTGCACAGTAACAGAGTCATGCAAAAGAAATACAGCCATGCGGTAAAATAATAAAAATGGGTATTTTATGTGGTGTCAAGATAACACGATTTAGATCTGTTCTGACCTTGTTTAGTTGTCAAGTGTTTTCAATCTTATAGCTCGAACTCGATCATGGTCAAGGCCATCGAACGTATATATCAAATGTACAAACCCTGACTTTTAAACATGTTATTTTTTGGGAGATCTATCATATTCCATTTGCAGAAACCTCGAGGTCAAACATGTAGAGCACCCGCTAAGAAAAATGGTTCCTTAAGCGGGCGTTTGTTAGAACGAGCAAGGTTTTTCTTAGTGTTTGGCGACCTCATATTTTTATCTTCCTCCATAGCGAGGTGTCCCGGATGACTGATCGAGGAATACAATGCATTTTCTTGAACTCAAAATTTATATCATTTCATATAAGTGACAATGAATTCAAGGTTTATTTATATCGTTCCATATAAGTTACAGTGTGTCGATCAGAAGCTTGGTGTTTTCACAGACATAAAACTGGCATTTCATTTTTATACACAGAAACAATGGAAACGCGAACGCATTGAGTTCCTACACCTCCAGCAAAGTATTCCTAAGAAGCTGTGCCGATAGAGTGAGGCTGTCTCTATTGTCTCCCTTACTGTGAGATAACTCCTTCAACTTTGGGAAACTGTGGTGTGGTGACAACCGCTGGTCAAATTTGACTACAAATCTCTTGACGAGTCGAAAATGTAATAAACTTTATGTCCCTCCAGTCGTTTGTTGTTGTTTTTTACATTTTTGTCGGAAAAGAATGCCAACCGTAATGTTCCCACCTCGGCACTGATGAAACCTTTTCAAGTACGGTGCGGAGCACGACAGAGAAACCTACCCAACAGCTAAATGCTTCTGCGGTGAATGTCATGTATTTACATTGGTAATTCAGCAACGGGTGATATCGAGCTCGGCCATTTTGGAGAGTTGTGGTTATCCAGGGCACAGCACCTGGTTTGCGCCTTTTTGGTCAAAGGTTAGCGGTTTTCAAAACACCATTAAAATAGTCAATGTTGACGTTGGCAACCTCCCTCCAATTGAAGCATGCTTTTACATATTTTGAGAGCTCATACTGTAACAGCAGTCGAAGTCAGTAACGTGACCATATTTCAAATTTTAATAAAGGAATTAGGATATTATTCAAGACTGGACGTTTTCAGAATAAAACTTTTGTCTTGACGCGACTGTTAAAATGTATCATCGATATGGTGGTTACTTTATTTTGAGAGAGAGAGAGAGAGAGAGAGAGAGAGAGAGAGAGAGAGAGAGAGAGAGACTCTCTGATAGGAAAGATTTGATTTCGCTCTTCATGGTATCAACCACAAATAGGGGTGTGTGTTGAAGTCACACAGGAAGAAGGGAAACAGTTTGTCGATGACAAGTACATCGTGTTTTGGTGTGTACAAAATATTTGCTAATTCTTCTGTCAATATTTTGCATGACCTTGTCCCAGGAATTGATCTCGAACAATGGCACAATCGCTTATCTACCCGCGGTTTCTGTTTCTCACATACTCTACCTTGACCATGAGTCATGCATTCAGCTTACCGGGCCGCGTTACATACAGGTACATGCCACAGTTAGTTAGAACTTGAGGCGAAGAAAGGGCATGAGCGCCACCATAATTTTATCTGTGCAATGCAGAACGAATGAAGTCAGAGTTCAGCATGAGCCACAAATGTTACTTATGACGTTATGATCGAGGTATGCGTGCCAGTAACTTCTGGCTAGGGTCTGTGGTAGAGGGAGCAATAGCCATTTCAAGATCGTTCCGTAGTTAAATCATAGATTAAGCAATATTGCGAGTTAATTTTCATGTCTTAATTAGAATGAGTTTTCTCCCGCAACATTTGTTTTTGAATACTGTCACAATTATGTCTTGCAACGGTTTCGTGAGCTCTCAACCCACACTAAAACACAACCCACCTAGTTTTGCCTATAATTCTTGAGGAACGAAGTACATCAACCTTAATAAGTTAAACGTTGTGTGTGGACTTTCAACCCGTACGATCGGAGTTACCGAGATTCAAGGCTGTGCTACATCCATGTTCAGGAGCTGTTGGTCTATACATGCTATTATGTATCCGTCAGCTCTATCATGATAAAACGCGTCTTATGTACAGATATTTGGACTCAAAAGTGAAAGACTTAAACTTAAACTTGCTCAAACTTTCCTTGATGAATCATTCGACCATTCTCTTTCAAAATCAATAATAAAAATCGGGGGTCACCGTGCAAATTTTGGTACGAGAGAAACGAATAACCCAAGATTTACCGATATTGAAAATTCAAAGTGGCCGCCATCCCTGTGTTAACTCTATGGAGAACGAAAAACTAAGCCGGTAAAAAGTTTTCTTTCACCCCAACCTTTAAAATGAACACCACAAGTGGGGCTCATTTTGAAGATCTTGGAGTAGGAAGCTTTCATCGTCCCATCTTTGTGGAAATCTAAACCTTAATTTTCTCCCGTAGACTTAACACAATGGTGGTAGCCATTTTGAATTTCAATGGTCTGTTATTGTTTCCCTATTACCGAATTTTGCGCAGTGACCCCGAGAGCCAACGGGTTAAATTGTAATTACAGACAGTATTTTACTAATAATTCGAGGCGTGAACTATCTAAATTTTGGTCACTGGTTGTTAAGTTTTGAGCAGGCCTACTTGCTCAAGATATAATTTATGTTTACAATCAACGAATCATATCACAGGTTAACTTTTCAGGTATTCAGCGCCCGCAACCACGGGGAGTTCAAAAGATTGAAATAGAAATACATGTAGGCCTAATCGGGCGTTTGTCTGAGTAATTGCAATTACAGTCCACCATTTCCTGAAAGAAAACCGAAGTAACTTAAGAGTTTATACGGCCAGACCATAATAAAATTCAACTACAAAAGCAAAGCCGATAAATTAATCGACTATGTGATGTATTCAAGCCAGCTTTTATTATGTCGTTATATGCAAATTACATTTACACGGATTCTTGAATTATTTCAATAGGATGTGGTCAAGTATAATCAAAGATACTGCTACAGTTTTGGCCAAAATACACGGCCAGATGCACTCAAATTTGCAAAGTAAACATTCCAATGCCGAGGCCAAAGAGGTATCGCTCTGATGTTAATCTTTAGATAGGCGATTAATCGCTATCGGAGCTACAAGAAAATAAATCAAATTCTGATGAAATTTCCGATTTAATAAATTGGCAAGAAGTAATTCAAAGCTACGTCAGAGTTTTCAGGAAGTTACGTCATCATGCAATGTACGCTGGGAGTATTCCAGTCCAATCCGATTTATTCTCACAACACAAAGAAAAATGCGAACTACACACAAGCGATACTTCCCATGTGACCTGAAACAGGATGGAATGATGTCATTTGATTGCTATCGTGCGATTTCACGTCCGATTAGACTTTCAGATGCAGACAGGCTGAGGATACTTTGGCAGTTTGTTGATAGTCACTAGAACAAAGTACATCACAATTTCAGGAATTACGACCGACATTTCTCAATCAAATCTTGGAAAAGCGACATTCTCATCGTGTCGGTATTCTTAGTTTACGTTTGACAGTGTTTACATCCTTGTAGAATTGTCTTTTGTCAGTGTCAGGCTGAAGCCTATACAAAGGTACGCCAACATGTTTTTTTATTCAAACGGAGGAAGATAGACGGTATCTTTGGAGTAACGTCGCCATCGTGGCCTACCGTGTTTTTCTTCTGCCTTGCGACACAAGGCGTAGTATCGCCCGTCCATTTCATCTTGCGCAAAGCATCATTGAACCATGGAACGAGGTTGTCCTTGCGGGTCATGCCGTGAAATTCATTGTCCCTACCACATTTCACCGGTTTTCCTAGCATGTCGAACCCGCGAAGGAATGGCATTTTCCGGAACGTCATAGGCATTGCAAACCCAGCATCGACCTGAAAGTATATGACGTTATCCATCGTTGTCAATTAAATTTACTGACAATAACAATTTAAAACCATCATGAAAAAGAGAACGAAATGGCGGCGTCGTTACACATCTATAACTCTTTATAGTTCTTAATAGTAGAATACAACGTATGAAGACTTTCTTATCGAGTATGATGTAATGGTTTTGGCAAACGAGAATGATTTCTTCGGATTTACTTTGAACAAAACTTGCGTCGTAGATATACCGAATTTGAACCAACGGCTTCCTCGTCATTATTGCACTACTCACATAATTTAGCCCTGGTCCAACAGAAAATATCACAGCTTGAAAATGACGATGCACGATATTGTTTAGATATCATTACCTGGCCACTCGCAATGATAGTGTACATCTCCTCGGCTGTGACATATATAACTTGGGTGACTGGATCCAAAGTATCCGTACCGATGACATCCTCAGCACTCTGTAAGCACTGCAAATCGCTTACCACACCATCGAAGAAGGCTAAGGCAAACATGTAGACAACCAGGGGAAGTGAGATGTGATTGTACGACAATCTACAATAAACCATGGGAATGTTATACAGGTCTGTCATCTACCGGCCGTCTACCGGTATGAAAACATAACTTGTGCACATAACACAGATTAATGGGTGATGGATGGATGGCTTGGTGGATGGATGGATTGAAAAGAAGATAGATAGATAGATAGATAGATAGATAGATAGATAGATAGATAGATAGATAGATAGATAGATAGATAGGTTACATTACATTGCTCTGAAAAAATCACGACTCACCTATTTTCTTGCCGACTATGTTACCAGGGTCAAAGTTGTCAGGATTACCCTTTCTAACGAAAAAGTGTGCTGAACTGTCGTACATCCAATATGGGTCTGTAAACGACACAGACAGTTGACGTTCTGGAGTTTTATACCACGATAAACACACGTCAAAATATCCCGCCAGCAGTCCTGCAAATACACACATTTTTCATTGTTGTTGGAATTCTGGTTCAGCAGCAAAGTTTTACATTGCGTTCGGCAATTTCAAGCACTGCGATAATGATAGTACATCAAAATTGTTATCATAGTCTTTAATCATCATTATCACCACCACCACCACCACCACCACCAACATCGTCGTCATCGTCGTCATCATCATCATCATCATCATCATCATCATCATCATCGTCATCATCATCATCAACATCGTCGTCATCATCATCATCATCATGTATTTTCGTAATCATGACTGGCACCATTATAACCACTGTCAGTCTCATTGTCATTGATGTCATCGACTATCATCAAAGTTGTCGTCATTAAAACATAGTCGCAGTTGTAATTGTCACTGTCATCATCCATTACATCACCAACGGGTAGGCTTCTACCGTACATTCAATAAGAGAGCCATACCGACTCCTACCCGTGTGTGATCTCCATGCTGGTGGGACACACACTGGTAGTCAGGAGCATACTGGTAAGTACACTTCTTCCCGGCTTCTTCACAAACTGTAACAGAAAGATGTGCAAAACTTTGAGGGACAAATGTGTGCATTTGATTTATATTTGGCGTAAGAGGTCGCATGAGTTATTATGGTTTATTCAACTTTCACGGATGTGCGCCCAAGGGACATCCTAAACGAAGAAATTATTCGTGGTACAAGTTAGTGAAATTGATTCCAATCAGTTGTCCATCATATGTTGGACCTTTTGTAGCTTTGCTTTGAAAGTCAACTCTTTTCATTGCTGAGCAAACGCTATACGCTATACTATTTCATCTTAGGCTGAAATCACTAACACTGTTTCAAACGCTTTGGAAATCACAGAAATGTTCTTAAGATTGCAACATCTCTTGAACTCAACTCGTCTTAGGGTTGCACCGTTTGATATATGGAAGTAGGCGTCTGAAAGATTGACAAGGTAGCATTATATTTTACCTGATCAATTGTACACAAATTTTTCCACTCTGCCATCTTTTTTATGTCAAGCCTTCTCTTGCAGATTTTTATTTTCATTGACATTTGCTGGGAATATTTTTCCCGAAAATCTTCCAGATCCCCCCGATATCTTATAATTTACTCACTTTTAGTCTTGTAATAATGCAAATGTAATCACCATTATTACTCAAGAGTAAGCCAATCTGAAAGTAAATTTGCAAATTTATACCTTGAGTCCCTGATAGCAAGATCCTTTATTCTATAGTATTATATGAAGTAAGGTAGCATTTTTTAATCACCTGCATTAAGCAAATCTGGCAGAAAGCCTTGCATTGTGCCATTCTCCCCTCTGTGAAGAAAAATATATCGTTATAGTTTAGAAAAATGTAAAAATCAACTCGTATATGTTACTCAATTATTTTGAGAACATTCTTGACATTGTTTACTTTAATTATTATTATTATTATTATTATTATACTTTATTGTCCTAAAAAGAGTAATCACCTTACAGCTCAGAGGATAGAAATAACAAATAGACAGACATAAAAACACAGAATATGTCAGCAAACACACGAAAAATACACGAAAAACAATTGAAAGTTATTGATTACAGAATGACTCTGAGGTGACTATTGTCACGTGACTTTGAGGTGAAATAAGTAAAAGAATTAAAGCTGCAAGCAGCGTTGGCGGGCCCCAAGCGGTTAACATGGTTAAAGTTCTTGCAGTAATGATATTATGTGCAAAATTGGAACTTGAAAAAGTAGGATTTTGGACATCACCTCTTAGTTACAGTACATTTCACCTGGAATTGCATGTTTTACGGAAAATCCAATATGGCGGCCAAAGTACTTCACCGATCCAATTGCCTATCAGGAACTTCAAAGTGCTCAAACTAAGAAATTATGAGTAAATGTCATTTTATTCGGTGTGTTGGTTCTGGAGAAGAAGATTTTTAAGATTAAATTGCGAATTTCGCAAAATCCAATATGGCGGCCAAACCACGTGACCCATCTAAATGTCTTTCCCAAACTTGAAAGAAATCACTCGAAGGATGACACTAGTAAAATTTCAGATCAATCGGTGATCTATTCTGGAGAAGAAGATATTTAAAGATTAAATTGCTATTTTTTGAAAATACAACATGGCGGCCAAATAACGTGACCGATCTAAATGTCATTTGCAAACTTAAAAAGAATCACTCTAAGGATGACATGTGTAACATTTCAGCCTAATCAGTGTTTTGGTTCTGGAGAAGAAGATTTTTGAAGATTAAATTGCGATTTTTGCAAAATCCAAGATGGCGGCCAAATCACGTGACCGATCCAAACGCCTTTCGCAAACTTGAAAGAGAACACTTTAAGGATGACATGAGCAAAATTTCAGCTCAATCGGTGTGTTGGTTCTGGAGAAGAAGATTTTTAAAGATTAAAATGGTATTTTTCGAAAATCCAATATGGCGGCCAAGGTCACGTGACCGCACGCGATTTTATTTGCCAATTCTTAAGACCTTAGGTCATGCTTGCTATATAAAAAAATTCAAACTGACTAGACCCCTAGGTCAGCAGAAAAGGCATTTTTAGGTTTTCGGAAAATCCAATATGGCCGCCAGGTCACATGACCAATCAAAATTTTAAGGATAATATGCACGAGAACCCATAAGTAGCTATTAGCACTGCAAGTTTGAGAAGTTTCTGTCATGCGGTTTCTGAGATCAAGAGTGACAAAAAAAGGGACAGTAGAAGAAGAAGATGAGGAAGAAGAAGAATATTGAACTCCAGTAAAACCAATAGGGGCCCAGCCGGTAGGCTTGGGCCCCTAATAACACCTTAAAATCAAATGTGAATACGGCTGAAGCAGCTGTACAATTTTAACCAAAAATGCAGGAAAAGGTGTAGAATATCTAGAAGTTTGCAAAGGAAAATTTTGTTACTATTTGAACATCATCAGGTTAACACTTCAACGCACATAGTTAAATAGTAAGCAATGGTGCACAGTAAGAAATAGGATGGGTAGTTTCACAACAATGTTGCTTCGGAAGAAAACGTAAAACTTTGGCCAAAAACCATCATTGCAAATTTCGTCTTCATTTCAAGATCTCTGAATGACGTGAACTCTATGCAGGGACACACATATTCTGATTGGAGACTAGATTTGTAAGAAACCAGCTAATGATTTCATTAAAATAATGTCTTTTCCAAACTTGTGGGAAATTTGCCTCCAAAATATACATTTTCAAACTTTAAAATCATTTTTTGCCATGCCTACATATCACACCTTATGTCGTATTGCTGTCGAGTAGTTTACGAACACATTTTTCAAAAGTCTCTGACAAAAACCGAAGATTATAGTATACAAATGCAGCTACAAGCATGAAGAACTGATGGAAAGGTTTGTATAAGCGTTTATTTTCATCTCAAGAGATTAATAATAAAATTTGATTATCCATATTTTAGTTTTCTGCATTAACTTAAAAAATTTTCTGGCGTTAATTTTCATCTACAGTGATTAATGAAGTTTGAACATCCATATTTTATTTTTTTTCCCCTTCATTTACCTGTACAAACTCTTATTCAATAGCATTTTAGTTTGTTAACATGGCATATGATCTCTTTCACTGTTTGAAACGATCGTAAAATTCGAATATTGTAATTTTGTAGGATTTCTGCTTCAGTTTTGATCATAACATCCGCGAAACCACCCATCGATTGCTTTTAAATTTTACCGAATCATGCTCAGACATGGTTGTTGTTGTGGAAATTATCTATGAATTTAACCAGAATAGTAGTTCATTATTTTTTGTAAACGAGAGGAAAAGAATGGTAACGTTCATAATCTAGGTTGAAGACTTAATGTTATCTGACATACGTGTACTCAAGTGCACATTCACACAGGAAATATGTCGCGAATTTGTAAACTCTAGAGTCTTCCTTCATGGCGAGGGCTCCCTCTATGATTTTCTTCCCCAGCTGTGCTCCAAGTAAACGAAACAGTACCAGGTTACGTGGTGTGTTATCGTTTTGCTGTGGAAAGAGAAATAGCGAAAGGACAACTGCCAAACAAGTCTGAGAGCCTATTGTTCAGATAACGTACAACGAACATCGCTATGTCGTTGTGAAGTCTCCCCTTATTTAGTTTACTGTACATTAAAAAACACTTATAAATGGGAGTGTTGGGTGGGCATTTAATTCGAAGACACATCTTACAATAACATTTATATTCGGAGTAGTGAGCCTTTTTAACGAAAGTTGGTATTTCACAAGTGATCCCCTATCTAACATATATAAAGAAATTGTGTCTGGTTCTGGTCACTGCGCGGAACGACGCTTAAAAACGCTGTGTGTTGCCATACTTTTTATGGTTTTACTGCCTTACGATCCATGATAGATGTATTGGTTTATTTTTAACGCTTTTGATGTCAAGACGGAAATATCGTTGTTGCCTGCTAACTAGATGCAAAATACCCTGCAAATGGTTTATGAAATCCTTATGAACTGTTTTTAGTTTGTTTCCAACACGCATCTCTTATTTACCCGCTCTGTATACTGTGACATCATTGCACGCATCACGGGCAGATGAATCCTAGGTGACATCAAGGCAAGTGCCAAAGGGCCAGGTAAATCTGCCGGACCTTGGAGGTCATTTGTGAGTTGTCTTATCACAAATTCTTTGTTCTGCAGGACTCCACCGAACACACCTTCTAGCGGAGTACCAGGGCCATCAAAGAGACTTGACGCATCGATATCTGAGACTATAGGGAGACGAAACATAAACGTCACAAATTATTCACCGTGTCTTTGAGGTCTGGATTCAGAGTTATTCGTTTATCCATCATCAAATGCGAGAAGAATCCTATGAAACGATTCTAGATTAACTTAATAAGTGGAAGAATATGAAATATTGTCGTCTTCTGTGGTTAATGTATGAGTGACCGTCTCAGTCAATCATGCGCAGATATTTTCCTTTTCCAATTATTTAGAAAACATCAAATTGATATATTTAAAACGACAGAAGACAGAAACGACCTTAGTGGGCAGGTTAACCTCAGCCTAAACGATACTGGCACCAATGCATATCGTACACTTATTTTGCCCACAGCTGGCATACAGTACGTAAAGAACTATACAATTACAATCACTTCCTCAGCAGTTACTGTAACGCATCAAAAAACAAAATCTCCAAAAACACTGTTGAAATTAGGAGTTTGATAAAAGATTGATACCATCGGAAATATGTGACCATGAGGTGTATGCACGTACCTTTGAAGGCACACACTAACACCAGTAAGACTAGACGCGCCATCGTAAACGTTTGAATTGGCCAGGATCGGAGCTGTTGTCCGGTCTACGGTCAATATGGAGTCATGACACATTGACCGGCAGACAAACTTTGTCTGTGATTGGCCAAAATGAAGTTTATCTTATTATGATTTACCTTTGTACCAATTAACGAACAGAGTCCAAAGGAGCTCGGAGAACGTAGTGATGTCACAATGACTCTGCGTTAGTTACTGAGCGATGCATGTACTTGTCATTTTTCAATTCCAAATGCTCGATCAGTCAAAAAGGAAGTATGCGTCCCGAAAGTGAACAACTCAAACATTATTGCTAAATCTTTCCCAAAGAAACTTTCAAGCATTCTTTTTCAAGATTAAAAACTGAAATCGGTGATCACTTTGCAAATTTTGGTACCAGAGAAATATAAAAGAAACCTGTTAGGCCAGATATAAAAAATTGATGGAAAATGCGTGGAGTTTGTGTTAAGAACTCATGAAAATAACGCAATACATTGCAAATAGTGAAAGAAGCAACTTCTTTTTCATATAATCTAAGGTACATACTTGAAACCTGATCTGATGTGATGCAAGAATTCGTTCGCTGCGTCCATTCCACACTGTTTAATGTTAAATTCACTCGAATATATTGTGCTACGTTTATATTCTGTCCTTTTCACATATATACTCACATATGTTTGGTGTACGAAAGGTGCTTTGCGCTATTTTTTAAGGAGATAAACCCACTATAAATGTATAAACAAACCGGCACGAAGGACGATGAATACGCCCATCAGATACAGTCAATAACAATAACAATATTATCACGGCTTTTCATTAAAAGTTATGCGTGTAAGCCTTTGCTTGGAAAATCTGTAGCTTAACCTCCGAGAATCGTGAGTGAAATCGCATGAATGGTAGTCACGATTTATAAGATTTCTTGATTATGGAATACGATTGTTTAACTTTTACTAAAATGAAACTTTGAGCAAATGTTACAACGTCTTTGATGATCAAACAAAGTTGCTGTGGTAGCCGATTTAAATTTTCTGTGCCATAAATTGAAAGGAAACAGTAGCAAATAGAGATAATATACCTGAGTTTGTCCAAGTAACTCAGTGCAGTGCAGTTTTAAGTGTTGACATCGTTCAGATCACGGACAAGACGAAGTATTTCACAGTCCACGTGGGATCTGGCTAGTTTTATTCCACCAAGAAGGATACGTATTTTAAGAAAATGTGTTTGTCATCATGCCATTCATTACTGACTTCAATGGGACCCTTGTGCACTTTTAGAAGCTGCTGACAAGACAATCCCAAAAGGTTTCGGCGCAACCAAACACGTTGTTCCAGGGTGGAATGATTTAGTTAAACAGCATCATGAAAAAGCTCGTACAGATTTTATTTTATGGAAGGATAATGGCTCTCCAAAATATGTTCCTTTTTTTATTTTAAACGGCAGCTAGCATATTGTAAACGAATCGAGAATGAGCTTCGTGCAAATGCTTTAGCTCAAAGTTTAGACAACAACTCAACAGCCTACTGGAAAGAAATAGCCAAACGTAAAGGTAAACCACCTACACCGTCATCTGTTGATGGTTGTCATGGAGATGATGAGGTTGTGAAAATGTGGAAGCACCTGAGACTATTCTGACAAATACTGGTACAGATTGTACACCTGCCTTTCCCAATATTCAGTTCTCTGAAGACATGATTGTGCATCACAGTGAAATTTCTGAATTAATTAGTGATCTTAAAACAGGTGCCTCCTCTGGTATGGATGGAGTTACAGCGGAACACCTGAAGTATGCATCTTCAAAGGTTTGCGTCTTATTAGCACTTTGCTTCTCTGCCATGTTAATTCATGGAATCGTACGAAACATGTCATGACTACTGTTTTGGTTCCCATTCCTAAACACAGGGGAGGGGACATTTGTGATAAGTCAAATTATCGACCTATTGCTGTTGCGACAACTTTATTCTAAAATTCTTGAAGAGTTTGGTTGCACCGCTGTACGGATTCTCTCGTAACCACCGAAATCAGTTCGGTTTCAAGCCTAATCATAGTACAGACATGTCAATTTTTATCTTGAAAGAGACTCTCAACTATTACAAAAATCATAATACCCCTGTGTTTGTTACTTTCATGGACGCCTCTAAAGCCTTTGATTACGTTAGACATGACATTTTATTTGAAAAACTATCAACTAGAGGCGTACACCCATATCTGATTAGATTACTGTCATACCTTTATAGATATCAGGACTTTGTTATCAGATGGAATGGGTGCCTTTCTGAACCATTCCATTCAATAAACGGGGTTAAACAGGGAGGCATTACATCGCCGATACTCTTCACTGTTTATTTAGATAATCTTAGCAAATCACTTGCTTCTCTACCGTATGGTTGTCTCATTGGTGACTTTAAGATCAATCATCTGATATAATCAGATAACCTTGTTATTTTTTCCACCAGTTCTTACGGGCAGCAAATGTTATTAAACGCTTGTGTTCATTATGGCAAAGAATGCCAAATACTCTTTAATGAGAAAAAAAACTGTATGTATGTTAATACAACTGGATGTAAGAAAGCTGCAACAAGCTCCGATATATTTGAATAATAGAATGCTTAACTGTGTTTATGTGTATAAGTACCTTGGACACTTTATAACTTCTGACCTAAAGGATGACGATGACATCCGAGACATTTTATGCGAGAGGCAATGCACTTATTCGAGATTTTAAATTTGCATCGATTTCTGTTACAAACCACCTGTTTACTGTTTTCTGTGATGTCCCTTATTGTCTTTTTAATATCATCTTTGGTCTAATTTTTCTGTTGAATCTTTTTAAGACAATGAGAAAGTTTTTTATCAGGTTTATCGTAAATTGACAGGTTTCACATACAATCATGTGCAAAGTAACAGCCTTTGTTTGTTAACTTATCGATTTTAACATTTGACGAAATGTTTAGAAAAAAGTCAGTGGGTTTTCTCAGTAGACTGCATATCTCTGATAACCCCCTTATTTCAGCAGTTCTGAATTTTTCCATTTTCATATATAGTAAATTATGGAAAAACTGGTGTAATTGGATTTTTTAACTTCATTTCTATTATTTACTTTTTATTTATCTGTTTTTATATATGGGTAATTATATCTGAAGTCAACAATAACAAGGCAGTATTGCTGAAGGCAATGAGTACTTGGGCCGAGATAGAGTAATTTTGAGGACAATATATACTACTATTCAAATATGGTCTTGAATTTCCTCCTGTCAATTAGGCATTTGATTAACTGGTTATTAAACGAAGCAATCGCATGACAACGGCAAAATATGTCTAGCAACTTTTGTGGAGTTTGAGGCAGGGGTTCTTTATTTATAGTGAAATTGCTTAAACTCCTTAAATATTCAATTACAGCAAATTTCTTTTGTTCTCGATGGTAGATGTCTAATATTTAGATGGGCATATTTAGATTTCTACCCTATAGTTATCCCTATATACCAATCGGACATCCAGCTCTATTGGCTTGCTCAGAATAGATATGCACATAATTAATGAGGTACAATATGTGGTGTCATAAGGTGTCCATCATACCAAATATGAAGGGTGTAGCACTTGTGGTTACTGAGTTGTGGACAAATATATATATTTGAGGTCAAAGGTCATTGAGGTCACGTGACATTTTGTCAAAATAATTGTATTGCTAAGTTATTCCTATATACCAAAAATCAGACCTCTAGCTCTATTGGCTCGCTCAAATTAGATATGCGCATAATTAATAAGGTACAATATGTGGTGTCGTATAGGTGTCTTATCACATACCAAATATGAAGGATGTAGCACTTGTGGTTACTGAGTTGTGGACAAATATGTATATTTGAGGTCAAAGGTCATTGAGGTCACGTGACGTTTTGTCAAACAAATTATATTGTTAATTATCCTATATACCACAAATCAGACCTCTAGCTCTATTGGCTCGCTCAAAATTAGATATGCGCATAATTAATGAGGTACAATATGTGGCGTCATAAGGTGTCCCATCATACCAAATATGAAAGGCTTAGCACTTGTGGTTACTGAGTTATGGACAATAATGTATATTTGAGGTCAAAGGTCACCAAGGTCACATGATATTTTGTCAAAATGTCTGAGATATCTGCGTGAACCGATGGACTCACTGATGGACTCACGGACGGATATGACCCAATCTATAAGCCCCCTGGACTTTATCCATGGGGACAAAAAACTGTGTCACTGCATCCTTTAGGCAATATGAATACGATGAGAAACTAAATTTTTATTTTTCTTGGCCTTATACATGAAAGTCTATGGAGAACTGCCTTATACATGGAGTCTATGGAGGTGTAAACTAAAAAGTCCTCTAACACGGCCAAATTCGATCGCATTGTGAAACAAATCGACGTGCATCTGTATGGGGTTGGGTACTATTCTTGTGCAAAGTTTGAAAGAAATTGACCAGGGCATGTCTGAGATATCTGCGTGAACGGACAGACGGACGGACTGACATGACCAAACCTATAACTCCCCCAGGACTTCGTCCGTGGGCACTAAAAACAACGCAACAGTTATTACAGCTACACCGGCGGTAGGTTCATATCCAGAGCCCCGTACGGTCTGCCGACCGTCGCTTGAAAACAATCTCATAACCTGGCCATATGGGCAACTGTGTATGGCAGCTGGATGCTTGACTTCCCGGAGAAGGCGAGCTGTCACGTTCAAGCTCAGGATTATTTGTCGATCAAATTTCAGTAAATTTACCTTACCTAGATGAAATTTTGTCTATAGCTGAAATTTCGCCGAAGTTTGACAAAATTGCATCGATCTTTCAGGTTCATATCCGACATTTTTGAGTTTTGAGTGCAGACAGAAATAAGTTTTGAGGCAACATGGCTGCGACCCCATGTTGACCCTAAACCCTGCGTACGATGCTATGTGCTACAGCTAACACACAGCATCGTACGCAGGGCTAGCGAGAGAGTTGCCGACATCGACGGTTATTTACGAGAAGTGAATAAAAGACTGTCATTTTTGGAAGCGATCGAGTAGCTGAGGTAGGCTGGGATACGACTTGGGCCCAAGAACGCTGAATTTCGGCAGTAATTTGGCTTTTTACGTCAAATCCCAAAATGGATTTGAAGTCACCGACCCTACGTACGCGTACGGGTCTTTGCAGGGCTGTGGTGAGCGGGGCGATTAGCTGTAGTGGAACACACAGCATCGTACGCAGAGCTAGTTGACCCCAAGTGAAAATGTGTTCGCGATCAAATCTTCCTATATTTTTTTCAGAATTTTCGACAAAATCATTGCTTCTTACATCTTTTGTAAAATATAAAATACTAAAATAAAAATGCGATGTGCCATGTCTCCAGATTTCTAAAATATCGTTCGTTGACCGTTCGACGGAATACTCATTTCGCAAACTTGTGACGCAGTTGAAATTCAATACTGACCGCCAAATAATCTTAATGAGACGAGATCATTCTAGACATCCTCCAAATTATCCAACCATTCGCGTTAGAGTTCAGCTCGCTTAGAGGATCATAACATTCTTCGGCCTTCGTTTAGATCGACCCTAATCTCTCCCATTCAGGAAATAAATACACAAGCTACCTTGACAAAATTCGTGCACCATCCAGGACCCAGGACCAAACACACTACAAATCTGTCTTGACGTCATCATCTCCTTACAGGGTAATCGGCATACCGTATTTTTTAGCAAAGGAGACACAGAATACGTCGGAGTATTCAGTTTCAAAACGTATTACATTGTGTGATGTTGTCAAAAAAAGGTAATGTTACTGCAGTGGTATAAATTACAAACACAAAAGTTCAAATCAGTTTATTTTGGACTGGCTTTACCCAACATTTCATATTGTTTCTTATGCCAGATTTGACCACGTGCTTACTGGCGACCCCATTACATGCAAATTTTGTGTCAAATGGTGTGTTCTCCTGGAAAAACAAACGTACGATTTTATATGAAGGAGGCGAAATTTGCCCTCAAAACTCGAAACCACCCCTTTATGGGGTGTACCTAGCTATTTTGAACGAGCTTCTCGAATCTGCAGCTCTATTTCAAATGATGGTCTGGTTTTCTCAGCTCAAGGATAAGTGTTCTCCATCGCTGTGGGCATTACTATTCTCAACTGGGGGTACAGTTTCCAGTCGTAATGTTTTTCATTGTGTCCGGGATATAAAACCTTTCCTTTTCACAATTTTACTTCGATTAACACTAGTCCACATCTTGTCAGCGATTAACATGTTTCAAGTTTAAATGTTAATTCTGGTCTCGAGCCCTCTTGTTCGACCAAACTGAAATTACCCCTCCCACTTTGGCTCGTCCAGTGGGTGTAGCAAGGGTCGTGCCATCGCCTAGGAAACGGAGGGTGCATTAATTGTTGCATTTCGATGCACATTTTGATTATATTCAGAAGATTTTGTGGCAAAAACTCAGATAGAGAAGCATTAATATTCACATCTCACTTATTCAAGACTGGCTGAGAGCAGCACTTCCATTCAGTTAACATCATTACGCCATTTATTATGCCAAGAAAGATGAAGCCAAGACATTTTGCCCTCCCTGGTCTCAGCCAGAAATGGTTATACCTTACAGAGTTTTTTCCCACGGAATGAAAACAAATGTACTTGGGCTGAGGCCCAAGTACAATAATAATAAGCACATATTCTATTGCTGGCAATGCTTATTTACGTCTGGTTTAGTTCATCTAGCTCAGATCTATTTATCTGTCATTTTAGGAAAAAGACAGATCATATGTACCGGAATTCAGGCTTGAATAGAGCCGTCATCTTATGCAGTTCCTTGGATGAACGAGCTTTGGTTTTTCATGAACGTTTATAAAAATTTAAAACAGAATCTTAAATAGTCGGTCTTGCATTACGTCTCATTTGAACTGACTATGTGTATACTGTTAGTCCTTGTCTTATCGAGGCAGCCAACTTGCTTGGAGATAGCGCCAATAACTGAGATGCGACTAAAGATGGAGGCAAGGAGAGTAATCTGATGCCAACAGCAGCTTTAATTATTAATAATTTGCTTACAATGAAATAAAACAGCAAAAGATTATAAAATATATTGCGTGATGAAATATATTAAAACTGATCGCCAAACTTTACACAATGTGATTTTATCGATGTCGAATGTCCATATAGTTACACATAAAATTCAAGATGAAAGGTACTCTTAGATTGTCAAAGAAAGTCAAAACTCCGAAAAACAATATCGAATTAAAAATGACACATGTAACTCAACGACTTAAAGCATTTAAAGATAGGCGGAATTTGTTCCTGAATTCACAGCGATATCAAAGTGACGTAAACGCAATGACGTAATTGTGTACGATACGAATCTTGCGGTCCGACCAATCTTCTTCAAACTTTCTTAGGAGGGAGACGAACGAACTACACGCAGTCGATACTCCCCTTGTGACCTGCAATATGACAGAAAAGGAGCTAAATTACTTGATTGATGGCGTGATATAAATGAACGAAGAGATATTAGAGAAGCTGAAAGTACCAAGTCGGGGAGATATTGAGATATTGCAGGGAGTTGTGGAATGGACATATTGACACGTATGTTATGTGATGAACCATGGTTTCATTTTGTAATATATCACTCGCATCCACAGTATGCACAATTAATGTCCCGGCTCACCGTGTTTTTTCTCTGCATCACGACACAAGCCATAGTACCGTCCGTCTTCTTTCATCTTGCGCAATGCATCATTGAACCACGGTACGAGGTTGTCCTTCCGGGTTATTCCGTGAAGTTCACTGCCCTTGCTGCACTTCAAGGGTTTACCAAGCTGGTCGAATTCATGAGAGAACGGTACGTCGCTAAATGATACTCTCAGTACAAACGCGGCATCGATCTAAAAATGAATAACGGCATGACGAACACGTTATCAAGAAAAGCTATAAAGAAACTGCGAAAGGCTTTGACGACAAACCAATAACACTACACAAATAGCTGGAATAGTTAACTGCTTTCACGTCATCAATAAAAAATAATCACTTCCCATAATACATAGCGGCAGGTGCATATCGTATTTTATTGTAACCTACTTAAAATTAAATCAGGGGTGCAGCGAAAGTATTCACGGATTTTTTCGAATTACTAACATTATTATGTTGCCATTGACTATCAGTTTCCCTGTTTTGTTTACACTTCAATTATTATTTGACGTAGGCTACTGTCTTATTATCATTACCTGATCATTCCTCAAGAGCGTATATATCTCATCTTCCACGACATAATGCTCTTTGATGCCTTGACGTTCAGCGTCAATAGCCGTCATATTATTTCCTTTTAATAAACACGGAAAGTCACTTGCTATGCCATCAATGAAACCTGACATGAAAGTTCAAAAAGGAAAAGAAATTTGAGCGAAAGGAAAAAAACTGGTTTCTTTACTGGTTTTGTTCTATATCAAGTACAAACCCGTTACAAACTCGAATATTTGTACGCTGCAATACAAAAACCCTTAAATTGAGCATGATAAATGTTGTGAAACGGGCGATTAGCAACATGCATACACACACACGTACGTACATACATAGATACATACATACATACATACATACATACATACATACATACATACATACATACATACATACATACATACATACATACATACATACATACATACATATGGGCGGAAAGAAGGACAGACACACAGACAGCCACATAAACAGACAAACAGAAAGACAGAAAGATATTGATATGTGGCATCACCTATTGTCTTGCCCTCTATTTTTTCAGGATCGAAGTTGCCCGGGTTACCTCTTCTAACGTAGAAGTAAGCCGTATTATCAAAGACCCAGAAGGGGTCTGTATACGACACAGACAGTTGCCGTTCAGGAGTTTTGAACCAGGATAAACAGACGTCCAAATTCCTCCCTAGAAGTCCTGTCAACAAATTGAGCCATATGTTCACATTAGTTCACGTGTTAAAGGTGCAGGGAATAACCGTTCATATATTGAATATATTTTTCATGGAATGTTAATGAGTATACATCACTATTGAACAGGATCTTCAAACACCACCACCACCACCACCACCACCACCATCATCGTCATCAACATTATCATCATCACCAAGCCTCCCTACCACCAACATAATTATCAATATCATCATCATCGTCGTCATCATCATCATCATCATCATCATCAACAACAACAACAACAACAACAACAACAACAACAACAACAACAATAACATCATCATCATTATCGCCGTCATCAGTAATAAGGACAACCATGGCTGTCTCTTTGATTTCAACGTCAAAGCCATACCGACTCCTGCCCGCGTCAGCTCCCCGCTTTTGTGTGATAAACATTCACTGTAAGGAGCATATTGGTATGTGCATTTCTTCCCAGCTTCTTCACAGACTGAAATAGAAGTAAATCTCGAAAAAATAAAGCGGAACAACCGTGCCCTTTATCTTGGATACAATTTCAGTAAGTTGTCTACCCAAAGACAAAAACACTACGATCTGAACTTAAAGAGCCAACATTTAGCGTACACAGTGGCCGAGCGAGAGAAATCTTTACGTTTCTGATGCCAGAAACGATAAAAGTACGATAAATACATGCAAAACATGGTAGAAATGCTCCTTTGTCAATCACCGTATCAGTATGAGTAAAGCATAAATATCAAGTGAAAAAATTGCAAAGCATTTTCAAGACACGTTTTGTTTGTTTCTTTTATCTAAATTGACTGAAATTATACAGTTTGGTAGTGGTCATTATTCAGCCTGGGTCAGTCGAAACACGCTTCACTGAACTGCCACAGAGGTCCAATGTATAACAACACAATTTCTTTCGATGAAGGTTCCAAGGCTCTCTTAAGTGAAAGGTGAAGAGTTCAACAGTTCTTCCAGTGAAAACACGTTTGATAGAAAGAGTAGTCTGGTCACGTAGTAATGTAGACTGATTGAACAATTAATGCCAAATTACTGAAAAGGCGAAAAAAGCGTAAAATTCTAAGAAATGTATATGGCGAAACTATCAACTCAATCAGCTGATATTAAAATTTGTCGACGTAGCATTTTCTATTACCTGCGTGAAGTAAATCTGGCAAAAATCCGACCATTGCAGCATTCTCCCCTCTGTGAAGAAATTATATTTTGAACAAGAAAACTTTCAAAGTGAGGTTAGTTTCATCACGTTCATACTTATAGATGAAAGAATTCTGGCGAATATATGTCAATGAAATTTATGCGTAAGCTCTTATGTTATTTTCTTTGCTTTGGATACTTTCTGTCGCGCACAGTCAAAGTGAAATTCTGAGTGAGAGAACAGCTTTCACGAAACAAATGTAACAACTTTGCATATAACTGAATCGAGTACATCCTCATGATCTCAGACTATTTAACCATGAATTAGTTGTGATTCCCTAATGCGCTTGTTAAGGTAGAACGCGCCTTGGAGACAGGGCAGATATCCGGGCTTTCACATTTTATCAATGCTCTCTGATCTTCCACCTTTGCAGGCTCATTTTAAAGCTCTTGTTGAAAGAAAAGTTTCCCCCATCTTAGGTTTTTTTGAAAATCGAAAATTTTACTTTCCCCATAGAGTTAACACAGGGATGACAGCCATTTTGAATTTAAAATATCGGGAAATCATGGATAATTTGTCTCTCTAGTACCAAATTTTGCACGGTGACCCCTGACTTTTATTCTTGTATTGGAAAGAGAATGGTTGAAATTTTCATCGAGAAAAGTTTCAGCAAATGTTAAAGGCTTTCACTATCGAGGCGCATACTACCTTAAGAAAACTTTTGCAGTAAATGTTTCAAGGGTCGTTTTGCCTGATCTCTACCTGGTTTACAAGTACAATTAGGCCAAGCAGCATTCATATTTTAAAAATCTCAAAATTACCTGCTACCCAAGAACACCAACATGATGACGACAAACCTCCTACAAATGCCCAATGCGTCGATGATGTAATTTGTATTCTGTTGCGACATTATTGCTGAAGATCGTTAATGCTAAGGGTATGACAACCAATTCTTGTCACTTGGTTGAATCGGAGTGACTGAAATTCCCTGATTCTTGCACCAATGAACAGGGCATGACGCGATAATTCGGGTATGGAACTCAATACTTCATAACTTACAAGTACTCAAGAGCACAATCACAGTCGAAAAATGTCCCGAAATTGTAAACTCTTGAGTCTTCCTTCATGGCGAGGGCTCCCTCTATGATTTTCTTCCCCATCTGTTCTCCAAGTAGACGAAACAGTAGCAGATTACGCGGCGTGTCATCATCTTGCTGCTAAAAAGAACGGAGTGAAAGAACGACTGATTAACACGTTCTCAATTCGTTGTCTAATGACACATTATTTCTAGTTATTCGTGCCTATCAAAAGCTCCTACCCAAAGACAAAAAGATGTGTTGAAGTATTGCCATGCATAAAAAGATCATACTATCACACCGATATGTATATCTTCTGTTACTCAGAGGTGGTCATCAGGGAGACCAACCATCGGCCTACATTTTCATTGTTTTTTTAAAAGATTTTCTTAACTATTAAAAGAACAATATAGACACTTTAGATACATAATATAACTCAAAATGTAACTAAACAGCATTTTCCGACGATCTGACATGCTTTGCCAATCGTGATACTTCATGCATATAATGCCAGAAGACAAATCAGGACTAGATTAAAGCTCTGTGGCTTGGCAAGGGGAAAGAAGGGAATCAAATCGCTAACACGGACCATCAAAGTAGCTTGACTATAAGTCTCATTAACCCACAAACTTGACAATGCGCTTAAATGTGACCAAGCGCTTGATTTCAATAACTCGCCACATGGGTATTTTGTTCGGGATATTTCAAAGGCTGCAGCCATGGCATATAATGTAATCGTCGGGAAAAGATCCTCATGTTTCTGCCACACATTCTAGGCGCATGCGTTTACCATTCAACTATTTCTATTTGCGTGACATTCGCTCCCGCCTGCTGAACTGACGGAAATGTATTCGGCTGATGTGCAGCTGGCTCGAAGTTATATCTGATTGGTCAATTGTCACTATTTACAGCAACTTAGTGAGTCGGCTGTGTATAATTCAATGATAACGGTAAGATTCAGCCAACCAATTGGATAACAGTTTCCGAGACACTGCACATTAGCCCGAAACATTCGGCCGAATGTTGCCAATGCACTTGAATACTAAATGATACATAGTCTGTAGTTTAAGAAAGGTTTGAAATTTTTGAACCTATTAAAGTCCGATTTTAATCATAGCCTCTTCCTTACCTGCTCACTATATCGTGATAACATTGCACGCATCACTGGCAGAGGAACTCTCGCTGACCCCAGGGCTCGGATTACTGGACCCGGTACACCTGCACCTGTCGAAACTCGGAGTTTATTTGTGAGTTGTCTTAAAAGCGTCGCCCTGAGGATTTGCAGGCTACTGAACGCTCCATCTGGTTGACTGCTCAGACCGTCAAAGAACCCAAAGGCGCCTATGATAATGCGGATGGGAAAAGGTAGAGTTAAATTTCATGCGGAGATAAATACGTAGAAAATACACAAAACACTGTTTCCTTTTGAATTGTATAATTAAACAGGTTATAGCTCAATAGTTGTTTAGAATTTGACAGGAAATTCACCGTTTCGAATAACGAGATTGTGATCGTATATTTAACAAGGTCGTTTGGTCAACGCAAATCCAACCAATGCCAGTTTACTGTCAAATTGTGTGTCAAACACTTACCACATTGATAAATATTTTGAATTGAACCAAAACCTAATCGATTTCAAGAGTTGATTCGGCCCATCATCGGTATTAAGACACGAATAAACAATCTGCACACTTACCTTGAAAGGCAGTTACCAACAGCGGTACTACAAGGACAAGAACGGTCACACATAACATTGTCAGTGTTACAACGGCTTTGTTGTGTGGACTGAAGTCGTCGCCACAGAAAATACCGAAAGATGTGTTTGTCATCCTTATCATTGCGGTCAAAAGATAATCTCAGAAGGTTAGAGATAAAGTTTGACGGCGGCCCCCACTACAGGTAAACATTAACCTGTCGAAACACCTGACATCACTTCTTGGTCTTTTGGCCAGAGGTCCATATATCTTTCTTTCATGAATTTGACTTTGTTTGTGTACCGTCTATTTACTGTCTGTTCTGTGCTGTTTTGTGTGTTTGCGATTATCTGTCTACTATGCAACGGGCACACCTCATGTTTATTTCTACAGCGCCACGTTCTCTTCTCCTAACATAACAAAGAAATCCAAATTAGGCGAAACATGCTGATAAAAACCTTTCGGGTTCACAGTGTTGGGTGCTAAGCCCAAATTATCACTCAGATTAGTCAAGTTAGTGGTGATAATACCACTATGTTTGAGACAGAATATCGGTTTGTGTCGAATACATTAAAATATTCAAATTTATAATTTGACATCTCGTTTACACTACCCATACGCTTACAAAAAGGAGTTACTCTTATACTTTCAAAAGTGGACGGAAAGACTGCATTGTCAATACTAGAATTCAACACAACTCAGAGCGAAAGGTGACTGTCAAGCCAAAGGGTTCGTTTACAAGGCCAAAGTATCAACGGGAGTCAGTAAGGAGGTTAACTCGGCCTCACTCATAACACACTTCGCTAAAGACATGCAATCATTCAGTACCAAGAAGTAAGAGAACCACAATGAACTGTCAAAGTTCATTTGGTCTCTCAAGAACAAGGACCAGGTCTTTGATGTGTCATGGTCAATAATTGACAAAGCATCAATTTACTCTAACACATGCAAGGAATGTAATCTTTGTATATCAGAAAAGCTACACATTATCAATTATGACAAATGTACGCTGTTAACCAAACGCTCTGAGTTGGTTTCAAAATGTCGCTATACCAAAACAAATACTGTTTATCAAATTTTAATACCAGTTAGAAACACATCCAAGCCATATATATATATATATATATATATATATATATATATATATATATATATATACACACATACACACACACACACACATGAGAGTAACAACCTTCACAGTCTAAAACATGATAAAAAAGGATTTCCTTCGCAAATTGAAGTATATGAGTCAAATCAGGAATTTTTATATTTAACCTACTGCGAGTCTTCGTGAGCGTAAATGGGAATAACATACTCA
The DNA here is from genome assembly GCF_041260155.1 of Ptychodera flava. Taxonomy (NCBI): domain Eukaryota; kingdom Metazoa; phylum Hemichordata; class Enteropneusta; family Ptychoderidae; genus Ptychodera; species Ptychodera flava. The sequence continues at coordinate 43,486,138 of NC_091937.1, forward strand.
GCGCTGATGGAAACTGCTGTTAACATTTGGTTTACTGTAAATAATTACGAAATCAGTTATAGATTACTTGTTCTTGAAAAGGCAGTTTTGCTGCATTCTTTGTGTTCAATACGTTGTTAGGAAAACTATTTCATTTATTGATGCGAGGTCTAAAATCATTTTCAGATCCTATCCTCACTGAAGAAAATAAAGACCATAATTAAAGGTATGCAAGAGCCACTCTCCATATGGGACTACCGGGTTGTCGTTGGTCACCATGACTCTTTGCTAATACCATTAACTCTGAGGCAGAATAGAATGCGCCTCCGTGATAGATATTTAGACTTTCAAGTTTTTACACAATAATGCTGTTGTGATGCTTCTGTAGACTGAAACATGTGGAGAAAGTCAAATTTTAACCGTCTTGCTTTTGTTGATATCGAAATTTGATTTCCTTAAAATATCCAGATTTGCACATACTGTTATTGTTTTACTTTTATTCTTGCTTATGGAATAGGGTAGTTAAACTTTTCCTAAAATGAAACTTCGAGCAAATGCTGCGACTCCTTTGATGTTGCTGTGTCAGCCGATGTAATTTGCTGTGTCATAAATTGAAAGGAAATGGGAGCAAATAAAAATGTACGTGCGTTTGTCTGAGCAAATCTGTACAGTGCAGTCCTTAATGTTAACATCGCTCAGATCAATGACAAGACGAAGTATTTCACGGTTCACGCGGGGTCCGGCTCGTTTTATGTCACCCAAAAGCACGCGTTACTAAAAAATGTGTTTGTCACTATGCCATTCATTACTGTTACTCGCCTTTATTGTACCGACTTCAATGGGACCCTGAACACCCATTATATAGTTCGCAATGCTTATCAATGTCTAGTCTAGTTCAACTAGCACAGATCTATTTATCTGTGATTTTCGGAAAAAAGACACATCATGTGTACCAGAATTCAGGCTTGAATAGAGCCGTCGTCATATGCAGTTCCTGGGATTAACGACTTTTGGTTTTACATTAACGTTTTTAAAAACGTAAAGCGAAAATCTTCAGTAGCTGGTCCTGCATTACCTCTCATTTGAACTTACTGTATATGCACCGTTAGCCGTTCTAGTTTTTTTGTGGCAGCCTATTTGCTTGGAGATAAAGCCGATAACTCAGATGCGCCTAAAGATGACTCAGATGCGCCTAAAGATGGAGGCAAGAGAGTGTCATCTGATACCAACAGCAGCTTTAATTATTAACAATATGCCAGAATGAAGTAAAACAGCCCAAGATTATAAAGTTTAAAGTGTAGTGAAATATATTTAAAATGACGAGCAAAAGTTAAAAATATCTACATGTTTATCGATATCGAATGTTCATACGTTACAAATGAAATTCAAGAGAAAAGGTATTCTTAGATTGTGGCAGTGAGTCAAAAACTGCGACACAACCAAACTCAAAATGACAAAAGCAAACCAACGACTTATGAGGAATTGATTCCTGAATTCACAGCGACATTAAAGTCACGTAAACGAAGTGAAGTAATAATGTACGATACGAATCTTCCGGTCTGACCAATCTTGTTTAAAGCCTCTCAGGAACTACACGCAGTCGATACTCCCCTTGTGACCTGCAATATGACACAATCGGATTCACGTCAATTGATTGATTGTGTGATTTAAATGACCGAAGGGATGTTAGAGAAGTGGCAAGTCTAGTAGACGAGATTATTGCAGGGAGTTGTGGAAATACTAAAAATGGACATATTGACGAGTAACAAAGTATGTTTTGTGAGCAACCATAGTTTCGTTTTGTAAAATTTCATTTGCATCCGACAGTGTGTACAGTTTATGTCGTGGCTCACCGTGTTTTATCTCTGCATCACGACACAAGCCATAGTACCGTCCGTCTTCTTTCATCTTTTATTTATTTATTTATTTATTTACACTTTTATTTAACGGCCAAGTTACTTGTACAGTAATTTTCATCGGGGCTCAAGCAAAATTACAATAATTACATCTACAGAGGAACATTCATTTTCACATAATCTTTCAAGTCACATTTAAAGGTGTACAGAACAGTAGTTTGTTTGATTTGAATTGGTAAAGCATTCCACAGTTTGGCAGCACGGTATTGAAAGCTACGTTGACCATATTTTGAGAAGCATCTAGGTACATAAGAATCCTGGCGAGAAGTAGACCGTGTATGATGACTATGTACATCACTCTGAACGGTAAACAAATCAGATAAATACTGTGGACCATACCCTTTCAAACATTTAAATGTTTCAATTGCGGTGAAGTAAAATAGTCTTTGTCTGACAGACATGACATTAAGTAATGAAAGTAAATCCACTGAAGGGAAATCAAACGGAAGTTCAAAAAGCGTACGTAAAGCTCTTTTCTGAAGTATAAATACTTTATCAATATTGTTAACTGTTGTGTTCCCCAAACTACACAGCAATAATCAAGAATACTCTGGAATAGACCATAGTATAGTACTATACGCTGATCAAAAGGAATATAAGTACGAAGTTTATGTAAAAATCCAATGCGCATACTCAATTTCTTGCATAAATTATCAATATGAACATCCCAGGATAAGGTTTCATCTAAAGATATACCTAAAATCTCCCCTGAAATAACTTTGGGGATTTTGGTATCAGCTATCTCTATAGACAATGAAACATCGGAATTATTCAAATGACCCAACATAAAAGGTGAAGTTATCAGAATGCACTTTGTTTTCCTTGCGTTTATACGCATATGATTATTGGTTATCCAATTACAAATTGGTAAAATATCACAATTTACAGCATCATTGACTTCACTAATACACTTTCCCTTCGTAAGTAGTGTCTGATCATCAGCATACATGTGGAGGAATCAACAGACAATGACACATCATTAATAAATATCATGAAAAGTAAAGGTCCTAAAATAGACCCTTGCGGCACACCTGTGGTAACACGACAAATGGTCGATCTACTACCCATGTAATCCACAATCTGTTGACGATTTGTGAGATAACATCTAAACCAGTTAATCACTCCATCAGATAGCCCATAAACATGTAGTTTAGCAAGCAAAATGTCATGATCTATTAGATCAAATGCCTTTGATAGATCAAGCAGGAGTACACTATTCAAATAACCACTGTCAACATTACACAAAATTTCATCTGTTAAACGGATTAGAGCTGTTTGGCATGAGTAGTTCTTTCTAAAACCAGACTGAGTATCGAAAAGAAGATTAAACATAGATAAATATTCAAATAAAGTGTTGTACACATGTCTTTCAATGATTTTCGAAAGAGCTGGTAAAATTGAAATAGGACGATAGTTTGACATATCACTGATGTTACCAGACCCTTTGTAAATGGGAACAACTCTAGCACATTTAAAGACTCTTGGAAAAATAGCATGATCAAAGCTCTTATTGAAAAGCTTTAAGGTAAGTAAGAGTAGCTGAAATTACAGGTGCAGCAATTCTTAAGAGCTTACAGTTAACATTATCAATACCCGTGCATTTGGCTTCTTGTAAAGATTTACAAACGAAATTATTCTTCAGTAAAGGAAAACTGAAAGAGGGAACATCACATAATACCGTATTTACAAAATTACGTAATGACTCCAGATTAACAGGTTCATTGGAATCATCAGTACAGTGACTGATACCTATAAAATGCTTATTGAAAGCGTCAGCAATCTCAGAGTGGTTTTCAAAGCAAACCCCATTCGATATAAATGTAGGATCCTTAAAGTTATTTACATTGATCAAATTGTTGTAAACACGCCAGATAGCCGTGGCATTATTGCTACTGCCTGCTATGGAATTTCTAAAATACTGCTTTTTTGCCATTGTAATAAGATGAACAACTCTGTTACGAAGAAGTTTAAAATGATTCAATAGAGTCATAGATGAACAAGATCTGGCGTTTTTTAGAGCTACATCCCGCTCTTTCATAGCATTTAATATATCAGCAGTCAGCCATTCCGGCTGCCTGAAACGTTTAACACGTCGCTCAATAATTGGGCAATGCAAGTCACAAACTCTATTAAAAATCGAGATCCAAGTATCAAATAAGACATTTACATTTTCAATACCATTAAGTCAAATGCCATGGAGCATGCCATCTTGCGCAATGCATCATTGAACCACGGTAAGAGGTTGTCCTTCCGGGATATTCCGTGAAATTCACCACCCTTGCTGCACTTAAAGGGTTTCCTGAGCTGGTCGAATTCACGAGAGAACGGTAAGTGGCTAAATGAAGCGATTTTGAAATTCAAAGCTAAGACAAAGGAAAATTTAAAAGTAATGTCCGTGTACTTGTACTGGTTGTATATCTCTTCGCCGGAGAGATAATAGGCTTGGGTGCCTAGATGAATATTCTCAGCACCAATAACGTCCTCCGCTCCCTGCAAACGTAGCCAATTTGCTCGGAGATACAGCCGATAACTAATACGCGCCTAAAGACAGAGGCAAGAATGTCATCTGATACCAACGGCAGCTTTTATTATTACTAACTGACATACAATGAAATAAAACAGCCAAAGATTACAAAGATAATTGTGTTATGAAATATATTAAAATGAGCGGCAAAAGTTTAGTAAATCTACATGACTTTTGCAATGTCGAATGTCCATACGTTACACATGAAATTCAAGAGGAAAAGTATTCTTAGATTGTCAAAGAAGGTCAAAAACTGCAGTAGTATCAAACTCAAAATGACACATGCAAATCAACGACTTCAATCATTAAAAGCCCGAATAGCTGTGAATGTGCACTAAACCGATCTCAAAATATCCTCATTTTTCCAACAACTTTCTTTGAATAAGACCAATTAAAGAGTGCAAAATGTATTAGAACAACAAAATGTTGGCCATCCTGTGAAGTGCATTCAAGTAAATGGCGTCGTGCACGATCACGATGTGCATGTGCAGGAAATACTGCATTTTTCGTATACAGTAGTTTCTGTACCATGATTATTTTGTACTTTTCCGGGGGGGAGGCGCCATTTGAGTGCGGTAGCTGTTTATTATTTAAGCTGTTAAAACGCGCAGGCATGGTCCAAATCAGCGAGCAGTGATACTTCTATAGTTCTTCAGGTAGCACATTTACACGAACATACTTCGGTTTGAATAAAATCGTGAAAATAATACATAAAATTCGCAGCTATTGGGGTTTTAAAGATAGTTTGAATCGGTCCTTGAATTTACAGCGATACTAAAGCTACGTAAACGAAGTGACGTATTTGTACGATACAAATACTCCCCGGTCCGACCAATTTTGTTAAAGCCTCTCAGTAACTACACGCAGTCGATACTCCCCTTGTGACCTGCAATATGACAGAATAGGAACCACGTCATTTGATTGATGGTGTGATTGAAATGACAGAAGGTATATTAGAAAAGCTGAAAGTGGCAAGTCTAGTAGACGAGATCATTGCAGGGAGTTGTAGAAATACTAAAAATGGACATATTGGCGTGTAAAAAGATATGTAACGTGAGAAATCATGGTTTCATTTTCTAATATTAAACTCGCATCCGAAAGTATGTACACTGCAGTTGACGTCGTGGCTCACCGTGTTTTTTCTCTGCATCACGACACAAGCCATGGTACCGTCCGTCTTCTTTCATCTTGCGCAATGCATCATTGAACCACGGTACGGGGTTGTCCTTCCGGGTTATTCCGTGAAGTTCACCACCCTTGCTGCACTTAGAGGGTTTCCCAAGCCGGTCGAATTCATGAGAAAACGGTACGTCGCCAAATGATACTGGCAGCACAAACGCGGCATCGAGCTGAAAATAAATAAGGCATGGTTATCAAGAAAAGCTATCAAGAAACTGCGATAGGCTTTGACGAGAGACCAATCACACTGCACAAATGGCTGGAAGAGTCAATGGCTCTCACGTCACTGATTAAAATAAAATCACTTTCCATAATACATAGCGGCAGGTGCACAGGGGTGTAGCGAAATTATTCTTATTTTTTCGAATTACTAACATTATTATGATGCCATGACTATCAGTTTCCCTGTTTTGTTGGTACTGTTGTTGGTATTTTGGTATAGATATGACGTAGGCTACTGTCTTATTATCATTACCTGACCATTCCTCAAGAGTGTATACATCTCATCTTCTAAGACATAATGCTCTTTGATACCAAGACGTTCAGCGTCAACAGCCGTCATATTATTTGCTTTTAATAAACACGGAAAGTCACTTGCTACGCCATCAACGAAACCTGACATGAAAGTTCACAAGGGAAAGAATCAGAGCAAAAGTAAAAAATCTGGTTTCTTACTAGTTAGTAATTAGCAACACACACACACACACATACATACAAACATATATATATATATATATATATATATATATATATATATATATATATATATATATATATATATATATATATATATATATATATATATATATATATATATATATATATATATAAATACAAATTATTTGATATATATATATATAAACACAAATTATTTAAAGTACAAAGTCATAAAATATGTTACTTGAGTTTGAGAATTGAAAGGATTCCTTACAGCACTCTCATTTATATGTTTGGGACACACCATTCTATTTGTAGATCGTGTACAAATAGAATGGTATGTACAAAACATAAAAATTGATGGTGTACAGTACAAATAAAATGTTATGTCAAAAACATATAAATGAGAGTGTTGCTAGGAACCCTTTTATATCTGTCTGAAGATTGTTGGATGCACGAAACTTAAGTAACAGATTTCATTACTTTGTACTTGAAGTGATTTGTGTTATTATCTATAACGCTTTTTCTTAGCATCCAGCACTGTAATTTCCCACAAGAACATCTGTATACTTATATATATATATATATATAATATATATATATATATATATATATATATATATATATATATATATATATATATATATATATAGATAGATAGATATAGATAGATAGATAGATAGATAGATAGATAGATACCTACCTACCTACCTACCTACCTACCTACCTACCTACCTACCTACCTACCTACCTACCTACCTACCTACCTACCTACCTACCTATACCTACCAGCATACATACATACATACATACATACATACATACATACATACATACATACATACATACATACATACATACATACATACATACATATGGGCGGAAAGAAGGACAGACGCAAAGACAGCCACATAAACAGACAAACAGAAAGACAGAAAGACATTGATATATGGCATCACCTATTGTCTTGTCTTCTATTTTTTCAGGATCGAAGTTGCCTGGGTTACCCCTTCTTACGTAGAAGTAAGCAGTATTATCAAAGATCCAGAAGGGGTCTGTATATGACACAGACAGTTGCCGTTCAGGAGTTTTGAACCAGGATAAACAGACGTCATAACCCCTCCCTAGAAGTCCTGTCAACAAATAGAGCCATATGTTCACATTAGTTCACGTGTTAAAGGTGCAGGGAATAACCGTTCACATATTGGATATATTTTTCATGGAATGTTAATGAGTATACATCACTATTGAACATGATCGTCCATCACCATCATCATCAACATCATTATCATCATCATTATCATCACCACCATCATCATCATCATCATCAACAACAAGAACAATAGTAACAACAATAACATCATCATCATTATCGCCGTCATCAGTTATACGGGCAAACGGGTGGCTGTGCCTGTTATTTCAATATGAAAGCCATACCGACTCCTGCCCGTGTCAGCTCCCCGCGTTTGTTTGATAAACATTCGCTGTGAGGAGCATATTAGTACGTGCATTTCTTCCCAGCTTCTTCACAGACTGAAATAGAAGTAAATCTAGAAAAAGTTGAAGCGGGACAACCGTGCCCTTATTTTTGGATACAATTTCAACAAGTTTTCCACTCAAAGACAAAAACACTACGATCTGAACTTAAAGAGCCAACATTTAGCCTACACAGTGGCCGAACGAGGGAAATCTTTACGTTTCTGATGCCAGAAACGATAAAAGTACGATAAATTCATGCAAAACATGGTAGAAATGCTCCTTTGTCAATGACTATTTGAGTATGAGTGAAGCATAAATATCAAGTGAAAAAATTGCAAAGTATTTTCAAGACACGGTTTGTTCCTTTCTTTTGTCTAAATTGACTGAAATTATATAGTTCAGTAGTGTCTGGTCGTTATTCAGCCTGGTTCTGTCGAAACACGCTTCACTAAAAGATCAACAAAGATCAAAAGTATAACGCCAAAATGTCTTTCGATTCCAAGGCTCCCTTGAGTGAAAAGTGAAGAGGTCAACTTTTCTTCCAATGAAAACTCGTTTGATAGAAAGAGTAGTCTGGTCGCGTATAACGTAGACTGATTAAAAAGATTAACGCCAACTTACTGAAATAGCGACAAAAATGCGTAAAATTCTAAGAAATGTATATGGCGAAACTATAAACTCAATCAGCTGATATTTGTCGACGTAGCATTTTCTATTACCTGCGTGAAGTAAATCTGGCAAAAATCCGACCATTGCACCATTCTCCCCTCTGTGAAGAAATTATAAATTCGAACAATATAACTTTAAAAGTGAGACTAGTTCATCACGCTCATACTTAGATGAAAGGATTCTGGCAAATGTAACACGATTGGAACTAATTTTCAAATTTTTCAAATTTCTCAAAAGTGTTGGGTGCCCTATAGCTGAATGTTGCAATATTACAAATTACTCATAAAAACAAGTGTGCAATGTACAAAGAAAAGCAGACGAGATTACGTTTGTAGATTCAATCGACATTATTTCACCATCCAATTATCCTGCATTAGTTCCAATCGTGTTATATATGTCAATGAAATTTATGCGTAAGCTCTTATTTTATTTTTTTTGCCTTGGATACTTTCTGTCGCGCACAGTCGAAGTGAAATTCTGCAATAGTCAAGAGGATGTAAACATATCTAGACTCATTGAGCTTCAGAATAATACAGATTAGAAAAAGTACAATCTTCCTTGCCAGAAGAGAATATATTGAAGATATACGTATATTGATAGGATGGACAAATACCTTGTTAGCATCAGCTCATGGACTATACACGTTTAATTGTTGGCTTGAGTGAAAGAACGGCTTTCACAAAACAAATGTAAAAACTTTGCATATAACTGAATCGAGTACATCCTTGTGGTCTCAGACTATTAAACTATGAATTAGATGTGATTCCCCTATGCTTTTGTTAAGGTAGAACTCGCCTTGGAGTCAGGGCAGATACTTTGGCTTTCAAATTTTATCAAACCTCTGATCTACCACCTTTGCAGGCTCATTTTAAGCTCTGGGTGTAAAAAAAATTCCCCGTCTTAGGTTTTTCAAAATCGAAAATTTTACTTTCCCCATAGAGTTAACACAGGCATGGCGTCCATTTTGAATTTAAATATCGGGAAATCATCGGTAATTTGTCTCTCTAGTACCACATTTTGGAGGGTGACCCCTGACTTTTATTCTTGGTTTAGTAAGAGAATGCATGGTCGAATGTTTCATTGAGGAAAATTTGAGCAAAGGTTTAAATCTTTCATTTTCGAGGCGCATACTACCTTAAGTAAACTTTTGCGGTAAATGCTTCAAGGGTCGTTTTGCGTGACTTCTACCTGGTTTACAAGTACAATTATGCCAAACAGCATTCACGTTTTTAAAAGTCTCAAAATTACCTGCAACCAAAGAACACCAACATGACAAACCTCCTATAAATGCCCAATACGTCCGATGATGTTATTTTTACTCTGTTGCCACATCCTTGCTGAAGATCGTTAATGCTAAGGGTATGACAGCCCATTCTTATCACTTGGTTTGAATCAGAGTGATTGAAATTCTCTGAAATTCCATGAACAGGGCATGGCACGATAATTTGGGTATGAAACTCAATCAACACTTCTTAACTTACAAGTACTCACGAGCACAATCACAGTCGGAAAATGCCCCGAACTTGTAAACTCTGAAGTCTTCCTTCATGGCGACGGCTCCCTCTATGATTTTCTTCCCCAGCTGTTCTCCAAGTAAACGAAACAGTAGCAGATTACGCAGCGTGTCATCGTTTTGCTGCTAAAAAGAACGGAGTGAAGAACGACTGATGAACACGTTCTTAATACGTTGTCTTATGAGGAATACGTCGTCACACACTCTATGCGCATGCGTTTGCCAGCCTGAGGTGCATCCACTGTACCATTCAACTATTTCTATTTGCATGACAATCGCGCCCGCCTGCTGAACTGATGGAAATATATCTGCTGATGTGCAGCTGGCTCGGAAGATTATATCTGATTGGTCGATTGTTACTCTTCGCAGCAACTTAGGGAGTCTGCTGTGTAAAATTCAATGATAACGGTAAGATTCAGCCAACCAATTGGATAACAGCTTCCGAGATACTGCACATTAGCCAGAAACATTCGGCCGAATGCTGCCGATGCACTTGAAAACTAAATAATACATAGTCAGTAATTTAAGAAAGGTTTGAAATTTTGAACCCTATTTTAATTAGTGCCTCTTCTTTACCTGCTCACTATATCGTGATAACATTGCACGCATAACTGGCAGATGAACTCTCGCTGACCCTAAGGCTCGGATTACTGGACCCGGTACACCTGTCGCAACTCTGAAGTTACTTGTGAGTTGTCTTAAAAGCGTCGCCCTGAGGATCGGAAGGCTGTTGAACGCTCCATCTGGTTGACTGCTCAGACCGTCAAAGAACCCCAAGGCGCCTATGATAATACAGATTGGAAAGGCCAAGTTTAAACTTCATACGGAGATAAATACGTAGAAAATAAAAGGACACTTTTACCTTACAAATTGTATACTTTAAATAGATTATAGCTAAATAGTTATTTAGAATTTGATAAGAAATTCACCATTTCGAAGACCGATTGTGATCGTACCTTCAACAAGGCTGTTTGGTCTATGAAAATCCCACCACTGCCAGTTTAATGTCACATCGTTTGTCAAACTCTTACCACATTTTTAAACATTTTGAATTGGACCAAAACGTAATCGATTCCAAGAGTTGATTCTGCACATCATCGGTATTAAGACATGAATAAACACTTTTTGCGTACTTACCTTGAAAGGCAGTTACCAACAGCGGTACTACAAGGACAAGAACGGTCACACGTACCATTGTCAGTGTTACAACGGCTTTATTGTATGGACTGAAGCCGTTGCCACAGAAAAGTATCATATATACCAATTGATGTGTTTGTCATCCTTATCATTGCGGTTGAAAGATTACCTCATATCAAAGGTTAAAGATAAAGTTTGACGGCGGCCCCCACGACAGGTCAACATTAGCCTGTCTGCTATGCATCTGACACAATTTACGTGTATTTTTACAGCGCCACGTTCTCTTCTCTTAACAAAACAAAGAAAATCCAAATAAGGCGAAACATGCTTACAAAGACATTTCGGTTTTACAGTATTAGGCGGAGGTTACTGTCGAGCCGAAGGGTTCGTTTACAAGGCCAAAGTATCAACGGGAGTCAGCAAGGAGGTTAACTCGGCCTCACTCATAACACCTTCAAGACGCACTTCGCTAATGACATGCAATCATTAAGTGACAAGAAGTATTAGAACCACAATGAACTGTCAAAGTTAATTTTGGTCTCTCATGAACAAGGACCAGGTCTTTGATGTATCATGGTCAATAACTGACAAACCATCAAGTTACTCCAACACATGCAAGCAATGTTATCTTTGTATATCAGAAAAGTTACACATTATCAATTATGACAAATGTACGCTGTTAACCAAACGCTCTGAGTTGGTTTCAAAATGTTGCTATACCAAAACAAATAATTGTTTATCAAATTTTAATACCAGCTAGAAACACATCTAAGCCATATCAATGAGAGTGTACTCTTAGCATCGAGAATTGTAATTTCCTAGGAGGACATATGTATACTCATATATATATTTTATATATATATATATATATATATATATATATATATATATATATATATATATATATATATATATATATATATATATATACGGCTAGTTTTCAATCGGATTCGAACCCACAACATACGGCATCAGTCGCCTAGCTGAGAGGCCATAGACAGAACCGCTCGGCTAAATCTCCACTCCCAAAAAAGAGTGGTTCAATAGCCGGCTAAGTTGTTACATTTTTCTGACTGAGACCGCTCAACACGTTGTAGAGTTCGTGAAGCACTCACGCACGCATGCTCACTATCATACATCGCACATACACACTTTATCGAAGCGAAGAAACGAATTTCATCGCTATAACTGGGCGAAAGATAACCTCGGGGACAATTCTGTCCACCAGCAGTGTTACCAACCCAGGGTAGAAAATACGGCTAGTTTTCAATCGGATATATATATATATGAGAGTAACAACCTCCACAGCCTAAAACATGATAAAGAAGGATAACCTTCGCAAATTGAAGTATATGAGTCAAATCAGGAATTTGTATATTTAACCTACTTCTAGTCTTCGTGTTTGTCACTATGCCATTCATTACTGTTACTCGCCTTTATTGTACCGACTTCAATTGGACCCTGGGCACCCATTCTATTGTTCGCAATGCTTATCAATGTCTAGTCTAGTTTAACTGGCACAGATCTATTTATCTGTGATTTTCGGAAAAAAGACACATCATGCGTACCAGAATTCAGGCTTGAATAGAGCCGTCGTCATATGCAGTTCCTGGGATTAACGACTTTGGGTTTTACATTAACGTTTTTAAAAATGTAAAGCGAAAATCTTCAGTAGCTGGTCCTGCATTACCTCTCATTTGAACTTACTGTATATGCACCGTTAGCCGTTCTAGTTTTATTGTGGCAGCCAATTTGCTTGGAGATAAAGCCGATAACTCAGATGCGCCTAAAGATGACTCAGATGCGCCTAAAGATGGAGGCAAGAGAGTGTCATCTGATACCAACAGCAGCTTTAATTATTAACAATATGCCAGAATGAAATAAAACAGCCCAAGATTATAAAGTTTAAAGTGTAGTGAAATATATTTAAAATGAGGAGCAAAAGGTTAAACTATCTATATGTTTATCGATATCGAATGTTCATACGTTACAAATGAAATTCAAAAAGGAAGATATTCTTAGATTGTCAAAGTGCGAAAAAAACTGCAACACTACAAAACTCAAAATGACAAAAGCAAACCAACGACTTATGTTGAATTGATTCCTGAATTCACAGCGATATTAAAGTCACGTAAACGAAGTGACGCAATAATCTACGATACGAATCTTCCGGTCTGACCAATCTTGTTAAAAGCCTCTCAGGAACTACACGCAGTCGATACTCCCCTTGTGACCTGCAATATGAACACAATCGGATTCACGTCAATTGATTGATTGTGTGATTGAAATGACCGAAGGGATATTAGAGAAGTGCCAAGTCTAGTAGACGAGATTATTGCAGGGAGTTGTGGAAATACTAAAAATGGACATATTGACGCGTAACAAAGTATGTTGTGTGAGCAACCATAGTTTCGTTTTGTAAAATTTCATTTGCATCCGACAGTGTGTACAGTTTATGTCGTGGCTCACCGTGTTTTATCTCTGCATCACGACACAAGCCATAGTACCGTCCGTCTTCTTTCATCTTGCGCAATGCATCATTGAACCACGGTACGGGGTTGTCCTTCCGGGATATTCCGTGAAGTTCGCCGCCCTTGGTGCACTTAAAAGGTTTCTCAAGCTGGTCGAATTCACGAGAGAACGGTAAGTGGCTAAATGATATTGACAGCATAAACACGGCATCGATCTGAAAATAAATGAAGGCATGAAGAAGCCACCTCTCCCACAACTGGCCTTTGAGGGCCTCAGTTAGTTAGCCAACGGGATGGGTTGAAACAAATGAGTGACTCCACCGTCGTAACAAGAGACTGCATCCTATTCATAGGTAAATCTAAAAGCTATCAAGAAACGTCGATAGACTTTGACGAGAGACCAATTACACGGACAAATGTCTGGGATATTCAATTGTTCTCACATCGTAAATTAAAAAATAATCAGTTCGCATAATACCTAGCGACAGATGCACATCCTCTCTTCTTAAAACAATTTACGATCAAATTGCGGATGTACTGAAAGTAGTAACACATTTTTCGAACTTCTAATATCATTATGACGCCATTGACTGCCAGTTTCCCTGTATTCTTGATAGTTCAATTATTGCTTTAGTATACCCATGACGTAGGTTACTGTGTTATTATAATTACCTGACCATTCTTCAGGAGCGTATACATCTCATCTTGTACGACATAATGACCTTTGATGCCCAGACGTTCAGCGTCAAAAAACGTGATATTATTTGCTCGTAATAAACACGGAAAGTCACTTGCTATGCCATTAAAGAAACCTGACGTGAAAAGAGAAAAGAGATAGAATCTGAGTTGAAGGACAACACTGGTTTCTTTACTGATTTTGTTCTATATCAAATACAGAATTATAACAAACTTGAATATTTTTACGCTGCAATACAAAAGAAAACTTGAATTGAGCATGACGAATGTTGAAAAACTAACACGATCAGGAACAGACATACATACATACATACATACATACATACATACATACATCAAATACAGAATTATAACAAACTTGAATATTTTTACGCTGCAATACAAAAGAAAACTTGAATTGAGCATGACGAATGTTGAAAAACTAACACGATCAGGAACAGACATACATACATACATACATACATACATACATACATACATACATACATACATACATACATACATACATACATACATACATACATACATACATACATACATACATACATACATACATACATACATACATACATATCGACGGAAGGACAGAGACACATACAGACAGACAGACACATAGATAGACAGAGAGACATAAAAATAGACAGACATTGATATATGGCATTACCTATTGTCTTGTCCTCTATTTTTTCAGGATCAAAGTTGCCTGGGTTACCTCTTCTTACGTAGAGGTAAGCTGAATTATCAAAGACCCAGAAGGGGTCTGTATATGACACAGACAGTTGACGTTCAGGAGTTTTGAACCAGGAGAAACAGACGTCAAAACTCCTCGCTAGAAGTCCTGTCAACAAAACAGCCATGTTTTCACATCAGTTCGCTGCAGGAAAGAACCATTCACATATTTGATAAATTTTTCAATAGAATGTTAATGAGTACACATCACTATTGAACAGGATCTTCAAACACCACCACCACCACCACCACCACCACTACCACCATCATCGTCATCAGCATTATCATCATCACCAAGCCACCCTACCACCACCATAATTGTCATCATTATCATCGTCGTCGTCATCATCATCATCATCATCATCATCATCATCATCATCATCATCAACACCAACAACAACAGTAATATCATCACCGTCATTATCGCCGTCATCAGCTATACGGGCAAACGGGTGGCTGTGCCTGTTATTTCAACATGAAAGCCATACCGTCTCCTGCCCTCGGAAGCTCCCCACGTTTGTGTGATAAACATTGGCCGTGAGTAACATATTGATATGTGCATTTCTTCCCAGCTTCTTCACAAACTGAAATAGAAGTCAATCCAGAAATAATGAAAGCGGAACAAAAGTGCCCTTATCCTTAATAATTTCAACAAGTTCTCTATTCAAAGAAAGAAAATACTGCTATATAAACTTAAAGAGCCAACATTTAACCTGCGCAGTGGCCGAGCGAGGTAAATCTTCACGGTACTGATGCCAGAAACGATACAAATGATACCATCAGTTCATGCAAAAGTAAGCAAGGGCGAAATGCTACTTTGGCAATCACTCTCTCAGTATGAGGTGATCAATAAAGTAGCATATGAAGCAAACAAATCACAAAGCATTTTCAAGTAACGGCTTGTTTGTTTAATCTAAACTTCCTAAAATTATATAGTTAAGTAGTGGTCATTATTCAGCCTGGTTCTGTCAAGACACGCTTCACTGAAAGGCCAACAGAGATCCAAAGGACAGCAAAACAATCTCTTTCGATGAAGATTCCAAGGCTCCCTTGAGTGAAAAGTGAAGAGTTTACTGTTCTTCTGACGAAAACTCGTTCGATACTGAAATGGTAGTCTGGTCACGTAGTAACGTAGACTAATTTAAAGATTTAAGCCAACTTACTGAAGAGGCGACAAAAATGCGTACAATTGTAAAATATATATATGGCGAAACTATAAACTCAATCAGCTGATATTTGTCAACGTAGCATTTTCAATTACCTGCGTGCAGTAAATCTGGCAAAAATCCGACCATTGCGGCATTTTCCCCTCTGTGAAGAAATTAGTGTGAACAACATAACTTTCAAAATGAGACTAGTTCATCACGTTCATACTTAGATGAAATGATTCTGGCAAATTTTATGTTAATGAAATGTATGCGTTAGCTTTTACAGTGTTTTCTTTGCCTTGGATGTCACGCACAGTAAAAGTGAATCTCTGCCAAAGCAGCGAGGATGTTATAAACATAACTAGACTCTTTGAGCTTCAGATTAATACAGATTAGAATTGGTACAATATTCCTTGCGCTGAGTGAATATATTGACGATATACACATATTGAAATGACGGACAAATATCTTATAACTATCATGTTGTGGACTATGAGGGCGAGAGCGAGAAAACAGCTTTCACGAAGTATGAAAGGAGGATAGATTTTGACCCGATACTTATACCTAGAAAATTATTGTTTATGGCGAGTATGATTTTGTTTTCTATTTTTTTTCTTTATTTTACTGCTTGCATAAAATTCCATTGACGTAGGTAAGAAGATTGTTATCTTTGATAAAATTGAAAGACATAGCGAAATTGTCATTTTGGGCGTACTATCTGTTGTGTGATTCAGGAGTGTGGGAACAAATGTAGTAACTTTGCACATAAATGAATCGAGTACATCCTTGTGATCTCAGACTATGAAACTATAACTTACAAGCGATTCCATAATGCTTTTGTTAAAGAAACTTATGCAGTAATTGCCCCAGGGGTGGTTCTGCGTGAATTTTTCCTGGTTTACAAGTACAATAATTTCAAAGAACATTCACGTTTTAAAAGTCTCAAAATTATCTTCTACCCACCATCACCAACATGATGACGACATACCTCCTACAAATGCCTAATTCCTCGATTAGATTATTTGTATTCTTTTTGCCATATCATTGCTGAAGATCGTCAATGTTAAGGGTATGGCAACCCATTCTTGTCACTTGATTGAACCAGATTGATTGAAATTCTCTGATTCTTTCACCATTGAACAGGGTATAACACGATAGCTATGGTATGAAACCCAATCAATACTTCCCAACTTACTCGTACTCGAGAGCACAATCACGGTTGAAATATGTCCCGATATTGTAAACTCTTGAGTCTTCCTCCATGGCGAGTGCTCCCTCTATGATTTTCTTCCCCAGCTGTGCCCCAAGTAAACGAAACAGTACCAGATTACGCAGCGTGTCATCGTCTTGCTGGTCAAAAGAACGTGGAAGGATATTTGTTCACGATATTTCAAAAGCTGGTATATTGGCATTTAATGCAATCGTCGGAAATACTTACTTATGTTTCTGCCCGAGGAATATATGTAAACATTTTCTGCGTTGTCATAAATCTTATGCACATGCGTTGGTTCGCCAAGTGCCTTCACTGTTTCATTCAACTATTTCCATTTGTGTGACTATCACGCCCACCTGCTGAACTGACGGAAATATTCGGCTAAATGTCGTCAATGCACTTGAATACTGAATAATGCACAGTCAATAGTTTAAGAAAGGTATAAAATTTTGAACCCATTAAAGTCCGTTTTTAACCAGTGCCCTTGCTTTACCTGCTCATAATGTCGTGATAACATTGCACGCATCACTGGCAGAGGAACTCTCGCTGACCCCAGGGCTCGGATTACTGGACCCGGTACACCTGTCGCAACTCTGAGGTTACTTGTGAGTTGTCTTAAAAGCGTCGCCCTGAGGATCGGAAGGCTGTTGAACGCTCCTTCTGGTTGACTGCTCAGACCGTCAAAGAACCCCAAGGTGCCTATGATAATACAGATGGGAAAGGCCAAGTTCAAACTTCATACGGATATAAATACGTAGAAAATAAAAGGACACTTTACCCTAACAAATTGCATACTTTAAATAGCTTATAGCTAAGTAGTTATTAAGAATTTGATAAGAGATTCACCATTTCGAATACCGAGATTGTGATCGTATCTTCAACAAGGCTGTTTGGTCTATGAAAATCCCACCACTGCCAGTTTAATGTCACATCGTTTGTCAAACTCTTACCACATTTTTAAACACTTTGAATTGGACCATTAACGCAATCGATTCCAAGAGTTGATTCTGCACATCATCGATATTAAGACACGAATAAACAATTTGCGTACTTACCTTGAAAGGCAGTTAACAGCGGTACTACAAGGACAAGAACGGTCACACGTACCATTATAAGTGTTACAACGGCTATGTTGCTTGGACTGAAGCCGTTGCCACAGAAAAGTAGCATATATACCAATGGATGTTTTTGTCATTCTTATCATTGCGGTTAAAAGATTACCTCATATCAAAGGTTAAAGATAAAGTTTGACAGCAGCCTCCACAACAGGTCAATATTAACCTGTCTACTATGCATCGGACACACCTCATGTGTACTTCTACAGCGCCATGTTTTCTTCTCTTAACATAACAAAGAAAATCCAAATTAGGCGAAACATGCTCATAAAAACCTTTCGGCTTCACAGTGTTAGGCGCTAAGCCCAAATTATCAATCAGATTAGTCAAGTTGTGATAATACTACTATGTTTGAGACAGACAGAATAGCGCAATGGCATCTCGTTTACACTACCCACACGCTTATGAATAGAAGTTACTCGGATACATTCAAAAGTGAACGGAAATACTGCATTGTCCGTACTAGAATTCAATACAAATCAGAGCTAAAGGTTACTTTCAAGTCAGAGGTGTCGTTTACAGGTACAGCCGAGGTATCAACGGTAGACGAAGGAAGTAAGGACCTTTACATCGGCCTCAGTGATAACACCTATAAGACGCGCTTCGCTAATCACATGCAATCGTTCTGTGACAAAAAGTATGAACCACAATGAACCGTCAAAGTTCATTTGGTCTCTTAAGAACAAAGACCAGGTCTTTGATGTGTCATGGTCAATTATTGACAAGACATCAAGTTATTTTAACAGAAAAGCTACACATTATCAATTCTGACGAATGTACGCTGTTAAATAAACGCTCTGAGTGTGGCAGTTCGTCTATAGCTGACACGAACACAAACTGTCTAATACCGGCTATCAAATACTATGAAAAATAGTAAATGGCTAAAAAATCACTATCAGTTTTAAGTTGCAAGTAGGATAAGTCTGTGCCTTTGTATAAAATACTATATAAATAGTAGAAAGTGAGCAACCAGCTGAAATTTAGTCAAGGAGACCTTAAACTGTTACACTACGCACTTAGCATCTCATTGTCGGCTAGATGGACTGTGTGCCCTGGGTTTTGGTTTCCAAATGTCGCCATCAAAACAAATATTGCTTGTCAAATTTTAACACCGCCTACAAACACATCCTAACTATATAAATGAGAGTGTAGGGTTAAGGATCTCTTTATTTCTGACTGTTTGTCAGAAGATTGCAGAATGCATGAAACTTACACAGATAATTATTACTTTGTACTTAATGTAATTTGTGTTGTTATTTATAATGCTCTGCTCTCAGCATCGAACACTGTAATTTCCCACGAGGACATGTATATATATATAATATATATATATATATATATATATATATATATATATATATATATATATATATATATATATATATATATATATATATACATACATACATACATACATACATACATACATACATACATACATACATACGAGAATACTGTGGAGTTCATTAGATATTTGTTTGATATTTGGATCAATCTGGCATGTCCTTTACACATACAGTTTGTTTGGTCAGGTAAACACACTTACTATAATTCCCATTTTCTGGGACAGGTTATGTATTTGAGCTCTTCTGTCCATTCACACGCTATGCCGTGTTGCAAGCGCAACCTTCAAAGTCTAAAACATGTCTTAAACATGATGAAAGAAGGTATTTCTTCGAAAATTGAAGTATATGAATCAAATAAGGACTTTGTATATTTAACCTACTTCGAGTCTCTATAAGTAAATGGGAATAGAATACTCAGCGCTGATGGAAACTGCTTTTAAAAATGGATTTACTGAAATGATTACGAAATCAGTAATGGATTACTTATCCTTGAAAAGGCAGCCTTTACCCTACTTTGCGTTCAATACGTTGTCAAGAAAACTATTTCATGTATTGATGCGAGGTTTAAAATCATCGTCACATCCTATCCTCACTGAAGATAATAAAGTCTATAATAAAAGCTATGTAAAAGTTACTCTCATGGGGCTACCGGGTTGTCCTTCGTCTCCGTGACTCTTTTCTATGCAAAAGTCACTTCCATAGGACAGATGGAATGCGCCTCCGTGATAGAAATTTGGACTTTCAAGTTTTTACAGAACAATGTTGTTTTGATGCACGCTTATGTAAACTCATTCTGAAACTTGTAGAAACACGATTGGAACTAATTTGGGATAATTGGATTTTCATATTTTGCAAATTTCTCAAAAATGTTAGGTGCAATATAGCTGAATGTTCCAATATCGCAAATTACTCCTAAAAACACGTGTGTCATATAAAAAGAAAAGCAGATGAGGTTACATTATTAGCTCACGTGTGTAAACACGTAGGCTATTGTCATAGCGATGTCTGTCAGTCTGTCCGTGTGAGTGTGTGTGTGTGTTAGTGTGTGTGTGTGTGTGTGTGTGTGTGTGTGTCTGTCTGTTTACACGTTAACTCAAAAACGCCTGAACGGATTCAAGTCAGATTTGGTACACAGTTACCATATGCTACTTGCAAGAACTGATTAGATTTTGGTTAGTGTGGCTTGCATATTAATGAAGTCATGCAATATTGTTTTTTTCCGTACAATGGTTTCCCTATGGAGACGGTAATGACAGTGTAGACATATATCAAGAAATACTGCACAAAATTTCATGAAACTTTTCACAGATGACAATCTAAGAACATTATGATGATACTGTGAGTGTCATGGCAATTGCCTTCTTCATTTGCATATTTAATGAACTTTTGTTATTAGTGAGGTAACTCTGAAATTCCTGCACCAAACGATGATATTTGCAACAAATATTGATCTGATATATATCTAATTATACTTAGAAGCATTGGACAGTGTCAAGTTAATAAATAGGTCATTTGCATATTTTATGAAGTTTTGTAATTAGTCGTATAACTTCGATATAACTTCACCAAATGTGATGAAATCTGCTGCAGATACTGATCCGACTGATATCTAACTGTAGTGTTAAGCATTCAGTAGTGTGAAATTAATTAAGGGTCCATTTGCATATTTAATGAACTTTGTGATTAGATATATAACTCTGAAATTACGGCACCCAAGTCTTTGATATTGGGTACAGATATTGTTTTGATAAATATCTAATTGTACTGAGAAGCATTTGGCAGTGTCAAGTTGACAAATAGGTCATTTGCATATTTTATGAAGTTTTCTAATTAGTGATATAACTCCAAAATAACGGCACCAAATGTTATGAAATCTGCTGCAGATACTGATCCGCCAGATATCTAATTGTGGTGTAGAGCATTTACTTGTGTGAAGTTAATGACGGGTTTATTTGCATATTTAATGGACTTTGTAATTAGTGATATTACTCCAAAATTACAGCCTTAAATTTGATGAAACTTGCTACAGATGTTGATCTGATAAATATCCAATTGTACTGAGAAGCATTGAACGGTAGCAAGTTAATAATTAGCTTATTTGCATATTTCATGAAGTTTTATAAGTAGTCATATAACTCCGAAATAACTGCATCAAATGTGATGAAAACTGCAGCATATACTGATCTGACAGATATCTAACTGTGTCTTAAAGCATTTAGCAGTGTAAAGTTAATTAAGGGTTCATTTGCATATTTAATGAACTTTGTAATTAGTGACATTACTCTAAAATTACTGCATTAAATTAAATAAAACGTCCTACAAATGTTGATCTGATGGATATCTAATTGTCCCATGAACATTGAGCAGTGTCAAGTTAATTAACAGCTCATTTGCATATTAAATAAAGTTTTGTAATTAGTGATTAAAATCTGAGAGTACTGTGCGATGTTGAAAAAACCTGCTTCATTTAGTGATAACATATATCTTTTTGTTCTGTGAAGCATACTACTATTAATGAACCTGATGTAAAACATGTGAGCATATTCAGTTCATATCTGGTTTTGAAGATGAAATCGACACCATCAAGTTATCCCAAATTAGTTCCAATCGTGTTTAGAGTAAGTGAAATTTTAAGCGTCTTGCTCTTATTGATATCGAAATTTGAATCCCCTTAAATATCCAGATTTTCACATACTGTTATTGTTCTACTTTTATTCTTGATTATGGAATAGGATAGTTTACCTTTTCCTACATTGAAATTTGGAGCAAATGCTACGGCTTCTTTGATGATCAAACAAAATTGCTTGTTAGCCGATTTAATTTGCTGTGCTATAAATTGAAAGGAAACAGTAGCAAATGAAGATAATATACGTGCGTTTGTCTGAGCAAATCAGTGCAGTGCAAGTCTTCATGTTAACATCGTTCAAATTAAGGACAAGACGAAGTATTTCACAGTTCTTGTGGGGTCCGGCTCGTTTTATATCACCCGGATGAACATGTATGAAAAGTATTTGTTTGTCATTAAGCCATTCATTACTGTTACTCGCCTTAATTGCACCAACTTTAATGGGACACTAAACACATATTCTATTGTTGGCAATGCTTATCAATGTCTGGTTTGGCTCAACTAGCACAGATGTATTTATCTGTCATTTTAGGAAAAGACAGATCATGTGTACCGAAATTCAGGCTTGAATAGAGCCGTCGTCACGTGTAGTTGCAGGGATGAACGACTTTGGGTTTTACATGAACGTTTTTTAAAAATTTGAAGCGGAAATCTTCAATAGTCGGTCTTGCATTACCTCTCGTTTGAACTGACTATATATGAACTATTAGCCATTCTAGTGTTATCGAGACAGCCAATTTGTTTGGAGATGAAGCCGTCGTATAACTAAGATGCGGGTAAGATGGAGACAAGAGAATGTCATCTGATATCAACAGCAGCTTTAATTATGAACAATTTGTATATAATGAAATAAAACAGCTAAATATTATAAAGTTCATTGTTTATTGAAATATATTAAAAATGAAGAGCAAACGTTTAGAAAATCTATGTAATTTCTATCTCGGATGTTCATACATTACAAATGAAATTCAAGAGGAAAGGTAATCTTAGATTGTGGCAGTGAGTCATAAACTGTGACACAACCAAACTCAAAATGACACAAACAAATCCATGAGGAATTGGTTCACAGCGATATTAAAGTCACGCCACTAAAGTGAGGTACTAATGAACCATACTAATATTCCAATCTTGTTTAAAGCCTTTCAGGAACTACACGCAATCGATACTCCCCTTGTGACCTGCAATGACACAATCGGATTCATGTCAATTGACTGATTGTGTGATTGAAATGACTGAAGGGATATTAGAGAATTGCCAAGTCTAGTAGACGAGATTATTGCAGGGAGTCGTGGATATATTAAAAATTGACATATTACGCGTAAAAAAGTATGTTCTGTCAGGAATCATGGTTTTATTTTGTAATATTATGCTCGCATCCGACAGTATGTACAGTTTATGTCTTGGCTCACCGTGTTTTTTCTCTGCATCACGACACAAGCCATAGTACCGTCCGTCTTCTTTCATCTTGCGCAATGCATCATTGAACCACGGTACGAGATTGTCCTTCCGGGTTATTCCATGAATTTCACCACCTTTGCCGCACTTAAAGGGTTTCTCAAGCTGGTCTAATTCATGAGAGAACGGTAGGTTGTCAAAAATACTGACAGCAAAAACATTGCATCGATCTGAAAATAAAAGAAAGCATGAACAAAGCCATATAAAGAAAAGCTATCAAGAAACGGCGATAGGTTTTGACGAGAGACCAATCACACTGCATATGTGGCTGGAATAGTCAATTGCTCTCACATCATCAATTAAAAAGTCACTTCCCATAATACACAGCGGTAGATGCGTATTGTATTTCTTCAAACAACTTGAAATTAAATCAGGGATGTACTGAAAGTATTCACACATTTTTTTTCGAATTACTAACATTATTATGATGCAGTTGACCATCCGCTCCCTGCTTTGTCGATACTTTAATTATCATTTTGGTATAGCTATGACGTTACGTAGGTTACTGTATTGTTATCATTACCTGACCATTCTTCAAGAGCGCATTCATCTCCTCTAGTACGGCATAATGACCTTTGATGCCCAAACGTTCAGCGTCAACAGCCGTGATATTATTTCCTCTTAATAAACACGGAAAGTCACTTGCTATGCTATCAACGAAACCTGACATAAAAGTTCAAAAAGGGAAAGAATCTGAGTTTCAGGAAACCATTGGTTTCTTAATAGTTTTGTTGTGTGTTTAGTAAAGAATTATTAGAAACTGGAATATTTTTCCATTGCAATACAAAAAACCTTGAATTGAACATGATAAAACTGACACGATAAGCAAGCTAGATAGATAGATCGGTATATAGATAGATAGATAGATCGGTAGATGGATAGATAGATAGATAGATAGATAGATAGATAGATAGATAGATAGATAGATAGATAGATAGATAGATAGATAGATAGATAAAGATGGATACATACATACACACATACATAAATGCATACATACATACATACATACATACATACATACATGCATGCATGCATACATACATACATACATACATACATACATACATACATACATACATACATACATACATACATACATACATACATGCGGGAAAAAGGACAGACACACAGACAGCCACATAAACAGACAAACAGAAAGACAAAAGACATTGATATGTGCTCACCTATTGTCTTGCCCTCTATTTTTTCAGGATCGAAGTTGCCTGGGTTACCTCTTCTTACGTAGAAGCGCGCCGAATTATCAAAGACCCAGAAGGGGTCTGTATATGACACAGACAGTTGACGTTCAGGAGTTTTGAACCAGGATAAACAGACGTCCAAATTCCTCCCTAGAAGTCCTGTCAACAAATTGAACCATATTTTCACATTAGTTCACGTGTTAGAGCTACAGGAAAGAACCGTTCATTTATTGAATATATTTTTCAATGAGTGTTATTGAGTACACATCGGTATTGAAAATTATCATCATCATCATCATCATCATCATCATCATCATCAGCGTCGTCGTCGTCGTCGTCGTCATGATCATCACCCTACCACCACGATATTATCATTATCATCGTCGTCGTCTTGGTCATCGTCATCATCATCCATCACCATCATCATCATCATCATCATCATCATCATCATCGCCGTCATCAGTTATACGGGCAACCCTGTGGCGGTCGTGTTTATTTCAACATCAAAGCCGTACCGACTCCTGCCCGTGTAAGCTCGCTACGTTTGTGTGATAAACAGTCGTGAGTCGTGAGGAGCAAATTGGTACGTGCATTTCTTCCCAGCTTCTTCACAGACTGAAATAAAAGTCAACCAAAAAATAAAAGCGGAAGAGCCTTTCCCCTATTCTTGGATACAATTTCAAGAAGTTGTCCACTCAAAGAAACAAATACTACGATATCAACTTTAAAAGCCAACATTTAATCTACACAGTAGCCGAGCGAGGGAAATCTTTATGGTACTGATGTCAGTTACGATACAAACACTATAAATTTATGCAAAACTAGGCATGGTCAAAATGCAACTTTGTCAATCACTATCTGATTATGACGTGCTGAGTGAAGTATCATGTCAAGCAAAAATTACAAAGCATTTTCAAGGCACTTTGTTTTGTTTCTTTTCTCCTAATTGACTGAAATTATATATTTGTTCCGCCAGGTTCTGTCGAAACACGCTAATAATAATAATAATAATAATAATTTTATTGTCATATATATACGCTATTGCACATACAATGAAATACATCTTGGTTTTGCGAAAACAAAAGGACAGACAGTGAGATAAAAAAACAGGGAATAAAAGAGCAATACACAAAATAAAACAAACAGAATTAAAAATAAACATGTTAGAATAAAAGCGCCGACTGCAGAAGTACAAGTGTAGGAACTATGAGAGACGAGATGTGTGAGCGCTCTCAGTACTCGATTTACATTCATTTAACATGCGAATTGCTGTAGGGTAAAAACTGTTTAGGGACCGATTAGAGCTTGACTTGATTGAACGGTAACGTTCACCAGAACGCATAAGTTGAAACAAATTGTGTGCAGGGTGGTACTGATCATTGACAATGGAGACAGACTTTTTGAGAACACGGTCCTCGTAAAGACTGTCTAGCGATGGAAGAATACAACCAATAATTTTACTGGCGGTACTGACGATCCGGTTGAGTCGTTTCCGTTCATTCATTGTGATATTGCCATACCAGACAGTGATTGCGAATGTCAAGACACTCTCAATCACTCCGCGATAGAACCTAATCAACAAGTTCTGACTAACACGAAAACTCTTCAACCTCCGCAGAAAGAATAAGCGTTGCTGGCTTTTCTTAACTATGAAATCAGTATTGGTTTCCCATTTCAAGTCAGCAGATAAGTAGACACCAAGAAATTTGAAAAATTTAACAGAGGTCCAATGTATAAAGACACAATCTCCCAACGAAGATTCCAAGGCTCCCTTGAGTAAAAAGTGAAGAGTTGAAAGTTTTTTCGAATGGAGATTCGTTGGATAGAAAGAGTAGTCTTTGAACGCAGTAACCTAGACTATATAAACATTAACGCTAACTTAGTAAAGAGGCGACAAAATGCGCACAATTCTAAGAAATATATATGGTACAACTCTGATTTTTGTCAAAGTGGCATTTCAATTACCTGCGTCCAGTAAATCTGGCATAAAACCCACCATTGCAGCATTCTCCCCTCTGTGAAGAAATTATAAATTTGAACAAATAAACTTTCAAATTTAGACTAGTTTCATCATGCTGATACTCTTATGAAAGGATTCTGGCAAATATATGTTAATGAAATTCATGCGTGTGCATTTATAATATTTTCTTTGCCTTGGATACTTCCTGTCGCGCACAGTCAAATTGAAATTCTGCAAAGTCACGAGGATATTATAAACATAACTAGACTCATTGAGCTAGCTTCAGAATAATACAGATTTGAATAGGTACAATCTTCCTTGCCAGAAGTAAATACATTGACGATATATACACATACCGGACAAATACCTTGTTACCATCCACTTGTTGACTACACACGTTTAATTGTTGGCGTGAGTGAGAGAACAGCTTTCACAAAATATGGAAGCAGGATAGATATCGACCCGATACTAACACCTACAAAATTTCTCTTTATGGCGAGTATGGTTTTGTTTTCTCTTTGATTTTCTTTATTTTACTACTTGCACAATATTCTATAGACACAGATAGCAAGATTGCCATCTTTTGATAAAATTGAAAGAGATAGTGAAATTGTCATTTTAAGCGTAGTACCTGCTTTGTTATTGAGGAATTTGGAAACAATGTAAACAACTTCGCACATAACTTTATCGAGTACATCCTTGTGATCTCAGACTGTAACAACTTAGGTGCGATTCCATAACGGTTTTTAAGGAAACATGCAGAAAATGCATCAGGAGTGGTTCTGCCCGATTTCTACGTGGTTTACAAGTACAATTATGTCAAAGAACATTCATGTTTTAAAAGTCTCAAAATTACTTCCTACCCATGAATACCAACATGATGACGACAAACCTCCCACAAATGCCCAATACATCGATGATGTTATTCGTATTCTATTGCTACGTCGTTGTTGAAGATCATTAATGCTAAGGGTATGACAACCTATATTTGTCACTTTGTTGACCTAGAGTGATTGAAATTCTCTGATCCTTGCATCGATGAACAGGGCATGACGCCATAATTTAGGAATGAAACTCAGTCTCAATACTTCTCAACTTACTCGTACTCAAGAGCACAATTACAGTTGAAATATGTCCCGAATTTGTAAACTCTACACTGTAAAAATAGCGGACGCTAGACGCGTCTTTACGCGTTCAAAATGTACATGTCGGTGTTCAATTTGAACGGCTAGTGTTCATATTGTTAACACTAGTGTTCATAATATTAACAATGATGTTCTAAACCTGAACACTATGTGTTAACAACGATCTCCTTCAAGTGTTCAAAAACTCAGCATCACAGAAATTTTACAATACTGTGAAACAATTAACAGTCTTTTGTGTTTTTTTCTTTACAATGGCTATATTAAATTTACTATTGCTTCACTGTCCGGCAAAAGTACACGGATTTTGGTGTAACGAATTTCACACTAAGTGAAAAATATTTCCGGCCTACAATTGCTGAAAGCATGTTTTTTCTAAAAAAGGAAGTATACAAAATAATTTTACACGTTTATTACGGGTTGAAAGTTTAAAAATTAGAAAAGAAAATCAGAAAACCACCATGAACGTTTTAATTTTAACATCGGCGTGCAAGGGGCGTTCTACTTCTTAACACTTAGTGTTCAAGTTTGGTGTCTTTTCCTATCCCATGATGCATCAAAACGGAAGTTGCGACATTTTTCTTGTAAGCGCACCCTGAAGTCGTGATCGTGCGGAAGCAAGACCAGAAAGGGTAAGTTTCCTCTCCAAAATAGTAAAAGGTATTCGATTTTTGAAGCATCTATATTATCGTCCTTTGAAATTAATTGTATTGTACCTTGAAATAGCTTAACTACGTGAAAAAAACTTTTTTCTTTCAGTGGCTGCTATACCAACAACTAGCTGTGACTACGCAGTGGTACTTTTGGCCATGGCGTATCGATCGATCTCACTCGGGTCAAGGGTCATCACAATACAACTGTAGTGATAACCCTTGACCTGAGCGCGATCGATACGCCTTGCATAGTACCGCTGCGTAATCACAGCTAACATATGTCTTTTAGTAAACACAATCGCATGTAAAACATCAGTTAAACATCGTAGAGTATACAATGTATTGTTTCAGCATATGAGAGTTTGGCTTTTTAATTTTAATCAATTGATCACAAGAAGCAGCAAATATTTTGTAACAGTTTTGAAGAGAGGCACTGTATATGAAAGTCTCCACTTTTCCTTATAATAATCAGCCCCTTGTCTTTCATTTAAAGTTTCATCTCGCCATATTACCTATTGTTGCATTTTTTCAGGATGTAAAAAGTTGGATTTAACTGAAAATCGAAGAGTTGTTATAGAAGCTGGTGGTACAGATAACGAAGAAGATGAGTGTACGGTAGCTGTCTGGAAACAAGCTTGAGAAACTCAGCTCATCTCTAATGTAGATTTAAACTTCCAAGGGTCAGTAACTGAATTTTGATAAATTTCTGTATTTTTGTTCTGAATTAATCTAAGCTTTGGTAGCATGCTATGATCAACTAAATGTTGCTGGGGAATAAGCTTTCACAGACGTGTAGTCTCCCTTATTTAAATTAAAGCTGATATTTCTTGTTAGCTCTTTCAAAATGTGTACATGAAAATCCATACATGCATTTATGAAAGTCATCTGTACACTCAGTCTCATCCATTTGAACACCATCTGACATCTTTGTATTTGCAGGCAGCTTTCAAGACAATATGACAAATGTTTTTACATAAAAAAATTCAGCCTTGAATGGATGTGAAAGCGACAGACCATTCAGAGTAAAAATGTCCACTCTGAATTACTGATTTTTCTGAAATTTTCACTCTGAATTTTCTGTCACTTTCTGCTTCAATTTTTCATCCCCCCCTTGCATCTGATGAAGGAGACTTCACGTACTTTGAAAGCTTATGCCCTTGTAACATTTAGTTGATCATAGCCTGCTACCAAACCGTAAATTATTTTGTATTGTAGCTCAACACGTCTCTTGTACTTAGCAACTGGTTTTTAGCTTTGCTGTCAGCTAAATAGGTGGATGTGTAGCATTGTCCTCAAATTTGTACTTCCAAAGGTTTTTCTTCAAAACAGCCTGTGCGAATCCTTTAATATTTGGATTACAGGTCCCAAGGGATTACCCTAATCAGATATGTTCAAATTATGATGAAATATGCAAATTTATATTTTTGAGGCTAATTTTGCTACTTTTTGGAAAAATCTTCTTCTCTTTTACTGACGTCTTCAATATTTTGTAAACATGTCCCTAAAAATGACCATCGTCAAATTTGTGCTAGTTGTGATGAAATATTCAAATTTTTATATTTCATGGCAATTTTTGTCATTTTTGGTCAAACAATCTTTAAAAAATCTTTTTCAAAACTGCTAATCGAACAGCTTTGATATTTAGGACATAGATCTCTCTACTGGTAGTCTTTTTCAGATTGTTAAAATTATGCAGAAATTTGCAACTTTGTGTTTTTTGGCATTAAAGACATTTCAGACATTTTTAAGACATTGGGAATTACCAAAATGTGATATATTCAAGTTATGATGAAATGTTCATTTTTTCATTTTAAGGGTGATTTTTACCATTTTTTAGTAAAACAAAATTGTATAAAAATTAATAGCAGGGTACACCAGAATTTGAAAGGTTTTTACGAATATGTTTTAAATTTCTGAGAGGTATATTTTTGAAATGTCACCCATTTATTTCAGGGTTTATTTAAAGATATTACAAACAAACTAACCTTTTTTTATGAAGGACTTTGTTGGACAAGGAAATAGGTTTTACCCTGCCAAGGACCCACTTCCCCCACTTTCTGCATGTTGTGTCTTACTGTGACACTTTGACAACTTGACATGTTGTGTTTACTTTAGTGTGGACAACTATATGCCATGTGCACCAGAGAAGCCTTGACTAACTTCTTTTTTCTTCAAAATTTACTATTGTCCATATAGGAGGAAATGTCTTTAAGAAACCATCTTACAAAAATGGAGTATGCATTTCATACATATACGTCTTTTCAAGACAAGAAGTGTGCCAAATTTTGAGCTTTTTCAGATGATTTTTGTACGTTTTAAACAAGTATGAACATAAAACGTAATCCACAATATGGTGATTTTTATTGCTTATGTTTTTGATAGGAAGGTGTTAACACTGTTGGTTTTTTCCTCTGACAAACTTTACATACAAAGTTGCAATGTTTATTTACCCATTTTACAGTAAATTATTGTATTTTAACTCTAGAAATGTTTCGTGTATTTTTAGAATAAAATAATTTTACAGGAAATCAATGGTCTGTAATGTTATTTCAAGGCTTGAACATACCGTGAACGCCCAAATAAAGGTGTTCAACAAGCGCGCATCATGTGTTCTAGCCTTTAACACACTTATCGTTGAACGGCGTCCATGCGTTCAAAAAGTGTTACAGCCCTTTGAACGCGTAAAAGCGTTCAATTTTTTGAACACATTTCCTGTGCAACGTGTGTTCAGATATGGAACACCATGGTGTTCAATATAATGTCTTATGAACACGTAGCGTTCAAAATCTGCACACGTGTGTTCAAAAATTGAACGTTGGTTGAACACGTAGTGTTAAATTTCTGAACGTCTGGAGGCGTTCAAAAAGTGTTACAAAAAGGCGTTTAATTGGTGTTCTAATCCTTGAACACTAACTTTACAGTGTAGAGTCTTCCTTCATGGCGAGGGCTCCCTCTATGATTTTCTTCCCCAGCTGTTCTCCAAGTAAACGAAACATTACCAGATTACGCAGCGTGTCATCGTTTTGCTGGTAAAAAAACAAAGTTGAAAAACGACTGAGGTAATATGACTCAGAGGGTCACTAAAACAGCATTTTCCGACGATCTGACATGCTTTGTGAATCGTGATACTTTATGCACATAATCCCAAAGGACAAATCAGGACAAGGATAAAGCTCTCTGGCTTGGCAAAGGAAAAGGAGGGAATAAACTTGCTGATTCGCCTTATGGCGGAACATTTGTTCGGGATATTTCAAAGGCTGTTGTACTGGCAATCGTCGGAAACAAGTACTTTATGTTCAGCCAGAAGAATATATGTAAACATTTTCTATGTTGTCACACTCTCCATGTCCATGCGTTGGTTCGCCATGTGTCTTCACTGTGCTATTCAAATATTTCTATTTGCGCCACTATCACGCCAGCCTGCTGAAATGTAGGAAATATACGGCCGAATGTTCTAAATGAACTTAAATACCAAAGAATATATAGTCAGTAGTTTAAGGAAGGTTTGAAATTTTCAACCTATTAATGTCTGACTTTAATAAGTGCCTCTGCTTTACCTGCTCAGTATATCGTGATAACATTGCACGCATCACTGGCAGATGAACTCTCGCTGACCCTAGGGCTCGGATTACTGGACCTGGTACACCTGTCGAACCTTGGAGGTTGTGTGCGAGTTGTCTTAAAAGCATCGCTTTGAGGAGCGGCTTATCATGCAGGCCACTGAACGCTCCATCTGGTTGACTGCCTTGACCGTCAAAGAACCCCAAGGCGCCTATGATAATGAGGATGGGAAAAGGCGGAGTTTACTTCTCTAATTTTTATATCATACGGAGATATATACTTAGAAAATAAGAAGAACACTGTTCCCTTTCGAATTGTATACTTTAAAGAGGGGTTGTAGCTCAATAGTTATTAAGAATTTGAAATGGATATTCACCGTTTCGAATAGCGAGATCGTGATCGTATCTTCAACACCGTTTCGTCTACGCAAAACCCACCATTGCCAGTTTAATGTCACAGCGTATGTTAAACTCCTACCACATTGTTCAACATTTTGAACTGAACCAAAACCTAATCGATTTCAAGAGTTGATTCAGCGCATCATCGGTATTAAGACACGAATAAACAATCTGCACACTTACCTTGGAAGGCAGTTACCAACAGCGGTACCACAAGGACAAGAACGGACACACGTACCATTGTCAGTGTTAGAATGGCTTTGTTGATTGGAATGAAGCCGTTGCCACAGAAAAGTAGCATATATACCATTGGATGTGTTTGTCATCCTTATCATTGCGG
Source organism: Ptychodera flava (assembly GCF_041260155.1). NCBI lineage: Eukaryota > Metazoa > Hemichordata > Enteropneusta > Ptychoderidae > Ptychodera > Ptychodera flava. The sequence goes on from NC_091937.1 coordinate 43,519,246, forward strand.
TCAAAAGATAACCTCAGAAGGTTAGAGATAAAGTTTGACGGTGGCCTCCACGACAGGTCAACATTAACCTGTCTGCTATGCATCGGGCACACCTCATGTGTACTTCTACAGCGCAATGTTTTCTTCTCCTAACATAACAAAGAAAAATTCAAATTAGGCCAAACATGCTCATAAAAACCTTTCGGCTTCACAGTGTTAGAAGCCAAAATTATCAAGCATATTAGTCAAGTTAGTTGTGATAATACTACCGTGTTTGAGACATAATATTGATTTGTGTCGAATACATTAAAATATCCGATAATTTATAATTTGACATCTCGTTTACACTACCCATACGCTTATAAATAGGAGTTACTCTTATACATTCAAGAGTGGACGGAAAGACTGCATTGTCAATACTAGAATTCAACATAACTCAGAGCCAAAGGTGACTGTCAAGCCAAAGGTGTCGCTTAGAAGGGCAAATATCAACGGGAGTCAGTAAGGAGGTTACATCAGCCTCACTGATAACACCTTTAAGACGCACTTCGAATTCGATAATAACATTCAATCGTTGCGTGACAAAAAGTTTGAGAACCGCAATGAACCGTCAAAGTTTACGACTATTTGGTTTGGTTTATTTGGACCAGGTCTTCAATGTATTATGCTCAATTTCTGACAAAGCATCCAGTTACTCTAACATGAGCAAGCGATGTCGTATTTGTACATCAGACATACATCAGTACATCAGTACATACATTATCAATTCTGACAAATGTACATTGTTAAAACAAACGCCCTGAGTTGGTTTCAAAATGTCGCCACCAAAATAAATATTGTTCAACAAATTTTAACACCACCTACAAACACATCCCAACTATATCAATGAGAGTGTAGAGCTAAGGATCTCTTTATTTCTGACTGTCAGTCAGAGGATTGCAGGATGCATAAAACTTACACAGATCATTATTACTTTGTATCTAATGTAATTTGTGTCGTTATTTATAACGTTCTGCTCTTAGCATCGAACACTTTAATTCCCATGAAGACATATGTATACTTATATTTTATATATATATATATATATATATATATATATATATATATATATATATATATATATATAAAATTTTATATATATATATCGTCAAAAGTAGTTAAACTGTTTAAATTCACTCGGATGGAAATAAACACAATGATGTAAAGTAACGTCATGCAAGTGCAAGCAATAGATCATCATGGGTTTTCTATGATTGTGTCATATGAATGATGAAGATATGACCTCAGCAGGATTAAGTTATAACAATTAATATATAGCAAAGAAATAACATCATCAAAATATCCTAGGTGTTTATAAGTTATTTACCAAGGCGACTGTTTCGGGGATTTGAAAACAATACAGTCAACTCCCTTGGCTCCCCAAGCAGTACTGATCAGGTACCACCACACCTTAAGTTATTTTGAGTCTGATGTTATATATGTCTTTCGGTGTTACATTGAATTTTTCAAAAAGTTGTGGATGTCTTGACATAACTTCATGAAACTGTCTGATAATTTTAGGTTGTTGTTCTCCTTGAGACAACATCCTGTTGTACAGGCTGGCAACTCTTGGAAGAAAATCTTCTATTAGAATTGTTGCGCGACTAATGCAAAGATATTCTGACAATACAGTGCCATAAAAAATATACGAAGGGAGGTTACTTTAGCGATCTGGCATTCGCACTATAGAAAACTTGAAATCATCGCGCTTGTCAAAGAGTTTATAGACGAATATTCCATCTACTATAGATATGTCCAATTCGAGAAATGTAGCATCTTGTCCATTATGCTCACACTTCAACGTGAGCTCTGCAGGATATATTTGCTCATATGATCTACAAAACTATATATATATATATATATATATATATATATATATATATATATATATATATATATATATATGAGAACACTGGAATTCGTTAGATATTTGGATCAAACTGCTTATATATATATATATATATATATATATATATATATATATATATATATATATACGAGAACACTTTGGAATTCTTTAGATATTTGGATCAAACTGCCATGTCCTTTGCGCATATAGTTTGTTTGGTCAGGTAAACACACTTCGCATAATTTCCATTTTATAGGACAGGTATGCATTTGAGGACTTCTGCCCATTAAAACGTAAAACGCTAAACCGTGTTGCCAGCACAACCTCCCAGCCTAAAACATGATGAAAGAAAGAATTTCTGCGCAAATCGAAGTATACGAGTCATATCAGCAATTTGTATATTTAACCTACTTCGTGTCTTCGTAAGCGTAAATGGTTAGCACTGGTGGCTGCTCCCTCGTGACAGCTATTTGGGCTTTGACGTTTGTACAGAACGATGCTGTTGTGATGCATGCTTGAGTGGACTCATTCTGAAGTATGTGGAGTTAGTGAAACTAAAGGTCTTGCTATTGTGGATATCGAAATATGATTCCCCTAAAATATCAAAGTTTGCACATACTGTAATTGTTTTACGTTTGTTCTTGATTATGGCATAGGATAGTTTAACTTTTCTTAAAATGAAACTTGGAGCAAATGCTACGCCGTCATTGATGATCAAACAAAGTTGCTGTGGTAGCCGATTTAATTTGCTGTGCCATAAATTGAATGGAAACGGTAGAAAATAAAGATATTATGCCTGCGTTTGTCTGAGCAAATCAGTGCAGTGCAAGTCTTCATGTTAACATCGTTCAGATTAAGGAAAAGACGAAGTATTTCACGGTTCATGTGGGGTCCGGCTCGTTTTGTATCACCCGGACGAACACGCATCTAACAAATACTTGTTTGTCATTAAGCCGTTCATTACTGTTACTCGCCTTAATTGTACCGACTTTAATGGGACCCAAGCACATATTCTATCATTGGCAATGCTTATCAATGTCTGGTTTGGTTAAACTAGCACAGATCTATTTATCTGTCATTTTAGGATAAAGACAGATCATGTGTACCTGAATTAGGGCTTGAATAGATCAGATGTAATATGCAGTTCCTTGGATGAACGACTTTGGGTTTTACATGAACGTTTTTAAAAATGTGAAGCGGAAATCTTCAATAGCTGGTCTTGCATAACCTCTCGTTTGAACTGACTATATATGCACTATTAGTCATTCTAGTTTTATCGAGGCAGCCAATTTGCTTGGATACAAAGCCGTCGTATAACTAAGATGCGGGTAAGATGGAGACAAGAGAGTGTCATCTGATACCAACAGCAGCTTTAATTATTAACAATTTGCATACAATGAAATGATACAGCCCAAGATTATAAAGTTTATTGAAAAATATCAAAAATGAGGAGCAAAAGTTTAGAAAACCTATATGTTATTTCGATCTCGGATGTTCATACGTTACAAATAAAATTCAAGGGGAAAGGTATTCTTAGATTGTCAAAGTAAGTTAAAAACTGCGACACTACCAAACTCAAAATGACACATGCAAATCAACGACTTGTGTTGAATTGATTACTGAATTCACAGCGATATCAAAGTCATGGAAACGAAGTGAAGTAATAATATACGATACGAATCTTCCGGTCTGACCAATCTTGTTAAAAGCCTCTCAGGAACTACACGCAGTCTATACTCCCCTCGTGACCTGCAATATGACAGTATAGGAACCACGTCATTTGATTGATGGCGTGATTGAAATGACAGAAGGGATATTAGAGAAGCTGAAAGTACCAGGTCGGGTAGATGAGATATTTCAGAGAGTTGTTGAAATATTGAAAATGGACATATTGACTCGTATATTATGTGAGGAACCATGCTATCGTTTTGTAATGTATCACTCGCATCCGACAGTGTGTACAGTTTATGTCGTGGCTCACCGTGTTTTTTCTCTGCATCACGACACAAGCCATAGTACCGTCCGTCTTCTTTCATCTTGCGCAATGCATCATTGAACCACGGTACGAGATTGTCCTTCCTGGTTATTCCGTAAATTTAGCCACCCTTGGTGCACTTAAAGGGTTTCTCAAGCTGGTCTAATTCATGAGAGAACGGTATGTCGCCAAATGATACTGACAGCATAAACATTGCATCGATCTAAAAATAAAAGAAAGTATGAACAAAGCCATATAAAGGAAAGTTATCTAGAAACGTCGACAGCCTTTGACGAGAGACCAATAACACAGACAAATGGCTGGAATGGTCAATTGCTCTCACATCGTAAATTAAAAAAAATCACTTCACATAATACCGACGGCAGATGCACATTGTATTTTCTTAAAACAACTTGAAATAAAATCAGGGATGTACTGAAAGTATTCACACATTTTTTCGAATTACAAACATTATTATGTTGCCATTGGTTATCAGTTTCCCTGTTTTGTTGATACTGCAATTATTATTTTGGTATGGCTATGACGTAGGTGACTGTCTTATAATCATTATCTGACCATTCTTCAAGAGCGCATACATCTCCTCTTGTTCGACATAATGACCTTTGATGCCTAAATTTTCAGCGTCAACAGCCGTGATATTATTGCTCTCAATAAACACGGAAAGTCACTTGCTATGCTATTAATGAAACCTGACATGAAACATCAAAACGGGAAAGAATCTGAGTTTCAGGAAACCATTTGTTTCTTACTAATTTTGTTATATGTTCAGTAAAGAATTATTAGAAACTCGAATATCTTTTCGCTGCAATAAAAAAACCTTGAATTGAGCATGATAATTGTTTGAAAACTAACACGATTAGCAAGATAGACACATAGAAAGAAAGATAGATAGATAGATACATACATACGTACTTACGTATGTATAGATAGATAGATAGATAGATAGATGGATACATACATACGTAAGTACATACATACATACATACATACATACATACATACATACATACATACATGCGGAAGGAAGGACAGACATACGGACAGATAAACAAAGAGACAGACATTGATATGTGACATCACCTATTGCCTTGCCCTCTATTTTCTCAGGATCGAAGTTGCCTGGGTTACCTCTTGTTACGTAGAAGCGCGCCGAATCATCAAAGACCCAGTAGGGGTCTGTATATGACACCGATAGTTGACGTTCAGGAGTTTTGAACCAGGATAAACAGACGTCCAAATTCCTAGAAGTACTGTCAACAAATTGAGCCATATTTTCACATTAGTTCACGTGTTAAAGCTGCTGGAAAGAACCGTTCACATATTGGATATATTTTTCAATGGAATGTTAATGAGTACACATCGGTATTGAAAATGATCGTCAATCATCACCATCATCATCATCATCATCATCATCATCATCATTATCATCATTATCATCAGCGTCGTCGTCGTCGTCGTCGTCATGATCATCACCCTACCACCACGATATTATCATTATCATCGTCGTCGTCTTCGTCATCGTCATCATCATCGATCATCCTCATCCTCATCCTCATCATCATCATCACCATTTACGTCATCATTAAGGGTAACCTTTTGGCGGTCCCTTTTATTTCAACATCAAAGCCATACCGACTCCTGCCCGTGTAATCTCGCCACGTTTGTGTGATAAACATTGGTCTTGAGGAGCATATTGGTATGTACATTTCTTGCCAGCTTCTTCACAGACTGAAATAGAAGTCAATCAAAAAGAAATGAACGCATAACAACCTAGACTGTTCTTGGCTAAAGTTTCAAGAAGTTGTCCAACCAAAGAAAAAATACGATGATACCAACTTTTAAAGCAAATATTTTATCTACACAGTGGCCGAGCGAGGGAAATCTTCACGGTACGGATGCCCAAAAGGATACAAATATCATAAATTAATGCAAAACTAGGCACGGTCAAAATGCTACTTTGTCAATCACTATCTCAGTATGATGTGCTGAGTGCAGTATCATGTCAGGCACAAAAATCACAAATAATTTTCAAAGCACGTTTGTTTGTTTCTTTTATCTAAATTGACTGAAACTATATAGTTCAATTTTGGTCATTATTCAGCAAGGTTCTGTCGAAACAAGTTTCACTGAAAGGCTAAGAGAGGTCAAAAGTGCAACGGCACAATCTCTTTCGACGAAGATTCCAAGACTCCCTTGAGTGAATGGTGAAGGCTTCAACAGTTCTCCCAATAAAGATTCGTAGGACTGAAAGAGTAGTCTGGTCATTAGTAACGTAGGCTAATTAAAATATTAATGCCAACTTATTGAAGAGGCTACAAAAATGTGTACAATTCTAAGAAATATAGATGATGAAACTATCAACTAAATCAGTTGATATTTGTCAAGGTAGCATTTCAATTACCTGCATGTAGTAAATCTGGCATAAAACCCACTATTGCAGCATTCATCCCTCTGTGAAGAAATTATAAATTTGAACAATATGACTTTCAAAGTGAAGCCAGTTTCATCACTCTGATACTTAGATGAAAGGATTCTGGCAAATATATGTTAATGAAATTAATGCGTGAGCTTTTATAATATTTTTCTTGCTTGGATAATTCCTGTCGCAAACAATCAAATTGAAATTCTGCCAAAGTCACGAGAGTATTACATGTAATAGCTACTCTGAGCTTCAGATTAATACAGATTAGAGCAAGCACAATCTTCCCCGAGTGAATATACTGACTATATACACATATTGATAGGACGGACAAATACCTTGTTAAATTAGTAATTGTCGGCGCGAGTGAGAGAACAGCTTTCACGAAATATGTAAGCAGGATAGATTTCGACAAGATACTAACACCTACAAAATTACTGTTTATGGCGTGTTTGGTTTGGTTTCTCTCTGATGTTTTCTTTATTTTACTACTTGATGAATATTTTATCGAACAGATAGCAAGATTGTCATGTTTTGTAAAATTGAAAGAGATAGTGAAATCGTCATTTCAGGCGTACTACCCCCTGTGTTATTGAGAAATTTGGAAACAAATGTAACAACTTTGCATATAACTTTATCGAGTACATCCTTGTGATCTCAGACTATTAAACTATAACAACTTAGGTACAATGCCATAACGGTTTTTAAAGAAAACTTATGCAGTAAATGCACAAGGAGTGGTTCTGCTCGATTTCTACGTGGCTTACAAGTACAATTATGTCAAAGAACATTCATGTTTTAAAAGTCTCAAAATTACCTTCTACCCATGAATACCAACATTGCGACGACAATGTCGATCATGTTATTGTATTCTGTTGCTACGTCCGTGCTGAGGATCGTTAATGCTGAGGATGTGACAGCCTATATTTCTCATTTTGTTGACCTAGAGTGATTGAAATTCTCTGATCCTTGCATCGATGAACAGGGCATGACGCGATATTTTGGGAATTAAACTCAATCTCAATACTTCCCAACTTACTCGTACTCAAGAGCACAATCACAGTTGAAATACGTCCCGAATTTGTAAACTCTGGAGTCTTCCTTCATGGCGAGGGCTCCCTCTATGATTTTCTTCCCCAGCTGTTCTCCAAGTAAACGAAACAGGACCAGATAACGCAGCGTGTTATCGTTTTGCTGGTAAAAAAAACGAAGCGAAAGAACGACTGATAAACGCTTTTTAAATTCCGTATGTAGAACATATTTTGTAGTTATTCGTGTCTATCAAAGGTCCTACTCAACGACAAGCTGATTTGTTCATGAAAATAATATTTGTTCAAAGGGTAACTAAACTAAACGATATGTCGCACTATGTGAATGGTTATACTCCATGCTTATCAGGCCATAAGACAAATCAGGAAAAGAATATCTGTTCGGGGTATTTCAAAGACTGTTGTACTGTCATTAAATGCAATCGTCGGAAACATCTCCTCAATGTTTCTACCAGAGGAATATATGTAAACATTTTCTATGTTGTCATACTCTCGATGTACATGCGTTGGTTCGCCATATGCCATCACTGTACTATTCAACTATTTCTATTTGCGTGACTATCACGCCCGCCTGCTGCACTAATGGAAACATAAGGCCGAATGTTGTAAATGAACTTGAATACTAAATAACATATAGTCAGTAGTTTAAGAAAGATTTGAAATTTTCAACCTATTAATGGCCGACTTTAATTAGTGCCTCTTCTTTACCTGGTCAGTATATCGTGATAATATTGCACGTATCACTGGCAGGTGAACTCTCGCTGACCCTAGGGCTCGGATAACTGGACCTGGTACACCTGTCGAACGTTGGAGGTTATGTGCGAGTTGTCTTAAAAGAATCGCTCTGAGGAATGGCTTATCATGCAGGACACTGAACGCTCCATCTTGTTGACTACCCAGACTGTCAAAGGACCCTAAGGCGCCTATGATAATGAGGATGGGAAAAAGCGGAGTTTACTTCTCTAATTTTAATAATAATAATAATAATAATAATAATAATAATAATAATTTATTGTCATATATATATGCTATTGCACATACAATGAAATACATCTTGGTTTTGCGAAAACAAAAGGACAGACAGTGAGATAAAAAACAGGAAATAAAAGAACAATACACAAAATAAAACAAACAGAATTAAAAATAAACATGCTAGAATAAAAGCGCCGACTTCAGAAGTACAAGTGAAGGAACTATGAGAGACGAGATGTGTGAGCTCTCACTGTACTCGATTTACATTCATTTAACATGCGAATTGCTGTAGGGTAAAAACTGTTTAGGGACCGATTACAACTTGACTTGATTGAACGGTAACGTTTACCAGAACGCATAAATTGAAACAAATTGTGTGCAGGGTGGTACTGATCATTGACAATGGAGACAGACTTTTTGAGAACACGGTCCTCGTAAAGACTGTCTAGCGATGGAAGATTACAACCAATAATTTTACTGGCGGTACTGACGATCCTGTTGAGTTGTTTCCGTTCATTCATTGTGATATTGCCATACCAGACAGTGATTGCGAATGTCAAGACACTCTCAATCACTCCGCGATAGAACCTAATCAACAAGTTCTGACTAACACGAAAACTCTTCAACCTCCGCAGAAAGAATAAGCGTTGCTGGCTTTTCTTAACTATGAAATCAGTATTGGTTTCCCATTTCAAGTCAGCAGATAAGTAGACACCAAGAAATTTGAAAAATTTAACTATTTCCACTTCTGTGCCATTTGTAGTAAGAGGCGTAATTTCTGATGGATTTTTACGAAAATCCACCATTATTTCCTTTGTTTTCTTGACATTCAGTTCCAAGTTGTTATTGGAACACCATTTAACTGTATCGTCCACTTGTTTCCTATATAATGATTCATCAGATTCAATAAAACCGCCAAGGGTGGTGTCATCGGCGAATTTTACTATGAAATTGTTCTCCTCAGAACTCACAGCACAATCATGTGTAAACAAAGAATAGAGTATCGTGACAGGTTACAACCCTGGGGTGTACCGGTGCTTAGAACGATAGAGTTTGAAAAGTTACTGCCAATTTTCACGACTTGGGAGCGATTCAACAAGAAATCGAGAATCCATTTACAAATTGAGGGATTGAAATTCAAGTTGGTGAGCTTCTCATATAATTTAAAAGGTGATATAGTATTAAATGCTGAACTATAGTCAATGAATACCAGCCGGCAATAATTTGGAATTTTCTTATCCAGAAACTGAGAAACTTTGAAAAGTGCCCAAGATACAGCATCGTCAACCGATCTATTTGTTCTATAGATGAACTGATATGGATCTAAAGATGCAGGAATATTCGACTGAATGTATTTTCCAACAATGGTTTCTAGACATTTCATAACAGTAGATGTAAGAGCTATTGGACGATAATCATTTAAGCAAGTAACTGGAATGCGTTTTGGAACAGGAATTATGATGGCTCTTTTGAACACATTTGGAACGTGACTCGTTTTCAATGACCAGTTAAATATCACACATAAGATTTCACACAGTTCATCTTTACATGATCGTAACAGGCGAGGACAAATTCCATCTGGACCAGAAGATTTTCTCGCGTTCAATGTACTTAAAGTGCGTCGGAGGTCCCCCAAGCTTACTTCAAACGGAGGAGGCAGCGATTCACTTGTAACTGGTGGAATGTCAAAAGGACGGTCAAATAGCGCGTAAAATTCATTTAAACGATCCGGAAGGGTTTCATCATCCGTTAGAGCTGATTTTGACTTTGGTTTATACCCGGTGATTTTCTCGAAGCCTTTCCACAATTCCCGTGAGTCAGTTGCCAAAATATCATTTTCTAACTTGTCTCGATATAGACGTTTCGCATGTTTAATCGCCTTCACAACATCATATTTTGCCTTCTTCATAGCTGAACTGTCGCCTGATCTGAAAGCAGCTTCTTTCGCGCGAAGATGGGTAGCTACGGTCCGATCAAACCAGGGTTTATCATTGGGATAAGATGTTACCAACTTCCTTGGAATACATAGCTCCTCGCAAAACTTGATGTAATCCATCGTGACCTCGGTGCACTCATCAAGGTCAGCTGCAGTTTCAATAAACAAGTCCCAATTCGTACACGCAAAACAGCCCTGATGTCGCTGAATGGCTGCTTCTGTCCATCGAGGGACAAGGCGTTTTGTAGGTTTTTCACGTTTGAGTTGTTGTGTGTATGCGGGAACTAGATGAATCAAATTGTGATCAGAGTTACCGAGAGGTGCACGTTTCAGAGACCGATAGGCATCTTTTATTGTCGTATAACAGTGGTCTAAGATCTTGTCATGACGGGTTGCACAATTCACATGTAGATAGTATTTGGGTAGCTCTTTACGTAAATTTGCACGATTAAAGTCGCCTAAAACAATGCAGGTTGACCCGGAATGTTTATTTTCTTGTTGCGTAATTATAGCCGACAGCTGGTCAATAGCAACGTTTGAATATTGGCATCTGGTGGCACATATGCAGCACACAAAAGTACAGATCCAAATTTTCTGGGCAAATAAAATGGATGACATTTGATAACAAGAGTTTCCAACTCTGGTGTGCACGATTTTGAGATAATCCTGGCATCAGTGCACCAAGCATTATTTAAAAGAAAACAGAGTCCGCCACCAATAGATTTTTCCTCTTCAGCAAATACACGATCCGACCGAAAGAGTGTAAATCCATCAGGCACTAGAATGGAATCAGGCACTGATGAATTTAGCCATGTTTCAGTAAAACAAAACACTGAGCAATCGCGATTGTCTTTCCTAGTGTGAATGAGACAAGATAGTTCATCAGTCTTATTTCGTAGCGAGCGTACATTTTATACGGAGATATATACTTCGAAAATAACTAGAACACTGTTCCCTTTCGAATTGTATACTTTAAACAGGGGTTATAGATCAATAGTTATTTAGAATTTGAAATGGTTATTAACCGTTTTGAATAGCGAGATCGTGATCGTATCTTCAACAAGGCCGTTTCTTCTACGCCTACGACAGTGTAAAACATTCTGAACTGAAACAAAACGTTGACTATTCCAAAAGTTTACTATTCGTATCATCGGTATTAAGACACGAATAAACAATCTACGTACTTACCTTGGAAGGCAGTTACCAAAAGCGGTACTACCAGGACAAGAACGGTCACACGTACCATTGTCAGTGCCGGCTATGTGGTATGGACTGAAGCCGTCGCCACAGAAAAGTAGCATATGTATACTAATTGATGTATTTGTCATCCTTATCGCTGCGGTCAAAATATGACTTCATAAGGTTAAAGATAAGTTTGACAGCTGCACATTGCTCGTTCCATGAGTTGGCTCCTCAAACACATTTATTGCGTATTTTATCGTGTTTTAAATACGCTTCCCGATGAAATTGTACATTTCTTCGAGGTTTAAAAACTGTTGCAGCCTGTTTCTGTCTGGCATCTCTCATTTACCCGCATATTATATCATGATAAAATCTCGCTCACCACAGGAAGATGGACTCTTATGCTCTTAGACTAGTTTTCAAGACTGTGGAGTCAGTAAATCTCTCGATTACCAGGTCAGTTGCGAGAGGTTTTATCACAAGCGAGCATTTGGAGGAAGAGTTTTACCTTAGAGGTGCCATCAAAGTTACCCCAGGCAAGGCAAAAGGAGACGTGTACTGAAATCAGACTGAAAGTTGTTCATCAAGCACATGTACAATCATGAGACGAATCATAATCGTGGAAGAGTTTTGGACTAATACTCAGTCACAGAACGTAAAAACCTCATTAACTTCAATTTTTTTGCACGTTATTTAATCACGTTCTTTAACGCACTTCTATTAATCTTGCCATCCCTTGATGGTATGAGTGGTATGTTTTGTTCTGTGTACACGTGGGAAACACTTCGTAGTTCAGTAGATATTCGGATTAATCTGGTATATCTGTTCTTAAACACGCTTTCCATAATCCTCTTTTATGAGACTGGTATGTATTTGAGGACCTCTGCCCACACAGACGCTTCGCCGTATAGCCAACATGACTTTTACATTCTAAAACTCGATTAAAAAATGACTTTCTTCGCAAATTTAAGTGCATGAGTCATACGGAAACTTTGTGTAGGTAACCTGCTATGAGTCTTGAAAAGCGAGAATAATAATATATTCAGCACCGGTGGAAACTGCATTTAAGAGGGGATTTATGAAAAATAATTACGAAATCAATAAAACGTAACTCGTTATGGAACTCTTTATGCTAGATACTTAATCAAACTGAAAACAATATTTTGTGTACTGAGCCGAGTGTGGAGTGGATGCAGTTTTAACCATCCTTTTTGTAGTGTATATTGAAGTTATGGAAATGAAGAAATCTATGACGTCATGAATCATAGTATACACGGTACACAATATATCAGTATCAGTATAGATTGTAATCAAAAGACAAAGTCTTACAGTTCACTTTACTTTGTGTTCACCCTGAAAGTCACCTGAGTGGCGTTTACGCGTGCGCACGTAATGGGTATAAATTATATATGTGGTTATCCACGCCTATTTAATCATACATAATCTATTATTTCACGCATATCAACAATTTTGTCCCATGAGTCTAATGTAATTGTATCAATGCTAATGGCAGTGTGGAGATTATTGAAAGCATATTGATAAGATTTACGTATGAGCTTTTTGTTTTTCTATTAGCTTTAAGTGAACCTTAATGTGACGTAGCCACTCGATAGTTAATATTATATGATATTTTATGAATTTAGTTTGTATGACTGACAATGAATGACCGACAGTGACCTATAGTAACCCCTCTGCACGTGGTGCATCGTGAGAACGACTCCCTTGTTTATTTTCGTGACCTTTGATGTAACCGTTCATCCGTCTTTAGTGAACGTATTGTTTTAACAACAGCTTAAGTCATTAACAGCGACCGGACACTTGAGCTGGACCTCCTGCGTTATGTTGACAGATGTACTGATGACAGCGACCTTCCTGTCCTTTGCACGTATGCCGACTGTCTTTAGTTAATTCTTTAGATAATGATAGACGCATACCAAAGTCATGACAAAGCCAGATATTCACCCAATATAAACTCTGCATTTTAGTGTGTTAAGGTAGAACCTGTAGAACCTGTAGAGAACCTGTTGCGACGCTCGAGACGACACTGACTGTGACTGATGCCTGTTATTAGACTAGTATGAGACATAGAAGTTTTACCGAGTAACTTTATGTTACTCAGCTGAATAAAGTGCTACGACTTAGAGTATATTACTGCATACTGTTGCCGTCTCTTATACGTCTACTGCCTGACGACTCTCTGCCACAGAGTGCATGTACCGATAATAGCTACATCACAACCACGCTACGTGACATTAATATTCTTAAAGCATTACTTGTCTTACAAGTATTGCCAGGGGCCTGTGCGTGTCAATGAAGTCGACAAAGGTATAAACTTCATCCTTCTTTTTTCCTCTTTATGGTTCCTTCCAAGACCGAGTTTCCCATTTCATTCATCATGTGACGAAACAGTATCAGATCACACATCAAAGACTTGTTGATACGTTGCAGCTATGATGTCTGACAACACGACAGCTTCTGCAACACCATGCTGCCATTACAGGGTACATATTCTAGACAGTATTAGTATCGATTTATCATCATCATCATCATCATCATCATCATCATCATCGTCATCAAATAAGTCGAGTCGAATGATTTGCACAGGGGCACCTCGTACTGTCTTTCTAGAACTGGAGTTCTCGAGCTCTAAGCAAAACGGTTCAAGAGTTCACATTTTACAAGACATAAGAATATTGATCTTGACCACGCGGTGTGATGACAGCGCACGCAAAAGCTAAAAAGAGACCCCCTTATAATCTACTGCTTGCGCAAAGGGGGCCTATACGATTAAGGGTCTGTTTTAGTTAAACAGATTATTCTCCAAACCCAAACTCTTCAAATGGTCAAAATGCATGGGCACCTATAAAATATGTCAAGTCTTGTCACTTTAACATCAGAATATTTTTAATAATATCAAGTCGGGGGTTTTTCACTTATTGTGACCAGGATGGACCGGAAAATCAAGGTAGGTCATCTAAAATTCGAAAAAAGCAAGGGGACTCACGTTTGGTTTTCATACACTAGGGGCAGTAGAGGGCCATTTGATTTTCAAACTAAGCCAAACAGTAAAACACATTGTTTTCCAGCATAGAAATATTCCGGGATACATTTATGGTTCGATGCACATTATCTTTCTCTAATGTCATTTGACGACAATCCGAATTCAAGTAAAACCTGTTGTGTCGTCTAACGTTGATAAGTTACCGTCTGGCTTATTAACATCTGGACTTGGTAGGTCTATAAAAGCTTGTCTTGTCGTAAATCGTGGAAGCAGAGTCACTGTGAAAATGACGGGTTCCAAGTACATTTTGGATAAGGTAACCAAAACCATAGGTGCAAGCTAAATATAAAACGAAGACCTGGCTTCTAAGTTCATTTTGTGCTGGTAAATATAGATTTATTGTGTCCTTGATCAAGTCATTTTCCGTTCTTTTTCCCTTAACCAAGGGGCAGTGGTTACCTGGGCTGGTGTAATCCATCATTTCATGGTATCTACGCCCGCGTACATTCTGGTATTTTTGATGGTGCATCGATATTCAAAATGTAGTTTTATACAAGTAAATGACTTCAAGAGAATTTGCAAAGTTTGCTCAGTACAAAATTCAGTGAATATGGTTAGAATTTACTTGCCACAGGCAACAAGGCAGAAAAACAACATTACATTAAGTTCATTGAGGAATAACAGCAAAGCAGTGCAACAGAGAGGAAGATTTTATATTTATAGCGTGTTATCGTTTTGCTGGTAAAAACAACAGAGGTAAAGAACAACTTACGGATGCGTTTTTATATCAATTGTTAATTTGCATAAATCTTAAGATGTTATATCATTTAGAAAATGAACAAAACAATAACAGGGACACATGAGATATAGACATATGCAATAATGGAGATGATAAAGCTGGTGATATCCTAATCGATGACATTGGCTTCAGTACAAAGAAGGATGAATTCTGTTCACCTTTCGAGACATAGGGAAATGTATACATGCTTGATTTACTAACAGCAGGGTCTTGGCAAAATCTCTTTTTCGCAGATGTTATAATCATAACAAAGTGTAGATATATATAATGATAATCCCTCCGCTATTGTTGTAAAACGAATTATTCCTGACTTCAAATTGGTTTTAAACAAGCATACAGTGTGTGATGCCGAGCCACATACTGCTCGAATGATACACAACAGTATAGTAGCATAAAAAGCAGTATAATGACGTAAGTACAAAACATTGCTCTAGCAATGCCACGCACGGAAGTGAAGTTTTTATTATCTTCTAAAGGGGTCATGAAATAGTTCTTGAGTGGATAGCCTTACTTATTATGAATGAGGAACCATAAGAATCTGCCAACAGCCCATGCCAAAATAACTGAACGCTTAGAGTCATTGCACTACAATGGACGGAATGTTTCCGTGGCAGGAATCTAGTACCCAACAGTAATCATAATGTGTAGACTTGAGTATCATCACGGCGGTGTATTCTCTGAGTGTCTACAATGCAGCTGGCAAATCTCGTCCAAAACAGGTCACGCGACCATATCTGACTCTTTGAACCATGTACCAACACACAAATTTGTACAACACTATAGACGTTAAAATTGAAATAACGATTAACGTGTTTTCTTGCCACAGTGGACAGTTCGTGATTTTGTGAAACCTCTTCAGTTCTTTTTTGAAATGTTTAGGTCAAACACCCGTTAAACGGAAAATAAACCAGAAAAATGTTTTATGATAAACATATCTTTACTTAACGAACAATGCTTACAGCTTGCGCAATAGTGTATCTGCTTGTTTTAGGCTAACCTCTAGAATTACAGATCTCGTACCTTGCAGATCTTTACTCAGCAAAGCAAATTTGGTAATTTCTTGTCTGGATCCGAACTCGCAACATACGTGACCTACTTATCTAGCAAAGAAGTAAGAGATCGATGCCACCCTGTCGCTTCCCAATCGTGTTAAAGTGTCACACATTCTCTGACAAGGCAGTCTACAGATTATCTCGTCTGTTCTACTTTTAGAATAATAGCGGTGCGATAACGGGCAATTTTTATTGGCGTCTAACCACCACAATACAGCGATCTTTGCTCTCTTAAGTGCTATACAAATATGGACTATCGCCTGTTTGGTGTGACATGACACTTAGAAGGACAAGGAGACACAGTCGTTATAGTCTTAACTTGCAATGGCCCTCCTCACTCATTTTCAAATGTGTGACTTCCCTACTTTCATGGTGAAGAAGAAGCCCTTACATCCTCGGTCACAACCAAATCTATTAAACGTAAAATCTCTAGTGTTGTGAAAGAAGCAATGGTGTTCTGTGTCGATTGAACACAATGTATTACAAATCAGCTGATTTTTAAAAAACAGTCTGACTAATTGACCCGAGTGCCCCTGGTTGACACTATTTATTCAAAATACAAAAAGGGAAAATAGTCGACTATTTCTTAAGGAAGTAGAGGATTTGATGCAAGAGATAATGTACACAAATCTGGGAATACCGCGAAAAATGCCTGATAGCCGCTAAAATTGAATACGGTTTAAGCTTTGTGTTTGTAGTTTAATTCTTGATTTCGATTTTTACACTCCTTGCAAAACGACATAGAGCCATATTCGTGCAGTCTAATACTTATTTCAGTTATCTCGATATCAGTTTGTTTTCAGTTTTCCTTTACACAGCCTAGTTTACTAGTAGAAGGACTTAGAGATTAGTAGGTACCTTCCGAAGGGACAATGATCTCATAAAAGCATGAATACTTAAAACCAAGTACTGCAACATCCTCAAAAGCTGATCATATTACCTCTCATTTGAACTGACTATGCATTGTTATTCCTATAATGTTATCGAGGCAGTCAATTTGCTTGGAGATACAGACGATGACTAAGATGCGCCTAAAGATAGAAGAAAGAGAGTTATCTGATACCCACAGCAGCGTTTATTATTGATAATTTGCGTACAATGAAATAAAACAGCACATTAGTATAAAGTTCATTGTGTGATGAAATTCAGTAAAAATGAGTGGCAAATGTTCAAGCTATATATATGATTTTTTATGACGAATGTCCATGCAATACACATCAAATTCAAGAGGAAAGGTTTCCTTTGATTGTCAAAGAGAGTCTAAACTGCAGTTATACCAAATTCAGAAGGACAAATGCAAATCAATCATGTACTTGTATCACTTAAAGAATCGCTTCATTGATTCCCAGCAACATAGAGGCCACATAAAGGAAGTGTTGTATACGATGCAAATCTCTCCCAGGAGCGAGTGAAACGAATTACATGCATTCGATACTTCCCTTGTGACCTACAGTATGACAGAATAGGAGCCATATTATTCGATTGATAATGTGATTTAAATGACAGATGGTATATCAGAGAAGTTGACAGAGTTGTAATTCAACTGAATTTCGTACATGCAAAAAAGTCACAAGTAAAAAAGTATGTTCTGTGAGGAACCATAGTTTCATTTTGTAATATTACACTCGCATCCGACAGTAGTAGTACAGTTTATGTCTTGGCTCACCGTGTTTTTTCTCTGCATCACGACACAAGCCATAGTACCGTCCATCTTCTTTCATCTTGCGCAATGCATCATTGAACCACGGTACGAGGTTGTCCTTCCGGGTTATTCCGTGAAGTTCACCACCCTTGCTGCACTTAAAAGATTTCCCAAGCCGGTCGAATTCATGAGAAAACACTACGTCGCCAAATGATACTGGCAGCACAAACGCGGCATCGAGCTGAAAATAAATAAAGGCATGACGAACACCTTATCAAGAAAAGCTATCAAGAAATTGCGATACGCTTTGACGAGAGAACAATCACACTGCTTAAATGGCTGGAATAGTCAATTACTCTCACATAATCAATTACAATATAATCACTTCCCATAACACACAGCGGTAGATGCACACTACATTTAATTAAAACAACTGAAAATTAAATCATGGATGTACTGAAGATATTGACATTTTTTTCAAATTATTATTATTATTATGCCAGCATTGACTATCAGTTTCTGTGTTTTATTGATACTTCAATTATTATTTCGTTATACCTATGACGTAGGCCTCTGTATTATTATCATTACCTGACCATTTTTCATGAGCGTATACAACTCCTCTACTCCGACATAATGACCTTTGATGCCTAGACGTTCAGCGTCAACAGCCGTGATATTAATTCCTCTTAATAAACATGGAAAATCACTTGCTATGCCATCAACGAAACCTGACATAATAGTTAAAATAGGAAAGAATCTGAGCGGAAGGGAAAAACTTGTTTCTTTACTAGTTTTTTTCTTTATCAAGTAAAGACTCATAACAACCTCCAACATTTTTACACTGCAATACCACAGAAAACACTTACATGGAGCATGATAAATGTTGGGAAACAAAAACGACAAAAAGCATAGATAAAAAGATAGCCAAATAGAAACAAAGATACATACATAGATACATACACAGATACATACATACATACATACATACATACATACATACATACATACATACATACATACATACATACATACATACATACATACATACATACATACATACATACATACATACATACATACATACATACAGACAGACAGACAGACAGACAGACAGACAGACAGACAGACAGACAGACAAACATAGGTGTGGAGCATTACCTATTGCCTTGCCCTCTATTTTTTCAGGATCGAAGTTGCCTGGATTACCTCTTCTTACGTAGAATTGCGCCGAATTATCAAGTATCCAGTAGGGGTCTGTATATGACACAGACAGTTGCCGTTCAGGAGTTTTGAACCAGGATAAACAAACGTCCAAATTCCTCCCGAGAAGTCCTGTCAACAAATTGAGCCATATTTTCTCATTAGTTTCCGTGTTAAAGCTGCAGGAAAACATCGTCGACACATTGGAGGCATTTTAAATGTAGTGTTAATGAGTACACATCAGTATTGAACATGATCGTCCATCATCATCAACATCATCATCATCATCATCATCATCACCGTCATTAGTTATGGGGACAACCCTGTGTCTTTCCCTTTTATTTCAACATGAAAGGCATACCGACTCCTGCCGCTGTACGCTCGCCTCGTTTGTGTGATAAACATTCGCTGTGAGTTGCATATTGGTATGTGCATTTCTTCCCAGCTTCTTCACAGACTGAAATAGAAGTCAATCCCGGGAAAATAAAAGCGGAACAAAAGTGACCTTGTTCTTGGATACAATTTTAACAATCTGTCTTTTCAAAGAAATAATACTACAATATCAACTTAAAGGGCCAACATTTAGCCTACACAGTGGCCAAGCGAGAGAATCCTTAACGGTAGGGATGCCAGAAACGATACAAATACCTTAAATTTTAAGCAAAACTAGGCACGGTCGAAATGCTACTTTGTCAATCACTATCTCAGTATATGTGAAGTATCACATCAAGAAGAAAAATTGCAAAGCATTTTCAAGACACGGTTTCTTTGTTTCTTTTATCTAAATTGACTGAAATTATACAGTTCAGTAGTGGTCATTATTCAGCCTGGTTCAGTCAAAACTCGCTTCACTGAAACGCCAACAGAGGTCCAAAGTATAAAAACACAATGCCTTTCGATGAAGGTTCCTAGGTCCCTAGAGTGAAGGGTCATTTGATAGAAAAGGTAGTTTGGTCACATGGTAACGTAAACTAATCTAGAGATTAACGCCAACTTAGTGAAGAAAGAAGCGACAAACATTTGCCCATTATTCTATGAAAAAAGATGGTGAAACTGTCAAATGAAACTACTGATATTAGTCAAATTAGCATTTTCAATTACCTGCGTGTAGTAAATCTGGCATAAAGCCCAGCATTGCAGCATTCTCCCCTCTGTGAGAAAAATCACATCTTGAACAATTTAACCTTCACAGTTCGACTACTTTCATCACGCTGATACTTAGATGAAAAGATTCTGGCAAATCTGTATTTATAAAATCTATGCGTAAGCTTTTACAGTATTTTCTTTGTCTTGGATACTTCCTGTCGCGCACAATCAAATTGGCATTCTTCCAAAGTCACGAGGATATAATGAATATAACTAGGCTCTCTGAGCTTCAGATTAATGCAGGTTAGGAAAGGCACTATCTTTCGTGTCCCGAGTGAAAATACGATAGCCACATATTATTACCACAGCTCACGGATACACGTTTAATTGTGGACGAAAGTGAGATAATAGCTTTAACGAATAATAGATTTCCACTCGATACTATAAACACCTTAAAATTTACTGTTTATGATTTTTCTTCTTTTTACGTTTCCTTTATTTTTCTACTTGCACAATATTCTATTGACACAGATGGTAAGATTGCCATCTTTGACAAAATTGACATAAATACTGAAATTATCATTTTAGGCGTACTTACCTTCTATGGTATTGAGGAATTTGATAACAAATGTGGCAACTTTGCATACAAACGAATCGCGTACATCGCTGCGGTTTCAGACTATTCAACGATAATTTAAGTGTGGCTCTTTCATGCCTTTGTTAAGGAAACTCGTGCAGTAAATGCTTCAAGGGTGGTTTTATCTGATTTCTGCCTGGTTTACAAATGTAATTAAGTCAAAGAGAAATCACGTTTTAAAATAGCCTCACAATTAACTTTTACCCATGAAAACCAACATGATGACGACAAACCCCCTACAAATGCATAACATTTCGATAATGTTATTTGTATTCTGTTGCCCCATCGTTGCCGAAGATCGTTCTGACATGCATAGGGTATGGCAGCCCATTCTTGTTACTTGGTTGAACCAAAGTGATTGAAATTCTCTGATTCTTGCACCGATGAACAGGGCATGACTCGATAATTTCGGGATGAAACTCTATCAATACTTGTAAACTTACAAGTACTCAAGAGCACAATCACAGTTGAAATATGTCCCGAAATTGTAAACTCTAGAGTCTTCCTTCATGGCGAGGGCTCCCTCTATGATTTTCTTCCCCATCTGTTCTCCAAGTAAACGAAACAGTACCAGATTACCCAACGTGTCATCGTTTTGCTGCTAAAAAGACAGAGTAAGAAGAAAGCGTTTTAAATTCCTCGTATACTGACATATTTTGCTATTTTGTTCGTGCCTATCAAAACCCACCTAGTCAACGACAAGCTGATTTGTGCAAATATTGTCATGCAAAGAAGGTGATACTATGACACCGATGTACATAGATGTCTGATGAACAATGTTCTTTTTATTAATACAGGGTACTTTTACAGAGACAAAGATGGTCACCAGGGATACCAACGGTTAGTGAATTTCTTAACTATTATAAAGTAGGCCTAATGCAGACATTTTAGATACTTTATATGACTCAGAGTGTAACTGACAGAATGCTCCGACAATCTGACATTCTTTTTGAATCGTGATTCTTCATGCATATAATGCTAGAAGGTAAATTAGGACAAAAATAAAGCTCTCTGGCTTGGCAAGGGGAAAGGAGGGAATAAAATCGCTGACAGGGACCATCAAAATAACTTGAATATACCTCTCATATTAAACCCACCAACTTGACATTGCGCTTAACTTGACCAACCACTTAATTTCATTAGCACGCCACATGACAGGACAATTTGTTTGGGATATTTCAAAGGCTGCTGTCTTGGCATTTAATACAATCGATGTCGGAAACAATTACCTTATGTTTCTACCAGAGGAATATATGTAAATATTTTCTGCGTTGTCTTACATCCTATGCGCATGCGTTGGTTCGCCAGGTGCCTTCACTGTACCATTCAACTAGTTCTATTTGAGCGACCAGTGCACTTGAATACTCAATAAGATATAGTCAATAGTGTAAGAAAGGTTTGAATTTTTCAACCTATTAAAAGTCCGAATTTAATCAGTGCCCTTTCTTTACCTGCGCATTGTATCGTGATAACATCGCACGCATCACAGGCAGATGAACTCTGGCTGACCCAAGGGCTCGGATTACTGGACCCGGTACGCCCGTCGAACCTCGAAGGTTATTTGTGAGTTGTCTTAGAATCATAGCTCTGAGGAGTGGCTTATCCTGCAGACCACTGAACGTTGCATCTGGTTGACTGCCAAGACCATCAAAGAACCCAAAGGCGCCTACGTTTCATATCATACGGAGATAAATACGTAGAAAATAAACAGAACACTGTTTACTTTTAAATTTTATTGTTTAAATAGGTTAGAGCTCAATAGTTGTTAGAAATAAAAAGGAGGTAGCGAGATGTGATCGTATCTTCAACAAGACCATTTGGTCTGCGCAAATCCCACTACTGCCAGTTTAATGTCAAACTGTATGTCAAACTCCTCTGTTAAACACTTTGAATTGAACCAAAGCGTAATCGATTCCAAGAGTTGATCTGTATGTATCATCGGGTATTAAGACTCGAATAAACAATCTGCGCACTTACCTTGAAAGGCAGTCACCAACAGCGGTACTACAAGGACAAGAACGGTCACACGTACCATTGTCAGTGTTACAACGACTTTGTTGATTGGACTGAAACCGTCGTCACAGAAAAGTAGCATATATACCGAAAGATGTGTTTGTCATCCTTATCATTGCGGTCAAAAGATAATCTCAGAAGGTTAGAGATAAAGTTTGACGGCGGCCGTCACGACAGGTCAACATTAACTTGTCTACTATGCATCGGGCACAACTTATGTGTATTCTTACAGCGCCATGTTCTCTTAACAAACAAATAAATTCCAAATTCGGCGAAACATGCTCATAAAACCTTTCAGCTTCACAGCATTAGACACTAAGCCCAAATTATCAATCAGATTAGTCTAGCAAGTTATGATAATACTGCCATGTTCAAGCAGAATATCACTTTGTGTCGAATACATCCAAAACATTAGGATATAAATGACATGATTGTCATTGTAAAAAATGAATGGACAAACATACGATGTTGGGTGACCTCGAAGTCTTGGACACAAAATGTGACTGAGACAATGGGATTCATGCATTAATTGCAGTTTATCTATTGTGTTGCCTACTTAATTTGAACTTATCAAGAATGATATACAAAATCACATCAAAACGAAAAACGACCAGATTACGGAGTTTTTTATCGTTTTCATGGAAAAAATGATAACTCAGAGACAGAATGATGAGTAATATGTTTGAAATAGTAACGCCAACAGCTGATGAGTAATGCTTTTGTGATTATAGTCAATATTGCCGGGTAGTCTCCTCTACTGTCGACTGCTGAAGTTCACACACTTAGGCTGCAAGACTGCAATTTGTCCTTATCGACATAGAATGCATGGATGACATTATTTACCTGTTTATCACGATGGAAATAAATATCGATATTTGGGACTAGTGACGTTCACGAGACTTCCAAACCTTGAAATCAGGTATTTATACATTAGAGGTCGTCACATTTAATGTAATTATTATAATAATTTTGAGTATTAAGGTAGTATGCACCTCGAAAGTGAAAGACTTAAAACTTTTGCTCAAACTTTCCTTAATGAAACTTTCCTTAAAGCCAATTTCTTACTAAATCAAGTATAAAAAATTTGGGTCACCGTGCAAATTTTGGTACTAGAGAAACAACAAATAACACAGGATTTACCGATATTTCAAATTCAAAATGGCCGCCATCACTCAGCTGTGTTAACTTTATATACAATTTTCGATTTTCGAAAAACTATGCCGGGTAAACGTTTTCTTACACCAAGAGCTTTAAAATTAACCCCCACAAGTGGTATATCAGAAAAAAATTGTAAAAGTGTGAGAGTCCGAATATCTGTCCCCGAGGCGCGTTCTACCTTAAGTCCCTGAAGAATGTAATATAAATGATCAGTCAGTAAATACAACAAACGACCAGGGTTACTCCGTTGATGTTTCATGAACACCATTTATCTCGCATTTTATCATGTTTGCCAATTTTGAACACGCTTCTCTATTGAGTGGATGAAATTGTTCAACACTTTGAAGTTTACAAACTGTTACAGCCTGTTTCCTACAGGCAGTAGGAAACAGGCTGTAACAGACTATATCATGATAATATCACGCGTATCACAGGAAGATGGACTCTAATGCTCTAGTTATCAAGACAATGGAGCAAGTACATCTCACGAATCCCGGAGATCAGTTGTGAGACGTTTTATAACCAGCTAGCGTTCGGAAAAACAGTTTTACCTCAGAGGTGCCACCGAACGCATCTTCGAGTGGGCTACCATCAAAGTAGCCCCAGGCAAGGGAAAGGAGAGGGTAACACTGAAATAAGACCACAATCATGAGTGCATTTTTGCTAGGGAAAGATCAGACACAAGTTTAAGAACAGGTTTCAAGGCTCGTTGTACGTTAGTAAAGATCGTCGCATAATGAATGCACCAATGACACGCATAGAACAGGCAACAAAATACTTTTTTATTGAATCATGGGGCCATCTTTAGCAATTTAATGACTTACTTTAGTGTTTGATACTTCAAGAATCGTACAAGTTGAAAGCATACACAACATTGAACGACATGTTTTCTAACTACATTATATTTTCCAGTAACTATGTAGAAAAGATTCAACACTAACAGCATCTGAAGTAGTGAATGGATTGTTGATACCTGTAGAATGTTTGCAGAGTAGTAATCGTTACGCGTTTTTGTACAAAGTCGCATTATAGAAATAATTATATAGTATTTTTATGCAAATCTAAGATCCTTAAAATATCTAATAAATTCGCATTCTGTCATAGTTTGGTAGACTAAATACAAGAAGCTAAACGCACGCCGGCTTTCCTCCATGTCCTGCAAAGACAAAGAATCAGAAATTAAATAATTGCCTCAAACATCCATCACTCTGTTGGTACCCAATGATTGACTGAAATCATAGCAACGAATGTGTTTCTTGTCAACTGTTATATATCTTTACGTTCAAACTTACTGTAACAATGTTATTGCCATCCAACCGGCTGTTCTGAAGTCGACGTCACCAATTACAAGATCTGTGTCATGTTTTATACACAGCACTTTAGACAACAATAGTTTGATGTTTCTTACACTAAGTCACAACATTATAATATGCCGAGTTGAAGAACGGAACAAGTTTAGTCAAGGAAAATTGTGAATTACTAATATAAAAACAATAAGTGTATATACTATATATATATATTTATATACAAGCAGCATCCTGTAATGAGTGATATAAAAATACATGGCAATATGTTATACGTACTTTCTTCAGTTTTCCTGCATAAGTCATAATATCGACCGTCCTCCTTCATTTTTGTAAGCGTGTCATCGAACCATGGTAGTTCATTGTCCTTGCGTGTCACACCATGCAATTCCCCTCCTCCGCCGCAGTGAATTGGTTCGCCAACATTCTCGAGTTCGTCTGCGTTGAAGAATCCTTCAATTGTGTAGATGAAAAATGCCTTTACCTGGGAAGAGAGGGACTACGTAGGTTAGGATTTGACCACTGTCAGAAAGTGGGGAGTCGTCCGAATTTATCTTTTGACAGTTTGAGGCGAGTCTTGGCGAGGATGTACAGGGCCAGAGTACATTTTTCCTGTTGGTGTAGAAGATGCAAACGCTCTGAGAAACCTTCCTTGTTAAAACAACAGCGTATTTGAGTCTCACGACCAAGTGTCTCCGTGTGTACTATTAATGGATTTTTGATGGTATCTTACCTTGAGCTTATCATAATGTTTGGATTCAACCCTGGCCTGTGCATCAATAAAAACAGCCTTTTGATCAGGAAAATCCTCCGCACCAATAACATTTCTGGAAGTTCGTAAACAAACGGGACTGCTCGAATGACCGAATAAAAATCCTGAAATAAAAAAACAACAACTTACATTTATGCACAAATGTCGATCTCATGGTCGGCAACACTTCGCGCCAATTACTTTTTCTTCAATTCTCATACCATCAAATGTGCGAATATACTTTTCCCAGTCAGTTAATTATTATCTGAACGTGAGATGTTGCGTATGCTCTTCATCTCGATAAATCAGAATTTTTATCTCTCTAAATATGAAAAAAAATTACCAAGTTGCTCTCCTGTTATGTTCCTTGGGTCGAATTTGTCAGGATTCCCTTTCTTCACAATAAAAAAAGCCAAGTCATTTAAACGCCAATAGGGTTTGGAGAAGGATACTAGTATTGCTCGCTCATCTGTCTTGAACCATGTCATACACATGTCAAACTGTTTGGCGAAAAGACCTGTTGGGAAAGAGTTAACACAATGGCTATACGTCATTGGGTCCATGAGTGTAGCTGTTTTCCACACATGAAGTAAAAGTCGTCTTTCGAGGGAATCGCTTGTCTTTCTTAAGTTATCAATCGGTGCTTGCTAACTGATGACTTTGAATAATGTCTATTTTTTCAAGGGGAGAGAGCCAATGATTTGAAGATAAACCTTGCAAAAGAAAAATATATTGGTCAATTAAAGCCTTCATAACGTATCAATGTTTGAAAAATTGTGCTATGTTATCCTGCTGTAAGAGACAGTAAGATTTGTGAAGACTCGATGACGAGGCTACGGACATTTATTTGGTTGCAAGTCTACGTTCATTCTTTCAGTTGAATACACTATTAAACTACAAAAACTCGAGCGCACAATATTTCGATAATCATACCCCAATTAGATGATCTAGTTAATTTTCTTCAATAACAAGTTAGGCAACAAGACAGACTTCGGCTTAAATTGCAGAACGAAAAGGATATTCATACAATTAATTTCACCATTCATTGTTGAAAGGGAACTAAATGATTGTGCAGCTCGATTGATAATATGCAATACATGATTGCTGAACTTGTTGACACGAAAGAAACACATTTACCAAATTATGATGGAACGTTACTTACCCTTTCCGGCTACCAGGCGTTCTCCTTTTTGGTGTGTAAAGCAATTCGTCATTTCAGTTTGCTGTACAACACAGCGCTTCCCAGCTGCCTCGCACACTGGAGTCCAAGCAAAACATGTTTACAAATAACATTCAAGCAGAGACGATGGTTATTTGTGAGTGAAGGTAAGACGTTTCAGCTTTATCCATAGTTGTGAGTTCTACTCAAGAATCACTGTATTATTCTGTCGTGCATTTTATAACATGCGTTCAGTATGTATTAATATATAAACCATGCAGAGCTACCGAAACAGAAACCATTGGTGATGGATGTAACTCGATTTGATTTGATTGGCAGGTGTGCCATTATTGTTTCTCTACCGTTTTACGAAAGCATAATAAATTCAGAAAGAAAAGATCTTCTGTTAGAAGAAAAATATCCCTGCTCAAGAAATTATTTGTTTGATGTTTACCTGCGTTGATCAGGTCAAAAGAAAGCCTTTCAATGTGCCTCGTTCGCCTCTGAAAATGTAAAAATGATATCATATAACGAAGCGTGGTATTCAGGAAAAGTTTGCTGCATGAGAATAGAAAGGATTTGGACTATTCTCGCAAACATTATTATCTAGTGATTGTGCTTTTCTGTTTCCTGCACTCTGATTGTGGCCGAGGTATGCACAAAGTTCGCAGATTCCTAAAAATGTTGTGCATTATACCTATTGACGCACATGAATTACTGAATGACATTAACTAACTTTTCGCCATCTCAATGTAAATATTCTTGTTAGTAAGGTCGATGCTGTTATGACAGTCTTTTACATAAACACGATTAGAATTGATTTGGGATAATTGGATGGTGAAGTAATGTCATTTTAATCTTCAAATGTAAGCTCATCTGTTTTTCTTTTTAAATAATTTACTTGGTTATATGATAAATTTGTACTATTGCAACATTCAGCTATAGGGCACTTAACACTTTCGAGAAATTTGAAAAATAAGAATATCAAATTCTCCCAAATTAGTTCCAATGGCGTTCATAGTGCATTTTGTTTTTGTATTAAATATACAGTTAACCCAAATATGCCCCGATGATGACGTATCTTACATGTATTCCAAGGGTATGGAAGCGGCCATAGGGGCGGCAAATGTAAACACTCTATCTTCGTCCTTCTTCTTTATGGCTTCTTGCAAGACTGACTTTCCAATCTCCTTTATCATATGTTGAAAAAGCATCAGATCGCGGACTAAAAGGTGTAGTTGATGTCTTGAAGCAATAATGGTTGGCAATATACCAGCCCCAGCCATACCGTGCTGTTCACAGGAAACATAATATAATATGATATGATATAATATAATATAATATAATATAATATAATATAATATAATATAATATAATATAATATAATATAATATAATATAATATAATATAATATAATATAATATAATATAATATCATATCCATATCATATCATATCATATCATATCATATGGTATGATAGAATAGAATATAACATAATATAACATAACATAACATAACATAACATAACATAACATAACATAACATAATATAATATAATATAATATAATATAATATAATATAATATAATATAATATAATATAATATAATATAATATAATATAATATATATAATATATATAATAATATAATGATCTGAAGTGATTGCTGTAGCCAACGTTTTCAGTTACAATAGTTCTGGTTTAATTGCTGTTCAAATAGAGCGGGTTCGAGGCTGTGCTCTGAATGGGCGTAGAACGAGGCTAATTTGGGGTCCACCATTGTTTAATAGCTTTGACCTTCGAGCTTTCCCCACCTTCCCACCTGAAACATAAGCGCTCATATTAATTTATATCTTTATTATCTTTGTTCTACTCATGCTCTCTTGCTTGTGCTTTGTTTGACCCACAGTGGCGGACTTTGGCATATAGCCTGCCATCATTGTATTGAAGTTAGTTGACCTTGACCCTAACACTGCGCGTCTGTCCATATTATTATCTCTACAATTTTACATACTAAATGTTGTCTTTCTGTGAAGATCATGATTGAGAAGTGACTCAGAGGCACATATATTTCACAGGCGCTTGGCACATTGCTGGGATAATAATCGTATTTAATATGTAGAATGTCTATATACGACTTGATTATTCAATAAAAGAATCACCGTACGTGATATTAGTGTAGGCCTATAGGCCTACATGTTGACTTGCATTGTAGTTGTACCATGGCTGCCAGGCTCAGGCCCGGCGAACGCACTGCATAATCATCACTGTGCAGAATGTCTACATGACTTCATTATTTATTAAAGAATAACGGTACGTGATATTACTGTACATGTCAGCTAGCTTAACCGAGCGGCTGTAGAGCTCTGCAGGGCTTGGGCCCGGCTTTGGCCCGTTGTCCACTGCTGCACAGACAGGAAGTCAAGGCGTGAAAGTAATTCACAGCCCGATTTCATAAATCAGCGAAATTCACGAACTCTGAGCGTTTCCGGTGATAAAAAATGGTCAACGGTCAGATGGTTGCATAAACAATCGATCGACTGGCTTCTTTTGCCTAAAATCATACCTTACCCTATGCTACTGGCGAGAAATTGTCCTGAAATTGGCTGGGCACACCAACCCAGCGCCGGCCATTTTGAATGAGCTGCATTCAATGTACGCGTCCAATGAGAGAAGAGCAATGACGTCATCTGCCAAGGGTTGTATGCACAGGCGCATACATTGCATGCAGCTTATTCAAAATGGCCGGCGCTGGGGTTGGTGTGCCCAGCCGATTTCAGAACGATTTCTCGCCAGTAGCATAGGGTAAGGTATGATTTTAGGCAAAAGAAGCCAGTCGATCGATTGTTTATGCAACCATCTGACCGTTGACCAGTTTTTATCACCGGAAACGCTCAGAGTTCGTGAATTTTGCTGATTTATGAAATCGGGCTGTGAATTACTTTCACGCCTTGACTTCCTGTCTGTGCAGCAGTGGACAACGGGCCAAAGCCGGGCCCAAGCCCTGCAGAGCTCTACAGCCGCTCTGTTAAGCTAGCTGACATGTACAGTAATATCACGTACCGTTATTCTTTAATAAATAATGAAGTCATGTAGACATTCTACACATTGATGATTATGCAGTGCGTTCGCCGGGCCCGAGCCAGGCAGCCATAGGTACAATGCCAGTCAACGTGTAGGCCTAGCTAGAGGCCTACACTAATATCGCGTAGGGTGATTTTTTTTTTGAATAATCAGGTTCAATATAGACATTCTACATATTAAATACGATTATTATCCCAGCAATGTGCCAAACGCCTGTGTACATTATAAAAAAAGTAAGCAAGAGAGTAAATCCTTGACCTGGATCACGTCACGTGATATCAGCGCTCGTAGAAGAGGAAGAGGTACTCTCTGGGACTGCAGTGCTAGGGGCACCTGCTCGCCGAAAGAATCGTCAAAGCGTAGGAGACTTTCTTCAAACCCAAGGAAGCTGTCTTCGAATGATTTAAGAGCATTGGTACTTATGAATTATGTCGAATGTTGACAGTTACATGTCTGAATAAGTCGAGCGATACATATTGTCTAAGGTCATTGAAACACAACTGAAGAAAGCTTTCGCAACGACAAATTGCTATAAGTGTTCAGGCTTTAGTATCATAAATAATTGAAATGTTTACAACACCACTTGCATATAGACTCGTCTTATCGAGGTCAAACTATCTGACCCTTTGTACTAGTGGAAGCAGATTTATTTAACAAATGACGTCAAACGAATTGTAAAATGACATGTCGTCCATGCGTAGTAAACAATGTTTTTAAGGTCATGACGTTTTTTTCTAAACTTTGAAATTCAGGGAGTCAAGTGATCATCCAATGATAAAGAAAAGAAATTAAAATGTGTCCTTGGAAATTGCACAACGAAAAATGGTCAGAAGTACGATGTAACGTCCACAGCGATGGACATTGTAATATCTATGTACATTTCTTATTGTCACTCTGTTCACAAAGTTGTGCCATGTTTAACGCAGTTGTGATAGGTACTCTGCACATAGTCCGATCTGCCGAGTTTTGCGTGGCGAATGGGAGCGATAGTGGACAATTTTCTATATAATCTGACAAAAGCAACCCACAAAGTGAACAGAACGTCCTAAGAAAGGATAGGACACGATAGTCTCTCTCTCTCTCTCTCTCTCTCTCTCTTCTCTCTCTCTCTCTCTCTCTCTCTCTCTCTCTTCAATACATGTGTTCACACTTACCTGTTCCACACGCGACGACACTTACTAGAACAAGGAAGCACAATCGTGTCATTTTAAAATTCTTAGTCGTGCCACTTACTGCTGTTACAGTGTTATTCTATAGTCACCATTAATCGTTTTGTGTGGCTTCCCTACATGCAGTGTCATATATAGGCCTGCACTAACACTGCCTGTCGCGAGACTGGCACATACTCTTATCAGAAAGGTGCGCACAACATCATGCGCGTACTTATTCGGAAAAGCGACCGGTCCGCAGAGTTTTTTGCGTCTACTTGATACCCTAAAGAGCTCGTTGGCTGATAGCAATGGCTGGTTTGCCCTAGAACCAAACCGTTATGACAGCTCGTAGAAAGAAAGATATGATGCCACTTGGCCCTTTGAATGTCATCTCAAATACGGCATAATAGTTGTCATACTAATGTAAAGTGCAATTATCAACATTGTTAGGCTATTCAAATCTTGCTTTGTTAACTCATTGCTAACTACGAATAACGCTAACATCGAACCAAGTATTATATATTACTGATTAGTAGCCATTTCATATTGATAGATTCATTTATAAAATTGCAAATTACTCCTTAAGGGCCAGTAGCTGTAACATTGATGACTTTTTGACACTTGTTGAAACACCAACTGTTTAGCTAGCGTTAGACAAGCTTGTTGAAACACCAACAATTTGTCAACACAGTCAGTTAATGTTTGCATTTGAGTGTAGTCGTGACAAGAATTCACGATCTTGATGTACGCCTTGATTATACTACTGAGAAGCAACTTTGAGATGATCACAATTACGTTGCACTACCATACGATTCTCAGGGTTATGGCCAAAATGAAGTGTAAAAAATATTCAAACACAAAGGGTTATTTGTAACACTGTAATGTCATGATTATTAATATTTATTTTGAAAAAAAATTAAATTATTTTGAAAAATATCGAATGTTGTGAAAGAAGCTCTGTAACTCTCGTGTCCCCCATCTTATGCCATAAACACAGCAAGGGCCTATTTATAGATTGCAAGAAACGGATTCATTGTTCTCAGGGAAGGGAAGTAAAATGACTAGCTGGTTTTGAAGGAGTTACAGAAATTGGTGCAATACAAACTATGTCAATATTGATGAATTCTGTATCGGGAAAAAAATGGAAAGCTGTAATGTTGTGAATTTGATAATTAAATCTCATCTGGTGTTTTCATTGAAGGCTATACCGACTCGAAAGCTTGACACAACAAAACTACATGATACTCTCATTCCATTATTGTGTCTATAGGTCAGTTTAGTGTCAATAAAAGAATGCATGGTTCGGGGAAGTTTTCGTCTGTGTTGTCGAGGGCACCTACACGCAAGATGGCCGCCTTCCGTGTTCCGCAA
Organism: Ptychodera flava; assembly: GCF_041260155.1. Classification (NCBI taxonomy): domain Eukaryota; kingdom Metazoa; phylum Hemichordata; class Enteropneusta; family Ptychoderidae; genus Ptychodera; species Ptychodera flava. The sequence continues at coordinate 43,552,076 of NC_091937.1, forward strand.
TAGAGCAAAATGCACACTTTGATAGCTTGCCAAGACTTTTTGAAATCAAACAAGTGTAATGAATGCTGGGAAAGAAATGATGGGTATGAGATATTCAATCAATAAATGGAATTTGTAATCTTTTTAAATGACCTTAGGTCACTTTGGTCACACCATCCGCAAAATCATTATTTTACCAAGGGAGAAGATCCCACAAGCTCTGAAACTGTTTACTTTTAGAAACACAAACGAACCGTAGGGAAACGTCTGTAAAGGGGCTTCCTATGGTGCATATGAGCTTGTTTACTAGATGGTACACTATATAAAAGTATTATAATTCACCCTCAATCACCTTCAATTGATGGTTCAGTCACTGATGTTTAATTACTTGCAATTATAAAGAGTCGCAGGATAAATAAACATTTCAAAAGTATGTTATTCTGAAATACTTAGGGTTTCAGAATTATATAGCTTTATGATCAAAAGTCTAACTGTGCTCAACCTCTTTGCACAGCTTGGAGTATTGTCCGTTTTCATTCATTCTATCGAGGGTCTCATCAAACTACGCCAGTTTATCACCCTGTTTTGTCATTCTGCCCACTTCCTCTCTCTCGGTACAGGGTACTGCTTTTCCTCCTATTTCGAACTCATCAAGGTCGTAGAGGCCATCTAGAGCGTACGGGAATACTGCTTCTATATAGAATGGAATATAATGTGCTCGTAAAGAAGTGAGGCAAATGACCTTGAATTTATCCGTCTGAGTTAAGACTGGTGCCGAAACAAAAGTTGGATTGCTGTGTAAAAGCTGTGCATGATCTAGGTATGACATTATATTGTATTTTAATTTATCGCACTGCAGTCTATACTTCAATATATCTCTCTTAGTTTTGTAATTTTGTAAACTAACAACTTAGCATTTTATGCCAAGCTTTATGTCTTCCGTGCTTCCGACAGTTGGGGTGCTCCTAACAAAATATTCTTTTCAAATCTTTATATAATGTGTAGCTGAAAATTAAGATTTTCGACCTTTTTTCACGTGCTATTCGAGGTCAATATCAAAGCACTGGAATTTTCTGACGATGAAACTAAGAGATAGATCAACGGGAATCCTTTTTGCCCTTAGCGCTTGGGATAGGGAGATGGTTTGTCCAGGAGCAACTTTGAAGTAACTAACCATGGCTGGTATCATCATTCGCGGCATGATGCTGCCGTCAGTTGCAGCCGCAGGTCCATCACCGTGTTGGAGGAGGCCTTAGACGACATTGGTCAGCACAGTGGCGATTCTTCCAAATGCATCGATACCTTGAACAGATGCTTATAATGGAAAAACCCTTCGCAAATAGTAAGTCACCATAAATAATTCAAACTAAGCGACATTGGTATCAATAGATATTATTAGTTTGCTCTTTAAAAAAAGATATAAAGTCTTTTCTTGAGACTTGTCTTGTTTTCTCGAGGTTTACATGAATTGCAGTAAGGTAAAAGGTCAAATATCATCCAATAAATCTGAATGAGGTATAGGATTCCGCGTCCACAGATACTGAAACTTACTATTCAATAATATTAAATAGGTTACCAAGGCAGCTGTATAAAAGTCAAGGCGAAGCAAATGCATGTATGAGTAATTATGCAAACACTCTCTTTTGAATATCATAGTTCACTGTCATAACTATTTATTATCATAGTTTGTTTAAGCAATCTCTGTAAACAAAAGATTTCTGGTTTTGTAAAACATTTATAGTAGAATATGTTGTTCAATCGAACGCCATGTCAAGGGTGGGATGATTGTCTTGATTTTCCGAACTTTCTCTTGCGTCTCATTTAGTCTTGTTCTAAATGTATCAACATCAAATGGTCATTTAGCTCTTATGAAAGAATTTAGAGATTTTGTTGACTTGTAATGGCGCCCAATTTTATGATTTTTATTTTTGATAGCCGTGTTTTTTTACAACCGAGAACACACATGGATGGGCTTTGCGAGTCCAATATTGTTGAACTTGTCACGTTTGTCACGTTTGGTCTGTAGAAAACTACAGACACAATGCTTGGCTTCCGTGTTCTGCAATAAAATGAAATTTGTGATGTGAATGTTTACATCGTGTTAAAATTGTCTGTCAAGAGAATTTCAAAATTGAGAGTAATCGAAAGTGATGCAGACGCGTGTCGATGAACAATAAAAACCCTTAATGCTATACTCAAATATCTATATGTGTTAGCATGATTTTCAGAGATCTAAGGCTTGTCAATTTTACATAAAGATGGCATTTGTTGTCCTCTTGTTTAAAGTCTTTATGACAAGAACCTTAGGCATGTTGATGGAACGGCGTCACTCCTTGAAGTTCTAATAACATGAGCTTGCAAACCTAATAAAAAAATCTACGAGTTTATTTTAGTGATGTGTTTTTAGTATTTATGCAAAAGTATCATTATGTTCGTTTACATGTCAAATTCTTACTTTGCTCTGTCTCCTTGCACAGCTTGTAGTATTTCCCGCTCTTTTTCATTTCCTCGAACGCTTCATCAAACCACTTAAGTTCATGACCCTTTCGTGTGATTCCGCCCAATTCACCTTTCTCTGTGCAGGGGACCGCTTCTCCTATTATGTCAAACTCATCGGGGTTGTAGATATTTGTCAATGGGTATGCGAATACTGCTTTTATCTAGAATGATGAAAAAAGGCTTTTAAAGACACGCCACAGTAAGATACTATTTGTTTATGAAAGTTTCAGTTTCATCGTATTATGTTTTTGCAGGAAAAAAAGGTTTGTGTATGTGACATGATGCATGAACTGTATTTATTTTAGTTTTACGCCGCTCTATGAATTCATCATCACACCTGTTGTGCATTGGGGATTGTAACAATGCACTGAATTTACGGAAAGCGTTGTGATACATACTTTTTCGATATCAGACACAAGTGGATACCTAAGATATTAAAGTAACATTCTACTCGAATATAACATTTTTAAAATTTTGCTCATACTTTGTTCAAGGAGCGGTCAAACCAATCCAATTTTAATGTGCTGAAAGAATAGACGAGGCATCGTGAAATCATTAAATCAAAGAATCAAATAGCTTGACATTTACACAAGTTTGAACAAATTCACTGCGATTGCTCTTTATCTCCTTTGCGAAGAAGATGAGGGGTCGCAGTCAGAAAATTTGTAACAACTGTAAGCTCGGTTATTGAACCAATCTGTTTTGAAATTGGCGGGTTTGTCTGTGGCTTCTCTGCTAGGTGACGGGGTGCCATGCGTTGTGAGTTCGAACAAAATCGAAAACACCGTATTTTCTACCCTGGGTTGATAGCTCTGCTGGTGGACAGAATTGTCTCCGAGGCTGTCTTTCGCACAGTTTAAGCGATGCATTCATTGCTTCGATAACGTTTGTGTGCGACGTGTGATAGTGAGTGTACGAGCGTGAGTGCTTCAGTCGGAAAAATTGTAACAACCACAAGCTCGATTATTGAACCAATCTTTTTAGAAATTGGGGATTTGGCTGAACGGCCGATTGAAAACACCGAATTTAGTCACGTTTTCACAAACGTTATCTATTGCCGTACCAATATTAGTCAGTCAGTCAGTCAAAACAATCAGTTGTCTGTCTGTCTATCTGCTGTCTGTCTGTCTGTCTGTCTGTCTGTCTGTCAGTCTCCTTCCGTTACGCGATATCTCACGAAGAGTTCCCCGGATTGGAATCTAATCTGGTAGTCAGATTCTGAAGTGGTTAGTTTTTAGTGGGCGTGACTTGCATGATTAACGCTTTGTTACATAGATACCTGTTCCGCAATCAGAAATTTTCAGAATAATCGCATGATATCCGATAAACCTTGCCACAGATATCGATCATACAAGCTTATGACAGTTTTTTTTGTCATTTCAGCAGTTCATGGCATTGCTTATTTGCATATTTAAATGACTTACGGTAGAAAGACATATTTAGCAGGTCTTCACCAAATTGTTGAGAACACGGTATAATGACACGACAGTAGTTAAAGGCATGAAGCTATATTGCGACATTAAATGTTTATTGATATTATAGACTAAAACTATATACCAATGATAACTCCACCAACTTTTCTGAAACTTGGTACATATATTGCTCACATCAGTAACTGATGAGTAACCTGAGAATTATACAGTTTAGTTTGATGTTGATTATTTGATTGTTGATTATTTGAACATTCAACATAGTTTTGAATATTGCGCTTATCTCATGAACGACTGTATCAAATATGATTAATCTTCTTCTTTTACCAACTTTCACTGTTAGTATCTAAATTGCAGTCTTGTATATAATGTCCGAGAAAGCCAAAGGTTCAATTTGTAGACCGCTGCCTACGCTACATCTGGTACAATGCAGTAGCATTCAGTTTTCACCTAATGCTGTAAAGTTTCAATATAAGGTTTTGAAAGTCAATAGTGTAGCAAACGCTCGTAATGGGCGTTCTACGTAGAGATCAAATTACTTCATTCTCTGTTTGAATTGCTAGGGGGAAGGTGCGCTTTTTAAGTGTACAACAAATCTATTTTTATACCTTGTTTGTCTCAAAATCTTTCGGTATCAAGTTCAGTACTTCAAGAACGACGGAATTTTCGTCTGAAAAGCTGTGTGCACCAATGATCCTTTTGGCTGTCCGCAAACATGTTGGGTTACTTGAAAGATGATGGATGAATCCTACGAAAGAGCGAAATACGAGTCACGTTTGAGTGAAAATGAAATAAATAGGTCATCATATTTTTTCAATCCATCATCCGACAGGCGAACGCCCAATTATAGGAAGCAGCATCCAAATCCCATTGCCCATTGAAGCAAATTAGGAGTAAAGTACATTGCACAGGGGCACAACACCGTGCTGGAGTCTCGAACTCACCATCCTCTGCCAGTGTGTCCGTCACATTGGACTTACCGGGTTTCGAACTCACCATCCTCCAAAAGTGAGTCCGGAACCATAACCGTTGCTGCAGTGCCGCCACCTTACATCTAATGTAAAATGAAAAACCGCCCGCGTTTCATTTTCCATGTTTCATTATATGCAACAGTCAACGTTACGAATAGGAGAAATGAAATTAAATTGAAATTTGTTAGATCACGAACATACAGTCTTTCGAATAACTATTAACAATATCTATAACGTTTTGACAGGAAGGAAATTAAAATTTACCTATTTTCTCTTCTTCTATATTATTTGGATTGAACTTGTCCGGATTCCCCTTCTTCACCAGAAAATATGCCGAATTTTGGAATGACCAGAAAGGTTGAGTAAATGACACTGACAAACGGCGTTCAGGTGTGTTTAACCAAGATAGGCACATGTCATACTTTCCCGACAACAAACCTTCAGACAACGAATGATAAGACAGAAAGCAAATAGTTATTACATCGGCTACATGGACATCAACAGTTGTGCATTTACAATTGCGTTAACTTTGTTTTTGTCTCGTGTCATTGGACGTCAACACAGCCTTCCTACAACCGAAGACATAAAATGCCAGAGATAAAGTTGTGCACAAGCAGCTAGAGATGAAATCTAACGCTTGCCAATAATAATTATGCAACTTCATGGCCATTTTTGTACATGTGAACTTCAAGCGAAAAAGGTACAAAAACTGAAAAAGGGAAAGGATATTTCAATCGCATCGACATTTCAGTGATCATCTATGAAAAACTACATATATTCAACTGGCACGTAATTTTTTAATTAAAGACTCTTGCACATTTTTTGTTGATTTTTGCGACTTTATACAATGACTGAAGAGATGCATTTCCTATTCTCCAAACCTCTGAAAAATATGAAATGCACCGTCCAAAGTTTAAATGAGTTTACTATTACGAAGCATTCAAACATGACTTCACCAATTAAGGGATTTCAACGGTTTGGTTCGGTACTGAACTACAATTAACGAAATTGCAGAACATACTACTTAGTAAATATTTACTGGATACATTTATACTGGTATCTCTCTTAATTTACATCGACAAATTTTTGAGCACATTTTTTGAGGTTCTAGAAACATGAAATAAAACGTATGACGACATTAAGTGCTGCAGTTTTGTTACTCTTGTATAAGTGGATTTGTAAGCGTACAAGATTGAGCATAACAATAAAACTAAACCAAAGAAAAATTTTCTCTTCAGATTGGTACGAAGAAATTAGAAACTTCCTGAAAAGATCACTTACCCTTCCCTGCTGTTAACCGTTCTCCTTGGACGAAGTCGCAATCATATAAAGGTGAATACTGCAAGATGCAGTCTTTCTTAGCAACTTTGCATACTGTAAACAAGTAAACCAATGGTGAATAGTTTTAAGATTTTGTCAAATGGCGTTATAACTACCTAAAGCGAGATTCATTTGAAAGAGGATGCCACCACGGCTAGCACATCAGACTAGTAACTATCATGAAAGTCTTGAGTTACTAGATGTGAGCGCGATTAAAAATCACGGTTTCAAAAATTCTGTCATGGAAGTACACGCCTCGAAATTGAAAGACGAACTCTTTTGTTCAATCTTTCCGAAAGGAAACTTTAAACCATTTGCTTTTTAAATCAAGAATAAAAACCAGATGTGAACTGAATATGCTCACGTGTTTTACAACACGCGTCACAGAGCAATCAGATATCTGTTACATCACTATATGTAGCAGGTTTTATCAATTTCGCACAGTACTCTCAGAGTTTAATCACTATTACAAAACTTTATTTAATATGCGAATGAGCTGTTAATTAACTTGACACTGCTCAATGCTTCATGGGACAATTAGATATCCATTAGATCAACATTTATAGCACGTTTAATTGTATTTAATGCTGTAATTTTAGAGCAATATCACTAATTACAAAGTTAATTAAATATGCAAATGAGCCCTTAATTAACTTGACACTGTTAAATGTTTCATAGCACAATTAAATATTAATCAGACGAATATCTCTAGCAGGTTTCACCAAATTTGGTGCCGTAATTTCAGAGTTATATACATAATTACAAAGTTTATAAAATATGCAATGAACCCTTAATTAACTTAATTAACGGATCAGTATATGCAGCAGTTTTCATCACATTTGATGCAGTTATTTTGGAGTTATATGACTAATTATAAAACTTCATAAAATATGCAAATAAGCTAATTATTAACTTGACACTGCTCAATGCTTGTCAGTACAATAAGTTATCTATCAGATCAACAGCATAGCAAGTTTCATCAAACTTAGTGCTGCAATTTTGGAGTAATATCACTTATTACAAAGTTCATTAAATATTCATATGAACCCTTACCTAACTCCACACTACTAAATGGTTTACTCCACAGTAAGATATCAGTCGGATCAGTATCTGCAGCAGATTTCATCACATTTGTTGCAGCTATTTCGGAGTTATATGACTAATTACAAAACTTCATAAAATATGCAAATGAGCTATTTGTTGACTTGACACTGGAAAATGCTTCTCAGTACAATTAGATCATCACTAAGTTAACTCCGAGCCCAAATATCTGTGCAGTTAAGACTGCTATTATAAGCTTACCTTCATCAATGAAGTCAAACAGAAAGCCTTTAGGTCTTCCATATTCATCTCTACAGATAAAGGCAACAGATTTTACTAAGTCATGTTGAGTCAGATCAATTTTACCTTTCTGCTTGAAATCCATGCTTTTGATCGGGACATAGATATTTCTCTTTTTTTAGCATAAAACGTTTCCACCTCATTTCAACAGGATAAATCAGCCATGATTTCGAGCCTATTCGGCATTTTGTCCTTTTTCCTCCTGCCTCTTTTCCTGTGATTTTTTATGGTGACTTGTTAACAGTAAGGTAAAATACTCTCCCAATTATTTTACGAAACGATATAGTCAGAGTTCATGAGGGGAAACTTCATTGTTAATGCGATTTCAATGATTTAGATTTGTCCCTTAAACTAACTGAACAATCTAAAGGTAATCGATAAAGTACATACATATACTCATAAGGCTTGTCAATCAAAAGGTATGTGCCAAATGTGTACGTCCGATCTTCTTTCTGTTCAACAGCTCCCTCTAGGAATGTATTTCCAATTTCGCTAAAGGCCATTTTAAATAGCACCAAATCGCGCAGCATCGTATCTGGGGTGTGCCGAGAAGCTATTATGCTGCGAAACAAGCCTGCTTCTTGTCTCTGTATCTATGAAAGTTAAAAATCGTTACGAACGCTATTCACTAGAAATTTCTTTACAATACTTGGTCTGTATTTGTGCCATTGATGTTTTTTTTACAGATGATTTGTTTGGTCGAGTTTAGTTTTTTTTGTATATCACTTGATGCAGTCATTTTTGTATAAAGATGGTAGCTGTTAATTACATATAATAATCACGGTAGGTTTTAAATGACAGCAATTTGAAAGTAACAGTAGGATGCCTGCTCTTATGAGAAGTCGTTGCAGTTTGTGTACAAATGAAATCACTCATGGTTTGCCTATGTTGAGAAGTGCCTTTGCTTGCCTTCGTTTTCTATGAATAAAATAGTGAAGACCTAACTAAATAAACGGTAACTGACTTACAGTAAATTGTGTAGAAACTTGTAATTAACTGCTCAATAACGTTTGTATAAGTCTTCACGTCATCTAAAATAACAATCCTCCTCCGTACAAATAGACTTGTTAGAGTTGTTTTTCGTGAGTAAAATGAGAAATGTTTTACCTCAGTCAAGTGGCGTGATATCACGGCGCGCAGAAGAGGAACGGGGACCCTTCTTGATGACAGCGCCGAGGTTAGGGAGTTCGGTAGATGACCTTCGAAGTCACCGGCCATTGCCCTTATCAGCAATGTGGGCTGGATACTTCCCCGGCTTGCAGATCCACCTCCTGCATGAAACAGGCCATCGTCGATACCAGTGTATACTGGTTTGTATGTACCAAACGTATTGACACCTTTGACAGATATAAAAAAATATCAAAATGTTTTTTGCAGGTCTCAAGAATGAAGTCAGGCAACGTTGTCATGATTAACCGGTGGTACTCTATTTTTATCTTATTTTCAGCTAGTATGAAATATTCATCTTTGTTATCGATGGCATTTTCAACAAGTTCTGTCGACGTTCTCCTATATCAACGTAGTGTCATGACCTATGAGGGTAAAACAGGGCAAGGTACCAACAACAAAATATTTTGATTGATTACACTCTTTTGAAAGCACGAAACAATGGAATCACAAACTTTATAGTTTGAACAGCCTGCAATTCACAAATTAATGACGTAATGTCAACCTTAAGCTTGCTAGTCTCATATAAACAACATGGACATGGCCAGCCAAAAGAAAATAAGTGAACAAAGAAGAACAAAATGGTATGTTAGTGGTCATGATAGTCATGCTGATACTTCTGATGTGATGATATTACTAGGGCAGACAAAACCAAGTTTAAGAACTTTAATCCCACCTTCAACTGTAGCCAAAATTGACATGAAGTGCGTATTACTAACCTCTAAGGGCCGCAGCGCAAAGTAGAACAATGGTCGCAGGCGGAATACTCATACTGGACACCTTCATGACTAAAACGCCTTTCCTATCTGTGGTTCCTTTTAGCGATGAGTTTATCTCTAAGACTCTTTCTATGTCCAGTATCCCGTTGTTTCTCGCGAGATAGGTCGTCAATGGTATTTTCATGAATACTACGGCAAACAGGACAGAACGAGTCTTTCCTCTGTAGTGTTTAGGAAAAACCGCATGAGATGGCCGTCTTTCTTTCTCATTCTTTTGGAAAATTTTGCATGATGTAGCCGAAATCTAATACCTTGTCACCGACAGGCTTAGGTACATTTTCTTCTATTCTTCTTTGCCATGTTGGTTTCAATTACACCTGAGAGTGGATTTGCATTGCTTCCCAATCTCTAAAACCCCACATTTCTGATGTTTTCAATTTTTTAAATACATAATCTTTGCTATTAATTCAGTTGTTCATTCACTCACTCACTTTCTAGCCTTTCTATGTAATTATTCTCAAAAAACGTAGCTTTATTGGCCTTCACAATACATTAACGTTTATAGTTACGAACATTACTATTATTTAAAAGGAGAACATTTGAAGATATAGAGTACAAGAGAGAAAATAAGTCAGCTATGAAATGAAAGAGGGTCTCCTTTTATTCTTCCATACAGAGTATTTTCCCCATGTGGCCTGAGAAAAAAATATGAAATAATAATACTTTTAAAACACCACATCGCTATTGACTAGTCACATATACACGATTTAATAATAAAATAAAATGTAAGCTCGTATTTCGTTGTAACCATGGTCTAGTATAGGATGATGTAAACAGAATTCAGTTTTTAGACTCTAGCAATTACAACACGAAATAAAGATAAAACATGAAACTGCGAAGCTATTGCTGCTATTATTCACATCCACATCGATGTAGATATATGCGTTCACATGTATGACTATGTTCGACGACAAAATGCAAACTCTTTTCTATATACACTGCAAATTATCAGTGAGCAGAGTTTCTACATACCATGGTCAATATTGCCTTTGTGACACAAGGCGTGATATTTGCCATTTTCTTTCATTGCTTTCAAAGTGTCATCAAACCACGTTAGTGGGTTGTCCTTCCTCTTTATTCCATGCAGTGATATATCAGCAACGCAGCCAATGTCGTCCCCGATGAATTCAAACTCGTCTTTAAGATGTTGGGTGATATGGTTCTTAAATGTCAAGAATGCATCAATCTGAAAAGATAAATGTTAAAACATAAGGCTAATTTTCCCGTTTAAAATATCTATAATCTTTATTTTTTCACCAAGGCCGTGTCCCATTGCCCTTGTTCTTCCTCTTATGTATCTATGAAACTATACTTCGTTTTTTTATCACTATGTCAGTAGTGCTTGGCTTCAATTTTTGCTCCCATCTTTGACTACTTCACTTCTCATTTACCTTATCGTGTCTGAGGTCATCAAGTAGCAGCTCATAGTTGTCCTTGTAAACCTCTTGTTCTGATTGCATGGAATCGATTCCTTCGATCCTATCCCTGGCATGCACCAGACAGGCCTTGTCTGTGAAAAATCCGTCTTCAAATCCTAATTGGATAGAAAACACAAACCTCGGTACCAGCTTGACGATATCTCAATTATTTATGCCCAATGTTTTCTGTCATTTTAAAAACTTTGACATGATAGTTCTTCTATAGATTACGCTTTTTCAATTCATTTCATTTTAGCACAGTTTTACAATACTTATGCACAAGGGTAGACATTTGTACCGTTTACGGCGAAAGAATGCGCTGCAACGCTGTAAAAGTAACAAATTTTCCCTCAATAGAAGGTTCTACACTTCATTCATGGTTACTACCTACCGATTGTCTTACCCCTGACGTTGTTTGGATCGAAATCGCCCGGATTTCCAAATTTTATCACAAATAAGACTTCAGTTTCGTACCTCGCATAAGGTGCTGTGTAGGCCACAGAGAGCTGTCTGGTAGGGGTCTTAGCCCATCCGAGGCACATGTCAATCTGCTTTCCTAGCAATGCTTCGAATCGTATAACACAAGAAAATTAGAATTTTCAAAACACGTGACTTATTTCAAAGTAAGATGAAAGGACATTTATTTAAGGGCGCATGTGAAGACTGACATGGTGATCACAAAGGAGCTCGTTTTCATTCACTCAAGACAGCATGGCAGCTTCATGTTTTCAATACATTCCGCGATTCAAGTGATCAAATGTGCCAAAAGAAAATGTACAGTTGGATTGAAATCGCCCGGATTTCCAAAGTTTATCACAAGTATTGAGAAATGTATATATTTGTATATTTTTAACCAGATTCTTTAACTCTTATATGGACAATGAGTCCGAAATAATAAAGTATATAATAAATAGTATGGAGCAACTTCAAGAGGTTCAGACCTGGGATTCCATCATATCTTTGGTAGCATATGGCATTTGGACCTGTACATAATTTGGCAAAACAAAAATCTTTACTTTCCAACTACAGACAGTTTAGTCTATATATAATGAGGTTACATGCAGCTTCATGGTCAAGTTATTAAAACACAGGCACTTAGACTGGTGATTTTTGCACATAGCAATAAATGGCAAATTATAATTCCACTCAATTTCTATTCACCTGTGCCGGCGTGGGGAATTTTGCCACCGACGTGAGTAAGACATGCATTGTGAGGTACATCTTGATGCACACACTTCCTTCCAGCCTCAGTACAGACTTTAACAAAGAAAAGAACTAGTTTAGGTCTGTAGAGCGAGATTGTTACATAAGGTATGTGTCTTTAATGCCATCTAATGAGTTTAAAAATAACACCATTAATAACTTCAAAGACTTCAAAGTATTGAGAACAATTATTTGGTGATTATGCTTCGTAAATTAATAATTACAATTGCAAGGCGATCGCATCCTACCAGCATTTATCAAGTCGACGTCAAACCCTCTAGAAATCCTGGCTTCGTCTCTGAAAAGGAAAGCAGATCATAAATTAGCTAGATAGTCAAACACGATAACAATCTGGTTTTCAATGTGATTACATATATTTTCAAAATATGTAACATTTTCTCCTAACTGTCAATGTTATTTAAATTCATGCCATCATCGTAACATAAATTAAAATGCTCAAATATTTGATCATTCCAAATAAAATGTAATTGTCATTGCCTGAGCAATGCTAAAAAGACCATGATCTAACTTGTTATTTAGAGGCCTCTTTCTAATAAAGTATTTACATGTATTCCAACGGACAATCACAACCTAGATACGTTGCAATTGTATAAACCCTTTCCTTTTCTTTCTCAACTTCATACAGAATCGTCTTTTCCATGTGTTGTTCCATCACTCGAAAAAACGCCAATTTACGGAGCAGGTCTTCATCTTGGTTTCGGTGACTTTTAGGATCAAACAATCCTCGCTGAAAAGGTTGCAAATGTATCAATCGTGTTAATTTGAAGGGACTTATGAAGGGACATATATGAACTTGCTCATCATAAGTAACAGTCTGTTTGTATGTTAGTATATATGTATGTATGTATGTACGTCTGTCTGTCTGTCTGTCTGTCTGTCTGTCTGTCTGTCTGTACGTACGTACGTACGTACGTACGTACGTATGTATGTATGTATGTATGTATGTATGTATGTATGTATGTATGTATGTATGTATGTATGTATGTATGTATGTATGTATGTATGTACGTACGTATGTATGTATGTTTGTATGTATGTATGTATGTATGTATGTATGTAATATGTATGTATGTATGTATGTATGTATGTACGTATGTACGTACGTACGTTTGTATGTATGTAATATGTATGTAGTATGTATGTATGTATGTATGTATGTATGTATGTATGTATGTATGTATGTATGTATGTATGTATGTATGTATGTATGTATGTATGTATGTATGTATGTATGTAGGTATGTATGTATGTATGCATGTATGCATGCATGCATGCATGCATGCATGTATGTATGTTTGTATGTATGTATGTATGTATCTATGTATGTATCTATGTATCGATGTATCTATGTCTCGATGTATCTATGTATCGATGTATATACTATGTCTGTATATATGTAATTATGTATCTAAGTATGTATGCATGCATGCATGCATGCTTGCATATATGAAGTGGATGGATTGATGAATTCACTAATTTATCTCTCCATCTTTATACTCGTATCTATTTGTCTATCAATCTATCCATCTTTCTCCATTAAGAGCTAAATAGCCATCTACGTTCCTTTCTATTTATGAAGTGCATAAAAATCTCTCGACTATTCTCAGTAGAGCATGACTGTCGCCCGTTTGGAACAAGGAACTAACAAAAACAGGAAGAAATTGTTGTGTTCTGTATGATAAAGGTACACACGGATGACTTGATGCATATGATTTTGAATAGACAGATATAAAACCTGCAATGTGTAATTATGACTTAGTGATAGCACCTGTACCTGTAAATGCATATTACTGATAGAGTAATCGTCGATCGAATATCCAAGAATATTTCAAAATAATTCAAAATTCTGGCCGAAAAATATAAAATCAAATTTCCCACTATGAAGGCTCACCTTACTGAACTGAAGTGATTTCATAATCATACGTATCCAGGAGGTAAAAGCACTGTCCGGGTCCAAAACTCGATTCATCTCAATGGCATTGTCAATGAGCTTATCATTGAATTCGAGGATGTCGAAACATTTGCCACCTATGAGTGTTAAAGAGAAAAGGTCACACGATCGTTGAGCTATTAATAATCATATTCCCCCGTAAATGAAACACCTATTGTAGTAAAAGGTTATCGGTTTAATTTCTGTTGACCTACACATATGTAAATGACCTACATGACCAAGTGAGCAATATTTGCAACCTGTTCACCATATAGAGTCGACATCTCGCATTTTTATCTTGACCTTTCGTCACTATTCTGCTCACGGTTTGCATGTTTGCTTTCTGATATGATATAGTAGGGGGCTGGTCAGTTTCTTTGGCCAGGGGATTGGGCGGTGTATAAATTTTTGCGGATGTCAAAAAGTGGCTGATACCCCTTGGAAGCAACAAAAACAGGGTGACCTCCCTATTCCAGCTTTGGAAAACAGGGTGACCCCCACTCGAGCCAAGGATAAAACAGTATCAGTTATATTTTGAACATTCTATCATTCTGTTTTGGTGAAATTGTTGAGACGTCTATTGTAGCATAGGGAAGCTGTAACTGAATGATACAATTCGTGGTCTTAAAACGCTTTGTGAAACAGACTTTCAATTTGCAAACATCCACTGCCAGATATTTCTGATGTATATCTCTGATATATAAAAAGTTAAAGCTTCGAAAATAGAACTGAATGATGCAATTCGCGGCTGGTATGATGCATTTTATGCAATTATGAGCCGGAATCTTACCACTTACATTACCCCTCCCCGAATTATTGAGCATTTCGAAACGTAGTGCCCCTTTATTACCCAAGCCAATAATAGGGCGACACGACCACGGATACATCGGCCCCAAGGCTGAAAAAACTGACCAGCCCCCAGGTCACGAGTTCGATTGTGGCAGACACGTTATTGTTCAATTAGTGGCCATCCAAGTGATTTTACTTAGCCGATTCATACTCGACGAAGACGCCCTTTTAAATGACAAGACTTATCGACTTATGTTATGGTTAAAATAAATGATAAGCAAATCTACCAGACGGTGTTCCATGACCGTCCGTTGAGGTACCTGTCAAGCATTGCGAAGGTAGAGTACCACGAAATACCAGGTAAATGAAGCCTGTGACAGAGACTTCTTCTTTGCAGCGAAGTTCAACTTACCGAATGCAAAAAAGACGAAAGTCACATACACAATATATGCTAGACGAACCATGCTGAGAGAGATCCTTGAACTGTGTATATCGCGATAAATTTAACTCGTTGGTAACCGCTGTGAGCCTAGGTGTAATCGATCGCGTAATTGATATGTGTATCTTGTGACCAACTGATGACAGCCTCACGTGGGTTTAAGTCATGCCATGTGGAAATGTGAGAATTTAGAAATTTTTTCAAACTGGTTGCAACAAATCACGAAAATAGGGAAAGAAGTCGATTTCCAAGTTACACTTGCTGTTTCGAACTCTATGCTACTTTGCAGACTTCACTATTTCCCAAAACTTGCTATATTTTAGAATTTTATGGCAGTTTAGCCTCAGATTCATCAATTATTAGACTGTAAAACATTTATTCTCTTGGCCTGTGCAGTATAGTAAGAGCTTGTAAACGGCACGCGAGGATGTTTGGCGAGTTGAGGGACATATGACTTCTGTCGTTTTGTTACCATATACGCTGAAATAATAACAGAGCTGCGCGAGGCGGGCGATATCATTTCTCATGTTGTCAGTCCCATGGTAGGGCTATCTATTAATGTTTAAGATCCAAAGTCCTGGTCTCCTGGTTGAGAACATACACTGTGACTTTAGCCACTCGGCTGGCAGGATTTAAACATCGCAAATTCCATTGCATGTTCATAATTATCATCATTTCAGTGATAGAGCAACATATGTTCAGTACAAACGCATTAATGGTCACTAAAAATCTTGACGGTGTAGAGATGTGTATGTGACAGTCAGCCTTTCATTGGGCATTGGTTGAAAAACCAACTGTCGACAATAAAATCAGATATCCGTCATATCTGGGTAGGACTTCTAAATAACAGTTTGGGAGTTCATTTAAATGCTACAGCAAAGCAAGAATTGCCGAGGCTGCAACAAAATTCAACTGCTTCTGCAGGTACATTTTGATCGCATAATTGCATCGGACGTTTTTATTTTTCATTCAGACGCTAGAAAACTGTCAGATACGAAAAATTTCATATTCAAGTGTGGGTGCACCTGCCAATAGTATATCATACGTCCTCTTCAAGTTGTGAAATGCTCAAATTATCGGTAATAAGATCAGGGATACTGGTATTCCAAGTATTTTGGACCGTTTTGTTTGGTTTTATGAGAAGAGACATTTGAAGGAGCTGAAACTGTTTATCTGTAAATATTCAATAACCATACGCAAGAATGAAACATGCTTATGAACAGTCACAGGGACGGGTGCATTAGTAAGTTAGCAGATTGACCGACAGGTAGGAAGATGTGTATGTGTGAGTAGGTAAGTATTAAAAGAGACATACAGACCAACCTATGCAGAAAGCAAGAAAGGTACAGATTGATACGCTTTTGAATGGTTTAATAATGCAATACCATTTCGGTTTTACTTTCCTGAAGAAATCTTTCATGAAATGTTACACTCACTTTTTTAAACGAGAACATTACAAAATGAAATTAAGGGTCATTAAGTGAAGTAGGGGCCTTCTTTATTCAACCAAACAGTCAATTTTCCCCTTGTGACCTGAGAGAAAAATGCAGAATAGTAATTAAAACAAGTCATAATTAAACATTCTCCAGTTTGAATTACATGTGTGAAAAATTCATGAAAAGTGTGTTTAAGTTCTTTTGATGATTGAAACGTAATTAAGGAATTAAGGTAGAATGTGCCTCGGGGACTAATATTTAGACTCTCGCATTTTTAAAATTCTTTTCTGATCTATCACCTGAGAGGACTCATTGTACGAAAATGTTTTCAGATTTTTTAAAAGCGAAAATTTTATTTTTCCCAATATAGTCAACATGGTGATGGTGGCCATTTTTAATTTCAAATATCGATAAATTTCAGGTAATTTGTTTCTTTAGTACCAAATTTTACACTGTGACTCCCAATTTTAATTCTTTATTTTGTGGAAAGTTTCATCGAGGAAAGTTTGAGCAAGGAGTGAAGACGTTCACTTTTTAGGTGTGTACTATCTAAGGTTTCTTTTTTGACTCGAGGGAATAAGGTAAATGAAAGATACAGTATGTTAATATCGTTTGTGTATGATTTTGCACAGATACATGGTCACCTCTTCCAAACTTAAAAGGCTTGAGTCAACATTCAATCTTTTTTGGCAGCTGTGACAGGCTTATTGACAAGTATAATATGTCCCTCAGATAGATGATTGATGAGGCAACAGTGTGTAGATTGTGACTATGTACTTCCTATTTTGATTTAATATACTTTGATATGTCGCTGTTTCCACAAGTTGGCCTGGATGTGTTTGCCCTTTCGAAACACATGATATCACTTCTTGGTTGTTTGCTAGAGGTAAACACGTCTTTCTTTCACAACTTTCATTGGTATGATTGTCGATGCTTTGTTGATGGTCATGTTGTGCTGTGCTGTGTTTGTCCTACGCAATTACTGTGTAATTTGACTTTTGATGTATGATATTTGAATTACGGATGGGTATGATTGCTAGTAATTTACAATGAAAATGATTGAAGGTGAAGACTTGCTCTTTTCCCCACATGCGAAAATCAAGAAAGCAGTGGTGAGGGCCATATCATACCATGGTCGATGTTGGCCTGGTGACATAAGGCATGGTATTTGCCATTTTCTTTCATTGCTTTCACGGTTTCATCGAACCATGTGTGGGTTGTCCTTCCGTTTTATCCCGTGAAAGGATTTTTCGGTAAAACAGCCGACGTCGTCTCCTATGAATTCAAATTCATCTTTAAGATGTGGCGTGATTCTTCCGCTGATCACAAAGAAGGCATCAATCTGAAAACACATCAAAGTGTGTCATGCAATTCATGTGTCCGTATCATAATTTGAGTGTATGTTCCTGCGATTTTAACAGACTATTACTCTTGCGACGGGTAATTTTGTAAAGAGATTGATGCGAATAGCAAAATAAATATACTTATTGAACAAAATAAAATGAATTGCCATATTCTAATTATTATCCAAGGAATAATGAAAACAACTCGTCATCTAAATATTACGACTTGAAGTCAGTGATTAAATATATGTCGCCTCAGTCTCTTCATGCACTTGACTGTTTATTAATCATCCTTTCACTCGTCAGTCTGTCATCTTCATACATTATTCATGTCTTTGATTAATTTTTTGTATTTACCCTGTCGTGTCTGACGTCGTCCAACAGTATTTCAAAGTTTTCCTTGTACACCTCTAGGTGCGGTTGCATGGTATCGACTCCAACGATTCGATCTCTGGCATGTAGCAGGCAGATTTTGTCCGTGAAATAGCCGTCTTCAAAACCTACATGTGTAAACAATCCCATGACAGGGTATTATAATAGAAAGCTAAAAAGTTGAAATTGGTTACGCATATTTGTAGAAATGACAAATCTTTATATTAGACAGGGATAAGTATATGCGTGATAGCGTACACTTTTAGGGAACCTTTGTTGTAAAAAATCCTCGTAAGTTGCAATCATCAGTGACCTTTCTTCTCTGCAACCTCATTTATCGTTATAAGTGAGGTTAAAAGGACAATGAGATTTACAAAAATATACTATGACAGATGAGCTAATTCCCAGCTCTACAGATTTTGATGCATCGAACTGTTAATTATGTGACGATATTACAATTTTAACAATTAATTTAGACAGATACTGACGGCAAGGAAATAAAGAGCTTGACCGGTCGGAGCCATTTTTGCCACTTCACAGCTTTCCAAAGTCAAACGATGCTCTTAAAAATAAGAAATGAATATTTTGTAACTTACCGATTTTCTTCCCTCTGATGTCATTTTGATCAAAATTGTTTGGATTTCCGGATTTCACTACGAATAAGACTTCAGTTTCGAACCTTACAAAAGGTTCTGTGAAGTCTACTGAGAGGGTTCTAGCGGAGGTCTTACTCCATCCGAGGCATATATCAATCTGCTTCCCCAGTATGGCTTCAAAATATGTCGGCATTGCCGAAGGTGAAATGTTACAGATGGATTGCGATATTGGAAAAAAAGGTTGAATTGAGAGCAAGGACAATTTAAAGGTAAAATAAATCGCTGAAGAAGCATTATTCAAATTAAAGCTGTGTTAAGGAAGGTCACGGCAGTTAGACGCCATAATGTGTTTAAAGGTATACTGTCAACTGTTCCAATTTTACCACAGTTAAGATGGAAAGAGAAAATCTAACCAATCACAGATTTTAAGCGGGTGGCTGCTTTTAAAATAGCGCCCTCACATGGGCATTTTGAATACGAAGGAACGCCCCCTTGACCGTATATGGGCATATTTAGATTACTGGTGACTGTATACCTTGAAATGAACTAAACCAGTCTCACTATTTGTGTGATTCAAAGTATCACAATGACTTTGAACAAGGTGTGCATAATCATTCTTTCATGCGTTGTAAAAAACTAAAAACTGTAACTATACAAGGTTAGCAACTGTGTTTCTTGATATAATCATTTTGCGTAACCGGATCAGAGATTGACGGACGACTATTGTGAAACAACGATCTGTAGACACGATGCAGTATTGAACGTGCCACTAGAGCTGTTCCTCGCTCCACCTTACCTTGGCCGGCGTGGGGAATTTCACCACTTCTATGGGTAAGACATGCACTTTGAGGCACAACCTGATTCACACACTTCTTGCCAGCTTCTCTACAGACTTAAACAAAAAGATGTAATTATGTACGACTTTGTGAAGCAAGCGCATTTTTATCAAACATTCACAGAATAACGCCGGTAAGCGTCTACTAGTGGTAAAACGCATTTTTTATGTCCTCTTTGAAACGAGAAATGCATTTTTGACACTTGTTTTCTTTATTTCTTCAATGTGACAGTTACGCATCACAATGTTTCGATCATATCGGAGATAGCTTCATTGTCTGACGTACCAGCGTTAAGCAAATCAACATGGAAGCCCCGTTATATGCCGTCTTCGTCTCTGCAAAGAACGGATAAGAATGATATGATTGGAAGGAAGGAATTTGGATGATTCTATACACTGAAAAAACATTACTTCAAGTTTTAAATGTGTGGCTTAGGTGAAAGTTGGAACTATTGCCTAGACAAAAATTACTTGCTGTAATGAAGCATAAGTTGTTTTCAACCACCATTTGCGTAATATTATCCAATATATAGTTGCCCTGTGCCCTCCATTATGGGTTTTGAATAAAGCTGTCTAGACATAACTGCTTTGATATAATATGCTCTGTTTATATTCTATACACCAGCATTGCATGACTACATGTGTGTACAATTTGTATAAATAGTCAAGAGATCACATCAGATCCATTACATCGAAACAAATTAAATCGAAATGCCTTCATTATGACAATGGTGCCCTAATAATAGGCGACTGATAATAATAAATGTACAGTTCAATGATAACATGAGTTGCACACTTCTTCCTGTGCAAAATACGTACATGTACTCATACATACAATCGCAGCCAAGAAACGTTGCTATGGTATATACCCTCTCCTCTTCCTTCTTCTTTTCTAGGTCATTTAGGATCCTCTCTCCAAACTGGTGTCCCTTTACGCTAAATGGTATCAATCTATGGAGAAGGTCATCACCTTGGTAACGAATACTTTGATGATCAAACAACTCTCTCTGTAACAATTGTAACAGCATTCATTTTGTCATTGGAAATAGTCATATGAAAAGGAATGTATGTATGTAGTTATGTATGTATGTATGTATGTATGTAGTTATGTATGTATGTATGTATGTATGTATGCATATATGTATGTATGTATGTGTACGCATACACGCACGCACGCACGCAAACATGCATGCATGCTTTGTCTCTTTTTAGTCCCCACGGACACCGTCCGGGGGAACTTATAGGTTCATGGTTATGAGGTAGGTTCATAGGTTTATAGGTTATTAGGTTGAATGCGAGAGAAATAAATATTTCTGTTTAACATCAATGAATCATTCTATACTTTATTTGACGTTTTTTTTCGGATTCTCCATATTCATGTAATTAGAATCATAGAAAACTGACGTGATCGTCAAGTACTTGAACGTACGTAAAGAGGCAATAGCCCCTAACTCTCACCTCACTGAAATGACGAGCGATAAATGCACGCATCATGTGAATTGGGACTCTGTCTGGGGCGAATGCTCCAAATCTGCTGCTGTCGATGCCACTGTCCGAGAGTACATAATCACTGATTAAGTTTAAACATTGACCACCTGCAAAGCGAGTCAGTGACGAGAGAGAGAGAGAGAGAGAGAGAGAGAGAGAGAGAGAGAGAGAGAGAGAGAGAGAGAGAGATCAGATGAATGGGTAGATAGGTAGAGATATGAAAGTGACTTTCCCCTATATTTCTAATTGATTGTTATTGCATAATTATCATAACTTCAGTACTTTCTAACCCATTTTAGTGTGTTCAGGGCCTTATGCCAAAGTTTCTAGATATGATATCGCACAATAATGGTTTTTACATATGGGCAGGTCATGTGATCATTTAGCCATTTATAATCGCATTTTCTTGCAAATTAAGCACACGTCGTAGTCAAGGTCATCAGTTTTCTCTCTGTTCACGGTATACGGTCAACTTATCTCACCTTGACCTGTAGGCACTATTCTGCCCATGGTTGGCGTGTCTGCTTTCTTGTTGGGACTACAGGTTACGAGTTCGAATCTGGCAGAGATGTTATGCTAAATCAGTGGCCATCCCAGTGACTGTATTTACTCGTATCATACTCGACGAACACTTTCTTTGAAATGACAAGACTTATAGACAATCAGAGACTATGTAATGGTTGAAATAAATAATGAGTAAAATTCTACAAGACGGTGCTCCATAGCCGTTGAGTTACCTGTCTAATTGTTTCGACGGTAGAGTAAATGAAGCCTTTGACAGAGACTTCAAATTTGTAGCGAATTTCAACTTACTGAATGCAGAAAAGACGATATTAACATACACAGTGTATGCCAGACGGAACATGCTGAGGAGAATCCTTCAACAGTCTATGCAATGTTTAAGTCCTGCCAGCTGAGTGGCCAAAGCCACGTTAAGAGTGTGTGTTATTAGCATTGGTTAGCGCTTTGACCCTATGCGCCATCGATTGATTTATTGGTACGGTAAAGATCATTTGTCTCATGACCAACAGATGACTGCCTCACTGTGTCTAAGGTCACTGCCATATGAAGAAAATCCCACTTGCAAATACATGGTCGAAACTACATACTCGGTGAAAAATTGAAATTCAAAATATGGGGCTTTAGTTTAACAATAGTACATTGAGCTTATCATAAAATACCGACATTAGCGCAGCATATCCAATGTCCGAGTGTATTCTTTTACGATATTTTCGTGATAACTTTATTACTATACATCTGACATTCGTGACTAGGCATCAAATGGGCAAAGTGTTGACCGTTTTCATGCAATGTCGACAGTTGTGTGTTTTGATTTATAGCGCAAGTGTTGAACGCTATCTTGAACGCGCTTCTGATGCACTAGACGTATAGAGCGCGAGACATTCTCGCACTCGTCCGACGGATCCCTTGAAACAGTTAAATAGTGAACGCGCAGATGAAGCCGTACAGGGTGCGGGCGTCTTGAAACGGTAAATATTACGGAACGAGCGTTCCGTACAGCATTTTTATCGCACGCAAAATTAATGTTGAAGGTCAACGAATAAATAGAGTTATCAATGGTATATTGTTGTGAAAATAGAGAACTAAATTTTTCCCAGTTGAGTTAACACATGTTTTGTGATAATTTTGAATTTCAATGGTTCTACTCCGGAATAAAAAGGACGCGATGCGTTCTACACACTCAGTACGCCCAAATAATCACGTGATGCCGGTACAGACAAGTGCACATGTGTACTAACGCGTATGGAAATTCACGTACGTCTATGCGCGTTTGCGCACATGGCTTCGTTTGTACCGTGGTCGATTCGAATTCCGGGTTTGGCCTATTGTTGAGAAATACTTCAAATTTTGCACCGTGACCCCTGATTTTAATTACTGATTTTGAAAGGGAATGGTTCAAAGGTTTCTTAATAGAAGTTTTAGCAAAAGTTTAAGTCTTTCAATTTCGAGGCGAATACTTCATTATATCATCATGTCAACTAGTCGGCTGCATTAATTTAAAAAAGGGATCGCAGTCTCACACTAGTCTCTCCGCTCCAGTGCGGAGTAACATCAAGACACGTAGATTACGGGTACGTCTCACCATGGCTAAGCAAGATTTTACATAAAAACAGCCAAACATGATATACACTTATATTATACAGAATTTCATACACAAAACGCAAACAAGCCTAAAATGAACGATGTGCGGAGTTGCTTTCCCTTTACTACCTAACCTCGAAAATTGTAAAAATCCACATTAGCAACATGTTCCGGACGAAGAATGTGACACTAATTATTTTTAATACATGTATAAATATGCATATTATGGGACTTATGATCACTTGCCTATAATCTAGATATGGTACGTGGATCCCAAGACTACTTAAACATGGTAGTAGACACAGACATCACTAGTCTAGGTTTACTATTTAAGTAGTTATGGCCATTTTAAGTATATGGCGGCCATCTCGGACGCCATCTTGAAAATGACACGTTTTCGGTGGTCAGATTTTGGTAGATTTTTACTATGTTATTAAGCACATTTGATTCTATAAAAAATTGTTGAGAAACCTTTTGTAACATTGTTTGGGGGTCAAACCATATTTTCAGCCGACTAAACTCCCTGTGCCACAAATAGTTTTCACAAACTCATTTTTGCCCTTTTTCATCTGATCATCCAGAACTATTTCAAATTTCATTGAAGTATTATGCGTAATGATTTTTATGTCGCTACTTTGGTGTTTCATCGTGTTTAACAGCTAAATGTTTCTATTGATGCAAACTTGCACGCTGTTCCTCCTTCGGTTCCCATCCATATTTTTCCGCACTTTTGTCGATTTGTCGATAGCCTATACTGATTGATTTAAGTAAAATGCTCAAATTATCAGTAATGCTACTCCAAGTATTTTGGACCGGTCTGTTAGGTTTCACTCACGAGCATAGGCATTTTAAGGAGGGGAAACCTTATCTGTAAATATGTTCAATAACCATTTCATAACCATACATAAGAAGGAAATATATCTATTAACAGCCGCACACGGATAGACTAGTAAGTTAAGATATTGACTGACTAATCGGAAGGTGTGTGTGTGTGTGTGAGTAGGTAGGTATTAAAGTAGATATTCAGACAAACCTAGGCAAATTACAATAAAGGTACATATTGAAACGCATTTTGAATGGTTTAATAATGCCATACCAATTTGGTTTTACTTTCCTGTAGAATTATTTTCGAAAACAGTTACATTCACTTAGTTCAATTAAAACATTACGAAATAAAATCACAGGGTCTTCGCGCGAAGTAGGGTCCATGTTTATTCAACAAAACAGTCAATTTTCCCCTTGTGACCTGAGAAAGGGATGCAGAATAATAATTTAAAGCAAGTTATAATTAAATACGCTGTCAGGTTTAAATCACATGCGTGAAAATACGAGAAAAGAGTGTTTGAGGTCTTTGGATGGTTGAAAAGTATAAATTGAATCATCATGACTTTCTCGATCGGCGTGAACAGGCAAACGAGAATTAAAAGATACAGCATGTTTATATATGCACATGGATGTGATTAAATCAGAAATCAAAATGAGTGAAGTCTTGCTTTTTAAAATATGAAAATCAAGAGTGATATCATACCGTGGTCGATGTTGGCCTGGTGACATAAGGCGTGGTATTTGCCATTTTCTTTCATTGCTTTCAGTGTTTCATCGAACCACGTGTGTGGGTTGTCCTTCCGTTTTATCCCGTACACTGAATGATCGATAAGACAACTGATTACGTCTCCTATGAATTCAAATTCATCTTTCAGATGAGTTGGGATCCTGTTGGTGTACGTAAGGAAGGCATCGATCTGAGAAAATGAAAGTGCTACCTTGTCATAAATTTTGGTTTTTCCTGGTAGTTTTATCAGCCGTTTTTTGGTAATGGGAAATTATGAAAAAATGGGAATAAATAGATTGATAGGAATAGCAAAATAAATACTCGGATTATATGAAATGGCTATGCCCTATTGAGGATTTCCATACCATCTTATTATCCCTGCAACAATGATAAGATTTCTTGAGATTTGAAGTCAGTGATCAAATTTACGTTGTTTCTCTAATGTATTTGACTATCGACATGTCAGTAAGTCTCATTCCTCCTTTGTGTCTCGTTTTGTGCTCGTGCATTTCCTTTCACTACTGTGCCGTCTACCATCTGCAAACTTTCTTTATGTCTTTGATTTACTTTGTGTTTTCTTATTTACCCTGTCGTGTCTGACGTCGTCCATCAGGAATTTAAAGTTTTCCTTGTACACCTGTTGGTGCCGTTGCATGGTATCAACTCCAACGATTCGATCTCTGGCATGTAGTAGACAGATCTTATCCGTGACAATTCCATCTTCAAAACCTACAAGTGTAAATTATCACACAATGGAATATTATAATACAGAGCTTAAAAGTGGAAAATGGTTACCCAAATTTGTATGAATGGTAAATCATCACCATGGCAGGGCACCGTTTTAGGAATGCTTGGTAGAAAGATGTCCTCGTTACAATCATTAATTTTCTTTGTTCCTTGGACCTTGCAACCTCACTTCTTTTTATTTGCAAGGTTTCAAGAAAATGAGATATTACTATTATAGTTCACCTATTCGACCAAGAGCTTTTTCACGGTTGTTTTTGCAAACCAAGTCTATACTGATATGCTGAGTTTCCGGGTTTTAACGATCGATTCAGGCAGTCAATTTTCAATTTAAACTTCTTAGCTGACCAAAGGCAAACTATGTGCTCACTGGAAAGATAAATAACTCTTTTAACTTACCGATTGTCTTTCCCCTGATGTCATTTGGATCAAAATTGGTTGGATTTCCCGATTTGACCAGGAATCGGACTTCAGAGTCGGACCTCACAATAGGTTCTGTGAAGTCTACTAAGGGGTTCTAGCGGAGGTCGTACTCCATCCGAGGCATATATCAATCTTCTTCCCTAGTAATGCTACAAAGTACTAAGGCCCTTGACAGCGACGTTGATGTAAGTGCTGTAGCAGTAGATCTCCGTTTGTCAACGCTGAAACCCCTTCAAGCGAGCTGGTTTTTGTCAGCGTTCGATAAGCTCCGAAATGATCGTGGTGCAATCACTGAAGGTTTTGAGAAGTCATCGATAGTTTCAGTCATTGACAGTATTGAAATTTAAAGATTTGAGAACTTTGAAAGTGAACTTTATTTTTCAATAGTGAGCGGCCATTTGTACTGTTCGAGTATACACATCCGTAATTCTATCCGTCCACGTTGTGCAATGAACGTTGCGTAGAGCATACTTTTATTATGATCATTTTCTTTTTAACTTGTTTTTTATTCCTTTGCATATTGTTTAAAAACTTTTCAAATCAAGAAATAAATGTGCGTACGTTTAAGTATAAATGATTGTCTAGTCGTTGGTTTGGTATACGTGTATGTGTGTGTGTGTGTGTGTGTGTGTGTGTGTGTGTGTGTGTGTACTGTATACAAAAGGCTTTGTGTGCATTGAGGGAGTGTGGTACATTGGAGCAGTGAGCATGTTATGTCTGCGACGTCAAAAGTTCGCGATTTTTTGCAATCGCGAATATCGCAAAAATAAATCGTTCGCAAAAATAAAACGGTATACAGTATGTCGGCATATCCAAAAATGAAAGTTTACAGAATAATGGATAAACTTATTATGAAAAGGGTTGAGATAAGAGCAAGAGCACTTTGAAAAATGAAATAAAGTGGCATATCATTATCCCAATAAAGCGTGTGTTTACGAAGGACGCCGCCGTGAGACAACACAAATGTGAACGTCGAATTTAAGGCGGACATTGATTTTGTTATTCAGTGTATCTAAACTACGTTTGAAAGGATATGCACTGTCATTCTTTTAAACGTTATAAAACACCCAACATTTTAAATACGGGCCACTATAGTTCTACTTCGCTCCTGCTTACCTGGTCCGGCGTGGGAAATTCCACCACTTCTATGGATAAGACATGCACTTTGAGGCACAATTTGATTCACACACTTCTTTCCAGCCTCTCTACAGACTTAAACGAGAACGATATGATTATGTAAAACGTTATGGAGCAAAGGCCTTTTCAATTAAACTATCACAGAATAATGATGGCTACTAAAGATCTGTTACTTGCAAAACACATTCTTATTTCTTCTGTGTATCAAGAAAAATTCGTTCTTCATAATTATTTGTCTTTAATATGACACTGAGGCTTCATTTGCTTCTATCATATCGGAGATATTTTAATTGTCTGATGTACCAGCTGTTATCAAATCTGCATTGAAACCCCGGTATATGCCATCTTCGTCTCTGCAGAGAAGGTAAAAAATAGAAATTCCATGATAGGGAGAAATAATTTTGGACTACTCCACACACTAAAAAATACCATGTTAAGTTTTAAATGTTTGCTTGCGGGTTGAGTCTGGACTGTTTCCCAGCCAATAGCTCCTCTTGTATTGATGAAACCATTATACATATTTCTTTTCAACCATTACTTCCATCAAATTATTTAAAAGTGGTTTGCACATTTCAGATTTTAAATTCACAACTTAATATGGCGTACACTGTTTATGTTTAATACATTATAATTTCATGGTAGAGATCTAAGTTTTGTAAACTTGTCTTGACCAATTGAAAATGTCCGCTCACTGATCAGACAAATACCTTCATTAAGACAATGACGCCGTTTCCAGTGGGAGATTGATAAAATTAGTTTGCCCATATACTAGTCCTTTACAGCATCTTTTCCATATTAATTTTGTTCCTAAGCGAATTACATACATGTATTCAAACTGACAGTCGCAACCAAAATATGTTGCAATCGTATACACCCTCTCCTCTTCTTTCTTCTTTTCAACCTCTGTTAGAATCCTCTCTCCCAACTGGTGACCCATTACGCGAAACAGCATCAATCTACGGAGAAGGTCATCACCGTGGTAACGGGTAATTTGATGATCGGAAAACTCTCTCTGTAATATGACATTAAACTGGTCCAATAATCATTTTTTCTAGGTAATACATTACCAGGTCCATGAAACGTGTGTGATTTACAAAGTTAAGTAGAATCCAGAATCACTTATAATGGTGGTACCAGGTATTTGGGTTTGGTAACAATTACAAACGCACGTATTGTGTCTCT
Organism: Ptychodera flava; assembly: GCF_041260155.1. Lineage (NCBI taxonomy): Eukaryota > Metazoa > Hemichordata > Enteropneusta > Ptychoderidae > Ptychodera > Ptychodera flava. The sequence goes on from NC_091937.1 coordinate 43,580,573, forward strand.
AGAAGTACTTATCTAATAGCAAATATTAAGGTGCCTACATGGCTGTTCTCGTATGGGGATACATCAAAGTGTCTTTCATCACTGACTTTTTCGATAGGTAGCTTGGTAGCCAGATAGGTAGGTAGGTAGGTAGGTAGATAGATAGATAGATAGTTAGGTAGGTAGGTAGGTAGGTAAGTAAGTAGGTAAGTAGGTAGCGAGGTAGCTAGGTAGGCAGCTTGGTAGCTACTACATAGGTTAGTAGTTGGGAAGTACGAAGGTAAGTGGGTTAGCACCGTTGGTTGGGAGAGTGTCGTAGATTTCGAGATCAGATCAATTGAAACAATACTGAATTTTCTGGGGTACCCCCGTGGTGGACAATATTGCTGTCTGATGGACAGAATTGTATTGAGGCTAACAGACACCAATGTATTCATCGATTTAAATTGAATTTTGTCAACATTGTGTGCCAGCGTGTATCTAGGTGCCTTTACTTTATTTATCTCAGGCTGTTTTTAGGGATCACTGTCAAAATTACAGTAGTCAAGCTCGAAATTGAACGACTACTATTTTAGAGGTCCGGATGTAGCTAAGTCGTTTATCAGAGGGTCATTGACCATTTTTTGTAGGCGAGTGTTGGTTCAGTAGAGGTTGAATACGAGAAAAATATTTAATATCCGTTGAACAGCAACCCATCTTTCTATACTTTATTAGGCGTTTGTTCTTGTCAATGCCAATGTTTCAAATTTTCCATATTCATATAATTAGAATCATAGAAAAGTGACTCCATCTTCACTAAATTGTTTCAATGTGAGTCGAGAGATAAAGCCCCTGGCTCTTACCTCACTGAAATGACGAGTGATAATTGAACGCATCATGGGAATTGGGACTCTGACCGGGGTTAATGCTCGAAAACTGCTGCTGTCGATGCCATCGTCGGAGAGCACATGATCACCGATGGAGGTGAAGCGTTGGCCGCTTGCTTAGGAAGTCGGAGACAACGAACACGCGAGAGAGAGAGAGAGAGAGAGAGAGAGAGAGAGAGAGAGAGAGAGAGAGAGAGCGCTCATAAACGGCGTAGTTGTCGAGAAATATTTTGCCGATAATATGTGATAATAAAACATTGTAAAGAGCTCCCAATTTTGCATTTGAGTCTGACAAGTAGGCAGAGTTAGTTGCGTTACGTGCAAAGAAAACGAACAAAAGGGTGAACTCAGCAGTTAACGTTTAAACAAAATTTATTACGAAAATAAAACTAATTGCTAAGTTGTAACAGTCAGTCGGAAGAATGAACAGTCCTTTGGCTTGCAGGCTTGAAGCTACACAAAGTCCACAGTATAAATCCAGCGTTGGCAGTGAAGGTCTTGAAAAGTCTTGAGAATGACTACTGCTGGAGTTTAGTAACACACAAGAGACACGATCCCAAAAGTCTGACTGGAAGCTGTGCACGTCCCTTTTATACCCATGTGCTTACATAAAGGCATATAAGAACAATCTAGAACTTTTATTGACATGCTAATTACTGTTCTAAAATTTTCTCTCTTACACAACTAATTAAATTTCCAGAACATTCTGAACATGACTAATTAAATTCAAGGTTGTGAGGTCATTAAGGGCAGTGACCTTGAGAATGTTCTAGACTAATTGAACTCAGGTCATGATGAGTGTGGGGAAATGACCTACATAACACACCCCCTCTTCAAAAAAAGAAAATTTTTCAAAGAAAAATCTTTCTTTTACAAATGTAATCTTAAAAGTGTGAACGACAATAAACTCTAAATATGAGAGAGACAGTCTGCAATTAAATTGTCTCTGCCTTTGATATGTCTAATGTCAAGATTAAACTCCTGTAACATTAAACTCCATCTTAGCAATCTCTGATTTTTGCCTTTAAATTTCTGCGACGAGAGAATAGCTGGGGGAGGTGAAAATATTTACATGTATGTTCATATTGTTCTGATACATAGGGAATGTTTTGTTTAAAACAGACAAATTTAATAAATTTCAACTGAACAGTTTCAAGTCTTTCAACGAGATATTTTTGGTTCGGAGACCAAACAGTGGAAGCATATTCAGGGTTTGATCTAACTAATTACAGGTGCGCTTAAGAAAACCTAGCATTTTGTAAGATTTACTGATAATGGAGTTAATATGAGTTTTAAAGTTTAATCGGATGTCAGGGTTATACCTAAATATTTAACTGAAGACAGCCGTTTTAGCATAGAGCCGTTCAGTGAATATTCAGCCAGTATTTTGTTTCTTTTGTTGGTGAATGATATAATACAGCATTTAGAAACATTAAGATTCAGTTTCCATTTTGCACACCAATTCGATATCTTGTTCAAATCTTGCTGAAGAAATATACAGTCATCAGCTGAGTCAAGACATTTGAACAATTTTGTATCGTCTGCATAAATAGACAAGGTTAAATGGGAAATAACAGTAGACACTTCGTTCACATAAAGAATAAAAAGAAGTGGGCTTGCACTGAGTATTTTTAATATATTATAATTTCGTAGTAGGGATAAAAGTTTTGAAAACTTGTTGCAAACCATATTCTTAACCTACTGAAAATGTCAGATTTATGATCAGCGAAATGCCTTCATTAAGACGATGATGCCCTTTCTAGTGAGAGATTGATAAAATTAGTTTTCACATACACTATTCCTTTATAGCATCTTTACTACATTTGTTCCTATGCAAAGTACATACATGTAATTAAAATGACAGTCGCAGCCAAGATATGTTGCAATCGTATACACCCTCTCCTCTTCTTTCTTTTTTTCTACCTCAGTTAGAATCCTCTCTCCCAACTGGTGACCCATCACGCGAAACAGCATCAATCTACGGAGAAGGTAATCACCTTGGTGACGGGTAATTTGATGATCGGACAACCCTCTCTGTAATATGACATGTTCAACAAAATAATCTTTTTCTATTTCATACATGACCAGGTCAATGGAACGTTTGTGATTTACAAAGTAAAGTAGGACAATCCAGAACTACTAATAGTGGTGGTACCAGGTGTTCGGAATTGGTAACAATTACAGACGCACGTATTGTGTCTGTGGAAGTACTCATCTAATAGCAAATGTACGTACATGGCTGTTTTTGTATGCGATACATCAACGTGTCTTTCATCAGATCGCCAGATAGATATAGGTAGGTAGGTAGGTAGGTAGGTAGGTAGGTAGGTAGGTAGGTAGGTAGGTAAGTAGGTTGGTGGGTAGCTTTGTAGCTACTACATAGGTAAGTGTGCGGAGGTAGGAAGGTAAGTGGGTTAGCACCGTTGGTTGGAAGGGTGTCATAGATTTCGAGATCAGATCGATTGACACAATACTGATTTTTCTGCGCTATCCCCGTGGTTGGCAGAATTGCTGTCTGGTGGACAGAATTGTATCGAGGCTAACAGACACCAAGTTGAGCGATTTATTCATCGATTTAAATTGAATTTTGTCAGCATTGTGTGTCAGCGTGTATCTATGTGCCTTCGCTTTATTGAACTCAGTCTGTTTGTAGGGATCACTGTCAAAATTACAGTAGTTTATCTCGAAATTGAACCACTATTTTTGAGGTCGGGATGTAGCTAAGTCTTTTATCACGGTGTCAATGACCATTTTGTAGGCGAGTGTTGGTTCCGTTTGTATGAGGTTGAATACGAGAAAAAAATTCAGTTTCTGTTAAACAGCAACCCATCTTTCTATACTTTATTAGGCGTTTGTTATTTACAATGCCAATGTTTCAAATTGTCCATATTCATATAATTAAAATCATAGAAAACTGACTCCATCGTCGGTCAATTGCTTCAATGTAAGTCGAGAGAAAAAGCCTCTAGCTCTCACCTCACTGAAATGACGAGCGATAAATGCACGCATCATGGGAATTGGGACTCTGTCTTTAGTGAATGCTCGAAAACTGCTGCTGTCGATGCCACGGTCGGAGAGCACATAATCACTGATTGAGGTGAAGCATTGGCCACCTGCAAAGGAAGTCGGTGACGACAAATACACGAGAGAGAGAGAGAGAGAGAGAGAGAGAGAGAGAGAGAGAGAGAGAGAGAGAGAGAGAGAGAGAGAGAGAGAGAGAGAGAGAGAGCTCATGAACGGCGTCATTATCGAGAACTTTTTTGCATGTAATATGTGATAATAAACCCTTCTACATAGCTACCAATTTAGCATTTGCACCTTTATTCTGATAAATTGGCAGAGTTTGTCGATATTTAGAATTATAATGTATATTGATGTCGAAGGAATGTGGATCTGCTACCTCCATTTTGAATATCATCCGAGCTATAACCGCCGATCTGAATCAAAGGGGCTGAGTCACCATTTTCCATATATCCCGTTATTTATCCAATTATGTTCTTAAACGTTTAATAAATGTTTAAGAGGGCACATACCACGTCCGTATGAATTGATATGGTTCGTATGGTAGTTTTTTGTCCATGTTCTTTAAAATTGGCAACAGATTAATCAAACGACCAAACCCGGCAGGGTTCATCGATCTAATAGGGTTAATACAGATCCAGATTACATTAACACATGATTTCAACCGTTAGAGATTTATGACCGTGTGTATGTATCCTTGAGCATTTACTCTCCTGTCGCCTGATATGTACATGTAGATGAATGGCAAACTGCAATTCTTACGACCCTTGAACACTTATATGGTCACCTAATCGCACCTTGCCCCTGTCTGCATTGTTCTGTTTGTGTATTATCTGTTAAGGCACGGGATACATTACTGCTTGAGCCGTGCAAGTGTCACGATAGGAGAACGACATCGTTGAAATGACGAGATCAAGTCTCACGTGATTAATGTTGTCGCGATTTTCAGGTTATTATTGAAAAACTGTATATACGAAATGACATGTTTACGAGATATACTATAGTTCAAACAAAGGACTATTTGCCTGACGTAGGAGGGCAAATGGTCACCTTCCTCGTAGATACGCAGTCCCTTGTTTGGGCTATAATGTTTTCATTAAATGCCTGTCTTACATAACTTTCACTCTGAAATTTTGGGTTCAGATGCAAATGATAATCATGACCTTTATTTCCATAATAAATGAAAATCAGTAAAGAAATAGCATGATTTCCAACACTCAAATAAGTGTTATGCAGTCATCGAATTCTTTATGCATAATTAAAAAACGGCTCACTATGAAAAACTTGTGATTTAATCATTTCCGGGTCCGAAGTTGTTAAGTTGAAAATAGTTCTTTGTGACTTTAAGAGATGACAACTATGCGGCCTGCTACATCATAGACAAGTTAACATAATCCTACGGAGCGCGTGACCTTCGATATATGGGGCATGTTATAAAGTCTTTGACGACATGTAAAATTTGTTAGGTTGCAATTACCGAGTACAAAACAGGCGATGCACACATACAAGCAGTATAACGACATACGAATCATGTTGCCTCGATCTTTTCACAGTGTATGGCTAGGTGCAGTGGAACTTGTTGGGAAGCACTGGATGTCTAAGTCTAACCACTCATTGAATTGGTAAATATCACGGGTCACTTGATTTACTGATAACTGCCTCGCTTTCGGTTAGAGATGAATCGTCAAGATGGGAAACGATAGAGAACATATAAAGAGTGCAACGTAATAAGACTACGTTGCCTCTAGCATACGTCTTCGAAGTCATGATTGAGTTCGACCTCAATAGCGTCAACTTTTTAAAAGGAATGGATGTAATCGAGCGTTTTTGATCGACAACTCCTATGCTAGGTTAATATCCTATGTTGCCAGTGTTCGAATTTGATTGTTAAATAAACCTAAATAAATATGTGAAGGTCCATGCGAACGATTGCATCATTCAAATGATAAAATAATGTTTAAATTACTGCAGGTATTATAGTGTTTTGAAAGCAGTCCGAACAACCGGTAAACGCAGATATAGTACATTCATCGACATCTTTAAGTAAAATAGCGATCTATTGAATACATTTTTTGACAAACACGAAAGAAAATGTAGATGATATGATCGATAATTGAACTGATTCTGATTGAAGAAAAATGTTGACGATTGGGTGCACGGAAAGATTGATTTATGAATACCTGAATAGAAAGACAAACGTTAGTACCTTAGTACAAAAGGACAGTGCAAAAGTATACACGTCAGATTCCTGTCATATTGATAGCAGTAATTTCTCTTCATATTCATTATTTGTCATAATTGCATTTCTCAGTTGAAAACTAGACATGAGCAAAAACATTACAAAAAGTGAAGCTTATACATGAAAGTTATACAGTGCCGAAATAGAAAGTCGTGCAGCTTGTCATCCTACCACACAATTGTTACCTTGTGACCTGACAAAATACAGATCGCAGAACTTTGTTATTTTATCTAGTTCACTGTGCACCTTAAAAATTTGGCCGAACTGTATGAAAATACTTTCTGATAGCCAAGACCTCGAATTTAGGAAGCGTTTATATAGAAGTGTCGCTTGTGTGACTTTCTGTATTATACTCAATGCTCATTCATGAAGAAAATAGCATCTCTTTTGAAAAACAGAAAGAAGGATAGACATGAAGCCCATGGAATATAAAACCATAATCACTCCATATTGAATTTTCTCTATCTTAAATAGCGTTTTCTTGTGCTGGGGCAGTCTACATGATTTTGAAATGCATTGTGGGTAAAAGAGTCTTCTTCTCGCCACAGCAAAAGATTTGTTGACCGCGTGGGACTTTTATAACTCACTTAGGTGGAAAAATCATATATAAGGTACCGATAATTGTCTTTGATGTGGTTAGATCTCAGATTTAAACTTAAAAGCCTTGACCGACAAATGCTCGACGTCGATAAGTGGCGAGCCGTTTACTCCAAGTCATACTATTTTCTTCATGTAAGATGATCAATAAATTATTTATCGTGCATTATGAAATATCTGTACAGCTTTTCATCTGCAATGCAATGAGCTCCTTTATCGGTCATCACTAGATAATATAAGGGATGAAACATTAACTGAGACTTTTGATTCGAATACAATGCAGAATACACGATTGCATAACCTTTATATGTCAAAAGTAAATTTCTGGGCAATAAGAAAATTGTGTTCTACTTGACTTTCATAATTAAAAAACATATCTTACTATGTTCATGCCGGGCATGTGGACACAAGGCGTGATATTTGCCGCTCTTTTCCATTGCCCTCAGAGATTCGTCGAACCACGTGAGTGTGCCGTCCTTTCGTTTTATTGCAGACAATGCTTCGTGTACTCCAAGTATTTTAGACCTGTCTTTTAGGTATCATGCACAAATATAGGCATTTTATGGAGGTGAAACTTTATCTTTTGATATGTTCAATAACCATACACAAGAATGACAAATACTTATTAACAGCCACAGACGGATGTACTTGTAAGCTTAAATATTGACTGACAGGTCGGAATGTGTGCATGTGTGTGAGTAGGTAGGTATTACAGAAGACATACAGACAAACCCAGACAAATATCAATAAATGTACAGAATGAAACACATTTGAGTAGTTTAATAATGCTATACCGATTCGGTTTTACTTTGCTGTTGAATTTTGTTCGAAAACTGTTACATTCACTTTTTTCAACGAGAACATTACAAAGTGAAATCACAGGCTCTTCGAGCGAAGTAGGGTCATCGTTTATTCAACCAAACAGTTAATTTTCCCTTTGTGACCTGAGAAAGAAATGTAGAATAATAATTTAAAGCAAGTTATAATTAAATACTCTTCAGTGTAAATTACATGCGTAGAAATGCAAGAAAAAAATCCTTGAACGGTTGAAAAGTATAAATTGAATGGCTTTTTATTGATCCGCATGGACAGGCAAACGGATTTAAAGATACAGTATGTTTATATGCCTATGGGTGCGATTAGATTTAAAATAAAAATAAGTGAAGTCTTGCTTTTTAAAATATGAAAATCAAGAGTGATATCATACTGTGGTCGATGTTGCCCTGGTGACATAAGGCGTGATATTTGCCATTTTCTTTCATTGCTTTCAGGGTTTCGTCGAACCACGTGTGTGGGTTGTCCTTCCGTTTTATCCCATGAAGTGATCTTTCGGTAACACAGCCGACGTCGTCTCCGATAAATTCAAATTCATCTTTAAGATGTGGTTGGATTCTTTCGGTGAAAGTGAGAAAGGCATCGATCTGAGAAAATGAAAATGTGTCCTTGTCATAATTTTTGGGCATTTCCTAGTAGTTTTATCAGACTTTGTTGGCAATGTGAAATTTGGAAAAAAATAGAAGTACACAAGATTAATAGGAAATAGCAAATAGACAATCGGATTATGTGAAATGGCTATGCCCGTATGTTGATTTCCACACCATCGTATTATCCATGCAACAATGACAAGATTCTTGATCTAAATATTAAGATTTGAAGTCAGTGATGAAATATGAGTGTTTTGCTCTATACGCTGGACAATCTAGAAATCAGTAACTCTCATTCCTCCCGTTGGCTATCTTTTCAATCCTCGTACATTTTGTTGACCGTTGTTCCGCCTGCCATCTGCATACTTTCTCAATATCTTTGATTCACTTTGTTTTCGTATTTACCTTGTCATTTCTGATGTCGTCCAAAAGGGCTTCAAAGTTTTCCCTGTACACCTCTTGGTGCGGTTGCATGGTATCAACTCCAACGATTCGATCTCTGGCATGTAGTAGACATATCTTATCCGTGAAAAGTGCATTTTCAAAACCTTTAAGTGTGAATAGTTGCACAATGGAACATTATGATAAGAGGCTTAAAAGTGGAAAATGGTTGCCCAAATTTGTAGGAACGGTAGATCTCTATTACTTTACATGATTAATCATCGCCATGACAGGGCACCGTTTTAGGAATCTTTGGTAGAAAGATGTTGTTCCTTGGACCTTGCAACCTCACGACTTTTTATTAGCGACGTTTCAAGAAATTGAGATATTACTATGTAGTATACCTATTCGACAGAGCTTTTTCATGGCTGTACTCATTTTTTCACAGCAAGCTGATACTGATATGGCGAGTTTCCGGTTATTGACGATCGATTCAGGCAGTCAATATTCAATTTAAACTTCTTAGCTGACCAAAGTCAAACTATTTCTTCCTGGAAAGATAAATAACTCTTGTAACTTACCGATTGTCTTTCCCCTGATGTCATTTGGATCAAAATTGTTTGGATTTCCAGATTTGACCACGAATAGGACTTCAGAATCGAACCTCACAAAAGGTTCTGTGTAGTCCACAGAGAGGGTTCTAGCGGAGGTCTTACTCCATCCGAGGCATATATCAATCTGCTTCCCTAGTAAAGCTACAAAATATGTCGGCATATCCAAAAATGAAACTTTACAGAATGATTGATACAATTATTAAGAAAGGGCTTGAGAGGAGAGCAAGGGCGCCTTGAACAATAAAATGAAGAAGCAAAGCATCGTCCCAATAAAGCGTGTGTTTACGAGGGTCAGAAAAACTGTGAACGTCGAATTTAAAACGGACATCAATTTTGTTATTCAATGTATCTAAACTACATTTTGAACGATATGTATTTTCATTCTTTTAAACGTTATAAAAACAACCAATATTGTAACTAGTTTTTTACGAGTCTCTTTTTAGTAGAATAAATGTCAAATAATTTGGATAATGGGTCATTGATGATTGACAAACCGTTTATTTAAAAGGTCGGTAGACATTATGCAATCTTACGGGCCACAACAGTTCTAATTCCCTCCTACTTACCTGGTCCTGCATGGGGAATTTCACCACTCCTATGGGTAAGACATGCACTTTTTGGCACAACTTGATTCACACACTTCTTTCCAGCCTCTCTACAGACTTAAATAACAACGATATAATTATGTAAAACGTTCTGGAGAAAAGGCATTTTTAAAATTCAACTATCACGGAATAATGATGGTTACTAAATATCTGCTACTTGCAAAACACATTCTTATTTCTTCTGTGTATCAAGAAAATTCGTTTTGCAGAACTTTTTGTCTTTAATATGACAGTCACGCATCATGATGCTTCTATCATATCGGAGATATTTTAATTGTCTGATATACCAGCTTTTATCAAATCTGCATGGAAGCCCCGGTATATGCCATCTTCGTCTCTGCAGAGAATGTGAAAAACAGAAAATCCATGATAGGAAGGAAAAATGTTGGATTACGTGACAAACTGAAAAATTCCTATGTAAATTTTTAAAGTGTGCTTGCGGGGTAAGTCTGCACTGTTACCCAGCCAATAGTTTCTCTTCTATTGATGAAACCATCATCGATATTTCTTTTCAGCCATTATTTCATGGCATTATTTAATAATGTTAAGCACATTTTGGATTTTGAATATATATGTTTATGTTTAATACATTATAATTTCATGGTAGGGATAAATTTTGCTAAACTTGTTGCAAGCCATATTCGTCACAACTTCAAAATGTCAGATCTATCATCAGAGAAATACCCTCATTATGATGATGATGCCCTTTCTAGTGGGAGATTGATAAAATTAGTTTGCGCATATACTAGTTCTTTATAGCATCTTTTCCACATTTGTTCCTATGCAAAGTACATACATGTATTCAAACTGACAGTCGCAGCCAAGATATGTTGCAATCGTATACACCCTCTCCTCTTCTTTCTTCTTTTCTACCTCAGTTAGAATCCTCTCTCCCAACTGGTGACCCATTACGCGAAACAGTATCAATCTACGGAGAAGGTCATCACCTTGGTAACGGGCAATTTGATGATCGGAAAACTCTCTCTGTAATTTGACATGAAACTGGTCTAAAAATCATTTTTCTAGGTATTACATTACCAGGCCCATGGGACGTCTGTAATTTACAAAGTTAAGTAGGACCATCTGAAACCGCTCGTAGTTAGTGGTGGTACCAGGTGTCCCGAGTGGGTAACAATTAGAAACGCACGCATTGTGTGACTTATCTAATAGAAAAATGTATACGGTACGCACATGGCTGTTTTTGTATGGGGATATTTCAAAGTCTCTTTCATCATTGACGGCTTCAATAGGTAATAGGTAGTAGGTAGGTAGCTATGTAGGTTGGTCGATTGGTCGGTCAGTCGGTCGGTTGGTGGGAAGGCAGGTAGGTATGTAGGTAGGTGGGTGGGTAGGTTGGTTGGTAGGTCGGTAGGTAGGTAGGATGGAGGCAGACAGGCATGCGGGTAGGTAGGTAGGTAGGTAGGTAGGTAGGTAGGTACGTTAGGTAAGTAAACCCATTGGTAATTAGTTGGGTAGGTAGGATGGGTTGGAGGGTGAGGTAGATTTGGAGAGCAGATCGATTGAAACAATACTGAATTTTGTGCGCTACCACCGTGGTGGAGAGGAACTGCTGTATGATGAACAGAATTGTATTGAGGCTAACAGATACCAAGTTTAGCAATTTGTTCGTTAAAATTGAATTGTGTAGGTGTTGCGTGCCAGCATGTTTCAGGCTGTTTCGAGAGATCACTGTCAAAATTACAGTAGCGTATCTCGAAATCGAACCACTACTTTAGAGGTCTGGATGTAGCTTAGTCTTTTTTCACGCTGTCATTGACCATTAGGGGGGAATTGTTGGTTCCGTAGGGCATGAGGTTGAATCCGAGAAAAATATTCATAATACATTTGTTTAACAGCTACTTATAATTCTATATACTTTATTAGGCGTTTGTTCAATCCAATGCCAATGTTTCAAATTCTACACTTTCATATGATAAGAATCATAGAAAACTGACTCGATCGTTGGTGATGAGAGAGAGAGAGAGAGAGAGAGAGGGAGAGAGGAGAGAGAGGAGAGAGAGAGAGAGAGAGAGAGAGAGAGAGAGAGAGAGAGAGAGAGAGAGAGAGAGAGAGAGAGAGAGAGGAGGGAGGGTAGGAGGAAGGGAGAGAGAGCTCATGAAATGCATGGTTATAGAGCATTTTTGCCCATAATATGTGATAACAAAAGCTTCAACAAAGTTCCAAATTATGCACCCTCTATTCTGATAAATTGGTAGACTTAGATGATATTTTGAAGAAGTATACTAATGACGAAGGGGTGTGGATCTGCTACCTCCATATTGAATAGCATACATGCTATGACCGCCGATCTGAATCAGAGGGACTGAGTTACCATTTTCCAGCATCCCTGTATATATCAAGTTAGCTACTTAAAAGTTTAATAAGTGTTTAATTGGGCACATGTCACGACCGTATGACTTGATGTGGTTCGCATGGGAAGTTTTTTGCATCAATGTTCTTTACTTGTATCAAATATGGGCAACATATTCATCAAACTACCAAACCTTGGCAGTTTTTCTTGATCTGATAGTGTACAGATTCCCGTTCGGGATTTATGACCTTTGTACGTATCCTTGAGCATTTAATCTCCTGTCGCCTGATATGTATATGTAGATGATTGGCAAACTGCAATTCTTACGACCCTTAAACAGTTATATGGTCACCTAATCACACCTTGACCCTGTCTGCATTGTTCTGTATGTGCATTATATACTAAGGCAAGAGATACATTACTGCTTGCACCGTGCAAGTGTCACTATAGCAGAACGACATCGTTGAAAGGACGAGATTAAGTCTCATGTGATTAATATTGTAGCCAATGTCTGGTAATTATTAAAAGACTGAAGTATACGAAATGACATGTTTACGAGATGTACTATAGTCCAAACAGGGGACAATTAGGCTGACGTCAGGAGGCCAAATGGTCTCCTGCCTCAAAGATACGTAGTTGCTTGTTTCGGCTATGTTTTTAATGCCCGTCTTACATAATCTTCACTCAGAACTTTTGGGTTTAGATGGAAATGATTATCACAACCTTTATTTTTACTTTATACGAAAATCAGTAAAGAAATAGAATGATTTTCTTCATCGACTGGCATATGAGTATATTGAAATTATTGTTAAGCGGTTATCGAATTATTGTTATTCATAATTTTGAGAACAAACCTGGCTTATCTAACTTGTACATTAATCATCGTTTAATCCGGGCCTGAAGTTGTTGAGTTGAAAATAGCGCTTGGTGACTTTAAGAGATGATGACTGTGCGGCTGCTACATCATAAACATGTTACCATCGCATCCCATGGGGCGCCCGACCTACGGTGTTTGGAGCATGGAAGAAAGTCTTTGACGATTAGTAAAATTTGTCGTTGCACTTACCTATTACAAAACAGACGATACACACATACAAGCAGTGTAACGACATACGAATCATGTTGCCTCGAACTTTAGACCGTCTATGGCTTGGTACAGTGTAACCTGTTTGTAAGCATAGGGTGTCTAAATCTAACCACTCATTAAATTGGTAAATATCAAGGGTCACGTGATCTACTGATAACTGCCTCACGTTGGGTTGGAGATTAGTGGACAATGTTGGTAACGAGAAAGAGCTAAAAGAGTGCAATGGTAGAAGATTTACGTTGATTGTCGTGTTTTCCGCCAGCTTAAAGGTATACTGTCACCTGTTCCAATTTTGCCACAGTTACCATGGAAAGAGAAAATCTAACCAATCACAGATTTTAAGCGGGTGGCCGCTTTGTAAAAACAGCTCCCTCGCGTGGGCATATGAATACCAACGAACGCCCCTTTGACCATATATGGGCATATTTAGATTACAGGTGACTGTAAACCTTTAAGAGCATGCGTCCTTGAAGTCATAATAGAGTTCAATCTCAGTAGGGTCAACCTTTTAATAGTCAAGCAGTTTTGATTGACAACTCAAATGCTTAGTGAGTACTCCATGTTTCCAGTGTTCGATTTTGATAGAAAAATAATTGTATAAATATGTGTCGGTCATCGTCTACGATTTCACCATTTAAATACTAAAATAACGTTTAAATTACTTCAAATACATTAGTGTTTTGTGAGTGGTCCGTCCGACCATTCTAGGAAACGCACATAAAGTACATTCTTAACTGTTGATTGAATACATATCTTGACAAACACGCAAGAAACAGTTGATAGTTTGATCAATAACTGAAGTGATTGAAGAAAGAGTTGATGATTGGGTGCAAAGAATGGTTGCTTTATAATACCTGAATAGAAAGACATACCTCAGTACTTAGTACAAAAGTACATTACAAACGCATAGATGTTAGAGTCCTTTCGTAGTGACATTAGTATTTTATTCATGCTTATTATTTTCCATAAATGCATATCTCAATAGAAAAGTACACACGAGCAAAACATTGGAAAACGTGGAGGTTATATATCGAAGTTATGCAGTACAGAAAAGACCTTCAGCTTGTCATCCTAGCACACAATTGTTCCCTTGTGATTCAAAAAAAACCCAAAAAAACAAACAGATCGCAGAACTGTATTGTTTTATCGGGTACACCATGCACATTACAAATGTGGACGAACTGTATGAAAATATTTAATGTTAGCCGAGACCTCGAATTATAAGTATAAGTTGAAGTATCACTGAAGGAACTTTCTGTATTATACTCCAATGCTCATTCATGTAGAAAATAACACCTCTTTAAACCACAGGAAGAAGAATAGATTATGAAGCAAATGGAAGATAAAATCATGATCACACTATACTGAATAATCGCTATCTTATATAGCTTTTGTCATGTTTTAGGTGGCAAACCACATGATATAGAAATGCGCTGTGGGTAAAAAGTAGACTTGTTGCCACAGCT